>NC_140989.1:332672109-333297955 GCF_052327205.1 Somniosus microcephalus | reverse complement strand
GAAGGGAGGGAAGGAAGGAGGGGAGTGAAGGGAGGGAAGGAAGGAGGGGAGGGAAGGAAGGAGGGGAGTGAAGGGAAGGAAGGAGGGAAGGGAGTGAAGGAAGGAGGGGAGGGAAGGAAGGAGGGTAGGGAGGGAAGGAAGCAGGGAGTGAAGGAAGGAGTGGAGGGAGGGAAGGGAAGGAAGGAAGGGAGGGGAGGGAAGGAAGGGGGGAAGGGAAGGAAGGAGGGAGGGGAGTGAAGGAAGGAGGGAAGGGAGAGAAGGGAGGGAAGGGAGGAAGGGAGGGAGGGAAGGGGTAAGGGACGGAAGGAGTGGAGGGAAGAATGGAGGGAAGGAAGGAAGGAGGGGAGGGAGTGAAGGAAGGGAGGGAAGGAAGGGAGGGGAGGGAAGGAGGAGGGGGGGAAGGAAGGGAGGGGAGGGAAGGAAGGGAGGGGGGAAGGAAGGGAGGGGGGGGAAGGGAGGGAAGGAAGGGAGGGGAAGGGAGGGAAGGAAAGGAGGGGGGAAGGGAGGGAAGGAAGGGAGGGAGGAGGGGAGGAAGAAGGGAGGGGGGGAAGGGAAGGAAGGGAAGGAAGGAGGGAGGGGAGTGAAGGAGGGAAGGGAGAGAAGGGAGGGAAGGGAGGAAGGGAGGGAAGGGAGGAGGGGAGGGAGGGAAGGGGTAAGGGACGGAAGGAGGGGAGGGAAGAATGGAGGGAAGGAAGGAAGGAGGGGAGGGAGTGAAGGAAGGAGGGGAGTGAAGGAGGGGAGGGAGGGAGGGAAGGAAGGAGGGAGGGGAGGGAAGGAAGGGAGGGAAGGAAGGGGGGGGGGAAGGGAGGGGAGGGAGGGAAGGAAGGGAGGGGGGTAGGGAGGGAAGGAAGGGAGGGGGGAAGGGAGGGAAGGAAGGGAGGGGGAAGGGAGGGAAGGAAGGGAGGGAAGGAAGGGAGGGGAGGGAAGGGAAGGAGGGGAGGAAGAAGGGAGGGGGAAGGAGGGAAGGGAAGGAAGGGAAGGAAGGAGGAGGGAAGGAATGGAGGGAGGAGGGGAGGGGAAGGAAGGAGGGGAAGGAAGGAGGGAGGGGAAGGAAGGAGGGGAGTGAAGGGAGGGAGGGAAGGAAGGAGGGGAGTGAAGGGAGGGAAGGAAGGAGGGGAGGGAAGGGAGTGAAGGGGGGAGGGAGGGGAGTGAAGGAAGGAGGGGAGGGAAGGAAGGAGGGTAGGGAGTGAAGGAAGGGAGGGAAGGAAGCAGGGAGGGGAGTGAAGGAAGAAGGAGGGAGGGAAGGAAGGAAGGAGGGGAGGGAGGAGAGGGAAGGAAGGAGGGGAGTGAAGGAGGGAGGGGAGTGAAGGAAGGAGGGAAGGAAGGAGGGAAGGGAGGAAGGAAGGAGGGGGAGTGGAAGGAGGGGGGGGAGGGAGGAAAGGAGGGAGGGGAGGGAGAAAGGAGGGAAGGAAGGAGGGGACGGAAGGAAGGAGGGAAGGAAGGAAGGAAGGGGAGGGAAGGAAGGAGGGGAGTGAAGGAAGGAGGGGAGTGAAGGGAGGGAGTGAAGGAAGGAGTGGAGGGTGGGGAAGGAGTGGAGGGTGGGAAGGGAGGGGAGTGAAGGGAGGGAGTGAAGGAAGGAGTGGAGGGTGGGGAAGGAGTGGAGGGTGGGAAGGGAGGGGAGGGAAGGGAGGAGGGAAGGGAAGGAAGGAGGGAGGGGAGTGAGGGAAGGAGGGAAGGGAGAGAAGGGAGGAGGGGAGGGAGGGAAGGGGTAAGGGAAGGAGGGGAGGGAAGAATGGAGGAAAGGGAGGGAGGAAAGGAGGGAAGGAAGGAAGGAGGGGAGGGAGTGAAGGAAGGAGGGAAGGGGAGGGAAGGGAAGGGAAGGAGGGGAGGGGGGAAGGGAGTGAAGGAAGGGAGGGAGGGAGGAGGGGAGGAAGAAGGGAGGGGGGAAGGAAGGAAGGAATGAAGGAAGGGAAGGAATGGAGGGAGGAGGGGAGGGAAGGAAGGAGGGGAGGGAGGGAAGAAGGGAAGGAGGGAAAGAAGGAGGGGAGGGAGGGAAGGAATGAAGGGAAGGGAGGGAAAGAAGGGGGGAGGGAAGGGAGGACGAAGGAGGGAGGGAGGGAAGGAAGGATGGAAGGAGCCTTGAGTTTACACACAGGGAGTAACGAAGGAGATGAAAGGCGAATTGGGGGAATTCACCACGATCCTAATTTCCCCCCTTTTGATTTGCAAATTGATTTTTTGGGGGGGGGGATGGGGTGAAGCCACATTCTTACACAACATTGACTGATGTGGTAAAAGCTGTAACCGTTGCATCGCTGTGATCCATCGTCCTGTTCTTTCACTCACTGTTTTTTGTTGTTAAACGAAATTAACCATATTTAAAACAAAATGATGCCAACAGTTGGGAACTTTGTAGGAAACAGTTAAAATTGCGGGTCAGTGTTCTGATCCAGGGTTGCAGTCTGTTGCATCACTCGGACTAGTTGCATCACTGGGACAGTTTCAACATTCAGTGGATGAACGTGCGCTTGATCACGGTGACATGAGTATGCGTTTCAAAGTTATGATCGATTGTAAAACCCGTGGTACAGTCAGTCGGAATGCTGTTTTTCAAATTTTATCCAGAGGGCCTCTGAAATAAAGCTGCCAGTGACTATAATCTCAGTTTAATTGGTATGCGTCATCGTATTTCATTTAGGTTTGTTTAAAAACTGTTTCAGTTCAGTACTGGATCTGCTGATGATAAACTCCAGGGCGTGTGAAACTTCAGACCCTGAATGAAGCGGACAAGGTGGTTTGTACGATAATGCTTTGAGGACATAAATTCTGCTAAATGGTATGTTAAGAAGCACCAACAAAATGTTGTATTTGAAGTCTGGTGCTTGCATTGAATTTTCTTACTAATATGAAATAAAATGTCAGGGCACAGATCAAAAATATAATTAGTGAAAAGTAAATCTAGATTTAAAAAGTAGCTCATCCAAAGAGTGATAAAATGTCTTGAATAATATCCCAAGCAATGTAGTCGAGGTGCAGAATTTAGGGGTGTTCAAAACACAGTTGGATACTAAGCTGGGAGATTCAGGATGTATTTATACTGCAACGAGACTAGCTGCAGTTCAGTTTTCGGCCAGGCAATAAATACAATGCTTGCATTATTAGGCTTCTACCGCCAACTCTTCTCATCCTGCCCATAAAATAACTTGGCGCATGCACGGATCCATGATTATGCAGAGCTCCCTTTTATAAGTTAAAACATTATCTAAATATTTAATCAGATTGGTTTAAACTGTAAACTAGGCCTCGCAATACACTGGATTTACACTCTGCAGTGTCAAATCTAACGGTCGGCGACTCTTCCAGGGTATCTGATGCCACTTAATTCCAGAATCAGGCTGAGCCTTGACTCCTGATTTGCAGTGTAAGTGTAGTGTCTGTGCAGTGTCTGTGCAAGGTGAAAATCACTTCACACTGACACTAAACTCGCATTATTGGAAGGGTGTATTTATGTTAGGGAGGTGAACTTCAATGAGTCAAATGACATTTTCTAGTTCTTCAGTTTTGTTGTTGAGGGTTTTGTGTCTTGGATCCTGTCCAATGCATGCACATCTCTGTATTTGTTTATTGCTTAATTAGTCATTTAAAGGCGCTGTATTCCTTGTTTTCTTTCAATGCTGGTAGAATTTTATAGGATATATGCGAAAGATAATGAAAAAAAGAAAGGCATGTATTTCTGGACATTGGAATCTTTGTGCATTGGTTAAATAACTATTTCCAGTGGGTTCTGTTTCCTCTCTGCTACATCCCAGCCCCCTCGCAATCAACAGTGGGACCATGGAAATTTCTGCTAGGAAATCCACTGTGCAAATTGGACTTTCTTTCAGACACTTATGGTTTGCAATCCTGGCTGCAGTTTATATTACTGAATGATCTTTTACGTGAAATGTATTTGTGCTGTGACTGTTTCTATGAACTCTTCCATTCTAAGTGAATAGTCAGGTGCCATCTATTTATGTGAGAGCCTTGGTGGTGAGTGCCAGCAAGCTGTTTGGTGGCATGTCACAGCTGAGCCTGGTGCCGGCCTCGCCTGCCTGTCCAGCAGGGCTTGTTGGAGTCTGACCAGGAGTGAGAATCCAGGTTGAGTGTTTTTCTCCCCTCTTCCCCCCACAACCGACTGAACTCAGTACAGAGTGTGGATCAAATATATGGGGCATCACTGTCTGTTGTTTAGCTACTCTCAGTATAAACTCATTGAGCCATTGAGGGTAGCCAAGGACACATTTTTGTAACTGAAGACAGGTATCAAGCTGAAGGAGAGGGCTTCGGCACTGTGGGCTGTTTGTGGATTTGTGAAAAAAGTCAGTTCTCTGGTTGTTTATTCGGTCAGTGGACAACAACCTCCATGGGCAGCACGGTGGCATAGTGGTTAGCACTGTTGCCTCACAGCGCCAGGGACCCGGGTTCGAATCCGGCCTCGGGTGACTGTCTGTGTGGAGTTTGCACATTCTCCCCGTGTTTGCGTGGGTTTCCTCCGGGTGCTCCGGTTTCCTCCCACAGTCCAAAGATGTGCGGGTTAGGTTGATTGGCTATGATAAATTGACCCTTAATGTTAGGGGGATTAACTACGTGGGGTTACAGGGACAGGGTGGGATATGTGTTGGTGTAGGGGTTACGGGGATCGGGTGGTATATGTGTCGGTGCAGGCTCGATGGGCCGAAATGGCCTCTATCTGCACTGTGGGGTTTCTGTGATGTATGCTGATTTTCTTCTTTCCTCTCCAGCCATTAACTTCCCCACTTAATCTTGTAACTCTATCTAATGGTATGAATGAGTACAGTGTGTGAAAATGTGCCAAAAAAGCAGATTAAGGGCGAGGCTGTCTTGTGATTCAGTATGCTATTCACTCCTGCTCGCTTGTTCCTATTGAAGGATTACTAACACCTCGCAATATGAAGGTTTATGTGAGGCAACTTCCCTCGCTTTATTTTTCATTTGGGTGAATTTTTGTACTAATGAGGGTGAAGAATAACAATTTCACAAGAGTTCAACAGGATAAATTCTTTTTACAGCCAAAGGTGGAGCAGAAGGATGCAAAGGAGGCCAGAGTTGGAAGAACAGAGGGTGTGTGCTGGGTGATGGGGCTGAGGAAGCTGAATTTCCAAACGCTTTTCATGTTATGAAGTACATTGTGACTGAAGTAGTTACAACACTGTTCCAGTGGGGAAAAAAAAAAATCTTTTAAGAAGATAAAATGTTGCACGCCATCTTGGTTATTCTATAAACAACAGTGAAGATTGCAGTAAATTTAAGACGGAAGCCTAATCATTAGGTTCGGGTAACAATTCTGCGAATCTTGTAATGTTCATCTGATTGGATTTTTCGTCAGCTAGATTAGTTTAGTGATTTGCTTCGTTATCTATCTGTATAAACCATCTGAACATCTTTGCAGGGTAAAAATGTCACTAAGTATCCATTATTATCCTCTATATCAGCTGTTTGAAGTTCTCAGTAGAATTAACACTGAGTAATTCCTTTACAGATGCCATTACCCTATTACATAATTCATCCCTGGCTACCTGTTCTGTGCGGTTATTGGATTGTGCCATCAATAGTGATGGAGTGACTTGGGAAATATCAGTAGTTATGACACAGGACTACAGAGCATACTGGAGATATTAATGTTCAATTTGCAGCTGATTTAATACTTTAAAAAAATCTTTGGGGGAAGAGGCAAGGAAAGAAATTAAGAATAATTCTGTTGAAATGTTAACTATTATTGATGGGCTCTTTTCCTGGGGAAATATACAGAGTTTCAGGACGTCTTGATTTGGGCGTGAATAATGGTTTGCTGTATCCATATTCTCAACAGTGTTGCTTTGGTCTTTAGTTTTTGATTAGTTCCACTAAAATATGACTAATTTTACTTTATCACTCAGTTGGCAGATATGGTGAGGCAGAGCAAGATAACAGAACTGAAAAACTTTCAATGCTCTCTCAAGGTAAGCATTAAAAATGCAAGTATTTTCCATTTGACAGAAGCAGCTGCTGGGAGCATATTACAGTATTTGAAGGATTTATACTGCTGTCCAAGAATCGTGGAGTTACTGAAATTGTCACATGGGTTTTTGATATTTTGTGTAATTTTGCAGAAGAAATTGAATGAAGTGGGTGGTGTAGAGAAGGGAGGAAATAAGGTACATGCACTTAATGCAGGGGTATATTGTTAGACATGCAACGTTTGTACAATATGTGGGATTGTTTTATTTTTGTATTAAGTCTTAACTGTAAGCAAATAAAAGGAAGAACTAATAATAATAATAATCAACTTTATTGTCATTGTTAGTGCACAAGTGCAGTACAACGAAATGTAAGCTTGCGGCTCCCGAGAGTGTACATTTTGATTAAGACATTTAACATACATTTGGCTTGTAACATAAACATAACCATAATAAAGTGCATTGACAGATGTGCAGGCTTTAGAGTTTATTTGTGGAGTTCAGTAGGATGACAGCCCTGGGAAAGAAGCTGTTCCTAAATCTGGTCGTTCAGGTGCGAATGCATCTGTAGCGTCTCCCAGATGGCAGGGGGGCGAACAAACTGTGGCTGGGGTGGGTAGGGTCTTTGATGATGGTCAATGACCTCCGTAGACAGCGTTTCTGGTAGATGTTCTCAATGGTCGGCAGCCGGGTGCCGGTAATGCGTTGGGCAGTTTTGACTACCCGCTGCAGGGCTTTCCGGTCATAGGAGGTACAGCTGCTATGCCACACTGTGATACAGTTCGTCAGGATGCTCTCTATTGTGCAGTGGTAAAAGTTAGAGAGGATCCGGGGTGACAGGTTGCATCCCTTCAGCCTCCTTAGGAAATATAGGCGCTGCTGGGCCTTCTTCACCAAAGAGGAGGTATTGAGGGACCAGGAGAGGTCTTCCGTGATGTGGACTCCGAGGAACTTAAAGCTGCCCACCCTTTCCACCACAGCCCCTTGGATGTGGATGGGGGTGTGTCTTCCACCTTTAGACTTCCTGAAGTCCACAATGATTTCCTTGGTTTTCTTGATGTTAAGGGCCAGGTTGTTGTCGGCGCACCACTTCACGAGGTACTGGACCTCCTCCCTGTAGGCTGACTCATCGTTGTTGGTGATCTGACCTACCACCGTGGTATCCTCCGCAAACTTGATGATGGTGTTGGAACCATGAACAGCCACACAGTCGTGAGTGAAGAGGGAGTAGAGGAGGGGGCTCAGCACACAACCTTGTGGGGCCCCCGTGTTCAGGGTCAGGGAGGTGTAGTTACCTAATTTGACAGACTGGGGTCTGAGAAGCATGGGGAAACAACTGGGTTTAAATATTTGAATATAAATTTCGGTAGTGTTTGACACACACACACACACACACACACACATTTCTGATTGTCATGTGCCCACCGCCACTCTTCACCCTGCTATTGTTTTTTTTTAAAGTTGCAAACTGCAAAACACAGTAGTGGCACTCGACAATAGCATCGATGGCGATGTGATAGTACAGGACTTTGCTTGTTCTCTGACTGGAGAAAGGCTTTGATTAAACATACTGGAGAAATGGTATGTCTGTTAGGTTTTTAAAATCAGATTGACAAGTGCTGGAAAATTAATATTTCATGTAAACATGCAATTTTTAATGTAATGAGTGCAGGATGCTTCATGTTGATATTTTAGGAAACAATTACTTTTTTTTTTACTGCCAATGTTGCTTCCATGTACCAGTACAAAATAGAGTAAAATGATTAGGAATCTCCAAAGCAATCTAATGGAAGAACATAAGGTATTAGAAGCCCTGATGAATAGTGAAAGTGCTAACTGCTGGATTGAATTCTGGTAAACCTGCCTTTGTTTACAGGCGATGAGTTTATTCTTCCCTCTGTATATTTAATTCTGTTATTGTGGATTACGCTTCGAAAGGAGTTCATTTATTTCCCCCTAGTCACAGTCAGTACTTCTAAACTAGAAATGTGCAAGAGGAAGTTTTCTGCAGCTTGTTGATAATCCTATCACAATGATGGCACACAGTGAAGCCTATATATCTCTGAAGTGAAGTCATGAATTTCTTCTTTCTTTTTAAAAAGTGCAGGACCGAAGGTCCGGTATGGGAAATTGCAACTTCCTGATAACCGTATAGCTCGGAGCCACTGAAGTGATGAAAGGAGCATAGACTATTTCATAATGACGCAGAGCAATGAATGAAAAAAAAGGATGTAGTGAGAAGGGTGGGGCTCACACAGTATAACTTCAAGAAAGCATTTAAACTGGACTCTTATAAATTCAGTTCCAAACCAAAGGAGGCAATCAAACAGTCATTTCTGTGTGCACCAAGTCAAGTTGGCTGAGTTTATGGAATTGCTACTGGCCAGTGAAGATGCAGGTAAATTATTACAGTATGGGAGCTTGGATGGCAGCTGGGTAGAGCATTGTCCTTTTGCCTGATAGTTGGAATCAAATACAATCCAGACTGGAGTGAAAGTGCCCTCTCTCACTTAAGAACATAAGAACATAAGAAATAGGAGCAGGAGTAGGCCAATCGGCCCCTCGAGCCTGCTCCGCCATTCAATAAGATCATGGCTGATCTGATCCTAACTGCCAAACCACTATCACAGAACCATCTCCTGAATCTAACAGAATTAGACACACGAAATAGGAGCAGGATCAGGCTACGCGGCCCCTGGGCCCGCTCCGCTACCCACAGGGCCATGACCGATCCGAACCTAGACTCATGTCCAAATTCCTGCCCGCTCCCCGTAACCCTTAATTCCCTTTACTTCTAGGAAACTGTCTATTTCTGTTTTAAATTTGTGTAATGATGTAGCGTCTACAGCTTTTTGGGGCAGCATATTCCATGGACCTACCACCCTCTGAGTGAAGTAGTTCCTCCTCATCTCAGTTTTGAAAGAGCAGCCCCTTATTCTAAGACTATGCCCCCTAGTTCTAGTTTCACCCATCATCGGGAACATCCTCCCCGCATCCACCCGATCCAACCCCTTCACAATCTTATATGTTTCAATAAGATCGCTTCTCATTCTTCTGAACTCCAAGGAGTAGAGTCCCAATCTACTCAACCTCTCCTCATATGTCCATCCCCTCATCCCCGGGATTAACCGAGTGAACCTCCTTTGTACTGACTCGAGAGCAAGTATGTCTTTTCTTAAGTATGGACACCAAAACTGTACGCAGTATTCCAGGTGCGGTCTCACCAATACCTTGTACAACTGAAGCAATACCTCCCTATTTTTATATTCTATCCCCCTAGCAATGAAAGCCAACATTCCATTGGCCTTCTTAATCACTTGCTGCACCTGCATACTAACCTTTTGAGTTTTGTGCACCAGGACCCCCAGATCCCTTTGTACTTCAGTACTTTCCACTTTCTTGCCATTAAGATAATAACTTGCTCTACGATTTTTCCTGCCAAAGTGCATAACCTCACACTTTCCAGTATTGTATTCCATCTGCCAAATCTCTGCCCACTTACTTAGCCTGTCTATGTCCCCTTGCAGGTTTTTTATGTCCTCCTCACTCACTACTTTCCCTCCCATCTTAGTATCATCTGCAAACTTTGATATGTTACACTCGGTCCCCCCCTCCAAATCGTTAATATAGATTGTGAAGAGTTGGGGACCCAGCACTGACCCCTGCGGAACACCACTAGTTACTGATTGCCAGTCTGAGAATGAACCATTTATCCCAACTCTCTACCTTCTGTTAGATAGCCAATCCTCTATCCATGCCAGAATATTACCTCCAATCCCATGATTTTTTTATCTTAAGCAATAATCTTTTGTGTGGCACCTTGTCAAATGCCTTTTGGAAGTCTAAATACACTACGTCCACTGGTTCCCCTTTATCCACCCTATATGTTACTTCCTCAAAGAACTCCAGCAAATTTGTCAAACATGACTTCCCCTTCATAAAACCATGCTGACTTTGTCCTATTAAATTATGATTATCCAAATGTCCTGTTACTGTCTCCTTCATAATGGACTCCAAAATTTTACCTACCACAGATGTTAGGCTAACCGGTCTATAGTTTCCAGCCTTCTGTCTACTGCCCTTTTTAAATAAGGGTGTTACATTAGCAGTTTTCCAATCTGCCGGGACCTCTGCCGGGACCTTTGCCGAGTCCAGGGAGTTTTGGAAAATTATTACCAATGCATCCACAATCCCTACCGCCACTTCCCTCAAGACCCTAGGATGTAAGCCATCAGGTCCAGGTGATTTATTCGCCTTGAGTGCCATTATTTTACCGAGTACCACTTCCTTAGTGATTTTGATCGTGTTTAGCTCCTCCCCCCCCCCCCCCCCCCCCCCTTTAGCCCCCTGTTTGTCCAGTGTTGGGATATTCTTAGTGTCTTCTACTGTAAAGACTGATATAAAATATTCATTCAGTGTTTTTGCCATCTCCATATTTCCCACCATTAATTTCCCGGTCTCATCCTCTAAGGGACCAACATTTACTTTAGCCACCCTTTTTCTTTTTATATAACTATAAAAACTCTTACTATCTGTTTTTATATTTTTTGCTAATTTACTTTCATAATCTATCTTCCCTTTCTTAATCAATCTTTTTGTTATTTTTTGCTGTCTTTTAAAGTTTTCCCAATCCTCTACCCTCCCACTAGATTTGTCTACCTTATATGCCCTTGTTTTTAGTCGAATACTATCCTTAATTTCTTTACTTAACTTTGATGATTTCAAGTGGGAGAATTAGAGATGCTGCCTTTTCTTTGCAGAACACTTGACAAAGCTGCATTCTCTGTATCCTATTGATGTGAAATGAATTGCAACCCCTACCCAACTGATCTTGGTGCAAAAAAAAAATGAACTGCTTGAGTTTGAAAAGAAAAGGTCTATAAATTCAGATAAGCCCGGAAAAGATTTCACATACGGAATTAGTGATTAAAAAAGATTTACGCCTGACTTCACTCTCTGTTTCCTGTGGTGCATCTTCGGTAATTACTGTCTTCCGTAACTGAGTTACATGGTTGCTTCATTTGGACAAACAATATTATTTGTAGACCTCTCAAGTATACATTGTAAATGCTGCATTAAATGAGATAATTGGTTAGAAAACAGAGGGTGGCAGACCCTACCTTCAATTCTTGCCATGGAAGGAGTTCAGCGAAGATTCACCAGGCTGATACCTGGGATGGCAGGAATGACGTCTGAGGACAGATTGGGTCGATTGGGCTTGTACTCGCTGGAGTTTAGAAGAATGAGAGGGGATCTCATCGAAACATAAAATTCTAACAGGACTAGACAGACTAGATGCTGGAAGGATGTTGATTCAAGAAGGAGTTGGATATATTTCTTAAGACTAGAAACATAGAAGATAGGAGCAGGAGTAGGCCATTCGGCCCCTCGAGCCTGCTCCGCCATTCAATAAGATCATGGCTGATCATCCAAATTCAGTACCCTGTTCCTGCCTTCTCTCCATATCCCTTGATCCCTTTAGCCTTAAGAAATATATCCAACTCCTTCTTGAATATATTTAATGAATTGGCCTCTACTGCCGCCTTTGGCAGTGAATTCCACAGGGTGAAGAAATTCCTCCTCATCTCTGTCATAAATGGCTTACTCCTTAGACTGTGACCCCTGGTTCTGGACTCCCTGACCATCGGGAACATCCTTCCAGCATCTAGTCTGTCTAGTCCTGTTAGAATTTTATAAGTTTCGATGAGATCCCCTCTCATTCTTCTAAACTCCAGCGAGTACAAGCCCAATCGACCCAATCTCTCCTCATATGTCATTCCTGCCATCCCAGGTATCAGCCTGGTGAATCTTCGCTGCACTCCTTCCATGGCAAGAACATCTTTCCTCAGATAAGGCGACCAAAACTGCACACAATACTCAAGATGTGGTCTCACCAAGGCCCTGTACAACTGCAGCAAGACATCCTTGTTCCTGTACTCAAACCCTCTCGCTACGAAAGCCAACATGCCATTTGCCTTCTTAACCGCCTGCTGCACCTGCATGCTTACTTTCAGCGACTGGTGCACAAGGACACCCAGGTCTCGTTGCACTTCCCCTGTTCCCAATCTATTGCCATTCAGATAATCATCTGCCTTCCTGTTTTTGCCACCAAAGTGGATAACCTCGCATTTATCCACGTTATATTGCATCTGCCATGCTTTTGCCCAATCACCCAACCTGTCCAAATCATACTGGAGTTTCTCGGCATCCTCCTCACAGCACACACACCCACCCAGCTTTGTGTCGTCTGCAAACTTATTTTATTCCCACCCTGCCCCCAAGATTAGTGCAGGGATGGGCAAGTTTTTGCTGAAAGGAATTCTGATATTGTGCATAGAGTTCTGGTTTCCATTCTTATGTATAAAAATAGAGATTAATCTGGTAACATACAGGCAGGCTATTTGATTATGTCTGCATCACAGCTAGGCTGACGTGTCCTTATCCAACTTTCACCAAACTGAAAGAGTTAGAAATGGGCTCCAGGCTGGTGCTTTATTTCCTGTCTTCTGTTGGCTCGGTGGTAAATGGGCGATGTAGTTTAGTACTGATCCATACAGCATAAGAAATCCTCAGCATTGATCCTTGATTGATCCGGACCTAATTATTATTGCAGTACTGTACCTGGGATAGGGCTTTGGAGCGGCTGGGAATTGGCCTGGATTTCCATTCCTGACTTTTCCTTTGGCTCTTGCTGAAAATATGCTCTGTGGATGTTGGGCATGGACGAGGTTGGCTTGGCTGTGATATTTACATGGTCAAATAGCCCTCCATCAGTGCTATGCATGCTGACCGGTATGGCTACAGTGCCTGTAAAACTATACTCCAACATGAGTTGAAGTATTCAGGAAAGAAGTGAAGGGCAAAAAGAAGGAATGGATACTGTTGACTTTGACAGAAATAGTTTGTTGTTTTAAAGTTACTAATCATTTAATGCAGATATCCACCTCGCAGGAAAGGCAATTTCTCAATTTTTCACTCCTACCCAAACCTATAGTGTTTAGTTCCATTGCTGGGTGATGATTACTGATTTGGGGATTGCATGTGAAAATAGGACCTCCCTATTTTTAACAGTTTTTTGTTGGTCTATTTGGCTCAGTGAGCTTTATCAGGGAACAGTGGAGCCATACAGATGAGGAGGATTTTGTCATCAATCGCTGTCTCCGCAGAGACAGCTAGAACATTGGTCAGACTGGTGCAATTGGCATCAATGCCCATGAGATAGGGTAGGGAAAGTTGGTCAGGGCCCCTGCTCCTGATTGCTGCCTGGTGACCTTTGCTAGCAGTGAGTGTGTGTAGGATCCAGCTCTGTTGTGATGTCCTCACAATCAAATAGCCTACTGACACTTGCTGGGCAGACTTGCGCCTGAATAATGGCCACTCGGGCAAGGGACCAGACAGCAATTATTGCACGTGGAACCACATCCCAGAAAGGAATGAATGCCCTTGGGAGAAAATGGGTAGAGAAAAATAATATCAAAGAACTGCTATACAATTGTTGATGAGCACCCTCAATTATGAATGAAGTGACAAGAACATATGGAATAAAACAGATTTTCCAGTGGTGCTGAAGGAATATACATAACAAAATATTATGTATAACTAACTGTAGCCGTATTAACTTGAGGGGTGAGGCAGCAGATGCCCAACTCTAATATTAAACTCTGCTGGGAAGTGGTTTTGTCTGCAGTTTCCCACATGGTGAGTTTCTGATTTTAGCTATATTATTAGAAAGGTGCTGAATAGAGGATTTCCCTACAAAAGAGGAAAAGGAAAGAGTCAAACGGGTGAACCAATAAGGGTTTCTTTTATGGATGATTTAAATAGTGGTGTTGGAAGGGACTGAGGAATTAGCTACCTGTCTGCCATCTGGATGGGATATCGGGGAATTTACATCAAGGGAAAGAGAATAGTGTTTGAATGGAGAGACTTGTGCTAAGTTATTTTCCCCCCAAATACATTTTTTTTTACTCCAGGGCTGGAAAGCTTCTTGGGCTGGTCAGACCCTCTGTTAGTGCACTGTGCTGTAGTGTGGTAAGGTATGGACGCTTGTGGTTTTCCACAGGCTGAGCTCCTAATCTAAGCCAATGTGTTTTGGACAATGAGTCAACTCGGGCATAAAAATAGAAAATGCTGGAAATACTCAGCAGGTCAGACATCATCTGTGGAGAGAGGAAAAAGAGTTAACGTTTGAACTCTGAGTCAACTCGGGCAGTTGGTGCGCATATCCAACATTACAGCTCACAGAGCAGCATTATCATAACTACTGCCTGTGCCCTTTGGCAGCGGGAGAAGTGTGGTGAACAGGGACTTTAGAACACAAGGCTGTAGTGTATAAAATAGAAGGGGAGAGAATTCCCTCCCCCCCCCCCACACAAAAAAATTAGTCACAGCCTTGTTTTCTGTTGCTTTCACCATTGCCTGAGATCAAACTCTGACACTACAATTAACTGCTTTTCTGTGCTTAAGTAATTGATTACTGCTTACAGTTGCAGACCACTGGACTCTCCCCGATCCCTGTAAGAGATTTGAACAACAGCAGCTGCTCTATTCGTCCAGTGACTAACTGCCCTGAAGAAATCACCCAGAATTCACAGACAAGACCAGGTATCGAATATATGCTTATTTTCCCCTTTGGGCAACTATTTCTATACTTGAACAAAATTGAAATACTGCGGGTGCTGGAAATCTGCAATAAAACCAGAAAATGCTGTAAATACTCAGCAGGTTAGGCAGCATCTGTGGAGAGAGAAACAGTTAACATTTCATCAGAAGTATATTTCTATGTATGAAATAGAAGGAAAGTTGGTTATTTCAATGTCTGCTATTAATTCAAAATATGACCTTGAGCCAGAAGAGACTTGAAAAGATGAAAAACATAACCAGCTAGCGTTAGCTTTCTCTTTCAAATGCTTATCAACCTGCTGTGCATTTCTGCTTTTTAAAAAAACATATAAAGAATGTATTTCTAAATGCTGTACCTGCATTTCTTTGATTTTTATCTTGCGTTGGTAAAATGTTCTCGAGTGTGCCTTTCACCTGTACTTGGGTACCTTTTCCACATGATTCAGTAGTGGTGATACATGTAATGCTTTATCTTTATTTTCCACCACCACATGCAGGGCCCTGCGTCACATGCAAATCCATTCCCATACGACCGCCTGAATGTTCCCAAAATACTGCTGGAAAAACGGTTTTAAAATATTGCTTCCTTTACATAATTTCCCTGAAATCTAATCGGGGCCTTTTAGCGATCACAGATAACATGATTTACTTTACGCTGCACTAGTGATTTCATGAAACTAATTCCCCTTATTGGGCATGATGGACCGGGTGACTTGTGAACTTTAAGTGTTGCTAACATATTTAGCACCTCTTTTCTATCTATTTTTATCCTAGCCAATATCTCTACTCTCCTCCTCTGCTGTGACATTAACTTCATCCTCTTTTGTGAAGACAGATGCAAAGTACTCCTTCAGTACCTAAGTCATGCCCTCTACCTCCAAGATTTCCTTCTTTGTCCCTAATCAGCCCCATCATTCCTTTAACTATCCTTTTACTTTTTATGTGTTAAAGATTTTTTGGTTCCTTTTGTGTTATCCGCTAATCTTTTCTCATTCTCTCTTTGCCCTTTTATCCTTTTTTCAATTTTCCCTTGCACTCTCTGTATTCTGCCTGGTTTTCTACCGTATTCTATACCTGACATTTATCATAAACCTCCTTTTTCTGTTTTATTTTAGCCTCTGTTCATTGCAGATGTGCTGTGAAGAAGTCACTTTGCCTATGTCATTCCACCATGCCCCTTCCCTTTGGTTGCTGCATCAATAGGGTAGAATGTTTCATGAAGGACTCTGTAAACTAGAATAATAAATGTTGCTCGTGTCATAGTCATAGAGTGTTGGATCCCAAAGCTGAAAAGAAGCAAATTTACACTGGAGTTTTTTCTGAGTCAGCCCCACCATTCTGGGAAGTAAGGCAGCTCCTTAGAATAGGAGTCGCTGTAGGGCATCTACTACTTGCCAGTTGCAGAGCAATGCTGATTGAATTCTGGGGATAAATTGCCCAATCTCTTGTCCACAAGCGTGGGTTGTAAAGATCTCTGATGGAGATAATGGAGACAGTGGCAAAATGGGATGGATAGAGGAGGTGGTGTATGATTATATTTAATAGCAAATTATGAAACTAAAAAAAGCCCATTGAAGTCAACCTTTCCAAGAAACCATGTACAATTTGTACTTGCATAGAATCTATTACTTATTTAATCTCCCAAGAGGTATGACTAACCACAGATAAAGCTTTTGAGAACACAAATTTCTCCCTGAGCCTCGAGAATAATTGTCATTCAACTGTGACTTACTGAATTCCACAAATTATATTCCCACGTTACAGTAGAACTTAGTGTTTGATCATTTTTGTCTGATATCATTTAGTTTCACGTGTTGATAGCATTTATTACCGTCCCAGGGTTGTGGTGGTGTTGTGGGGGGGAGGAGGGGGAGGAAGAGAGGAAATTCATAGCACTTATTTAATAAACTGCACATGTAGCATCATTTACAAGTATTTTTCTTTGTTTTGGATCCTCACAGAAATGATGTCCAGTCAGCCAGTCAATATTGTTGACCGTGGCAAGCGCAACAAGAAAAAGAGAAGAGCCAGAGCTTCGGACAGCTTCACTGGAAAGTTTGAAGGTCAGTGACTTTATTTTGATGAGTGTATATTTATTTGGTAGAGTTGGGTTGACACTCCAAAGTTTAACATACAGCATTTCCCTTTTGAGAGTGTTTTACAGACCACTTCCCTGTGTGATACTAGGTCACTGAGGACCCCTGTATGATGCATCATACTCTGCTGTAATTCACTGTCTGAAATGATCTATTTGGTGAGGAGCAGACTCATTTTGTGTCGCAGTACTGGAAAAAAATGTTTTAAGCTTATAAAATTGGAAAAGCTGTCAACTGGTTGTAAGTAGAATCCATTACCATCAAATCTAAGCTTGCGCTCTTCAAATGTTTAAACCACACTGAGAGACAAATTATTCAGACAGGAAAAGATAAAGCAATTTATCACCACTCCATTTATGAAACAAGAAAAGTATGTGAGGTAAAATAGAAACATTAGACACTTGGCTATTGAATTGTTATATACAGTAAATACATATATAATACACACAGTGACATACATAGTGATGCCTTGGGCATGAGAAGATCATTGGTCCATCTAATCTACCCTTCCTAACCTCCCGTTAGCTTCAGAGCACAATAAGAACCCTAATAGCCCCGAACAGGAATTCATCTGGCCCTTTTCTTAAAATCTGTCAATGTTTTCTAGAACACTATTCTTAATGATAACCTTTCCACAATTCTATCACCGTCTTACTAAAAAAATTGGCTACATTTCCGATTCTCCTTTGACACCCTTAACAAAAAATCTTTGTCCTCTATTCATTCAATCCTATGCCTGACAGAAGAACTTCCCAGTTTTCCATAGCTTTGAAAATCTTACTCTATCAAATATCTCCTTATACTCCTCTCCAAAGAGATGTCTTTCATACTCCTCTACAGAGAGTAAAGTCTAAGAAACATAGAAGATAGGAGCAGGAGTAGGCCAATAGGCCCCTCGAGCCTGCTCCGTCATTTAATGAGATCATGGCTGATCATCCAAATTCAGTACCCTGTCCCTGCCTTCTCCCCATATCCATTGATCCCTTTAGCCTTAAGAAATATATCTAACTCCTTGAATATATTTAATGAATTGGCCTCAACTGCCTTCTGTGGTAGAGAATTCCACAGGTTCACCACTCTCTGGGTGAAGAAATTCCTCCTCATCTCAGTCCTAAATGGCTTACCCCTTATCTTTAGACTATGACCCCTGGTTCTGGACTCCCCCGCCATCGGGAACATCCTTCCTGTGTCTAGTCCTGTTAGAATTTTATAAGTTTCAATGAGATCCCCTCTCATTCTTCTAAACTCCAGCGAGTATAAGCCCAATCGACCCAATCTCTCTCCATACGTCATTCCTGCCATCCCAGGTATCAGTCTGGTGAATCTTCGCTGCGCTCCCTCCATGGCAAGAACATCCTTCCTCAGATAAGGCAACCAAAACTGCACACAATACTCAAGGTGTGGTCTCACCAAGGCCCTGTACAAGACATCTTTGCTCCTGTACTCGAATCCTCTCGCTATGAAGGCCAACATACCATTTGCCTTCTTAACCACCTGCTGCACCTGCATGCTTACCTTCAGCGACTGGTGCACAAGGACACCCAGGTCTCGTTGCACTTCCCCTTCTCCCAATCTATTGCCGTTCAGATAATCTGCCTTCCTGTTTTTGCCACCAAAGTGGATAACCTTGCATTTACCCACATTATACTGCATCTGCCATACATTTGCCCAATCACCCAACCTGTCCAAATCATACTGGAGTTTCTCGGCATCCTCCTCACAGCACACGCCCACCCAGATTTGTGTCGTCTACAAACTTGGAGATATTACATCTAGTTCCCTCAACTAGATCATTAATATATTTTGTGAATAGCTGGGGTCCTAGCACTGATCCCTGCGGTACCCCACTAGACACTGCCTGCCACTCGGAGAAAGACCCGTTTATTCCAACTCTTTGCTTCCTGTCTGCCAACCAGTTCTCTATCTAAGTCTGTACCTTACCCCCAATCCCATGTGCTTTAACTTTGCACGCTAATCTCTTATGCGGGACCTTATCGAAAGCCTTCTGAAAGTCCAAATACACCACATCCACTGGTTCTCCCATATCTATTCTACCAGTTACATCCTCAAAAAATTCCAGTAGATGGACAATCCTTCCTCATAATTTAGCGATCAGCCTTGTACCCCTCCTCTGGACTGCCTCCAACAATTCTACATTTCCTGCAATATGGAGACCAAAACAAAACACAGTACTCCAGATTGTGCCTCACCGAGGCCAGTTACAATTTCAACATCCCCATCTCCCACTTGGTCACACTCGTAGCTATACATCCCAACAATTTATTTGCTTTCTTGATTGCCTGTGAACACTAAAGTGATAGTTTTAATGACCTATCCACTGAAATCCCCCAAACACTTTCCTGCTTTGTTACCTCCGCACTCTACTATGCAACATGCACTCCACAGTTTTACTTTTTCTACCAAATCTCTCTGACCGTTGACTTCGCATATCCAAGCCTCTTTTGAATAGTGTTCTTGCCACTGCACTTAATTTGGTGCCACCTGTGATGCCTTGGACAACATTCTATCCTGTAAATCATTAAAAAAATTATAAATAGTGACCCCAACTCTAACCCCTGTGGTACTGCACTGGCAACTGTTTTCCACTCTGATACCTGTGATATTGTTTACCTTTCAGCTATATGTCAATCCATCCCAATTCTTGTGTCTCCTGTGAATCAAGTGCATTTTGAGCAGTCTGTCATGTGAAACAGTATCCAATACCTCCTGAAATCCGAGTAGATCATATCTATCATCTCGCCCTTGTGTATCAGATCTGTAATTGGTCAGACACTTGACCTTCTGCTTGTGTAAACCATGTTAGCCTTCTCTAATCAAACCCTTCCTTCCAGATGATTCCTGATCTCTCACCAAGGTCTTGAACATTTCCCCGCAAGCAAGGCAAGGCTTGCGGGCTCATCCCTTGCTCTCGCCCCCTTTTTTATTAAAAAAAAAGATCTGGGACACATTTTGCAACATTCCAATTATTGGCATTTTACTTGATCTAAAGAGTTTTGAAAGATATTGGCGAGCGGATTTGCAATTTCCTCGGCCAACTCCACCAGCATCCTTCGATTGAACAGTCAGAGCTTCGAGCCTTTGTATTATCGTAAGCTTCCAAAACTTTCTACTATTTCTTGTCTTGTGATACTAAGGGTTTCCAGCCTTTTCGCGCTCTCCTGCTCCCCTCAGCATCTCTTTCGTCCCCCTCTCCCCCATGGTAAAAACAGACAATAATGATTCCATACTTCTGCCGCTTGCCTGTCCTCCGATATCACCTCCCCACTACTCCTAGTAAAAAGGTCTAATGTCTTTTTGCATCCTTCTCTTGCTCCTGCTTTACTTACAACACCTTGTTATTGCGCTTTTATATACGTCTGCTATATTATTATCATAGTCCCTCTTGTAACTTGGCATGTTCTGATGTTCCACTGCTTGATTTTATAGTTCTTTGCATTGGTTCCTTCTCTGTACAGTCCAGAGTTATTATATGGTCATTCTTTTTCCCTAATGCTTTCTATGACTTGCTGTTTTATCCTTGACTTTCATTTGGGATAAACTGGCTCAGCAGCATCAAAAAATATCTCCTTAAAATCATCCTTACTTTCTCTCCACATCCCTCCATTAAATAGTTATTCTCTCCTCTTCATCTGCTTTCTCCTAATTTCAGCCTTGACATTAACAACTTTCTGATCTCTCGACCACAAATGTTCCCTTACTTCAACTTAGCTCATATGCCTTTCTCATTAATTAGGAACAAATCCAATATTGCCTCCCCTTGTTGGTTTCCTTAGCTGTTTAAGAAAAGATTCTTTAAATACTTGAATAAGTTCCTTACTGAGACCGTGACACTTTTTTTAAGGACATAACTGCTGCCAACGAACCGGAAGTGCTCTGCACATGCGCGCTGCCGGTCCATCACGGGAGCAGGTTTGTTAAATTTTTTTTTTAAAAAGCCGGGAAGGGAGCAGGCTCATTAGCATGATCGTTTTTGAAAAAGCAGGAGCATCATGCTTCCGGTTGTTGGAGTGCGCAGTACGCTTCTGCACAGCTTCCGGTTCGTTGGCAGCAGTCACTCCGTTCTTTTTTTAATAGAGACATAGAAGATAGGAGCAGGAGTAGGCCATTCGGCCCCTCGAGCCTGCTCCGCCATTTAATGAGGTCATGGCTGATCATCCAAATTCAGTACCCTGTCCCTGCCTTCTCCCCATATCCCTTGATCCCTTTAGCCTTAAGAAATATATCTAACTCCTTCTTGAATATATTTAATGAATTGGCCTCCACTGCCTTCTGTGGTAGAGAGTTCCACAGGTTCACCACTCTGGGTGAAGAAATTCCTTCTCATCTCAGTCCTAAATGGCTTACCCCTTATCCTTAGACTGTGACCCCTGGTTCTGGACTCTCCTGCCATCGGGAACATCCTTCCTGCATCTAGTCTGTCTAGTCCTGTTAATTTTATAAGTTTCAATGAGATCCCCTCTCATTCTTCTAAACTATAGTTAACATAAGCCTAATCGACCCAATCTCTCTCCATACATCATTCCTGCCATCCCAGGTATCGGTCTGGTGAGTCTTCGCTGCACTCCCTCCATGGCAAGAACATCCTTCCTCAGATAAGGCGACCAAAACTGCACACAATACTCAAGGTGTGGTCTCACCAAGGCCCTGTACAACTGCAGCAAGACATCCTTGCTCCTGTACTCAAATCCTCTCGCTATGAAGGCCAACATACCATTTGCCTTCTTAACCACCTGCTGCACCTGCATGCTTACCTTCAGCGACTGGTGCACAAGGACACCCAGGTCTCGTTGCACTTCCCCTTTTCCCAATCTATTGCCGTTCAGATAATCTGTCTTCCTGTTTTTGCCACCAAAGTGGATAACCTCGCATTTATCCACATTGGGCAGATGCATGGCAGATGCAGTATAATCACCCAACCTGTCCAAATCATACTGGAGTTTCTCTGCATCCTCCTCACAGCACACACGCCCACCCAGCTTTGTGTCATCTGCAAACTTGGAGATATTACATCTAGTTCCCTCGTCTAGATCATTAATATATATTGTGAATAGCTGGGGTCCAAGGACCGATCCCTGCGGTACCCCACTAGTCACTGCCTGCCACTCGGAAAAAGACCCGTTTATTCCAACTCTTTGCTTCCTGTTTGCTAACCAGTTCTCTATCCAAGTCAGTATCTTACCCCCAATCCCATGTGCTTTAACTTTAATGACCTACAGCAGTGAATAATTTTGCGGTGATCAGTAATATATTTCTATCATTTTTAACTCTTTGTATTAGACTTGTTTAATGTGTCCCTGTGCTATTTCCCAGTTCCTTCCTGTTTGCAATGTTTCAACTTGCCCTGATGAATAGTGTGACCCCATTTTTTTTTTCCTATTTCAATCCTTCCTGAAGCATACACAGCCCTGCAGATTTGTTCCTCACTTAGCCACTTTTATAAGCCAGGTTTTAGTAGCTCTTACAGTATTTATTAGCTCCCTATTTACCATTGCTTCTAGCTCATTCATTTTATTTCTTGTACTCCTGGCATTTATGTAAATACCTCTTGGATTATTCCTTGCTCTCTTGCAAGATTCATATGCCTCCTTCCTAATAATTGGTCCACATTATCTTCTCTCCCTGCTTCTCTGGGTTATTGATCTTATCTGCTATGAATCATTGGGCGAAGAATATAAACCTCTCCCTCTACATCAAGTGTGGAGCCATTCATTGGCCTGCCTAATCTGTCTACCTCTCTAATAGGCCCAGCAAGTGGCATAGGAAGTAAATAATGAATACATGAATAATGTAACCGGGATGTAATACAGTAATCTACTTACAGTAGATAGTCTTTTATCCAATTCAAGTAAACAAAATAATAAAAAAAGAAATCTCGACTCTACAAACTAATCTAATATTTTATAAAAACAAAATACTGTGGCTGCTGGAAATCTGAAATAAAAACAGAAGTTGGAAACACTCAGCAGGTCAGGCAGCATCTGTGGGGAGAGAAACCGAGTTAACGTTTCAGGTCGGTGACCCTTCGTCAGAACTTTCATCTTTTTGTTTCTCTCTCCACGGATGCTGACTGACCTGAGTTTTTTCCAGCATTTTCCGGTTTTATTTCAGATTTCCAGCATCCGCAGCATTTTGCTCAAAGGATCTAACTTCAACTGCCAACTTCCACAATTGTCTTAGATTCTAGATTTTAAATATTGTGCCCCTCAAACTTAGAGTTGCTGCCACTTAATTGCAAAGGAACCAATCCTGACGTTTGTATATATTTGAAAATCATGTCAGATTCTCTCAACCCTGTTACCAGGGAGACCACAACAAAAAAAAACCTTACAGTATTGTATCAGGTCAGGCCACGTGCGCCACTTTAGCTTTAGTGTTGCTCAAACTTTTTGTAAAATGATTGAGCTTTAAAGGGGAAATTACCACAATAATGCTAGACAAAGCACATTCAGAATTTGCGGTGGATAGTAACGGCGAACGAACAGCGTTCACTGTTATTACCCCATTGAAACTGACCGCAACTTCAGGATTTAGCGCACGCGCATCCTAACGCAAAAATCCTGACGTTGCGGTCATTCATTCACTGCTCCGAAACTGGCTGCATTGTGGACCCCGCCCCCACAGCCGGCAATCCGTGTAACCAGGGAAGTCAGTGAAACTGATAAATTTGGGTTTTTCCGTGGTAATATTGCTGTTAAATACCCCATTTAAAAATTAGACCTTGTTGGATTAGGTGTAACTGTGATTTTAATAGCATGTTGACTGCTAAATAAAGGTTATGGCCCTGAAAAACTAATTTTAATTTTGTGGAGTGTCAAATTCCTCCAAAATGATGAATTACAATTTGTAAGGAACTTCAAGAATTTTTTAATTTTTTTTAAAGTTTGTTCATATTTATTTCAGGTTTACCTTTTCCCCATGTGAGAGCCCCAAGCTTTGTTTTGCTCTCTAACATTTTTTAAAAGTCAGAATAAAAGGAGCTTCTTCACTTCCTGGTTCCCTGTCTGAGAATTCTGCATTATGATTGGTTGCTTAGACAGCTAGTTGACGTCACAGCAGCTCGTGTTATGGAATTCCCACTAAACTACACTCTTCTCAACTGCACGTCGAAAAAGCCAAACTCCTCGCCAAAGACCGCAAGATCTTTGTGGGCCGCTTTCTTCGAGGCTAGCGGTGAGCACCTTTTGCTTCGCTGCTGACTGCAAATTACGGGCCATCTTGTCTCCGCTATCCTATCTTCATTTTTTCCGAAATTCCTTTTCGAGGACCTCCATTCTACTTTAGCCACGTTGCTGATTACCTCTAGTTTTTCCCCTTCCCATCATAGGATCATAATTCACCCTTTTAGTTAAGTCCTGAACTCTGGCACCTGGGAAGCAACATACCGTTCTGGCCATGCTTGCAAAAGATTCTATCAGTTCTTACTATAGGGTCCCCTACAGCTAGAGCATTGTCTTTAATCTTATCTGTTCCTTGATCCCTTTGAGAGCAACTAGCTGCTGCCCTGTCCCACATTCTTTTCCACCACCAGTGCTGAAAATATATTGGACAACTTTAATTCTACAGGTTCCCACTGTTTCTGCCTGCTTTTTATATACGTAAACAAGAATTTGAGTCGCAAGGTCTCGGAGGAATGTTGGATTGGGTTTACTGCCATCTCCGCTGATATTTATATCCATCTTCCCACCGATTTTTATCAAACATTAAGAACAAAACCAAAAAAAAACTTGAAAATCAGTAAGTCAAAGAGACAACATCAAGCTGCAACACTTTGACACAAATGAGCACCAACATGATTCTGGAGTTACTGGGCTTTCATTGCAACTGTTCTCCTATACCATTTTTCAGTATGGCCATGGAATGTGTAATCCAGGGGGCGGGGGTGACATCAAAATGCATGCTGATTCACAAAGCATGGAGCACAACAAAAGACAAACTAAAATGACATGATCAAATCTCAATCAAACTATTAGCTTACTATTTAATTAGTCCGGATAAAGGGTAGTCTACCTGTAAACCATTTTACAAGATCATGAATTAAATGCAGATGATGAATAAGGCCATTTGTCCATCTTAGTTCCTAGTGCATCCATTCAAACAATTTAATTTTCCATCCTCCATTTTAGTATTCAGCTGTGGCGACGGGGTATTTTTTTTTCTTGTACTACCCTAAGCAGAAATACAATCCATGTGATCACTCTGTGTGAAGAACTTACTGCCATCAGTTGGAACCTGTCAGAATTTAACCTAAAGTACTATTTCAAATTTACCTTTCCTATCTTGTATACCTCTGAGTTTCAACATGAAAAGCTCCAAGCTTTTCCTGGATTTCTTCAGAACTCAGTCCTCTGATACTAGGAATTGGCCGCTTAAATCTGTACCACCTTGAATGTCTTCCTTGAACTCGGTGATCAAAATTGGACACCGTGCTCGAGGTAGGTGCTGATCAGAGCACTGCACATTTTTAACATCACATCCAATGTCTTGTACTCTGCTGGTTTACCTATAAAATTCAGCATTCTACATGCTTTGTTAATTGCCGCTCTGCAAGCATAAAGACACCTCTAATTGCCAAGGGAGATAAATCACGTGCCTTCCTTTTTCTAGTTCTGACAAAGGTTTGACACTCAAAACATTAACCTCTCTTTTTAGATGCTGATGAGCCTGCTGTGTTTTCCCAGTACTTTCTATTATTTAAAGGTGATCACATGTTCCTGGTGAGGCACTCTAAGCAGGTATCTGATCTATCCCTTCGGTTTCCCTTGGCCTCATTCTCCTGGCTGTTGCTCACTCTTGCTGCTTGCTGATTTCTTTTATTCTCTCAGCTTTGGGACAACACTTAGCCTGCCTCATTGTGAAACTGAAAGGAGAGCTTAAGGCATATGAATATCTTCTTCTTAGGCAGTCCCTCGGAACCGAGGATGACTTGCTTCCACATTAAAAATGAGTTTGCAGGTGACTGATTAGTCCAATGCGGGACCTACAGTCTCTGTCACAGGTGGGGCAGATAGTGGTTGAAGGGGCGGGTGGGTGGGGTGCTTGGGTTGACGTGCGCTCCTTGCGCTGCCTGCGCTTGGCTTCCGCTTGCTCCCGGCGAAGAGACTCGAGGTGTTCGGCGCCTTCCCGGATGCTTCTCCTCCACTTTGTGCGGTCTTGGGCCAGGGATTCCCAGGTGTCGGTGGGAATGTTACACTTTTTCAAGGAGGCTTTGAGGGTGTCCTTGAAGCGTTTCCTCTGCCCACCTGGGGCTCTCTTGCCGTGTCGGAGCTCCCAGTAGAGCGCTTGTTTTGGGAGTCTCTCATCGGGCATGCGGACAATGTGACCCGTCCATCGGAGCTGATTGAGCGTGGTCAGAGCTTCGATGCTGGGGATGTTGGCCTGAGCAAGAACACTGACGTTGGTGCGCCTATCCTGCCAATGGATTTGCAGGATCTTGCGGAGGCAGCGTTGGTGGTACCTCTCCAGTGCTTTGAGGTGCCTGCTGTACATGGTCCATGTCTCTGAGGCATACAGCAGGGCGGGTATCACTGCTGCTCTGTAGACCATGAGCTTAGTGCCGGGTTTGAGGTCCTGGACTTCAAACGCTCTCTTCCTCAGGCGACCGAAGGCTGCACTGGCACACTGAAGGCGGTGTTGGACTTCGTCGTCGACGTCTGCGCTTGTTGACAGTAGGCTCCCGAGGCATGGAAAGTGGCCCACGTTGTCCAAGGCCTTGTTGTGGATTTTGATAATCGGGGGGCAGCACTGTGGTGGGGGCAGGTTGGTGAGGGACAAAGAGGATGGTTGCACCTAAGACATCAACAACATATTATGGAAAATGGCATTCAATTTTGATGGGTATGTTTCCAGTGCATTGTAATGCTTGTTACTATAGTTGTACCTGAGCAAAGCCAGGGGTCAGAAAAGGCTATTTGGCTCATCAAATTTCTGAAAGTTTAGACTGGGCAATAAATAGGCATTACCTGCATGTTTTGACTGTTAATCTAAGCTATTCCATTCCTTTCCAATTATTTGTGATTGGTTAAGCTCTGACCTCATTATGATTAGTTCACTATGATTTCCCATGATAATGACTTGTTAAATGCACTGACAATATTTTGACCACTCTGAAATAATGATTGTTTATTAAATCATTCATTGCATCGGCAGATTTGTACAAGTTGACCGATGAACGATTAGGAGAAGGAGCCTATGCAAAGGTCCAAGGTTGTGTCAACCTGCACAGTGGAAAAGAATATGCTGTAAAGGTAAGGAGCAGAATAATGTCGCTGCTACTAATGGGGGATATATTACTAGCAATGGAGGACATGGCTCCTGAAGATTGTCACAGTTTCATCGCCCTGCCCATATTGGAGTTATTTTACTTTCTTACTCCTGGTTGTTGCTTGTAAATTATTTTGTGTAGTGGCACAATTCATGAGTCCATGGAGACTATGTCCTTTGATTTACAGGATGTGGGTTTTATCCTGGAGTTTTCTGACATGGCAAGGTCTGGTCCAAATAGGTCATTGTGGAGATGCTGAATAAAGCTTGAGGAGATCGGTGGGGGGGGGGGGGGGGGGGGGAATTTGTGCAGGGATGTTACCTGTATTAACTGGTTCAAAGAAGCATTGCCTTGAAGCATGACCTCTGTCCACATAATGAGTGGTGTTTGAGGGGATGAGGATGAGGTGATCAGGTAAAACTGATATAATTGAAAAGTTGGAGGAAGGGGAATGAATTGGATATAATGAATTACATTTTGCTGTGCTTATTCACTTTTGGGAAGATAACACATTTTTGCTTCATTTGCTACAACCTACTACACTGTTTTCTCTGGAATATATACTGCATGTAGCTGTTCTCACCAAAGCCACAAAAACCCATGAGCTGGCTCTTGAGAGCCATAGAATGGTGGGCTGGCAACAAATCTTCCTCTTATTTTTTGGGTTCTCTCCATGTGGCTGCCTCCCCACAGCATTGCAGCTGATTGGAAACCTCTGTTTAAGAGATTAAATCTGCACCTCATTGGCCTGGTGCAGCATGTTGATGCTCCATCCTTTAAGCCATTACTCTTGATCTTTGTATTCAATTTTTTTTATTACTGTATTGCAGTATTGATTTAATTCAATCTTTAAGGGAAACTCGTATATTACAATACAAACTCAAAACATTTATGAGCTCACAGCTTTGCTCTGGGGTTGAGTATATTAGACTTTCCATATTCTGGGGCAGATGTGGTGTTTTGTCATAGTTACAATCATGAGGGCTATGAGGACAATTGTCATATAGCCTGGCAAAAGTCTGTAAGCGTAAGAATGTATCCCTGCACTCACCTCATTGTATATCGCTGCTTTGTAGTGTCTTACATTATTCTATAATAAATTAGGTGGAGGATGTCAAACTGGAAAACTGCCATGGGTTAAGTATACATTATTCCCCAGGTTCATCCTGAGACTTATGTTCCTCTTAGTTAAACAGAGAAAATACAGGCTTGCTGAATAGTCAGCACAAAACAGTATTGTATATTTAGCTAGTGTGATTTTCTAAATAAAAACTGTGGTAAATAAGACTTGTATCACCTGATACTGTCTAAGCTTAATGTGCCCACTAAGACTTTCGATGAACTCTCTGTGCTTACTGTGACTCTTGGACCTTCTACAATTGGGAGGGTTGGTCCTGTTCCAACATATGGAAGACCGTTTATTTTGTTATGATTAGAACCGTAATGAAAGCACTTTGTGTTCTCCCCTACAGGTTATCGAAAAGAAGTCTGATCTGAGCCGAAGTAGGGTGTTCCGTGAAGTTGAGACTTTATATCAGTGTCAGGGAAACCAGTAAGTTTCAAAACTGCATTATGGGAGCTATGAGCAGTGATATCTTATGGGACTGATGTACTACTATACCTGACAAACATTAGGACAATCTTAAATAATGTTACTGTAGTAGGCTATTTTATTTCAGATATTTCTCTGACTCTCCTCCTCCTTCTGCTTCACTTTCCTTTTCTGTGTCATGCTTTTTCTGCTACATTCTCCTTTTCTAGTTTACTTATTTTCTTTCTCCTAAGTTTTTCTTTCTTTTTCTTTCTTCCTTCCTTCATTCCTTCCTTCATTCCTTCCTTCATTCCTTAATTCCTTCATTCATTCCTTCATTCATTCTTTCTTTCCCCCTGTCTCCTCTCCCCCCCCCCCCCCCCCCTGTTTATTTATTTGCAGAGTAGAAAGAAAGTGGACCTGAAACAGATCTGATGAGACCAGGCTGGACCATTAACCAAGAATACCAGAGTGTAGGCCCGGGCTGATGCAGCAGTGCGAGGGATTGGGCTAGAGTCATTGACGAAGAAGATCCGAGAATAGGCCAGGGCCGTTGCTGCAGTGGGATTGTGGCCCTAGAACAACTTTGTAAAGTTTCAACTGGTGCAGGAAGAAAAGAGAGTTATGTATGGCTGTGCTGAGGGGAGAAGCTCACCGTGATTGGCTGCAGTTTGAGTTGGTCAGAAAGAACCTAGGCAGACCCATCCCCAGTACCAGCATAATTCAAATTCAGCTTGCGTATTTCTAGAATATGCATTTCAAAGTGGCAGTGAAGGAAAATTCACCAAAGAATGTTCAACTCTGTAACTCCTGTGCTGCTCTTCTCTACATTTCCAATAACACTATTCTGCTTGCCGTAGTGTGATGACACTTTTCAGTGTTTGATCATGTAGAACACCAAAGTCGTCTTCTTGCTACACTTTACCTGGTAAAAGGTATATAATTAAATAATTTTCCATTTTTATACATTACCTTACTCAATATGAAATGCTGTTTACCTTTGTCTTCCACTAAGCCATAGATAACCAGTGCGGGAGCATATCGGCTTCTTTCTGAAAGTCAGAATCTGTAACGTTCACAAATTTTTCTTATCAAGCCAAACCCATTGAACATGCCGATCATATGAACTCCCACTAAAAATATGTAGCCGTGTTCAGTCACTTTAGCTTACAGCAGCAGCAACAGGACTTGAGCAGGAGCCCCCCCAGCAGCGGGGAGGGGAGTAAGCACCTTGCTTACTCTTATTTGCAAATGTGGACTGGGCTTTCAAAATGGTGAATGTTTGCATCAAACCGACAGTTGGCATGTATGACTATAGCATTTACTCATTTTCAGCATTAAATGGGCAAAAGTGTTGTTGGAATCGGACTGTGCCACCATATCTTCCAAGCTTTAACCTGAGTCCCAGCAAAACCAATTTTAAATAAACCTGTTGTAATTTTTGTAGTAGAAACATTATTTTGTGGAGGTTTGAAATTGGCGACCGATTTGTATCTAATGAAGTAGATGAATTAACGCAAGCTGCCATTTTGAGAGTGTCAAAATCTTATACAGGCTGGACCAGAATGAAATGTGTGAAGAAAAGGCCAGTTATATTTTCAAAGGTTATCACTGAGAAACTCACTGGAGAAACATGTGCTGTGAGAAGAAAGGAAATCAATACATGATGATGTTTTCATTTGTTTTCTATTCAATTGAGACAGGAGTCATTTTTTCCCCTGGTTTTATCTTATTTACTAAGGGGTCTGGGGATTTGACTTTATTTCCCTTTTTTGTAGGAACATTTTGGAGCTGATTGAATTTTTTGAGGATGAAGCACAGTTTTACCTGGTGTTTGAAAAAATGCGTGGAGGTAGGTCATTATCTATTACTCCTGCAACAAATCGTGTACTGCAAAATGTTATTGCTTGGCGGCAAAGCGTGTGAGTGAATTAATGCATTGCAGCACAGTAGAATAAGGCATTCCTTTGTGGCCTTTACTTCACTCCCTCCCCATGCACCTAGTAATAGTTTCCAGTCGTGAACTCCTTTGGAAGGAAAGGTGGGTACTTTCTTACAGGAAGGGAAAGGAGAAAAGGTGAGAGCAAATTATTCTGCTCTTGTCCCATCTAACTGTTCAGATGGATAATAAAGATCGCAAGGCACTATTTCACCGGACCAAGGAGCAGCGCTCCGAAAGCGTGTGATTTCACATAAAACTGTTGGACTATAACCTGGTGTTGTGTGACTTCTTATATTTAAAGAAGAGCAGGGATCTTTCTTGGTGTCCTGACCAATATTCTTCCCTTGACCAACACTGCAAGGAACTCCCCTTTCACCATATTGCACTTTAAAGTAATTCATTGTATGTGAAAATTTTTGCGATTGTTTTTATAGTGACGGGGAGCTAAATAAATGCAGCCCTTTCCTCCCTCCGCCCAACCTTTCCTCCATCTGCCCGCCCTTCCCGTAGCAGCAGGTTGTGTCTTGTTAATGAATGGCGCTTACAGTCTGGGCAGATGAAGAAGAGGAGCACATGACTAAATGTTGAGTAGGGCTGAAGGAGACTGTTTGGCCCTCCATAAAATGTATGGTCTCTACCCTCTTCCCACCCCTTGCTCATCACTGCCTCTAACTATGTCTTGAATGATTACAGAGATTTTACCTGCACTCACTTATCTGAAACGCCAATACCAATATTTATCATTGTTTGGAGAAGCAATGACTGAAGCCCGTCCCAAAGTTTTTTTACTTTTATCAACTTGTCCTGCAGCATGGTTTAGCTTGAAATATGGCCTGGATTAACTGTTTTTCTATTCCACTTGGTCTTCTAAACCTCCTGAAGTCCAATATTATTCATTATCTTTCAAGGCTGAAAAGTCTGCTTTTCTAACTTTTCTTCATAACTCAGCCCTCTGCTGTGAGGAATTACCTTTGTGTGCTTTCTCTGCATCACTTCCAGAGCTTGCATTTCTTCCTTGTGCTTCAATGACCTGATTGAATTGTGTTTTCACGGTGTGGTGTGACCAACGTACTATACAGTTTCCATATTCAGCTTCCAGTTGTATCCCTCAACTTCCTCACTGCAGGGTTTATAACTTTTTCTTTTCTTCCTTTCTTTACTTCATGTTGTTTTGTTACTGTTTAGGTGTTTGTGTATGCTTACTAGTGCTAGGTTACGTATTTACCCTGCATGCTCAGTGTTCTGTCCTTAAAGGTATTCCTATTTTCTTAAGTACAATTCTTCCACCCCTCTCACCAGTGAATTTGTTTGAGCCCTCATTCCCTTGAAGTTGGTCCACTTTAAAGTTGTATAGCTCATTATTGGTTTGGTGATGTTAACTTTGACCCAGATCATGTCAACTTTAATTATATTGTGGTTGCTGTCCTCATGGGTGCAGCTACTTCCATTCCAATCTGTGTTGAGATGTGAGGTACTTCTTCTGGCATCCCTAACATGCTGCCAGATTAAAATGTATGTTGCCTCCAGTGACATCCCTAATGCACTAGGTCAGAAAATCGTCATGCATTCCACTTTCTTCTTCAGATTCTAGACCACTTGTGTGTTCCACATTTTATTTGGTTGGTTAAAGTCCCCATTAGGATAACCTTCCTATTTTCACACATCTTCACATGAGGTGTAGTTAACAAAGGCACTGTAGTTATTCAGTACTTCACCCAATGAGAGAACCTGCACATATGTAGTACAGTGCATGGAAGTGAAATGAAATAGTCTACATTTGAATCAGTTGAGTCGTATTAAAGGCAGAAGAGGTCACAATGCTTTGCTTCCTTTTAAAAAGGCCTAAAAGGGCAAAGAACAACAGGCAGTGTTACTTTAATCATGGTCAGTGTTTTTTAAAAAAAAAAAAAAAAAAATTGCTGAAGGCAAATTGTTCTTTTAGTTCTGAACAAATGGCTGCAAACATCATTAACCTGCATTTCTTGTTACACCCCTCACTTTTTTCTTTTAAAATTACATTTCACAAGTGTAGAGCATTTTCAGAATAAATTGGATGTCCTCTCAATGGAGCCAAAATAAAGTCCCAGAAAAATCGATCCCTTGTCTGTGGTGAGTTTGCAGGGCTTAAAGAGCAAGGGAAATAAATCAATCTGAATTCCTGCTTCTGCATGTTATCCAGTGACACTTCCTGAAACTCTGCAGATGGCATTGCCCTTAACTAGTCATGGCTCTTGTAGCTAAATAGCTCAGAGACTGGTTATACAGGTTTGAGCAAGTTATTGGAGGGTCATCGTGCCTGCTTTACTATAACTGCAAAAGTCTCAGTCTTCAGAAGAGAAGGGTTAAGGAGCGAATTATTTTTTTTTTAAATGCTTAGAATCCTAGAAATGTCAGTACTGATAAAGCCATTCGGTCCATCATACTTCAATCCACTTCCCTGATCTTCCATCATACCTTTTAAATATCTTAATGCATTATCTATCTAATTCACACTTTAAAATGGTTGTCTCAGCTTGAATAGCAATTTATGGTAAAGCATTCTATTGTCTCATAATGATTTACATGAAAAAGTTCTTTACAACCTCCTCCTTTATGGTTCCAGTTTCTTCCATCACTCCAGCTATCTTACCCTGCCAAGTTCCCATACAACTGTAGAAGATGCAACAGTTGTTCCCAAGTCATTTTCCAGGGACTCTAACAATCCTTCAATGCGAGACAGTACGTCCTCCAATCTGCAGTACTGTGTTCACAGTGCAGTCTCCTCTGCATTAATGACTTTGATGAAGGAACCGAGTGTAATGTATCCATGTTTGCTGACGAGACAAAGCTAGGTGGGAAAGTAAGCTGTGAGGAGGACACACAGAGCCTGCAAAGGGATATAGACAGGTTACGTGAGTGGGCTAGAAGGTGGCAGATGGAGTATAATATGGGGAAATGTGAGGTTATTCACTTTGGTGGGAAGAATAGAAAAAAAGAATATTTTTAAAATGGTGAGAAACTATTAAATGTTGGTGTTCAGAGGAATTTGGGTGTCCTTATACACAAAACACAAAGTTAGCATGCAGGTACAGCAAGCAATTAGGAAGGCAAATGGCATGTTGGCCTTTATTGCAAAGGGGTTGGAATACAAGAGTAATGAAGTCTTGTTGCAATTGTACAGGGCTTTGGTGAGACCACACCTGGAGTACTGTGCACAGTTTTGGCCTCCATACCTAAGGAAGGATATCCTTACCTTAGAGGGAGTGCAACAAAGGTTCACTAGATTGGTGCCTGGGATGAGAGGGCTGTCCCATGAGGAGAGATTGAGTAGAATGGACCTATACTCTCTGGAGTTTAGAAGAATGTGAGGTGATCTCATTGAAACATATGATTTTGAGCAGGCATAACAGGGTAGATGCTGAGAGGTTGCTTCCCCTGGGTAGAGAGTCTAAAACTAGGGGTCACAGTCTCAGGATAAGGGGTCGGCCATTTAGGACTGAGATGAGAAATTTCTTTACTCAGTGGGTTGTGAATCTTTGGAATTTTCTACCCGAAAGGGCTGTGGCTGCTGTGTTGAGTATATTTAAGGCTGAGATGTAGATTTTTGGACTAGGGGAATCGAGGGATATGGGGATCAGGCAGGAAAATGAGGTCAAAGATCAGTCATGATCTTCAATGGTGGAGCAGGCTCGAGCGGCTGTATGGCCTACTCCTGCTCCTATTTCTTATGCACTGGGGAGACCACATTCAGATTGAGAGACCACTCTGCTGAATGTCTGGCATGATTCAGACCTTCGTGTAACTCACTATTTTAGTCCTTCCTCCCATCTCTACTTTGACTTTTTCATTTCTTGCCTCCTATACTGTTCCAACTGAGATCAGCATGAGCTTCAGAAATTGTGTGTTGTCTCTCTCCAATCCACTATGCAGCACTCTGACATCAACAATGTTGGAAATGCACAGCAGGTGTGTCAACATGTTAGATGCAGACGAACCTACTGTGTATTTCCAGTATTTTTTTTAATTTCTGAGTTTCTACCCCCTTGTTGGTGATTCATTGACCAGTGGAAATAATCTTACACTATGTACTCAAATATTTTCCTAATTTTAAACACGTCTATTAGTTCCCCATCTTCACTGTCTGCCCCAGTGCAAATGGCCCTACTTTAAATTTCTCAACATAACTACTTTTGCTAATCCCCGATATCATCCTATTGGATATACACTATCTTTTTTGTAGCTTGGGTATTCTTTCTATAACCGGATGCCCAAAACTGTGCAGAGTAGCTGCAGCCTAACCAATGTTGTGGCAAAATAACTATCAACTTCTTCCTTTCATATTCAGTGCCTCTATATAAAACTTGGACCACACTTGGAGTACTGTGAACAGTTCTGGTCTCCATATTATAAAAAGGATATAGAGATGCTGGAGAAGGTGCAGAAAAGATTTACTAGAATGATACCAGAACTAAGGGGTAATACCTATCGGGAAAGATTGAACAGGCTGGGGCTCTTTTCTCTAGAAACAAGACTGAGGGGTGACCTGATGAGAGGTCTTTAAGATTACAAAAGGGTTTGATGATAGAGTTGATGTAGAGAGGATATTTCCACTTGTGGGCGAGACCAGAACTAGGGGCCATAAATATAAGATCGTCACTAATAAATCCAGCAACAACAACTTGCATTTATATAGTGCCTTTAACGTCCCAAGGTGCTTAATAGGAACGTTATCAAACAAAATTTGACACCGAGCCACATAGAAATATTAGGGCAGGTGACCAAAAGCTTGGTCAAAGAGGTAGGTTTTAAGGAATGTCTTAAAGGAGGAAAAAGAGGTAGAGAGATGGAGAGGTTTAGGCAGGGAATTCCAGAGCTTAGGACTTAGCTGAAGGCACGGCTGCAAAATCAGGGATGCTCAAGAAGTCAGAATTGGCGGAACACAGAGATCTCAGGTTGGGGGGGGGGGGGGCGCGGGGGTGAGGGGGGTGTTGTAAGGCTGGAGGAGATTACAGCGATCGGGAGAGACAAGGCCATGGAGGGATTTGAAAATAAGGATGAGAATTTTAAAATCGAGGCGTTGATTAACCAGGAGCCAATGTAGGTCAGCGAGCACAGGGGAGATGGGTGAGCAGGACTTGGTGCGAGAGAGGACATGGGCAGCTGAGTTTTGGATGACTTCCAGTTTATGGAGGGTAGAACTAGGGAGGCCAGCCAGGAGTGTGTTGGAATAGTCAAGTCTGGAGGTAACCAAGGCATGGATGGGGGTTTCAGCAGCAGATAAGCTGAGGCAGGGGCGGAGACAGGCGATGATACGGAGATGGAAACAGGTGGTCTTGGTGCTGGCACGGATATGTGGTAGGAAGCTCATCTCGGTCAAATATAACACCAAGGTTACAAACAGTCTGGTTCAGCCTCCGACATCTGCCAGGAAGAGAGATGGAGTCGGTGGTGAGCGAACAGAGTTTGTGGTGGGGACCGAAGTAATGGTTTCAGTCTTCTCAATATTTAGTTTGAGGAAATTTCTGCTCATCCAGTGCTGGATGTCTGACAAGCAGTCTGACAATTTAGAGACAGTGGAGGGGTCGAGAGACGTGGAGGTGAGGTAGAGCCGGATGTCTTCAGTGTACATATGGAAACTGATGCTGTGTTGTCGGATGATGTTGCCGAGGGGTAGCATGTACATGAGAAATAGGAGGGAGCCTAGGATAGATCCTTGGGGACACCAGAGGTGATTCTTTGACTACAACTGGATAGATAAGAATGGAACCAGGCGAGTGCAGTAATAAATCCCAAGAATTCGGGAGAAACTCCTTTACCTAGAGCGTGGTTAGAATGTGGAACTCACTACCACAAGGAGTAGTTGAGGCGAATAGCATCGATGTAATTAAGGGGAAGCTAGAATAAGCACATGAAGGAGAAATTAATAGAAGGATATTTTGATGGGGTTGGACGAAGAAGAATGGGATGAGGGTCATGTGACGCATGATCACTGGCGTGGACCTGTTGGGCCCGATGGCCTGTTTCTGTGCTGTAAAACCTCAAAACCCATTTGTCTTTATCTCCATGCAGTACTGCTTTTAGACATCTATGTAAATCTGCACTCTTAGCTTTCTCTCTTCTACTTCAAATGTTTCAGTAACTGAAGAGAAAGTTCTGGTAATAACACAATTATGAATTCTCTTGCTCAATAGTTATAGGGAATGTGGAATGCACAGACAGACTTCCAGTTCAAAAGTTAACCAAATGCAATAACTTATCCACACAAAATTAAGACCATACATGTGGGAACTAATGAGATCAGCAAGTGATTTCTGTGTAATTTCAGGCTTTAGATGATTAACTGCTCAGCTTTACTATCATGGTTTATGACATGTAAATCCTTCAAATAGAGTAGTGCTTTATGGATAGTGCTTTGTTATGCTGTACATAATACATTCATTAGTCCCTTATCTGAGCTATAGTTTTTGTAATTTATTGTAATTTGTTACAGCCTCCAGTGGCAGTTACAAATCTGTCCCTACATACGTCATGCAGCCATTGTGGAATTAGAATATCTGCTTGAAAAACTTCATTTGTATGCTAATGTAACAGACTAAAGGGGGTTATTAGACAATGGATACAGATTACCTGTTCCACAGGCAAAATGTAAATACAAGATTTGATGCAGTGCCCACTAATTGAGTCAGTGTTCAAAAAGAACAATCAAGACAACTGGTAGCAGTTAATGGGTACCACCTCCACAAATGGTTTTCCTGAATCTAATATTACTTGTGACTAATCCTGTTGTAAATAATTTTCAAAATTAATTAGTTTTAAGTGGCTGGAAGGAGTGGCTACGTTTTATCCTCTTCCTACATCAAAATCGGATTTTACTACTGTACAGGTAGACTATCCTTTATCCGAAAACCTCGGGACCAGCCGAGTTTTGGATAAAGGAGAATTTCGGATTTCGGAAGGTGGGGCGGGGGGGGGTCGGCGGGGGTCCGCGGGGGGGTCGTGCGCACGACTTACGCTGACGCTCAGCGTAAGTCAGTCGGGGTCGGCGGGGGTCGGGGCCGGCGGGGTCGGCGGTTGTCGGGGCCGGCGGGGTCCGCGGGGGGGTCGGCGGTTGTCGGGGCCGGCGGGGTCCGCGGGGGGGTCGGCGGTTGTCGGGGCTGGCGGGGGGGATCGGCGGTTGTCGGGGCCGGCGGGGTCCGCGGGGGGGTCGGCGGTTGTCGGGGCGGGGGGGTCGGCGGGGGGGATCGGCGGTTGTCGGGGCCGGCGGGGTCGGCGGTTGTCGGGGCTGGCGGGGTCGGCGGGGGGGATCGGCGGTTGTCGGGGCCGGCGGGGTCCGCGGGGGGGTCGGCGGTTGTCGGGGCCGGCGGGGTCCGCGGGGGGGTCGGCGGGGGGTCGTGCGCACGACTTACCCTTTATCCGAACTTCCGAAACCGGAACCCTCTAAAAACCGAAGGTTTTTTCGTTCGTACGCACGACTTACGCTGAATGAAAAAACCTTCGGTTTTTAGAGGGTTTCGGTTTTCGGAAGTCCGGATAAAGGGTAGTCTACCTGTACTGCATTTTCTCCTTGGTTTTTAATGGTTTAGTAACAATGGACCATTGGCATAATTTCCTTATATTGAAAATTATATCCTATAAACCCAATCCCATTGTTTTTTCCTCCTTGTCAGCAGGTTTATAATGCATATACAATGTCTAACATCTGCCAATTCCCAACACATGTCAGCAGCAAAGTCATGGCTCATGACACCTGTGTTCCTTCCAGTTAATGGCTGTCATACTGTTGAGGCAAGTTATACTGGACGGATAGTGTAATTGGGTGAGACAAAGTATAGTGCAAAATGACAATCTAAGGCTAAGCATTTTAAACAGTTAAATAAAGTTCCTGATTGTCTAACAAAAGCAGCCAAATCCTGTTATAGTCCCTGGCTACTTTGCCAAGGATATACCTTAATTCGGATTATTTCAGGATCAAGATTTCTATAAACTGCAGATTTAAAAATAGCTAATTAGGAACTCCATATCGTGGAGCCGTTTAATTCCCTGGTCAGCAATTCACTCAACAGAAAGTAACTGAAAACAAAGATACAGGTTGGAAATCACTCGTTTAAGAAAAACATGGTTTGATGTTCCCTTGACTTCAGACCATTGAAGTCCTGACTTTCTATTCCCCGCCTCCCTCTCCCACTGTTACCTGTGGAGCTGCTCCGGGGTGCAGATGATGGGACATTCCCATCACTGGAAACAGCTAGCAAGAAGGAAGACCCTACTTCAGGGTTTGTCAGTAAAAACTTGGGGCTAAAAATTGAGTAGCACCCCAAAAATTAGCGTCCCCGCGCCGGAATTTGAGTGGTTGTGCCCCAAGAGGGAAGCGCCCCGCATCCCTCTTGGGGCGCTGTGAGTCTCTATTGCGGCGTTATGTGTCGCAGCGCCACACGCTGCGGCACGTCACGCTGCGGTATTGCAGGCCTTCCTCCCCTCCTTAAAGGGGAGGGGCCTTGTGCAGCTGGGCCCCCGGGGATCAGGAGTGCAGGCAAAAGTGCCCGGCACTCGAAGTGCCGGGCTCTTGGAGCGCAGCCAGCACTCCGCGGTGGGGGGGGGGGGGTTTCAGGAGGTCTGCGACTGGAGTGCTGGCAGGCGGCCAGCAACAAAAATGGCCGCCTTGTGCCTCCCCGGCCGCAGGTACGCCCCCCCCCTGACCCCGTCGGACATAGCGTCCGGCGGTAAGTCAGGGGGCGCTCCCGAAGATCGTGGCCGGGGGGTCAGCGGGGCGCTGCGCACACCAATGATGTCATCGCCAGCGCCGCAGGGCGCTACCGGTTAGTGCCACCACTAACCTCCCGCTGAATTTTGCGGGAGGCGTGGGCAGTGCTGCGCCCGGGTGCTAGTTGCGTTGCATCCCGTTAGCGCCCTCTTAAGGCGCTAACGGGAGGCGCAACCAATTGAATTTTTCCCCCTTGATGTTTTTTCTAAATGTCAAAAATTTGCTCAGGTTATTTTATTCTATTTATAAAATGCAGTATTTTGAACAAAAGGTACCCACCTAGCGTTTCCTTCCCCTTTTTATTTTAGGACAAATATTCACTTCACTATAATGGCTGATTCTTCCCTGTGCTGTCTCCAGTGAAGAAGACAGACTGGAGATCTACTTCAAAGCTTCTGACCTTGCAGTCCTATTGTTGACTGTTTGTTTGAAGGCACTCAATGGCCTGGGATGTTGCCTGATGAAAATGTATTTCCTTTCCTGTATACAAGCATTTGCAGCATCCTAGGAGAGCATGCTTGAGATCAGTAGTTTCGCTTGTGAGGAATGCAGGCACAAACCAACATTTCATTACTCTCTACTCCAGTTTTCCTCTGATGCTTGGGTTAGAGCTGCACACAAAATTAACAATCCTGGCTGCACCCTGTTTTGTTGTTTGAAGAATCCCATTCATGTAATATTAGCATTTAAAAACAAACTCTGCTTTCTAGGCTCCATTCTGACCCACATTCAGAGAAGAAAGCACTTTAATGAGAGAGAAGCGAGTGTTGTTGTGAAAGACATCGCATCTGCCTTGGATTTTCTACACACCAAAGGTAAGGAGAGTCGGTGCCTCTTTCCCACACCACTCCTTTAGCCACATGTTCGCTTCCCTAATCAGCTTATTCCTACACCCAAAAAGGATAGAACGGGGTACTTTATAAATAGATAATTAAAATGTCATGAACAGGTACAGAAAATAATCAAAAAGGCTGTTGGGATGCTGGCCTTTATATCTAGAGGACTAGAGTACAAGGGGGTAGAAGTAATGCTGCAGCTATACAAAACCCTGGTTAGACCACACCTGGAGTACTGTGAGCAGTTCTGGGCACCACACCTCAGGAAGGATAGATTGGCCTTGGAGGGAGTGCAGCGTAGGTTTACCAGAATGAAACCTGGACTTCAAGGGTTAAATTACTAGGAGAATTTACACAAATTAGGGTTGTATTTCCTAGAATTTAGAAGGTTAAGGGGTGATTTGATCGAAGTTTTCAAGATATTAAGGGGAACAGATAGGATAGATAGAGAGAAACTATTTTTACTGGTTGGGGATTCTAGGACTAGGGGGCATAGTCTAAAAATTAAAGCCAGACCTTTTCAGGAATGAAATTAGGAAACACTTCTACACACACACAGGGTGGTAGAAGTTTGGAACTCTCTTCTGCAAATGGCAATTGATGCTAGATCATACAAGATTCTGAAGGGGATGCTGAGAGGTTGTTTCCCCGGGCTGGAGTGTCTAGAACTAGGGGGCATAGTCTCAGGATAAGGGGTCGGCCATTTAAGACTGAGATGAGGAAGAATTTCTTCACTGAGGGTTGTGAATCTTTGGAATGCTGAGTCTTTGAATATATTCAAGGCTGAGATTGATAGATCTTTGGACTCTAGGGGAATCAAGGGATATGGAGATCGGGCAGGAAAGTGGAGTTGAGGTTGATGATCAGCCATGACCTTTTTGAATGGTGGAGCAGGCTCAAGGGGCCGTATGGCCTACTCCTGCTCCTATTTCTTATGTTCTTAATTGTTAATTTTAAACCGGAGATTGATCGCTTTCTGTTAACCAAAGGTATTAAATGATGTGCGCCAAAGGCAGGTATATGGAGTTGGGTCGCAGATCAGCCATGATCTCATTGAATGGCGGAGTAGGCTCGAGGGGCTGAATTGCCTACTCCTGTTCCTATGTTCCTAATGAAATAATCAGATATGTTCTGAGATCGGTGATTTTGGCAGCGGGGGTGGGAACAGGTGGAGGTCTGTAGTTGCAGGCACAAATTAAAAATGTGTAGCAGACTTGGATCTGCAGGAACCAGTGCAAAAACTGCCCACTATGAGCAGCTGTTATTGGTCAAAATGAAGTTCAAGAAGACAAAAATGATGCCATATGACAAGGGATCAACAAGAGTAGACAGAAATAACCTGAGTGGATCAAACAAGTCAACAAATGTTTTATTTGGCTCAGAGTCCACAAATCACAAGGACTGTTCAGAAGATGAGTACTCGACTGCCCTACAAGAAAGGCAGTTGAAAGGCTACAGTTATAGGGCAGAATTTCATTTCTGGAGAAGGATGGGGTTGAGGAATATGATGAAAGGTAGTAGATGGAGTTGATTTGACAACAAGTGATGAGCTTTTTGACCTAATTGACACTTCCTGTTCCTAAGAGCTCCTGTGTATTAACATTTGTAAAATGAGTAAGTGTATTGGTCTAAAATAACTCTTTGATTTATGGCAATCGCGTAAGTGGTGAACAGAGGCGATCGCAGTCGGGAGAGGAGCAGGAAAGGCCCAAGATTTCCTTGTAGGACCCGGAGGAGCATTCCTATTCCTCCTGACCCACGAGGAAACTTCAGAAAAAAATTGGCCCGTAGTTTGCAGTCAGCGGCTGTAATATATGTGGGTAGCACAAATGAAGGACAGGGACACGATCAGCTGCTGCTCCATGTGCTTGCTTTATTAGGCCAGGGCGAACTGAGCATGCTCATACTAAACCATGTGACAAACCCTGTGATAATACATTACAGCGGCGAAGCCACTGACCTTGAAGAAAGCTGCCCACAGAGTGCTCGCGATCTCTGTGGCGAGAAGTTTGCCTTTATCAACATTCAATTGATTGCAGCACTCTGTCATGGGAATTCCTTGTGCGATGCTGCTGTGACGTCAACAAGCTGTCTAATCAGCCAATCACATAACAGAAATCTCAGACAGGAAACCAAGAAATGAGAAGTGTCTTTCAGCTATACATTTTAAAAATGTTACAGCGAGTGAAATAAAGATTGGGTCTCTCGCATGGGGATAAGGTAGAAACTGAAAGATCATGAACAAACTAAGGGCTAGAAATTCATTATAGCACAGGAATGGGTGGTATCATTAGAAAAGTTGGAGAATTAGTGCCAGGGGCTAATGCATAAGACTGTACGCAAAATTTGTGCTCGCTGCTCAAAGAAATAATTGGAGTCCTAATTCAAGTCTTTAAGCCCAAGCACATTGGCGTTATATCAGGTGCAGTCTAATCGCAAGTCATGATTGCCACAGTTCTTAGAGGGGCGGTTCATTGATGCTGCAGAACCTCATTCTCAGCATTGCTGGCTGTGCAGCTGCCTCGGCAAGCAGCAGCAGGTCAAGGAGAAGGAGCCGGAGGACTGAAGCAGCTGTACCCATGACGGACCACGTCCCAGGGAGAGAGCCTGCAGATTCTGCGATGAAGTATTGGAGGTGTTGGTGCTTGCTGTGGTGAGACTGAGAGCGGTGCTCTACCCGGCAAGTGGCAGGAGACCCTCGCCGCAAGTCTTCCGCACCATGTGACGGGAGCTAGCGCAGCACATCTCAGGCAGCACTGTGGTCCCCAGGACCCCCACACATTGCAGGAAGAAATTTAACAACCTCACTCAGGTGGTCAGGGTGAGTCAATGCTTCAACAAATGCTACATACCGGCATCTGAACCACAGTCTCCGCACACTGCCCAAAGCACCACACCCCCAGCACTCACCCACCAACAATCTTTACCTACCAACATTCACACCCACATCTCGCACCTTGCACACAATGACCACTATTCAACTATGGCAGGCACATCACCCAAATACATTGATCCACACTCACTCTCTCACTTTCCTTTCTCTTGCAGGCCAAGGTGGCTCACAACAGGAGGGAGCAGGAGCGCACAAGTGGGGGACAAGTTGACACCCAACCACTGTCTGTGCTGGAAAATGAGTGCTGCAGATTACTGGACGCCAGGTGGTGGGCGCCGTTGCCACTGGCGACGTTGACCCCCCCCCCCTTGGGGACAACAACGGTATATTCATCCCTACTCCTTCTCACATCCCACTTCCCCCTCACCCCACAAGCGTTTTGCACTTTCCAGCTAATCATGCTGTATGCATGCATTTCTCCCTTCCTGCCCCACTCCCTTCACCTTAACCCGACTCTTGTGCCTTTATGCTTTCAGATAATGAGCAAGCACCTGAGCAGCCTGTCCCTGAGGCACCGTAGACAGCGAGGCGGGAAAAGAGGAGGAGGAAGAACACACTGCGTCACTGCATGTCTCACCCGCAGGCACCAGCTCCGATACTGGCACTATACTTTCTTTAGAGGCTAGTGTAGTAGCGGGATCTGCACAGGGTGAGGCACCGGGGACGACTGGGTGGCAGCAAGGCCAGGGGGAAAGGGTAGCTCGGGGGCCAGCACCCTGGAGGGCGAGTTCGCGCATGAGTTCTGCTGCACAGGACTTGGATGAGGATCTCGATGGGGAGGCGTTTAGAAGAAGGCTGATGGGCATGCACACTGAGTTGATCGGTGCAATGGCAAGGGTGCCAGAGAATCCCTCAGCAATGATGAGCATGGAGGAGTCCACCTCCAACATTGCACAAGGCTCTGTGCACACCATGGAGCCCATCATTTCCACTCTGCAAAGGATGGTAGACTCCCAGAGAGACCGTGGCGACCCAGACCTGACGCTGCGTGTGATGGGCGATCTGGTAGCTTCCATTGCAGCACAGGTGGAAGCGACGCAACATTTTAGTGCTGTAATGCAGTCTATGCTTGGTGGCATTCAATCTCGGACTGCTCTCATGCAGTCTCACCTTGATGCCACACAAGCTCTGACTGCTGCCATTGTGGCTGGGTGTACCACCATCGACGGGGGCTTTCATGGTGTCGCAGCAGGCCAGCAATTTGTGCTCCAACAGATTGCTAGGGGTGCTGCCCCGGGGGAGTGGCAGTGGGTCATTGGAGCAGGAACCTGCTGTCCTCTCTCAGGATGACTCTATTTGTGCTCCCACCACTGCCACTCCGCCATTGCCCTTGTCGCTGCCTGTCATCCTGCTGAGGTGGTACAGTCTACAGCCGGGCCTTCCAGGCCCAGAGCTGGTCGAGGGCGTCCTGCAAGGCCATCTGAAGTCTCCCGCATGGACACTCAGCAGCCTTCCACCAGCCCTGCTGCAGCCACTGGGCCAACACTTCGTAGGAGCACTAGAGTAGGCAAAGGCACAGTAACGAGAGGCGCTAAGGGATTGCACAAGGGTGAATAGAATATATTTTTGTTGTAAATATTTGTTCACTGAGTTTTGATAAATTTATTAATTCAGTTTTGATTCTTTTGTGGTGTGTCTCATTTAAGCTTTGCGCTGTGGTATGGCCTGCGACAGGGGTGGAATGATGGGGCTGTGGTGAGCAATGGGGATCTGGGATTTAATTAATTCGAACTGCAGTCTGATGAGGCGGTCACGGACCAATCTTCCAGAAGGCCGATTGAGTAGCTGCCTCCTCCCTTGCTCCTTTTCCTCCTCCTCATCTTCCGTTTTGTAATCGTCATCCTCCTCCTCTCCCTCTTCCTCCTCCTGAGGTGGTCCCACAATCCTTGGTGGCAAGGGATGGGCCCTCATGATGGCCAAGTTGTGGAGCATGCAGCAAACCACCACGAAATGGGACACCTGCTCAGCCGAGTACTGGAGGGCTCCTCCCGAGCGGTCAAGGCAACGGAACCATTGCTTCAGCAGGCTGATGGTCTGCTCGATGATGTTCCTGGTAGCAGCATGGCTCTCATTATGAGTGCTGGGCAGGAGTGTTGGGGTTGTGGAGGGAAGTCATGAGCCAGATGGAGAGCGGATAGCCCTTGTCTCCAAGCAGCCAGCCGCGAGCTTGACGTGCTGGCTGGAAGAGTGCTGGCACACCGGTCTGGTGCAGGACGAAGGCATCATGGCTGCTGCCAGGATAGCAGGCATTGACATTGAGGATTAGCTGTCTGCGGTCGCACACCAACTGCACATTAAGTGAGTGGTAGCCTTTGCGGTTACGGAAGATCTCAGGATTGTTATGCGGTGCCTGCAAAGCCACGTGGGTGCAGTCATTGGCGCCCTTCACCATGGGGAATCCCGCTATCCTGGCAAAGCCACATGCACGCTCGTCCTGCTTCTCTCTGGTGATGGGGAAGGAAATGTAGTCCCTTCTACTGCAGAGAGCTTCTGACATCCTGGATGCAGCGATGGACAGCAAACTGAGATGTTAGCTCTGTCTCCTGTTGCAGACTGGAAGGATGCACTTTCGAAGAAAGGGCGACAGTGACCTTGACTGCCACTGGGAGAAGCACGATGGTCCTGATCTGAGGCTGGAGGTCTAGTGGCAGAGTTCTGTGACCACCTCCTTGGTGAAGGGGAGCCTTCTAATACACTGCTCCTCGCTTAATTGGATGTAAGTGAAGTGCTCTCAGAATACCCTCAGAGGGTAAGGCCTCCTGTTGAGAGGCCTGATGGCCCTCCTCCTCCCTCTGGCCACATGTTCCAATCTTTCTGGCTGCCTCCGCTCCCTCCGCTGTAGATCCTGGAGGGTGAGGTCGACTGCCAGTACAGCCCCAATTAATGTAACCAAGTGTTGCAGATTTTTTTTAAAGAATAAATGTAGCTACTTTATAGTTGCCACAACACTAATACTAAATAACCTTGAAATTACGGAATGAGACTGTTGCACTATGTGAAACTGACAAGAAAGCACTGAAACTCCATTACTGATGATCCCTTTAATGTCCGTGTAGCTGGCTTCCTAGTGCTTCATGCCAGCTCCCCCTGTCTCTGTTTACTCCAGGCATTAAGGTAGGTGGCGACAATCAATTTTGCAGATCAGGTGGTCAGTGAGCGTTGCACACTCACTGATGTCATGATCCACCTGGCGTTGAGGCTCCTGGTGATAACTGTTAGTTGCCGGGGTGGGTGGGGGGGCAAAATTTGGCATGCAGCATTGGATTTGCCTCGCCCCGGCGATCATGCTCTAGTGCCCCATTAGCGCCATCTGCTGGCGGCGCTAAGGTACCAAATTTCTCCCCCTAAGTTTTTAAAAAATTGTAGTTTTTAATCATAATTGAGAAATTTGACACTCCACAAATATAAAAATTAGTTTTTCAGGGCCAGAACCTTTACCAGTCAATATGCTGTTAAAACCCCATTATACCTATTTCAACAAGGCTGAACATTTAATGGGTATTTAACCGCGATATTACCACGGAAAAGCCCAGGTTCTCGTCAGTTTCACTGATTGCCAGCTATGGGGTGGTGGGGGTCCCACAGCGGAGCCAGTGTTGGAGCAGTGAATGACTGACCGCAACTTCAGGATGTCCACGTTCAGATGCGCATGCGATAAATCCTGAAATTGCGGTCAATTTCAGAGGGGTGTAGTTCGCCGTCATTACCCACTGCAAATTCTGGGCCATTAAAATATGACCTTCCCTTGGCCTCTTCTGGTCATGAACTTGTCTGCCACCAGGTTTCACTGGCAGTTCCATCACCAAGTGTCACTGCTATGATCGGCAGTTAAGATCGCGTTGGGCTCCAAATGACAGCATAGGATCTCGATCTTTAAATATTGATGAGACCCCCCCGCCTGCCTGTGGCAGGCAGCCCAACACTGCCAGAAACCCGGCAGTTAAAATGGTGGCATGCACGAACGCATCAGGAATGCAGCGTTAAGCGCCTGACCACCTTGTAACAAACCACCAACCCTGTTCCTGCCATTTGGACAGGGTTAATATCTGCCATATGGGTCTGAACACACGGTAAGTACTAAATAATATCGGTAGGTTCAATTTTACTTTGCCTAAGGGAATAGAGGGGGGGTGGGGTGGAATGAAGACATTGTTTTAATTTTCAAATAATTACGTTTAAATATGTTGAACATTGGGCAAAAATCAGAATTACACAAAAAGTAAGTGTGTAAGTTTGATTTAATAACTTAGAAATACAGCTGCCCTGGGCTCGCAAATAACAGCGCGCTTCTAATTTAAAACTGTTATCATTTCATATTAGTCATAACTACAATTATAGATGAACACCTCTTGTAGCTCATCTGATTAGTGTTGACCTTTACGATTGCTAAAGGAAACAAGTTCACAATTAACTTGAAGTGTATCCAAGTGGCTGTGATCTGTCTGTGAGAATGTTTTCTGACTCTTGAGTTGGGTGCGTCAAGGTTTGTGGTCCAAACTGTGCTGTATCGGAAAAGGGTTTTGAATCTACAGTGCATGCTGCTTTAAGCTGACATTACCTGTGTATGGGAAATATGTAATTTTTTGTGGCTGTAGTAGAATTTCAGATACTAGGAAAAAAATAAAGTTGGATCCTTTGCCAGCCATGCAGCTTGTCCTGCTCACAATTTTCAGCTTCTGGCTTATGCTGGGGTAGAGCAATCAATTTTGCATCACCCATGCACAAGGGAACCTCTATTAGAAAACCACCACATATATGGATATCTGTGAATAAAGTTATCTTTTCCCCTTCCTCCACATCACCCACCCAATGTTCTCCCCTCTCCAAAGGACATTGACTCTTGCTGGGGTCCAATTCCACAAGCACCCAAGTGACCACACTCTTAGTGTGAACCCAGTGAGTATTGGCAGCCTGTTGGATTGTACAGTATAAGGCATCACAGCCAAGTCACACACGCATTTTCCAGGGAAATTGCTGGATGAAAATCAAAATGGGATTCTGGCTCTTCCCCCCCCCCCCCCCCCACCCCCACTCTTGTGCACTAGCTTTTAATGATTTGTGTACACGCACATCTAAAGCCCTTTGCTCCTTCACAGCTCCTAGACTCTCATCATTAAGAAAATATTCTGATTTGTCTTTCTTGGATCAAAAGTGGATAACCTCACACTTCACCACATTGAATCCATCTGCCATAGTTAGTCTGTCAATGTCCCTTTGCAACTTCCTGTTCCCATCTACACAACTTACTGTGCCTCCTAACTTAGTGTCATCTGCAAACTTGGATTTACAACTCTCTTCCTTCATCTAAGTCATTAATATGTATATGGTGAAAAGATGAGGCTCCAGATGATGCATAATATCTTTTCATTAGCATTTTGTGCAATAATTCGTATTATTGTGTTGTTAATCATGGATGATAATTCTGACTTCAGAAGCTACTTGAACACATTGCAAAGTGTTTTCTGCTAATCTTGCAGTACCGATCCAGAATTGGGCCTAAACCAAAGAGAATCAGTGTGCGTTCCTCCCAGAGGAGGTAGTTTTACTGCTTTGGTTTAACACTACATAGATGTAACTCTAGTGCAGTGGCAAAATGGTTTTGTGAAATGTCAGTGCAGATTCTCCCAGCTGCTTGCTCTAAACATTTAGGGGCAGAAATTCAGTAGCGCCCAAGAAGGGGTGCTAACTTTTGAGAAGTTGGAAATTTAGCGCCAGGCACTAATCAATCTCGCTGCCTGCTAAATTCCGTCAAAGAATGCAGGGGAGCGCTAAATCTGGCACTAATGGCGTAGGGGAGTGGCGTTAGGATCCAAGCGATAACAAATATGAGGTGTTGTGTAACCGGAAGTGAGCAATGGCGCAGGCCCCTTCCAGCCATTAAAGGGGAGGGTCACTGGAGCCTGCACACCAGCCCCCAATGATTCGGGGAGTGCAGAACGGCGATATGCTGAGATGAAATGCAAAGTGCTTTGATGACCCGCAACACTCCAGGGACTAAGCAGCCTTTATCTGGCTGCAGATACATCCTGCGCTCTCTGCCACTCATAACTGACCTTTGGAACGGAAGTTCCTTGACAGCCGGGGCACATCCCTTTAAGTAGCGCCCCACCAGCTGGCTGGTTCACACCTCCGCTCCCTGGCGCTGTCGGTGCGAGGCGGTAAGGCAGGGGGGCGCTACTGAAGTTCGCAGATCGGCCGCCCAGTGAGCGTTGCACACACTCGCTGATGTCACGATCTGCATGGCGAAAGGGATCGAGGCGCTAACCGTTATCGCTGGCGAATTTGCTGTGCAGTGCGGGATTCACCCCGCCGTGGCGCTACTGCCTGAGCCCCCCATTAGTGCCCCGCCAGGCGCTAACAGGAGGCGTTAACCTACTGAATTTCTAGCCCCAAAATTTTAATTGTTGGAAAAGCAGCTCTGCATGCATGTGACATTGTTAAAAACAGAAAACCTTTCTTGCACCAAGTAGCTCAAAGCTTTATGGCAAGTCTAAACCTATTCACTAACAAACTAGAAAGCAAACCGTGCTCTCGATTATCCCCACTGTGTAGAGGCTTCACTGGACTTGTCACTAAAATGCACCTCTGTAACACATGTGCAGCACACTTTCCTGGATAGGAGAATTGAAGTTGTAGCCAGGCAGTGTGAACTGGATACAGTCTGGCTAAAACCCTTCCTGCAGGTACCGGGGTTGAGACCAAAGCACTGTTAGCTTTCCTAGTTTTATAGCTCTAGTAGAAATTCAGCAGAAGATGTACCAGTGTGTAGTTAGGATATATATCGTGGACAAAGTAAATAATGTTGCAACTAATCTGCAAAGTCTACTGTAATTAATTAGTGTTTCATCATTTAAATTTCCAGACTTGCTTATCGTTCCCCAGTGCATTTAAATCCACTTAGCCCTCCTACCCACTGGATCAGCTGAGTGAGTCCACTGTGTTTGTCACTAGCTTGCTGTGAAACTTGATTTCATTACAAGGGGGTAGGAGAATGTAGGTGCAGTCAGCTGAGAGATCTACTGTTTGTGTAGTGACCATGGCAGGGTTATGCGAATGGTACTCCATTCAAAATGGACTAAAAGTAGAAAATATTAGTTTTTGCTTGGAGGGTTATTTTAAATGGTAGATTGCTAATGGTAAAATCGTAATATTAACGAGTTTTAGCAACAGTGCAGATTGGGTATGTCAAATTTAGACTGTAAATAGATTAGGGAAATGTATTCCATGCAGTGCAAAATTCAGGGCCCTTTGACTGAGAGCGCTTGTGGCCGGTATTCTCTTACGTAATCCTCCTCTTTGTTCTTCTCATGAAGGTATAGCACACAGAGATCTGAAGCCAGAAAACATCCTTTGTGAATTCGCGGAACAGGTAAATGTCTGTTGTACCCTGTAGAACACGGTATCATACGGAGTGCATTTTAACAAAGGGTTATTGCTGCTTGCTTATGTCACTGAGAGGTTCTGGAAAGCTGAGCTCGCTGTTTGCATTCTCTAATGGATTAATGGAGTGCTGCTCATTTTAATGACTGAAATGAGCTGATGCTATGATTAGCTCTTTTGGTCATAAAAATTTGACCACTCATACAGTAGGTCATTTTTTTTTTTAAACTTTCAAAATACTTTCTTTGACAGACTGTACACCATTTACTATCATGAGAGCCGACAGAAGAAAAATGCTGAGATGAGCAACGGGGGTGGGGGGGGGATGGGAAATATGGAATGAGGCAGGCAGATTCAAAGAAAGGAGAGAGAAAACCGATTGTTGGCAAACTACAGCAGTGCCATCATGATGGACTTGATGCCAGTTTGAATTTCAACTTCTCTGGCCTATAATTTCAAAGTAAGCCAAAACTTTGTACCAACAGCTCCAGGAGTATTAGATTAAACAAAATGACATCATGTTAGTTGGTGTCACTTATCCATTTTACCATGTCATGCTGTAAAACTGATGGTTAGATTCAGCCAGGGTGGATATCTGTATAGAACTGTGATGTGACGTTAGATGGGACTTGTCACTGTAGTCAGCCCATCACATCCATGGGTGGAATGTAATAATGTCACAACATGGAGTTGTGTATACCGAGCAGTGCTCTTAAATGTCATTCTAAATAAAACTAGGTTGATTTTCCCTACTCCCTTGTATTTTCTTCATTGGTCAATGAAACCATGTTTAGGGATGTTTTCTAGTGATCTGTCCAGTGAAGTGTCTTCCTATTGCATCTGTCATTAGCTTGCTCTGAAGCTGGATTTGATTGCAGGTGGGTAGGAATATACAAGCACAAGTCCGTTCAGCCACCGGATTTTTATATTGTGACTGACATTTTAAGTATCTTCAAAGCTGCCTTTTATCAGTATATTTTTACATACACTATGGGGATACCTGGGAACACTGCTTTTCTAGTTTGTGACTAACTGCTGCTGTTGTAATAGGTTTAACTTTCTCGAAGCCCTGTCCTACTTGGTGGAATAAGTTGGTTACTTCCCTAGTCTCCAAAGGTCACTCCTTTTGTAAAGTTTCAATTAGCCCCGGCACCAAAGCATCAAATGTTTAATTAACATGGAAGAGTGAAAAGGGAATAGGTTGAATTAATCACTGGTGGTTTTGTCACCTTAACCATGATTGCTTTCATCTACTGTGCAGGAGAAAGATTTTTTTTTTTTTTAAACCTATCTTTCTGTCTTAATACAGTGTTAGATATTGGAGTTGCATTTAGTTAAAATGGGGAGAAATCAATCAATTGGTAACTGAACTATTATGAAAGAGGTTACCAGTTATTCTGATACATAAAGATCATCATTAATCTTCATTTAAAATAGCATTACACCTTGGCTAAATGTGCATTCAGTATCTTATGCAGTAGTGTATTAACAACTGGATGAATACACCTCCACTTGCAGTTTTCCCCAGTCATTTGCTAGTGCTGGCAAAGTTTATACTTTTGTTTCATAAAGTGAACCACTGTGGGACGTATTCTTTCTGAAGAGATATTTCTATTTGTGCAAGTCGGGAAGCAGCTTCTTTGAAACCCACCATACTGTTTCTCCAGGCTGGAAAAGACCAGCTTTGAAATGCCTGAGTCCCTTTCCAGTGGGCTGCCACTGAGTTGAGCAGGGATCGACAACCTTGCTGCTCTTGGATGCTGTTTCTTGAGCTTGAAAATAAGTCATTCTCAATTCCTGCTGGGACCTATGCCATTTTGATAGTTTGATCCTAAATATAAAACTCGCATTCACACTCTCTCTCTCCACACCCCCCTCCCCAGATATCGCCGGTGAAGATTTGTGACTTTGATCTCGGTAGCGGGGTGAAGTTGAGCAGTGCCTGTACTCCTATAACCACTCCTGAGTTGATGACTCCGGTATGTAAATATGATTACAGCTTCTGTTTTTAATCTGCATTTCCTGAACTGAATCACTGCAATTCTTTCTTGCATTAAGTGTAGTAACTTCCTTGTTCGTATTCAAAGGTAATAATGACACGTTTTCCATATCCCTATCTGTGAAGTGTCTTGGGATGTTCTTTATATTAAAGGTGTTGTATAAGTAAATGTTGCCACCGGGTCAAACTTCCTTTAAGGTTCCCCCTGCCCTAGCCCTGAACTCCCATCTTTCTCCAGTTTCTCCCCGACCTCCCCTCATGGCCTCTCCGCGCTCATCTTGTCCATGAGACCCACCTCCTGCTCCCTCGACCCTATTCCCACCAAACTGCTGACCACCCAACTTCCTTTTCTGGTTCCCATGTTAGCTGACCTTGTTAACGGTTCTCTCTCCTCAGATACTGTCCCCCTCTCCATCAAATCTGCCGTCATTACCCCTCTCCTCAAAAAACCAACCTCTTTGACCAAGCTTTTGGTCATCTGCCCTAATTTATCCTTATGTGGATCGGTGTCAAACTTTTTGACTTGTAACACTCCTGCGCAGTACCTTGGGATGTTTTACTACGTCAAAGGCGCTATATAAATACTTGTTGTTGTTGTAAATATTTTATTTTCTTTTAAAAGCTCTTGAGGTTTGTCTCACCTTTGAAACCAGGCTACTCTATAATATGCATATGTCATTATGTTGGATGGGTTGTCCAGTGCCTAAGAAGAATTAGTCCCATCATTAAGCAGAAAATATCATTGTACAGGCTGTCAGAAATGAGGCATTGGCCTGGATTTTAGAGTAAAAATAACGGTGAGGCTATCGGCGCGCACCGTTATTAAGCAGTAAATCAGACGGCAACTTCTGGCGAGCTCCCATGTGCAGTTAAACGCGGAAATTGGAAATCGCTTTCCGAGTTGCCTTGCTCCTCCAGAAGCTTCACTAACAGTATCTCGCCAAGAGACTCGGCATTGAGATACGTGGAATGGCATGAAATTGCAGTACTTGCCCACTAAACACGCCAGAAAAAGTTGGTGCTTGTCCATTCAAGTGTAAGTGAATTTTTAATGGCGTGGTAAGTCTTAATTACTGCCAAACAACCTCTCGTACTGAAAAATAACTTTTACAAGTGTGAATTCTCATTCCTTCAGATTTTAATTATTGTTAGAGATGTAAGAAATTTTTTTTTTTAATTTTACTTTTTTTTTCTCTCTCTCTTAATCCCATCTTTCTTTCCCTCTTTATTTTGCTTTCTGTACATGATTTGACATTGAATTAACTATTCTAACTTACCTTCCTGGTTTAGACAATGCGTGTCTCAGTAAGGATTCTTCAATCTGATTGGTTAAGGAGAGACACCGTTCCTTGTCCTGTTCACATAGGTCCCAGGTCCCCTGTAGAGGGCGCCGCACTCTTTTGGATTTCTAATAACTGCAACTCCCACTGCAAAAGCCCAAAGTCGCTAGCGCTGTTGGTTCGCCGCTGACCCCAAAATCCAGGCCATTATCTTATTTTTAGCTACCTTAGTATTTTATGGTCATTGCTAAGGGTTTCCAGTGGAAGAATCTGCTACTGCAGTCCAACAGTGTTTGATAGACCCTTGCAAAATTCATGCTGACAAGACTATCTTTATGTAGTCTGGTTTTAGATAAAACACTAAACATAGTTTTTCTTTTCTGACTCCATTTTATCAAAATGCCCTGTGGTGGTCTGTCATGCATGCTGCTAAATAACACTTGTCACCTCTGGGCAGGAATTATATTCTTTTGACAAATTTTAATAGGGAGCGTTTCGTTCCTTACAGCTCTGTAAAATATTTTTTACTTGTATAAATTTAGTTTATCAGATATACTGTAAAATATTACTGCGTAAAATATTACTGCATAAAATATAATCAACACAATCTATATGATGGGTGTATTGAGGAAGAAATATTTATGGGGCCTGGCAGAGTTTCTATCTGTACAGGAAACTTTCGATTAACCGGCCCCAAAATAACCGGAACGCTCTATCCACCGGCAAAATTCAGGAGTCGGTTCAGGTAACTTTTTTTATTTTTAGTTACTTTTTTTAATTGATTTGTTGCTGTGCAAGGGTGTAGCTGAAGCTGTTGCTAAGCTACAGAGATGCTTGCAACTTGTGCCGATTGTTTTGAAGCCAACAGGGTTTGTTGCTTTATACGGAGCTCTGAGCTCCGTATCTTTTACTATAGCGTTCGGTTATCCGTAATTGTTGATGAACCGGCACCACGTCGGTCCCGTCCGTGCCGGATACCAGAAAGTTTCCTGTAGTTCCAAATCCCAAAATACTATTGCGCCTTCGATTTAATGGGATACTCAAACCCAGTCTTATTATGTGGACTTGTTTAGAAAGTAATGTTTAATTAATTTGGGTTTTAATTTCTAATAACTGCATTAATGCCTTCAGTGTGGTTCTGCGGAATACATGGCTCCTGAAGTGGTAGAGACATTCACAGAGGAAGCATCATTTTATGATAAGCGCTGCGATTTGTGGAGCCTTGGGGTAATTCTGTACATCATGCTGAGTGGCAACCCACCCTTTGTGGGGAATTGTGGAACAGACTGTGGCTGGGACAGAGGAGAGGCCTGTAGGGCCTGTCAGGTAAGGCAGTATAACAAATCTGCAGATGATAATTTGCCAAAGAATGGGCAACAACAGTTTATTTGTAAAAATTATTTGGGTAAATTTTGTACTCATTAAGATGAGGAATGTCAGTGCTGTAGAAATAAGATGAATATTCCCAGTCGGGTTTAATGGTACACGTCAATGTTCCCTCTAATTTTTTTTGTCTGAGAGGGCCACAAACTCCTTTGAGCGCAACCTTTTCATCCGTGAGCAAATTTTACAACAACAACCACCATGTTTACCATAATAACCACTTAAAAGCATATATGCAGTAATGCCATATTGCCACTTCTCATCAGACAAGGTTCTATACAAATTTTACATAACTTCTCTGCTTTTTGACATGAACCCCAGTGCTTTATTTGCACTTTTGTATGGCTTTTTTAACCTGCGTTGCTACTTTTAATGATTTGTGAATCTATACCCCTAGATCCCTTTGCGCCTCTACCCCATTTAGACTCCTCTTTTCCAAGGAGTAGGTCGCCCCCTTATTCCTCCTACCAAAATGCACCACCTCATACTTACCTATATTGAAATTCATTTTTCATTTACATGCCCATTCTGCAAGTTTGTTTATGGTAGAATTAATTAAAAGCTTTTAATTTGTCATGTACAAACTTTATATATAAAAAAAAATACTTGTCACAAATGACTGGGATATAAAAGAACTGCATAATAATGCATTAACACTTCAGAAACGTCACTCAGTTACACGGTTATGTATCGACAAACAATCCAAAAGCCCGAGGTGAGCTGAAAGAGGCCTATCTATTTTTGTGCAAATTGTATTAAAGTTTTCAACGTATTAGCCCATCCTTCAGGTCACTATAGCAGTGGCAGCAGGAGCAGCGGCTTTCCTATGTTGCTGACGTGCTGGACGTCCACATAAGTGATTTGAATATTAATCACAATGCAACCAGACAACCAACAAATATAAAGTGCTGTAGTTCTTTAGTTCGCAGTATCAAAAAGAATTGGAACAAAAACAGATATCCGTATTTTCAACTTCAGTCACTTCTATTAATAAACGTTGTCTTCTTGAACCAGCACACCCCCCATGTAATATGCCAGAAATGCAGCACTTATTCACAAGTGCAGAAAAACACATACACAAGTTGCGTCACTGAATTTAAAAACAAAAAGCAGGAAAAGCTATGATTTAACGGAAATAAACATCTTTCTTCCTGGACAGGAAGATCAATCAGATTGACTTGGAAACTAATATGGTGATGTAAAGATGTTAATTTACGAATTTCGCTTCTAATGTTTTTCTCTCAAACATTCTCCACAATATTAATCCCTGTTCCTATCACGAAAAGTGTTGAATTATTTTAGGTATTTTGCAATTAAATAGCGGGAAACAAGCTTCATTGTACTCTCAATTTTTAATCTCCTATTATACCAAATCGAAATTGTACGTTATCAGTTTAATCAAAGTATTTTCTGTGTCTTTCTCAATAAACAAATAGTAGTTTCTTCCAAAGTAGCTTCTTGTAATTTTTATACATCATTACGTAACTCGTGTTTCTATTAACACTCCACTAAACGTTGAAGAGGAAATCTATATTTACATTATTCTTGGGACTTTTTCGGACTATAAAACGACAGGCAAATTTAAATGGTTTGTGTTTTTCCCCTTTTTTGGTTCTCTTCCTAAACGTCTTATTTTTTATTGACTTAAAAAAAATATATATTAATATGGAACTTCTACAAATCCTCCCCCACCTCAACAGCATGGTTGCATGTTTTTGTAAAGCTACTCACTTCAGTCGATCGTTCCAAATCAAATATTGAGAAATTTCAATTTTAAAACGTTTTAAGCAATTCAGAGCCTCTTTAAAAGTTTTTTGGACTTCAAGACCTGGTTGAAACTTGTTTAGATGAGGGAAAAATTGATTTTTGCTTGTTTCTAACAAAATCATATTTGAAACTTAGGGGGGAATAAAGTGTTTTTATCACTCATTCTTTGTGGAAAAGTTCATTAAAAATCTTTAAATTCTTTCAAGTCTTATAAGAAATAGGAGCAGGAATAGGCCTCTTGGCCCCTCGAGCCTGCTCCGCCATTCAATAAGATCATGGCTGATCTAGGGCTCAAAACCACTTCCCTGCCCACTCCCCATAACCTTTCACTCCCTTATCTTGCAAAAATCTGTCTATCTCGACCTTAAATGTATTTATTGACCCAGCCTCCACGGCTCCCTGAGGCAGAGAATTCCACAGATTTTCAACCCTCAGAGAAGAAATTCCTCCTCATCTCAGTTCTAAAAGGGCGACCCTTTATTCTGAAACTGCCCCCGAGTTCTAGATTTCCCCATGAGGGGAAACATCCTCTCTGCATCTACCTTGTCGAGCCCCCTCAGTATCATATGTTTCAATAAGATCACCTCTCATTCTTCTAAATTCCAATGAGTGTAGGCCCAGCCTGCTCAACCTTTCTTCATAAGTCAATCCCCTCATCTCTGGAATTAACCTAGTGAATTGTCTCTGAACTGCCTCCAATGCAAGTATATCCTTCCTTAAATAAGGAGACCAAAACTGTACGCAGTACTCAAGGTGTGGTCTCACTAATACCCTGTACAGTTGTAGCAGGACTTCCCTGCTTTTATACTCCAACCCCCTTGCAATAAAGGCCAACATTCCATTTGCCTTTTTGATTACTTGCTGTACCTGCATGCTAACATTTTGTGTTTCATGCACAAGGACCTCCAGGTCCCTCTGAACTGTAGCATTTTTAATCTCCATTTAAAAAATAATTTGCTTTTTTATTTTTCCTGCCAAAGTGGATAACCTTGCACTTTCCCACATTATACTCCATCTGCCAAATGTTTGCTCACTCACTTAGCTTGTCTATGTCTCTTTACATATTCTTTGAGTCCTCTGCACAACTTGCTTTCCCACCCATCTTTGTATCATCTGCAAACTTGGCTACATTACACTCGGTCCCCTCATCCAAGTCATTAATGTAAATTGTAAATAATTGAGGCCCCAGCACCGATCCCTGTGGCACTCCACTAGTTACCTTTTGCCAACCGGAAAATGACCCATTTATCCCGACCCTCTGCTTTCTGTTAGTTAGCCAATTCTCTATCCATGCTAATATATTACCCCCAACTCCGTGAGCTCTTATCTTATGCAGTAACCTTTTATGTGGCACCTTATCGAATGCCTTCTGGAAATCCAAATACACCATAGCCACTGGCTCACCCTTATCCACCCTGCTCGTTACATCCTCAAAGAACTCCAGCAAATTTGTTAAACATGATTTCCCTTTCATAAAACCATGCTGACTCTGCTTGACTACATTATGATTTTTCAAATGGCCTGCTACTGTTTCCTTAATGAAGGACTCCAGCATTTTCCCAATGACAGATATTAAGCTAACTGGTCTATAGTTTCCTGCTTTCTGTATCCCCCCTTTCTTAAATAGGGGTGTTACATTTGCGGTTTTCCAATCCGCTGGGACCTCTCGAGTCCAGGGAATTTTGGTATATTGCAATCAATGCATCCACTGTCTCTGCAGCCACTTCTTTGAAGACCCTGGGATGCAGGCCACCTGGTCCAGGGGACTTGTTGTCTTTTAGTCCCATTATTTTACCAAGTACTTTTTCCTTAGTGATAGTGATTGTCTTTAGTTCCCCCCTCCCTGTGGCCCCTTGATTATCCATTATTGGGATGTTGTTCGTGTCTTCTACCGTGAAGACAGATACAAAATATTTGTTCAGAGTCTCTGCCATTTCCCCGTTCCCCATTATTAATTCCCTAATCTCATCCTCTAAGGGACCAACATTTACTTTAGCTACTCTCTTTTTATATACCTGTAGAAGCTCTTACTTTCTGTTTTAATATTTCTTGCCAGTTTACTTTCATAATTCATCTTCTCATTTTTTAATCATCCTTTGCTGGTTTTTAAAATTTTCCCAATCCTCTGGCCTCCCACCAATCTTGGCAACATTGTATGCCTTTGTTTTCAATTTGATACCATCCTTTACTTCCTTAGTTAGCCACGGATAGTGCTCCCTTCTCTTAAAATCTTTCTTTCTCACTGGAATATAATTTTTGGTTGAGAGTTATGAAATATCTCCTTAAATGTCCGCCATGCATTTCAACTGTCTTACCTTTTTAATTTATTTTTCCAGTCCACTTTAGCCAGCTCTGCCTTCATGCCATTGTAATTGCCTTTGTTGAAGATCAGGACACTGGTTTGAGATACAACTTTCTCACCCTCCAACTGAATTTGAAATGTAATCATGTTATGATCACTCTTTCTTGGAGGATCCTTTACTATGAGATCATTTATTAATTCTGTCTCATTACACAGTACCAGATCCAAGATAGCCTGCTCCCTGGTTGTTTCCATTACATACTGTTCTAGGAAACCATCCCGGATGCACTCTCTGAACTCCTCCTCAAGGCTACCATGGCCAATTTGATTTGTCCAATCAATATGGAGATTAAAATCACCCATGATTATTACTGTACCTTTTTTACAGGCCTCCATTATTTGTTGATTTATACTCTGTCCAACAATATTGCTACTGTTTGGGGGCCTGTAGTCTACGCCCACCAGAGACTTTTTCCCTTTACTATTTTTTATCTCCACCCAAACTGATTCTACATCTTGATCTTCTGAGCCAATATCACTTCTCACCACTGCACTGATCCCATCCTTTACCAACAAAGCCACCCCACCTCCCTTTCCTTTCTGTCTATCCTTCCGAATTGTCAAATAGCCTGGAATATTCAGTTCCCAGCCTTGGTCATCTTGCAACCATGTCTCTGTAATGGCGATCAGATCATACCCATTTGTATCTATTTGTGCCGTCAACTCATCTATCTTGTTACGAATGCTGCGTGCATTCAGATGTAGAGCTTTTAACTTTGTCTTTTTACAATTTCTCCTTGTTTTGGCCCCATTTTCTGTTGCATTCTTATTTTTAAACATTCTGTCCCTTCCTGTTGCACTCTGGTTATTATTTCCCCCATCTTGTTTTCTCATTTCTTATTGACTATTTAAATTCCCATTCACCTGGACCCTCCCTCCACCCACTATTTAGTTTAAAGCCCTCTCTACAGCCCTAGTTATTCGATTCGCCAAGACTCTAGCCCCAGCATGGTTCAAGCGAAGCCTGTCCAAACGGAACAGCTCCCTCTTATCCCAGTACTGGTGCCAGTGCCCCACAAATCGAAACCCATTTCTCCCACACCAGGCTTTGAGCCACTCGTTCCTTTCTCTGATCATATTTACCCTATGCAAAATCGCTCGTGGCTCAGGTAGTAATCCAGAGATTATTACCTTTGTGGTCCTGCTTTTTAATTTAGCCCATAGCTGCTCATACTCCCTCAGCAGAACCTCTTTCTTTGCCGTACCTATGTCATTGGTACCTATGTGGACCATGACAATTGGATCTTGCCACTCCCACTCCAAGTTCCTCACCAGCCCAGAGATGTCCTTAACCCTGGCACCGGGCAGGCAACACAGCCTTTGGGACTCGCGCTCGGCTGCAGAGAACAGTATCTATCCCCCTAACTATACTGTCCTCTATCAATTTACAATTTTACAATTTAAATCGCTTTATTGGCATGATAAGTTACATCTTATGTTGCCAAAGCATCAAAATACATTTATGGTTTAGCACATAAACGCAGTTCTATTCATACAGTGTATAAACAGGTATATCCCTGAGTGTATAAATATACATTCGCATTGTTTATATATATTTTTTTCTTAGTTTACTGGTTGTCCCTCTGTTCATGGCAAGCTGTAACATAGTGCGCCGCCAGTGTTATACAGCTTCTCTCCTCTCCCAGTAGGAATGGGAGTTTTTGGTTGTCATTCAGATTTCTGAAATCAGGGCATATTTGTGAGAATTTTTGGTAGAAATTCTCCCTGATGCCCTGATATTTTCCACAAGCTGTGAGGAAGTGCATCTCTGTCTCCACCACTCCCTGACTGCAGTGAGAGCATATCCTGTCCTCTCTTGGCAGCCTGGTCTGCCTGTGTCTGCCTTTTTCGATCGCTAGGCTATGTTCGCTAAGTCTGTACCTTGTCAAGGTTCTTCTCAGTTTGTTATCCTTTACCATGGTCAGGTAATCAGCTATGTTGTATTGTCTGTTTAGGGCCAAGTAGCAATTGAGTTTGCTTTGGGTTTTTGTTGTTTCTGCCCAATATGTCAGATATTTTTCCTTTTGCTTAGCGACGATTGTGTTGGGTCGAATTCTTTGTGTTACCCTGTCACTGTCCTGGGGCTGGTTATTGTTAGTATTGTTAGTAGTTACTTCACTGAGTCCCAGGACTAGTTGACTGAGGGTATTCTTCTTTATGGTCAGCTCTTGGCATTTCAGGGCATCGTAGTGATAGCATTGGGGATTGCTCATTTGTAGGTGATTCCAAAATTTGGTGGCTCTTTTTTGGATAGTGATTATTAATGGATATTGGCCTAGTTCCGCCCTGCATGCATTGTTTACTGTTTTCCTTTGAGTCCGGAGGATACTTTTACAGAATTCTGCATGTAGGATCTCAATTGGGTGTTTGTCCCATTTTGCAAATTCTTGTTGAGTTAGCGGTCCCCATACCTCACTGCCATAGAGTGCAATTGGTTCAATTACTGATTTGAAAATTTTGAGCCAAATGCTAATTGGGATTTCTATTTGGATTGATTTTTTGATGGCATAGAAAGCCCTTCTTGCTTTCTCTTTCAGTTCATTCACAGCCAGTTTGAAGTTTCCCGTAGAACTGATTTTTAAGCCCAAGTATGTGTAGTTAGTGGTTTGTTCAATTTTGGTTGTTCCTACTGTGAAATTTATTTTGGGTCCCTGATGTTTGGATCTTTGCTGGAACACAAGGACTTTGGTTTTTTGGGGATTTATTGTCAGGGCCCAAGTCTGGCAGTACGACTCCAGCAGGTCCAGGTTTTGCTGTAGCCCCTCTTTAGTAGGTGACAGCAGAACCAGGTCGTCTGCATAGAGGAGGAATTTAACCTTGGATTCATATAGGGTGAGGCCGGGTGCTGTAGATTGTTCAAGTAGTTTTGCCAATCCATTTCTTTTTACTTTTTACTCCCCCCACTTGAACTGCTCCCTGTACCACGGTGCTGTTGCAGCTTTGACAAGAAGTTGCTCTAAGTTTTTCTTTCCCTCTTCAATGCTGTTGTCAAACATACAACAAAAAATAAAATAAACTCTAATTCCAAACAGTGCTCTCTCCCACACCCCATCTCTCACTCGCTCTCTTCTCTCTCGCGCTCTCTCTCCACCCCGTCTCGCTCGCTCGCTCCCCGTCTCTCTCTCGCTCGCTCCCCCCGTCTTTCTCGCGCGCTCCCTACCCTCCCAGTCTCTCTCTCGTGCGCTCTCCCCCCAGTCTCTCGCTCCACCCCGTCTCTCTCGCTCGCTCTCCCCCAGTCTCTCTCATGCGCGCTCTACCCCCGTCTCTCCCTCTCGCGCACTCTCCCTGCCTCTCTCACTGTCTCTCGCGCGCGCTCTCCCCCCCAGTCTCTCTCTCGCGCTCTCCCCCGTCCCTCGCGCACGCTCTTCACGGTCTCCCCCCAGTCTCTCTCTCTCTTTTCCCCCCCCCCCCCCCCCAAGTCAGTCAGTCTCTCTCGCTCTCTCGCTCTCTTCCTTCTCTTTCCCCCCCCCCCCCCCCCCCCCCAGTCTCTCTCTTGGGCGTGCGTTCTCCCCCAGTCTCTCTCACCCCCAGTCTGTCTGTGTGTGTCTCTCTCTCTCTGTCGTGCTCTCCCCACCCCAGTCTCTCTCTCTCGTGCGCTCTCCCCCCAAACACACTCTCTCTCGCGCTCTCCCCCTAGTTTCTCTCGCTTCACCCCCCCCAGTCTCTTGCGCACGCTCTCCCCCCCAGTCTGTCTCTCTTTCTCGCGCTTCACCCCCCCGTCTCTCGCGTGCGCTCTCCTCCTCAGACTCTCGCACACTTTCCGCCCCAGTCTCTTGCGTGCTTTCTGTCCCCATCTCTCTCGCTCTCTCTCGCGCTCTCCCTGTCGCCCTCTCTCTCGCGCTTCCCCCCAGTCTCTCTCTAGCGCACTCTTCCCCCAGTCTCTCGTGTGCTCTCCCCCAGTCTCTCTCTCTCTTTCTCTCCCCCATCTCTCTCTACCCCCGTGTCTCTCTCTCTCGTGCACTCCCCGTCCCCCTCACTCTCTCGCGCACTCTTCGCTCAGTCTCTCGTGTGCTCCCCCCATTCTCTCTCTCTCGCGCGCGCTCACCCCCAGTCTCTCGCGCCCGCGCTCTCCCCGTCTCCCTCTCGCGCCCGCGCTCTCCCCGTCTCCCTCTCGCGCCCGCGCTCTCCCCGTCTCCCTCTCGCGCCCGCGCTCTCCCCGTCTCCCTCTCGCGCCCGCGCTCTCCCCGTCTCCCTCTCGCGCCCGCGCTCTCCCCGTCTCCCTCTCGCGCCCGCGCTCTCCCCGTCTCCCTCTCGCGCCCGCGCTCTCCCCGTCTCCCTCTCGCGCCCGCACTCTCCCCGTGTCTCCCTCGCCCACGCCGCCCGCCCTCCCTTGCCTGCGCGCCCTCTCTCTCTCTCGTGCTCTTCCCCGTCTCTCTTATCCCACGCGCGCTCTCCCCTCGTTTCTCTCTCCCTCTTGTGCGCTGTTCCCCCGTCTCTCTCTCTCACGCGCTCTTCCTGCTGTCTCTCTCTCGCGCGCTCTTCCCCCCCCCCCACAGTCTCTCTCTCTCTCGCACGCTTTCCCCCCCCCCACAGTCTCTGTCGAGCACGCTCTTGCCCCCCCCCCCCCCCAGTCTCTCGCACCTTGCTCTCCCCCACAACTAGATCCAGTCATCTTGTTGCAAAGCATGGCCTGTACTGTGTGCCGCAACGGTCCTCGATACCGCGCATGGGCAGAGGGTTGCAAAGTCGTTGGTGTTTTTATCGGTTCGCTCTAGCTGCTGTCTGGCTGTGTGCGGTAATTCAGTTTAACTGCGTGGCACGACGAGGATTACTGCGCGGGTGCGCAGCCGTGCACCTTCGAGGGAACAACGTGCCGCTGTATTCCAGTAAACACCTTCCCAAGCACACTGATCAGATTAATACCGCACACATTATTGCAGTCCTTCCTGTTTCCCTGGGAACTGGTATTATTAACACTGCCCAAAGCTGAGCTGCTTTCTGATTGGATGGCACGGTAAAAGTCTTTCATCACTCAAGTCTCCTTATCTTTAGCTACTTCAACAGCAATTCTGCACAAAAAGCTTTGAGCATTTCCTCTCCTCCTACCTCATTGCCTGTTCTACCACCTTCAATGCTGCTTCTCTCTTTAAATTCTTTGTTAATTTGGCTAGTGCTGCAGGGCCCCCTTTCTCATGAAGTGAGTCATTGTTTGAACAATACCATTGCTGGCAAGTTCACAATAGCCTCCCTGACATACTCTTCATTTCCCTCATGTTCTTCACTAGATTTGATCTTGCCACAGAGCTCATGTGCAGTCGCAAAATATTTCTTGCTGTAAGCTCAGCGACTTGCCTCAACCATTTTCACTGATTTGCTCACCTAGGGTTTTATTCATCTCTTCAACTTCTCAGTTCTTGCTGCCTTTCCTGAAGTGTTGTTTTCTGCATTTCTGAGGTAAATATTTTTTTAAACTTTGCTATTCAAACAAAGAAGAAAAATATCAAGAAGATCCCAAAAATATGCGAAAATATATTAAACAAATCCGGTGAAATTAAGAAAAACACCAACAAAAGTAGAAATAGTAACATTCTTGGTAAAATTAAAATTTGCAAACAAACTGAGATGAGTCACCTTGGGAGACAAGTGGTCCTGATGGGTGGTCAAGCCTCAAACTACAGGACCAAGTACATTCCCTGGAACAAGCAACTGAGTTAATTCACAAAGTTTTTGTGTGGCTCTTATAAGAACATCAGAGGCCTGTAAACAGATTGCCTGCTTGCCATTGGAGTTGAGAAATGTTTTATCGGGTTAAAGATTTGTTTTTAAAGGGGTGTTTGTAATGAATTAATATACCTAGACAAATTCATGGAGTTTAAAAAGTTCTTATCAGGGTTCCATTTCTCGCGATTCACATTTTTGCACATTATTTAACTGCGGCATGTCCTTTCATTTAGTAATTATGATTTGCAGTGTGCGGTGATGGTGTAATGAGGGATAAATCAATGCAGCAATACCAGCATGACCTGATGCAATATGTAAAGAACATAAGAAATAGGAGTAGGAGTAGGCCATTTGGCCCTTCGAGCCTGCTCCGCCATTCATTAAGATCTTGGCTGATCTTCTACCTCCACTCCACTTTCCTGCACTATCCCCATATCCCTTGATTCCCTTAACTTCCAAAAATCTATCGATCTCTGTCTTCAATATATTAAATGACTGAGCCTCCACAGCCCTCTGGGGTAGAGAATTCCAAAGATTCACCACCCTCTGAGTGAAGAAATTTCTCCTCATCTCAGTTCTAAATGGCCGACCCCTTATTCTGAGATTGTGACCCCTGCTTCTAGACACTCCAGCCAGGAGAAACATCCTCCCTGCATCTACCCTGTCAAGCCCTGTAAGAATTTTGTATGTTTCAATGACATCACCTCTCATTCTTCTAAACTCTAGAGAATATAGGCCTAGTCTACTCAATCTCTCCTCATAGGACAATCCCCCCATCCCAGGATTCAGCCTGGTGAACCTTCATTGCACTCCCTCTATGGCAAGTATATCCATCCTTAGGTAAGGAGACCAAAACTGTACACAATACTCCAGGTGTGGTTTCACCAGGGCCCCATATAATTGCAGTAAGATGTCTTTACTCTTATACTCAAATCCTCTTGTAATAAAGGCCAACATACCATTTACTTTCCTAATTGTTTGCTGTACCTGCATGTTAACATTCAGTGATTTGTGTACAAGGATACCCAGGTCCCTCTGAACACCAACATTTCCCAATCTCTCACCATTTAAAAAATATTCTGCTTTTCTATTTTTCCTACCAAAGTGGATAACTTTACATTTCTCCACATTATATTCCATTTGCCATGTTCTTGCCCACTCACTTAGCTTGTCTATATCCCCTTGAAGCCTTTTTGCATCTTCCTCACAACTTACATTCCCACCCAGCTTTGTATCATCAGCAAACTTGGATATATTACATTTGGTCCCCTCATCCAAATCATTGATGTAGATTGTGAATAGCTGAGGCCCAAGCACTGATCCTTGCAGTACCCCACTCGTTACAGCCTGCCAACCCGAAATGACCTGTTTATTCCGTTTTCTGTCCATTAACCAATCCTCAGTCCATACTAGTATATTACCCCCAATCCCATGAGCCCTAATTTTGTTTAATAACCTCTTGTGTGGCACCTTATCGAATGCCTTCTGAAAATCCAATTACTCCACATCTACTAGTTCCTTTATCTATTCTGCTAGTTACAACCTCAAAAAACTCTAAATTTGTCAAACACGATTTCCCTTTCATAAATCCGCGTTGACTCTGCCCAATCCTTTTATTATTTTCTAAGTGCCCTGTTACCACGTCCTTAATAATAGATTCTAGCATTTTCCCTACTACTGATGTCAGGCTAACTGGTCTGTAGTTCCCTGCTTTCTCTCTCCCTCCTTCCTTAAATAGTGGGGTTACATTTGCTACCTTCCAATCTGTGGGAACTGTTCTCGAATCTATGGAATTTTGGAAAATGACAACCAATGCATCCACTATCTCTATAGCCACCTCTTTCAAAATTCTAGAATGTAGGCCATCAAGTCCAGGGGATTTACCGGCTTTCAATCCCATTAATTTCTCCGGTACTATTTTTTTACTAATGCTAATTTCCTTTAGTTCTTCATTCTTGTTAGACCCTTGGTTCTCCACTATTTCTGGGAAGTTTTTTGCATCTTCTTCCGTGAAGACAGACACAAAGTATATGTTTAATTTCTCTGCCATTTCCTTATTCCCCATTATAATTTCTCCTGTCTCAGCCTGTAAGGGACCCACATTTACTTTCGCTAATGTTTTCCTTTTTACATACCCATAGAAGCTTTTATAGTCTGTTTTTATGTCTCTCACTAGTTTACTCTCGCTTTCTATCAGCACGGTGGCATAGTGGTTAGCACTGTTGCCTCACAGCGCCAGGGACCCGGGTTCAAATCCGGCCTCGGGTGACTGTCTGTGTGGAGTTTGCACATTCTCCCCGTGTTTGCGTGGGTTTCCTCCGGGTGCTCCGGTTTCCTCCCACAGTCCAAAGATGTGCGGGTTAGGTTGATTGGCCATGACAAAAAAAATTGGCCCTTAGTGTTAGGGGGGGATTAAATACGTGGGGTTACGAGGATAGGGCTTGTGTGGGATGGCTGTCGGTGTAGGGACCGGGTGCTAGGGTTTGGATGGTCAGCCATGATCTCGTTGAATGGCGGAGCAGGCTCGAAGGGCCGAATGGCCTACTCCTGCTCCTATCTTCTATGTTTCTATTTTCCCTTTATCAATTCCTTGGTCCTCCTTTGCTGAATTCTAGAATCCTCAGGCTTGCTACTCTTTTTGGCAACATTATAAGCTTCTGTAATGTAAATGTATTGTCCAGTGAGAGGGTGATGATATGAGCAAATGGAAATGTGCATGTTTTGTCTGACAAAGAGCACTGTTCAAGAAAACCATGCTTTTAATTAAAAGCATCAGGTACTGTTTTCATTACTGTACCATTGTGACTGGTAATATTTCTTGTATAGCTCGTCACAGGTTGAATAGTAGATGTTCACAACATTATAATGATTGATATAATGGCCCGGATTTTGAGGTCGGCGGCGTAATTAAGGATGATGCCGTTGGCCTCCGAACCTAATGCGTATTTACCTGTTGCGAGGCCCCAAACAAAGTTGCTGTCAGACGCTGCAGAGTTGAGCACAGCGTAGTGGCCCACGGATCCCAGGGGCACACCGTATGCGTGAAGCGAACCTGGGGTCACGTGGGGCAGTGCTCCAATCGGGAAACAAAGTCTCTCATTCTCCCCCATTAATACTGTGGTATTTTCTAGGGAGAATATAGCAGCTAATGTTGATAAAAGTATTTATGCATTTTGTACCATGAAAGGTCACCTGAAGTTAGTGAGGGGAGTAAGGGAAGTGTATTTTTGATTTTTTTTTAAAAATTTGCGAAACTGTCAATTCCCCAGCCTGGCTTTACATTCCTTTTCATATATATTTAAATGAAAAAGGATAAAATTAAGATTTTTTTATTGACCGGTATCCCCTTTCACCGTGCAAACAGGCTGCTGCGCCTGTTTGCACCAGCCGTAAAATTTTAATGCGTAATTGCTGGGCAGTTAGTAGGCAATTAACCCAACTCTGCACCAGCAATTAGGATATCCGTGTTGGAGTGGATGATCTGTCAAGTCGGAGCTTGACAGATCGCAAGTTTGGGATTAGTGCAAACACATGCGGCAATTCCAAACTTGCTGTCCATTTCAAAGGCGGTATGATAACGTACTGAGAGTACGCCGTCATATCGACCGCAAACTCTGCTGCATAGATAACCAGCAACGTATTTTTAATATCCATTTTCTCTCCTTTCTCTTGAATATATATTTTAGAGCTATGGTTCCATTAGCACAACTTTTACCTTGCCCAACTGGTCATTACAGTGAGGGTTGACATCCTATTTTCAGTACAGGGTGTCACAGCCAAGCCGTATCTTGATGCTCACACAGATGGATTTTCCAGCAGGGGTCACTAGATATTGAACAAGGGGCTGATGTTTCCCTTTTCTAGCCCAGAAGTCGTGAGGACAATTGTCACACCTCTTCTGGTACCCCAGCTCCGATTAGGGAACAACATTGACAGGAATTGGATCTGATTTCTGTGAATCAGCTACTCAGTGCCTTTACTAATGAGCCATTGGAAGACTTTTGGTTTTGCTGATGGTGTAATCTGCTAAAGGTACAACACCCAAATGTATTATCATTGATTTTTTTTTGCCTACAGAACATACTGTTTGAGAGTATACAGGAAGGCAAATATGAGTTCCCAGAAAGGGACTGGGCACACATCTCCGATGGGGCAAAGGATTTGATTTGCAAGTTGTTGGTGCGTGATGCAAAGGATAGGCTGAGTGCTGCACAAGTCCTTCAGCATCCCTGGGTACAGGGGGTAAGTGTGAACGGCTAACATGGAGTTGGAAGGGGTTTATTTGACATAGTGGTTTAGCGCACTGCCCTTCCGTTTCTGGAATGTGGTCAGAAAGGTATGTGGCAGAAGACATTTTAATTGGTTTATTTGTGATTTCTGGTATTTAGAAACAACTAAGAGGCTAATGGGGGGAAAAAAAACAAAATTAGGCTTTTACATTTACCACTTCACAACATGCCGTACCTTGCACTAACTCAACGTATGGGTCATTGCATGCTTTTTGCTATGTACACAACCCATCCATCTCACAAAGTAAAACCCTCTGTCCAAGTTATTCTGTAACTGGTAAAAAGCACATTGTGACATCTCCACCCATATTTTTCAGTTTGAACCTCCCTGAGTTCACATTTTTAAAAGTATTGAAGCTATCTATTGCTATGATGAAACAGAGAGCAAGAGGTGCTCACTACATTTATTGTTAAACAACTTGGGGAAAAATTCATTTGTTTGCGCCTTCCATTAGCGCCTTAAGAGGGCGCTAATGGGGCGTAAAGCAACTAGCGCCCAGGCGCCGCTCGCAAAATTAATTAGACATTTTGCTGCGGCGCTAAACACTACCACCACGATCTCCTGTGCCGGCAGATCGTGACGTCAGTCGAGTGCGCAACGCCCCGTTAGCGCCGCATACCGGATATTGAGTGGTGGCCCCCTGCCTTACCGCCTGCCGCTAGCAACGACAAGTTGAGGGGAGCGTTATGCTGTCAGAAAGGGACTGGGGGAGCGCTATTTAAAGGCGACTGCTTCCTGCCTTTTTTTGTTGGTAACATTTTTGCACCACGCATTCTCGAGAGAGAGAGAGAGAGAGAGAGAGAGAGAGAGAGAGAGAGACTTCTGGAGAGATTCAACGCTGTGTGAAGGAGTTTTGAGTACTGAGCAGCACTTTGCAGGTTTATTTTGATTTGCTCTTCCTTGCTTCGTCAGCGCTCTGAGGTAGCGCCTCGCTCCTCGGCCTTTGTGCCTTAAGACAGGTGTGAAGTGCCTGATTTAGCGCTCCAATCACCTCCAGGGGTGATAAAAGCCAAGTTTGCGCACGGCCGATAACGTCGCCCCAAACGGGCCGATACTGAATCTTTCCCCCCCTTGTTTCTAAATGTGTAATTACCAGAAATCACAAATAAACCAATTAGTCATTTAACGACTGAAACATTTGTTAGTTTCTGGAAACATTAACATATCTTTACCACATAAATACATTGGCGATATCAAGACTGATCAGTTGATTACAGTGATCATTTAGGCTGCTGATCAAATTGATCACTATAACTGGATTCTACTGTACTTAGCCCTAAATTACTCCGTATCTAATATACTTTGAGAAGACCACCTTAGACTGAGTCATCATTAAGTGCATCTACTCCATTATTCAGTATTAAAGTATACCAAGCACAATTCAAGGTACTGTACGTTTAATTTATATAAAAGTTATTCTCCCATAAAATTCTCCTGTAGTTTTGCATTCATCCATTTCAAGTGCTACTTTCTCCTTTTTAAATTCTTTTTTAAAATGCTGTTCCTCAACAAGAGTAATACATACATAATGCAGGAATTCTATATTGCATGACCCTCTGTGAAACATCCTACATTAACTTTAACAAAAGTAAGAAAAACAGAGCCACCTATAAAAATGCTTTTGAAACTAAAACGATAAATTATTCATCTCGGTTGTCATCATCTCTTTCTTTGTAGAATGCACCAGAAAGACGTCTGCCCACACCACAACTACTACAGAGGTAAGAAGCTTTCTAATCTTTCCTATTAACTCAGATACTAGGAATCGGCCTCATGGCTCGTTGTACTGTGTCCATCACTTGACTGTTTCCTCTGTATCTCAGGGACTAGACCTAGACATAGTACTCAAGGTGTGATTTGACCAGAGCACTACACAGTTTGACTGCGACTTTCCCTGACTTAAACTCTACTGTTTGGTTATATAGTTCTACATTCTATTGGCTTTGTTGATTCATTTTCAACTTCATCTTTAGCTATTTTAACACCATTCATGGAGTACGTGTGTTGCCCATTTTTCCTTATGTGCAGTGCTTTGCACTTGCTCATTTACATATTTTGTCCAACTAATTTTGTCATTTCTGAGCTGTCTTATCCAATTCCACTGCCCCTCCTACTTGGGTACCACTTGCAAATTTAACCAATTTGCATTGAGTTTTTGAATCCCAGTCACTATTGTAGAAACAGTAGTGGTTCCCATTCCCAGAGGTAGCTGACTCCGCACTACCACATTACCCTGAAATAACTCTCCTAACAAGTAGCCATTATTTTCTATCCTTCAGTAAGCTTCTTATCTATTCCCAAACTATACCCTGAATCCTCACAGCCTTGTTTTTACATAATAACTTTGTGTTTTAACTTTGTCGAATGCCTTTTGGAAGTCTAGGTACAGTGGCCTAGAAATTGGGTTTTGGCTTAGCCAGGGCTTTAGCGCCGGAAGTTAGTGCCGGCGCTAAGTCCCCCTGCGCGCGCCAAAAATTCAGTAGCGCCGCGCCCAAACGGCTGCCAGCGCTACTGAAGGGTCTTAGCGCCTGGAAAAGGGCGCTAACTGCCGTTTAGCGCCGCAATTCCGGCGCTGCGGCACCCGATGCGGTGCGGCAGGCTGGGGAAGTGCAGGCCTCCTCCTTCCGTTAAGGAGGAGCTGCCTGCACCCGGCCGCGGCCCGCGCAAATCTGTTTAAAAATGAACCCGGCACCTCGGCGCTGGGGCCCGTCGGCATGGCAACCGGGACGCTGCGCACACCGATGACGTCATCGGTGCCGGCGCAGCGCTACCGGTGCAACGCCGCTTTAGGGCCCCAGGGAATTTTTCAACTGGCCATAACTCTGGCGCTAGTCCCTCTAGCGCCTCAAAAGCGGCGCTAAGGCTAGTGAATTTCTAGGCCAGTATGTCCTGGGCGATGTGCCTCAATAATCCCGAGACTCGATGTTAGCGAAACAACAAGGCTTTTATTAACTTAGAAGATAACACGCAGTGGAGTGAGGTATCTTCCCTGGAGGTCTGCAGTACTGGCTGTGAGATCAGACTGAGCTGGCTTACATAGAGGCCAGGTATGGGCGGAGCCCTACACACCACACATTCCATACATTTCAATACACAATACAATGGTGAGGAGAAACCTGAAACCAACCACAGTCACAGGCAATACAATGGTAAGGGGGAACCTGAAACCAACCACAGTCACAGGCAGTGATGAATGGAATATTTCATCACACTGGGGCTTTCCACAATCCACTAAGAATGTCATTTTCTCCAAACAATAAGTGAGAGGTTAGTTAGGCAGCATCTTCCCCTCTGAATATATGTTGACTGCTGCTTATTGTACAGATAATTCTCAAGCTTACTCCTAAAAATCAGTTCCATTATAGAAGGTAGAAAGTAGAAGGTATTGGGGAATGTGTCTCCTCATCGCTGTGGTCACTTGGAACTTGTTTGAGAGTCTGAAGAATTTCCTGAGTTTTTCCTAAATTGGCCTACGGTTTTTTCTTCTCTTTCCTTTGCCTCTCCTAGGAGATTGTGTTCCTGGTGAGGGGGTCTGGGGTCACGGTGTGTGAAAGTTACACCATGACTGTATAGGACAGGCTCAATTGACCTGCTCGTTTTTGTATGTTTCTATTATTTTATATAAGATTCAGGTAAAACTAATCAGACTGTAGTTGCCTGTATCCGTTTTGTCAGCCTTTGTGGATATAGGCACCATGTTGGCCTGTTTCTAATCTACAGGTACAGTGTTCAGTGACTCCCCTTATGATCATCAGTGCTGTACAAACTCCTTCCTAGTCTCTTAGTCTTCTGGGAAAGCTTCCATGTGCTGTTCGAGGTTTATTCGTTTGGGAGCTCTTTTACCCTGTCTAAGACTCCCATCTATCTCATTTATATCAAGCTAATCAATTCTGCTTAGTTTATCTATGCTCGGGGAGAGCATATTGTTCATGTCTTCCCTTGTGAATACCACATCAGTGGTAGGGAAATTATTGGAAAAAATTCTGAGGGACAGAATTAGTCTCCACTTGGAGAGGCAAGGATTAATCAGGGATAGTCAGCATGGCTTTGTCAAGGGAAGATCATGTCTGACCAATTTGATTGAATTTTTCGAGGGGGTGACTAGGTGTGTGGATGAGGGTAGTGCAGTGGATGTGGTATACATGGATTTCGATAAAATCCCACATAGGAGACTGGTCAGGAAGGTAAGAGCCCATGGGATCCAGGGTGCCTTGGCACATTGGATCCAAAACTGGCTTAGTGGCAGAGGGTGATGGCCGAAGGTTGTTTTTGTGACTGGAAGCCTGTGTCCAGTGGGGTACTGTGGTAAACCACTGTAGTTCACTGTGTTCACTGTTGTTGTTGTTGTTGTTCACTCTTGTTTCACTGTTGTGCCTGACTATGCCTCAGCTGACTCCGCCCCTGGGCTACCGAGTATAAGAGCGGCCGCATGGCAGCTCCTGGCATTCGGTCGTCCACTAGAGGCATAGTCCTGATCTGTCTGAAGTGCAATTCAGTAGTTAATAAAAGCCTGTTGTTCTGAACTCTGCCTAGCCTTTTATTAGAATTGATAGCGCATCAGGTACCGCAGGGATCGGTGCTGGGTCCCTTGCTGTTTGTGGTCTACATTAATGATTTGGATGTGAATGTAAAAGGTATGATCAATAAGTTCGCAGATGACACGAAAATTGGTGGGGTGGTAAATAGCGAGGAGGGTAGCCTCAGTCTGCAGGATGATATAGATGGGTTGGTCAGATGGGCGGAACAGTGGCAAATGGAATTTAACCCTGCAAAGTGTGAGGTGATGCATTTTGGAGTGACTAACAAGGCAAGGGAATACACAATGAATGGTAAGACCCTAGGAAAGACAGAGGATCAGAGGGACCTTGGTGTGCATGTACATAGATCCCTGAAGGCAGCAGAACAGGTGGATAAAGTGGTTAAAAAGGCATATGGGATACTTGCCTTCATTAGCCGAGGCATAGAATATAAGAGCAGGGAGGTTATGATGGAGCTGTATAAAACACTGGTTAGGCCACAGCTGGAATAGTGTGTGCAGTTCTGGTCGCCACACTATAGGAAGGATGTGATTGCTTTGGAGAGGGTGCAGAGGAGATTCACCAGGATGTTATCTGGGCTGGAGCGCTTCAGCTATGAAGAAAGACTGGACAGGCTGGGGTTGTTTTCCTTGGAGCAGAGAAGGCTGAGGGGGGACCTGATTGAGGTGTACAAAATTGAGGGGCATAGATAGGGTAGATAGAAAGGAACTTTTTCCCTTAGTAGAGGGGTCAATAACAAGGGGGCATAGATTCAAGGTAAGGGGCAGGAGGTTTAGAGGGGATTTGAGGAAGAACTTTTTCACCCAGAGGGTGGTTGGAACCTGGAACTCACTGCCTGAAAGGGTGGTAGAGGCAGGAACCCTCACAACATTCAAGAAGCATTTGGATGAGCACTTGAAATGCCATAGCATACAAGGCTACGGACCAAATGCTGAAAAATGGGATTAGATTAGACAGGGCTTGATGGCGGACGCGATGGGCCGAAGGGCCTCTTTCTGTGCTGTATAACTCTATGACTTGGAGGAAGTAATCATTCAGAATATTAACAATCTTGCGCTCATCCTGTTTCAAGCCGGTTTGCATCTTTTATGGTTCTCGCATCTTCTATGGTTCTCGCATCTTCTCTGACTGCCCTCTTACTGATGAGTAGGTGCAAACATACAGATTTCTTACAATTTTCTAGTTTCGTTGGTGAAGGTTGTCATGGCAGATATCAAATCACATGATTAAATTAGTAATAATTAGTAGCAGGATATTGTCCTGTAATTGTTAAATCCTAACTTATGTTACATTATACAGTAGTGTACTTTACACTGCTTTATATGTATTTGTATTGTAAGATTATATTATGCTGTGAGTTATCAGTGTTGATGACCAGTTTATAGACATATTTAAATGTTTGGTTTGTTCCTTCTCCAGAAACAGCAGCACGAAGGACCTGACTCATTTTGCTGCAGAAGCCATTGCCTTCAACAGGCAGCTCTCGCAGCAGGATGAGGAGATGCAAGGGGAACAGGAAGTTATCATCAAGACCATTTGTTCCATGCGACTTTCCCCTCCCTCCAATTCCAGGCTCGCTAAGCGCAGGGCCAATGCGCAGGCTGCAAAAACCCCACAACGGCAATTATCCACTCCGACAATGAGTGTCGGTGATGGGGCTTCCTGATGGGATATGTATTAGATTTCATCCAATACAGAGCTGCTCTGACATAACTCATCTAATGTGGCAGTCAATACCAGACTGCTCGTGTTACTATGGTATTTGACGCGGGGTTTATAATACTTCAATCTATGAAAGTTTTTTTTTAAACAAAATGCAATAATGCTGCTCAGTCTATAGCAGCCTGCAGTTAACTCTAATATTTTTGTACATGGAGAGGTTGTGGGATAATATTTTTAAGCTGCATGTACATTGTTAAAAGGGAATTTAAAATGTATTTATTTTTATCTTAACATCTGTGCATCATTTGAAATATTTTGTATGTTAAACTTGCCTAAGAGGTGTAAGTAGACATAAGTTGATCCAGGGATTTATCAGAAAGAAGGAGATAACTCTTCAGATTAGTGTGAAGCACTCACTTATAGAAGTGTTCTTTATGGTTGCTTCATAATAAGCAAACAAAACACTCTACAGGCAAAATGATTGGATGGCATGTGTGACAGCAGCCTAATGGCTTTCCCTCAGAAATCCCTCTTCCCCTTCCTCCATTTCATGCTTCATGAAAAAATACTTGGTCTCTGCTTGGTGCCTTCCATGATGGTATGACTGGGATCACAATTTGAGGGTGTGACCCATTGCCCTACCATTTTGTGGAGACCCCCGACGCACTTGACTGCCCTGATACACAACGGAGTATAGAAAGTTTAAAAAAAAAACTATTTGCCGGGCTTCTCATATGAGCATACGATCAATGACGGACAGGTAAAGACCCTCTGGTCCATTCGGCCAGTCTGACAAAATTGCAAGACCTTGTGTATCACAATACATACACACCCCACCCAAAACCATGTATTCTCCTGGGAGAGGTGAAAAACCAGATTAAAAACCGAGGCTAATTTGGGGGGAAAAAATCTGGGACATTCCTCTCTGACCCATCTAGGTGATCGAAACTAGTCCAGGAGATCACACTGGCCCTGAAGTACCTTTTTATAAGAGGTGATGTCCGGCCCAACCAGAAACTGGTCCAGCTCTCGCCGAAGTAATTCAGCGAATCAGCACCCATCGCACGAGACGCTAGCCTGTTCCAGAGGTCCACTATTCTCTGGGAAAAGAACCACCTCCTGACATCTAACCTAGATCTGGCCTTATCCTCCCTAACCTATTTACTTGGAACAAATTGTCAACTGGAACACAATCTATTCCCTTCATTATATATAAACCTCAATCAGATCACCCTTAAGTCTACGCATCTCTAAAGTATAGAGTCCCAACTCTTTTAGTCTATCTTGATAACCAAGATGCCTTAAACTGGGAATTAGTCTAGTAGGCCTCCTCTGCTCCTTTTCCAAAGCCTCAATATCACCCACCATGTGAGGAGACCAAAACTGGACACAATGGCCTGGATTTTTTGGTGCTTCTGACAGTGTGCGCACGGCGTTCTCTGTCGGAAGCCTTCAGAATGGCCCTGCAAGTTCGGGTTTCCGCATGTGATGTGCATGCGAGAAAACGCTGAACTTGTGATCTGTCAAGTTTCGCTTGGACAGATCCACTGCATCTGCTGTAAATTCACTTTCACTGGTGCAGAGTTGGGCTATTTGCCCAACTACTGCCTAGTGAATACCCACGAAACCCTTGTGTCTGATAAAAGCAGGCATAAGGCTGCCTTTTACCAGCGTAAGGGTTAAAATAAATGTTTTTTTAAATGATTTAAACATTCATTTACATTTAAAATTAGTTTAAGTGAATTTTGTCCCATTTTAAAAATGTTTATTTTTCAAAATTAAATTTTTATTTTAAATGTTTAAAGTGTATTTTAATTTAATTTTGAACCTGTGGTCATTTATTTTTATTTAAGTGGTGTGAAATTTTATTTATTAGGTGATTTCTATTATGCTTATTGGGATTCTGTACATAAATGGAATCCCCATAAGCGTCATAGGAATCCCCCTTTTTGTTTGGTTGGCCTGGCCCACGTGATCCCTGGGACGCTTGCGAACTGCATGCGCCCCTGGGATCCGTGGGCCTTTACGCAGGCGTACGCCTGCAGGCCCAGGACCGGAACAGTCTGAAGCTCCGGAGACACCAGGTAAGTTCATAGTTTTCTTTCAGTTTGGAGGCGTACGCGGGTAGCAAGCCTCCGACCGCAATTTCCAGGCCAATATTCCAAGTGAGGCCTGACCAAGGTCTTGTACAAGGACAAAACATTGTCCTATGGAAACACCCCAACATCCTATTTGCTCCAGCTATCACTTCACGGCATTGCTCATGTACCTTTTGAGATGTATGCACTAGAATGCCCAAATCTCTCTCATTCTCCACCTTCTTGAATGCTTTTCCCTGAAGGGTGTATGAATGTTGAGCATTCGCCCTGCCAATATGCGTAATGCTGCACTTATCCAAGTTATACATAATTTGTCAGTCATGAGCCCAATCTCCCAACACATTTAGATCCGCCTGAAACGGACGAGCATCATCTACAGTCCTAACACCCCCACAGGTCTTGGTATCATCTGCAGATTTGTAGATCGGGCCCCCAACACCTACATCCAGATCATTAATAAAGATAATACATTACACAGATATCCATTTCCAAGAGGTTGTACAGTATATTAATTTCAGCTGAGGGGATACCTATTGGACACAAACATTACTGTGGTATTAGTCTGCTTGGCCTGTTGAGTCTAAAGGACTCAATCATCTTTATATTAAAATGCAATCATATACAGTTTTCTAATGAAGTACATTTAGGTGAAAATTTAAAAAAAATGAAGTACACATCCAGCAGTTCCCAATCCCTGCGCTCGATGGTAGAGTTATTGTCTCCTTTAAACAGTAATGGAAGTGGGGTCGATGAGTTCTTGTTAACTGAGAAAATCTGAAGGATGGGCTTTTTGACACATTTTTCGCAAAACAGTGCAATAGACATTCTTGTCAAGTGTGAGAGTTTTGATGCTGCTCTTATAGGAAACTAATTTTGTATTGTGAAGGGATGAGATTTTTCAAATGCTACTCAAAGCTATTTTCAGCAGCCCAGTACATTAAGCAAATGATTCCATTTTTGTTTGTGTAAACAATGTGTATGCTGTGTGATTGATGCCTCTTTTCCATTGTTGAAACTCTTCTGTTGGGAACAGTTCAGTAATGTGTGCCACTTCCCGTTGGTGTCAAATTGCCCTCAGTGTACCACTGAGCAGATTTGGTAACATTGCAAAAACTGCAGGTGCTAACATCAGGTGCTCCCACCTCGAGCTGTTCATATTTATGGCCTCTGGTACTTCCAGCAAAAGCATTGGATTGCTGAAGGGTTCCTTCCAGAGGTAACCCTGCAGTATAAAGACATGATTAGGTTTCAATCACATCATTGGGATCCACTGGAATTCTCGAGCATTTCTTCCCCCTCGCCCCTCTTGGGAAAAATTCCTCTCAATTTTTGGACTTAAAAATAGTGGGGAGAAGCAAACGAGCACCAAGAGTCCTGGTCGAGAGATTCAATAGGGTACCTGTGAGCACGGTGAATAAAAGTCAGCCTGTTCAAGTACTCACTAAACTTTTTACATGAGAAGTGATTCGGCGATATACAGAAAGAAAAACTTGTATTTATATAGCGCCTTTCATGACCACCGGACGTCTCAAAGCGCTTTACAGCCAATGAAGTACTTTTGAAGTGGAGTCACTGTTGTAATAAGAGAAGCCATAAACTTGTACTTTTTGCTAAAACAGATTTTGTTCAGATTTAAAAGAATAAAGGAATCTACACTTTGAATAATGTAAAACCCCAAAGTTTACCTCAAATCTTAACTTATTGTTACTTTGCTATTGTAGCCTACACACTACTTCCTGCTCAACACCTTATAACCTCATCATTGGTAACCATTTAATAATAGTGTTCTAAAGGAAAAGGAATTTCCATGGCTTCTGTGATAGAGGGTCATAATGAATATATTATTGGAGGTTGGATAAGGGGTAGAATTACTCCCAATTTTCCACCTTAACTTTGAAAGTTTGTTTTAATCATTGATCGCCATGATCGCTGCATCCTAATTAAGGGGGACGGCCATGTCTGTGCAATCTTGGTAATGCTATGATTAGATTTCTTTTTCAAAACAAAAAAGATTGCCAAGAGTAATTTTTTTTCCATGCTAGACACAGGTCAGACATCTTCGAATTTGATTGAGCTGTGTTAGTGAGGGCAGCGGTGCCTCCCTAGCTTGGATTGCAGTGCCAGAAACGCTGCTGCTTGAACCGGAATCGCATCTTGGAACTTGAGCCAGGTCAAGGAACTGCAGCTGTGAATTTAGATTCCTCCGGTGCTATGATTCTCATTATTGTGTTTTTCATACTTGCCATGGGATGGAGGCTGGCAAGCCCAGTCAGAAGGTATATTTTGTCAGAAAAAAGTTTACTTTTTTATTTTCATTTTTTTAATGATTGATGCCAATATGTCTCCTAACTTGAATTTAGTCCTATTTAAATTGAAGAGCCTCATCTAAAAGATGGAGTTGTTTTTCATGGCTGTGAATTACAGTACAGAGTAGAAGCACAAGTTCACATAGTTACACATGTGACGAGTTCCCAATCACACTATGCTGTTGTAGGGTGGACCTCAGGTCCTTGGTCATAGAAAGAAAACATTATAGGGAGAAGCACTCCTTGCTTTTGTGTGCCTTCCAGCGACTGGTTAGAGTTGCACTGGAGGAGGCATGGGGACAAGTTGCCTGCCTGTGCACTCAGTCAGAGCCCAGGGAGTCCCCCCAAAAAAAGTGGTGGGGGGGGGGGGGGAATAGTAAAATAACGTGATTTGTAAGGGACAGGGCCAGTTAGACACATCAGCCTCTTGTTAATTACATGGTTTTGAAATGTTATTGTCACACATTGAGTTGCCCAAGGGTGAGTGAAAATAAATGTATTTAATAATCTAGGGTTCCTGCTTCCATTGTAATCTACTTTGTTCTAATTAAGTGAAATTATTGTTCAATATTGTCCTTTTAATAAAAAACTTGCGCTTTATTGGATATACAAGTTCAACTTTTCCTCAGATTATTTTTTTTACAGTTTCTCATTATTCAAGATTTGGATAACCTCCAGCCTTGGATGGTGATTTAGATTTTATTGGTCCAGGAGAAGGAGTTGGAGGTTGTGTGTATGCCTTGATAAGATTTATTTAACTGTTCCTCTGAATAGATGCTGAGATGCATGGAAATCCATCACTGAGTTTCCAAACTAAAATATTGTGAAAGCACATAAGTAGAGTCTCAATTTGCCTTACCAAGTGTACAGCGTCTCCCCAGAGGCACACATGCCCAGAAAATATCCAAGGTTTAGGAAACCCAGTGTGCATTGGGATACTGCTGGAGTTTAACCAGCTAAAATCATAACAGGTAATGGACACAAAGAACTGGTAAGCTTCCCACTAATTGTCTAGTTAGGATCACTCTATCTGCAAGGGTATCGGCTTGCAGGGTTACTTGGAACTGCTGGGAAGAATCCCAGGTCCTCTGACCAGTCTGCCCCTTGAGGGTCCATTAGTGAGCCCCGTTAGCTGATTGATCAACTGCCAGCTGGAATACTGTGGACCCACCTGGTTTGGAATCTGATTAGAGACTGCCACAGAGAATCAAATCAGTTCCAACATCCCATCGCAAAGCACATTTGGGAGTCAACTTGATCCCAAAGGAACCCTGCTTAGTTTCCCCACACCAAAAAAATGGTCGATTCATGAGCCCTCACTAAGCAGACAACAGGAACTTCTGAGTTTTAACATTACCAGCGCAGTACCATAAAATGTGAGTGCATTCATTTCCTAGCCACAGCATAGACTACTGATGTTACGTTTATGAAGATTAAGCAGCAGCTGCTTGCATATCTGCAACCAATCCAGGTGGACACTGAACCCTGCCTATAGGAGATATATTCGTATATGTGGTAAAGCCTTCCAGTAGCTGTCATCCCAAGACTGAGTTTTCTCAGCAGCTATTGGTGGTCATTTGTCTTCGGTATGGTAAAATGACCTATGTGGGACGGCTTGTGACATGCCAGGCACCTTGCTGTTCCAGATCTTCAAGTTGCTTGGGTTTACTCTTCAGTTGCTTAGTCCAGGTCCTAACGTAGGATCTCTGGCAAAGGGATGGGCATCAGGCTCAATGCAGGCCAGATCACACCATCTCTGGAACTAATTTTTCCTCTTTGCCATAAACCCACTTCACAGCTTGGTCCTTGATATTGCACATGGACCCTCCTTTGTCTGATTAGGACTTCAGAACCAGGAAGGAGAACTGTTTGGAGACACCTTTTTATACATGGCTAAATCTCTCTCTGGCAGTCCCTCGGAACTGAGGATGACTTGCTTCCACACTAAAAATGAGTTCTCAGGTGACTGATGAGTCTAATGCGGGACTTGAAGGGCTCGATTTTGCCGGTGTTTGGGGTGGGGTTGGAGGCGGGTCAGGTGGTAAATTTGAAAAAAATGCTGGCGGGTTCCGATCCCACCGTCAACCTGTCTCCGTCCAACTTTTCCAAAGGCGGGTTCTCAGACTCCCGGTTGGTCCCGCCATCAAGCGGCGGGATAGGCCTGTGTAATCCTATTTTGCCTGGCCTTTTAAATTTTACCACATTTTCAGCGTGTTCCACGTCGTTACCAAACCACGCCAGCTAATTGTGGCGGGTTCACAAGTGGCTGGCTTCCTGACAGTTGCAGCTCCAGCATAAAAACGGAGCTTTCAACAAGGATCAGTTGTACGTGGCAGAACTTTGTTTTTTCAGGTCGTGGCAAACTTTTTGCGGGTCTACTGATTTTGGAAGTGGTGCAGCTGAGATCCATCTCCATTGTGGCCTCCTGAGAAAACCCTCTCCCCACATTGACTGAGTGCTTCCTCAACTGAGATATCTACCAGCAGCATAGGAACCATTTATTTCCTTTCATCCTGGTCCTCAGATCCGGATGAAGAGCAGCCGCGGCAGCAGCAGAACCAGGAACAGCAGCACCAACAACAGGAGCACCAACCTGCTGCTCACCCACCTGAAGCTGCACAGGGCAGAAGGCGTCAGCGCAGGGAAGCACGTTGCCACAGGCGATACCCCCAACACAGGGTTTACAGGCCGAGGAGCAGCGTCCTAAACATGAGTGAGCAGCAGCGCCAAAGGAGGCTGAGACTTCCGCGAGAGGTATTCGCTGATATCTGCGCAATGCTGCACCAACACCTGGAGCCCAGAGGAGCGGGTGGATACCCCTTACCAGTGGCTGCCAAAGTCACCACCGCACTCAATTTCTTTGCTTCAGGGTCCTTCCAGGGATCATCAGCAGCATCTCCCAGTCAGCCGGATACACTTGCATCACACAAGTAACCGATGCCCTCTTTGCCAAGGCGCACAATTACTCGATGGATCAAGCAAGTGTAACCACGCGTGTGGTTGGCTTTGCAAATATGGCAGGCTTGCCAAGGGTGCAGGGCGTCGTAGACTGCACTCATGGCCATTAGAGCACCCCATCACAACCCAGCTGTTTTTGTCAACCGCAAGGGCTTTCACTCCCTGAATGTGCAGCTGGTGTGTAACCACAGGAAGGACATTTTGCATGTGTGCGCGAAGTACCCTGACAGTTGTCATGACTCGTTTATCCTGCACCAGTCTAGTGTGCCTCCGCTCTTCAATCCGCCAAACCAACTTTCTGGTGGCTACTTGGAGACGAGGGCTATCCCCTGAAAACGTGGCTGATGACACCGTTGAGGAGGCCATCCAATGAAGCTGAGGAGCGCTACAATGCCAGCCACATTTTGAACAGATCCATTATTGAGCAAACCATCAGCTTGCTGAAGATGCGATTCAGATGCCTTGGTTGATCAGGTGGAGCCCTACAGTATTCAGCAGCCAGGGTCTTCAGAATCATCGTGGTCTGCTGTGCACTGCACAACATCGCACAACATCATGGCTTGCAGCTGCCTGAGGAGCAAATGGCTCAGTGCATAGTCTCCTCAGATGATGAGGAGGAGGAAGAAGACCTTTTGGAGGCGGATCAGCCAGCTGCAGCAGCACGCGAGCACATTGCTGCCCGGGATGCCAGATTCGCTTAAGTAGATGAATCAAACAAATGGGGCTGGCACCTTCTTAACACACCATAGACAATGGACAAGAATCTGTGGGTTCCTATCACTCTCACTACCATCATTACAAATGCAAGTCGCCCTGAGCCCTCAATGTGGAACTTCCATTTCCGAGATCACATAGGCCAGAACTTCAACTGTTTGCCATCACTTCTGTTTAATCCATTTACAAAAGGATGACAATGACCAATATTAAATAAAACAACAGAACAGAACACCCAAGTGACTACCCTTGTGACTAATTGTGCTTTATCTTCCTCTTATGCATGCTTCTACGTGGTGCTTCCCCTGTAGCTTCAGCAAATGTGGAGGCACCTTGCTCACTTTCATGCTGCTCATGCTTTGACACCTTTTGCGGGCGTCCTCTGGGTTTGCGAGCCTCTGAGGGCTTGGCAACAGTCTGCTCCTCCTGCGTCAGTGCAGGGGCTGGGACACCCATCTCCGTTGGGTGAGGACCCTGGTGGAGCTCTGACCGAGGGCTACTTAGTGGCATAGGAGTGTGAGCACTTGGAGAGGAGCCCCCCACTTCCTTATTGCCTGTCACCAACATCCCTCTCCTGGGTCAACCCCACTTCAGTGCTAGCAAGTGGCTTGACAGCACCTTGCTGCACATCTCAAAAGGACTTCCATGAAGCTTTGGTTTCTCTGCTCAATAGCTGTCAATCTATTCTGAACATTCTCCATGTTTTCCAGACTCTGGCGACTTATTTCCTCCATGGCCGTAGCCATCCTCTACCATTGCAAACCTTTCCAGAGAGATAGCCATCATTTCCACGGAGGTTGCCATCCTTTCCGTGGTGGTGCATTCATGCGCATTGCCTCCACAAAGGCACTGCTCATGTTAAGAGTTGGACTCCTCCATCCTCTCCACACTTGCAGTAACACTGGAGACAAAACCTGCCAGAGACTCCTGCACTTGTTCCTGGAGTTCCAGCACCGCTCTCTTTCTGGATGGACCCGGAGGCACAGGGTCCACATGTAGCTGAGCAGAGCTGGGAGAGTCCTGCGGCCTCCGATGAGGACTCTCCACTACTGTCCCTGTCTCCACCATCTGCTGATGCTCACTTGTGAGCTGTGATACACCAGGTGACAACACTACTCTATCTCCCGAAGGTCCCACAGAGGTGTGCGTATCTGCGCTGGTGCTGGGTGCGCTTAATTCTGGTGACACTGCGCCTTCAGAGGTTGCAGATTCCTCAGAGTCTTCTAGCTCAGGCTCTTCCTCCTGGACAGTGGGGAGGGGGGCGCTCGATGGTCCTGTGGGGGAGTAAAGGCATGAGTTAGACATTTGATATTAACGTAGCACGCACATGGACTTGTGCAGATGATCATAAGTGAATCTGTATGAGCATCAGAAGCCATATCAGTCACTCATGCAATGTCAATGAGAGAGATGCAAAACTATTCTGTCACCAGCTTGCGCTGATGTGCCCGTCTGTCCGTCCCCCACTTCCAGATCCTCCTTGGCTCCAGTGATCTCCAGGGCTGCCTCCTCCACGCTGGTGAGTTGGGCTATTGGGGGTGGCTCTCCTCCTGCCTTCGCCCTTTCCCTCTTATTGTGGGCTCTCTTTTCCTGCAATGATGGACACAAGTGGAGTTTGAGTGGTAATGATGGAGTGAGTGTAGAGAATCCATAGCATAGATGCTTAGAAGGAGACAAAGATGGAGTGAGGGACCAATACCAAGGGCCCTCCCTGTCTGTTGTTAGTTGTTGTCATTGCATAACAGGGAGTGTGAGGGCAGCATAGTCGAATAATGAAGTGATTGTGTACATAGAGAGAGAGGGATGGTTAAGGGTGCAGGGATGTAAGGGTAAAGTGGGATGTGTTGGAGTAGGTTGACAATGCAGAGTGCTGATGCTGAGAGGAGATGGGGAGTAGAATGAGGGTAAAGGTGATGGTCTACTCACTTTTGCTGTGCGGACAAGGTCATTGAATCTCTTTCGGCACTGCTGCCAGGTTCTGCTGCACAACGATCTGGAGCTGACCTCCTGAGCCAATTGCAGCCACACAGCTTTGGTTTGCTGGGGAGGTTTTTTTCTCCCAGATGAAGGAAAGAGTACCTCCTTTTGAACTCTGGCTCCCCCACCAGAGCATGGAGCAGAGCATCATTAAAGCGTGGTGAGGCCTTGGGCCTTAAGCTCGACATTTCAGCAGTAGAACACACTTTAAGCAGTTGTCACTCTGGAAGAACAGGCACAAAATGAAGCAAGGCTGCTTGGAGGCCTTAAATGCAGCTGGAGAAATGACGTCAGCAGAAGCACGTTTCAGACTCAAAAGACTAATTGGACCAGGGGAGTGCACATGCAGGGAATCAAGTGCCCAATTAGGGCAAAATCGCAATTTTATCCCGCCCGACAGCAGAGGCAGGATTGGGACCCACCGACCACCTGACCCACACCCAACCCGCCACCAATGGCAAAATCGAGCCCACAGTCTCTGTCACAGGTGGGGCAGACGGTGGTTGAAGGGGTGGGTGGGTGGGGTGCTTGGGTTGATGTGTGCTCCTTCTGCTGTTTGCGCTTGACTTCCGCTTGCTCCCGGCGAAGAGACTCGAGGTGTTCGGCGCCTTCCCAGATGCTTCTCCTCTACTTTGTGCGGTCTTGGGCCAGGGATTCCCAGGAGTCAGTGGGGATGTTGCACTTTTTCAAGAAGGCTTTGAGGGTGCCCTTGAAGCGTTTCCTCTGCCCACCTGGGGGGTCTCTTGCCGTGTCAGAGTTCCGAGTAGAGCGCTTGTTTTGGGGGTCTCGTATCGAGCATGCGGGCGATGTGACCCGTCCATCGGAGCTGATCGAGTGTGGTCAAAGCTTCAATGCTGGGGATGTTGGCCTGAGCGAGAACACTGACGTTGATGCACGTATCCTGCCAATGGATTTGTAGGATCTTGCGGAGGCAGCGTTGGTGGTACCTCTCCAGTGCTATGAGGTGCCTGCTGTACATGGTCCATGTCTCTGAAGCATACAGGAGGGCGGGTATCACTACTGCTCTGTAGACCATGAGCTTGGTGCTGGGTTTGAGGTCCTGGTCTTCAAACACTCTTCCTCAGGCGACTGAAGGCTGCACTGGCACACTGAAGGCAGTGTTGGACTTCGTCATCTACGTCTGCCTTTGTTGACAGTAGGGTCCCGAGGTATGGAAAGTGGTCCATGTTGTCCAAGACCTCGTCGTGGATTTTGATAATCGGGGGGCAGTACTGTGTGGTGGGGGCAGGTTGGTAGAGGACCTTTGTCTTACGGATGTTTAGTGTAAGGCCCATGCTCTTGTATGCTTCGGTGAAGGTGTTGACGATGGTTTGGAGTTCGACCTCAGAGTGTGCGTAGATGCAAGCGTCGTCTGCATACTGTAATTCGATGACAGGATAGGATGACCTTGGATCTGGACTGGAGGCGACGGAGGTTGAACAGTTTCCCGTTTGTTCTGTAGATTAGCTCCACTCCAGCAGGGAGCTTACTGAGGGTGAGATGGAGCATTGCAACAAGGAAGATCGAGAAGAGCGTTGGTGCGATGACATTGCCTTGCTTGACCTTGGTCCATACGTGAATTGGGTCTGTGGTGGATCCGTTGGTCAGGATCACGGCTTGCATGTCATGGTGAAGCAGGCGGAGGATGTTGACAATCTTTTGAGGGCAGCCGAATTTGAGGAGGACACTCCATAATCCCTCACGGTTGGCCGTGTCGAAGGCCTTTGTGAGGTCAAAGAAGGCCATGTACAGCGGTTGGTGCTGTTCCCTGCATTTCTCTTGTATTTGATGCGCGGTGAAGATCATGTCCATTGTGCCCCTTAGTGGGCGGAATCTGCATTGCGACTCTGGGAGGAGCTCTTCAGCCACTGGGAGAAGGCGATTGAGGAGGATTCTTGCGATGACTTTCCCTGTGGCAGACAGCAGGGAAACTCCTCTGTAGTTACCGCAATCAGACTTGTCACTTTTCTTGAAGATGGTCACGATTATGGCATCTCTGAGATCCCCTGGCATGCTTTCCTCCTTCCAAATAAGAGAAATTAGTTAATGTATTCGCGCCAATAGTGCTTCTCTGCCATGCTTTCGTGCCTCGGCGGGGATTCCATCTGCTCCTGAGGCCTTGTTATTCTTCAGTTGTCGAATGGCGTTTTCAACCTCATGCTGGGCTGGGGTTGTGCTGAGGTGGTGGCGGGTTGCATGCTGCGGGATGGAGTTGAGGACACTCACATCGAAGACAGAGTCTCGGTTAAGGAGATCTTCGAAGAGCTGTTTCCAGTGAGCACTGACTGCCTCTCTGTCCTTGATAAGTATCTCTCTGTTCTTGGCCCGCAGTGGGGTAGGACCTTGGGTGCTTGGGCCATAGGTGCTCTTGATTGCGCTAAAGAATCCATGCACGCCGTGGTTGTCGGCTAGCTGCTGGATCTCCTGCGCATTCTCCACCCACCATCTATTCTTTAGGTTGTGAGTTGTTTGTTGGACCACGGCCTTCAGGCGTCTGTAGAGCTGCTTTCTTGCTCTCGAGTTCTGTTGCTGTTTCCAGATCAGGAATACCTTGTGCTTGCGGCTTATTAGCTCCTGGATCTCCTGGTCGTTCTTGTCGAACCAGTCTTGGTGTTTCCTGGTCGAGTGACTGAGCGTCTCTTCACAGGTGCTGATTATGGAGGCCTTGAGTGTAGACCAGGCACTGTGGGCACTCTGTGTCTCTGAATCACTGGGAGTTGCCGGGTTGGTTGTGAGGCATAGGCTGAATAGGGCTTTCTTAGCAGGGTATTTGAGTGCTCTAGCTTTGATTTAAATAATGTCTAAATAATGGAATGATGAAAGGGATCTGTGTATCTTTCTTTTCTGTCCTTTGCTTTTATTCACTTACATTGGTACCTCTGCAGTTCAATTAAGTGTATTAAAGAGAGCATTATTGATTTGGAAGGCCAGTAGGGTCTAATGGGCCTTTTGCTGAAGGTATTGATATATCTACATGTATATAGATAACAAGAGTGCATAATCTTAAACTGAGAGCTAGGCCATTTTAAGCACCTTTTCACACAAAGTATAGTGGAAACCTGGAACTCACTCTCCAATAGGCTGTGGAAGCTGGGTCAATTTAAGTTTTCAAGACTGAGATTGATAGATTTTTGTTATGCATGGGTATCAAGGGATATGGAACAAAGGTGGGTAAATGGTGTTGAGGTACAGATCCGCCATGATCTAATAAATGGCAAGACAAGCTTGAGGGGCTGAATGGATTACTTTTCCTCTGTTTCTATTCTGTAGGTTGAAGTTGCAGTCTGGTTGTTTGGGTCTAGGTATGTGTGTCCTCCAAAGTTCCACCAGCTGGAGATCGATGGTATTGTGATACCATCTCAGCAGAATGAAAGTGTTACATGGCTCGTAGACTGGTAGAATACATTCATTAATAATTTTACAATTCTAAAGTATAATTACAGGAAACTTCGTGATATCCGGCACCAACGGGACCCGCGTGATGCCGATCTATGAAAACTTCCGGACAGACCAGTGCTAATGTTGAAGGATATGGAGGTTTTCATCTCTGTATCTGACAACAAACACTGTTGCTTAGCAACAGCTTGTAAACAGTCGGCCCGTACCTTGGAAGCGTCTCTGTAGCTTAGCAACAGCTTCAGAGAGGCTTTCCAGAGACTGACTATTTAAAAAAATGCTAGAAGAAAAAAAAAGGAAAAAAAACTAACAAAACGGTTGCTGATTTCTGCCGTTAGAGCGAGGTTTCCGGACATGCAACCTCCGGATAAACCAAAGTTTCCTGTATAAGAAAGTTTGAGAGCCCAGTATAGGTTATAATGTGGTCAGAATAAGGTTGTATTCTATAAACAAATAGGCAACCATCATTGCGAGCATGCAGACTTTAAAAATGCACTGATGCTTGCTGTTCTGGACAGTGAGACTGCATCTTTATCAATGTACGTACGAATTCATAATACTTCGCTGTGGCACAGGATGCCTGTATGATGAATGGAAAGTCAAAATAGTCAAACTGCCTGGCATAATTCTTGCATTGAATAAAATCCTTGCACTTTTTCCTCCTTTTTTAACGTTCCTTGGCTTCATACACCTATTCTATGAATAGTAATCTGCAGCAGGCTGCTGGGAGTGTGTTGGCATTGTCCCAGGTTATTTCTCCTTTTGATCTGTTTTTCAGTTTATTGCCTTCTCCTTTGTGCGACAGCTGACATTGTGAACTTGCTCATGGTGATTCATAGCTATGAACCTGCCTCTGAGATTCCCTAACTACAGTTTGTTTTCTTCCGCAGCTTGGATCGTGGGCGTGGAGTAGCCCTCCAATACCACACAAATGAACTTTCCAGCAGGAGTCACTGAACAGCAATGGGGAACGATGACCTATGATTTTACCTTTCCCCAAATAAAGCCCAGAGCACCCAATCCAAATCTAGCAACTGCTGACCTTTCTGAGATCTGCTAACCCTTCATAATTTTGAACAACCCCTATCAGACTGCCTCTTTTTCTTTGTTCTAGTGGCCCCAGTTTTTCTAGTCTCTCACAACTAAAGCTTATTTCCACTGGAGTAAAAAAGGCTAAGAGATTTAATAAAGGTTTTTTTTATAAATTGCAAAGGGTTTTGATAGAATCAGTAGGGAGTAGCTATCTCCTCTGGTTGGGGCAGCACCAACGAGGAGTCATCAATTTAAGATCATCACGAAGCGAGTGAGGAGAGGATAGGAGAAATTTCTCTTTGCAGCAGCTGGTTGGAGCCTGGAATGCTTTGCTGCAGAGAATATTTGAGGTAGAGACTACCACATCCATCCACCACCTTAAACATTCACTTCCTTCACCACCAGCGCACCGTGGCTGCAGTGTGTACCATCTGCAAGATGCACTGCAGCAACTTGCCAAGGCTTCTTCGGCAGCACATCCCAAACCCGCGACCTCTTCCACCTAGAAGGACAAGGGCAGCAGGTGCCTGGGAACACCACCAGCTCCAAGTTCCCCTCCGAGTCACACAACATCCTGACTTGGAAATATATCGCTGTTCCTTCATCATCGCTGGGTCAAAATCCTGGCACTCCCTCCCTAACAGCACTATGGGAGTACCTTCACCACACGGACTGCAGCGGTTCAAGAAGGCAGCTCACCACCACCTTCTCGAGGGCAATTAGTGATGGGCAATAAATGCTGGCCTTGCATTTCAGGGTAAACCTTGGGAATGGTTAAGAAATTGGCTGAACGGGAGAAAACAGCAGGTACTTTTAAATGAGTCATGTTGGCGGATGGGGGAACATTGAGTAGGATGCCCTCAGGATTAGTGTTTCTAATTTACATCAATGACTTCAATTTGGAAACTCAATGCAAATTGGTCAAATTTGCAGATGACCCCAAACTAGGAGAAGCAGCTAATTCAGAGAAGGTTGCTTCCGAGTTGGGCAGAATAGATAACAATGGCAACTTGCAGTTTCATAGGACGTTTTCCTATATTAAAGGTGCTATGGTGCTTCCTCATGTCTTTGTGAAGTGCCTTAGGACATTTTTCGATGTTAAAAGTGTCATATAAATGGAAGTTAACTGAGTAGCACAATGGAAGAAGTAACATTTCATGGGAACACATGCAATGTACTGCACAAAGGAAGGGAAAATAATCAACGCATGTACACCATGAGTGGTGTTGAAGTAACTAAGTATAAAGTTGGGAAAGTTTTAGGTTTCTCAATAAACTTGGCATTCAACATGTTCAATAACTGCAGAGTAGTAATTAACAAAGCCAATAGACTGCTGAAATATATAGCCAAAACAAGAAGTCATAATCAAACTGTATGGTGCTCTGGTCAGATCAGTTTCAGTACCATATTGGGTTCTCGTTCCTTAGACACAATGGAGATATTTAAGCACTGCAGGCAATTCAGAGCATAGGTACAGGAGTAGGCCATTCAGCCCCTTGAGCCTGTTCTGCTATTCATTCAGATCATGGCTGATCTATACCTCAACTCCATTTACCCACCTTTAATCCATATCCCTCAATACCCTTACCTAACAAAAATCCATCAATCTCAGTCTTGAAAATTTCAATTGACTCAGCATCCATGTGCCTTTTGGGGGTGAGAGTTCCAAATTTTCACTATCCTTTGTGTGGAAAATTATTTTCTGATTTAACTCGTAAATGAACTAACTCTAATTTTAGGATCATGCCCCCTTGTTCTGGATTCACCCAACAGGGAAAATAGTTTCTCTGTATCTACCCAATGGAATCCCTTGATCATTTTAAAACCCTCATTCTTCCAAACGCTCCAGTTTACAGGACAAAAGCCACATTTACGCCATCCTTTAAGCAGTCCCCATAATTTAACCCTTTAAGCACCGGTTTCATTCTGGTGAATCTGCAAGGCCAATATATCACTCCTGTGGTGTGGTACCCAAAACTGAATGGTTTGTTCAGGATGGGATCTCAGCAAGGCTTTATACAAGTGAAGCATAACTTCATCCACTTTGTATTCAAGCCCCCTTGAGAGAAAGGCCAACATTCCATAAGCCTAATTGATTTCTTCTTGTACCTGTGCACCAGGCGTGAGGCTGATCCTGAATGGCTGTGATAGAAGGGAAGACTGAAGAAACTTGGGCTTTTCAGTCTTAAAAGGAGGTAACTGAGAAGTGACTTTCTTGAGGTATATATAAGATAATAAATGTTATGGAAAAGGCAAATCAAGAAAATTCAAACTAAATTGTGAGGGTTGAACAAGGAGACAGGTTTAAACCAGTAAAAGGCAAATATAGGACTGATGTCAGGAAATTCAACTTCACGCAAACAATGGACCGGGCTTCTGAATAGGGTAGTGGAGGTGAAAGCCCTGGAATTATTTAAGAAACAATTAGCTGCTGCAATGCAAGGACTTTAGGCTCTTCCTGGAGGGATGAACTAATGTGAGCTGAATGGCCTTCCTCTAAGCAATGAGTAACCAGCACCAAACCAACCAATTACATCCCTGAAAAAGTGTTTTAAACTCCTTTGAGTGGCTCCAATTCTACATTGTATCTCTAAAAATTATAGTTGCACTAGCATGCACTCATTAAAAATTAAATCTGGAAAAAAATCATGTAATACATTCCATCTTTAGCATTTCATCTGCAGAGGATTCCCTCTCGGCGCTTTGGAATTGCCTGCTGCTCCATTCCTGGAGCTTGGGTACATAAACTGGGCCCCAGGACCCAATATTCTTTGGGTCTTTGACCGTGCGCAAGCTCAGTGCCAGCCCTCTCAAGAGGAGTCCTCGCTCATCATAACATTCACTGGAGAATGTGTGACAGCCCCACTCACAATACAAATACCACCAGAATCTGAAGTGAATACTATAAAAATATAAATCCTACAAAGTAATTTAGAGAATCATCATTGGTAAAGTTGATCGCAAACACGCTAAATAAATGTTTGTGATTGCTGACCCTGTTATCTAAACGCCATACAGTTTTGGTAAGAAATGTTTTGTGCACCAGCTTTTTTGAAAGTCTAGCCAACAATTAGTGTCTTCCTCATTTCATATTTTGCAACTGCATGAAAACTAGACACAAGCAAGTATTTGACTGCAGGAGCAATGTGTAGTCGTATGGTAATCTCGGCATTCAGCTTCTCCTTACTGCACAGTATTGAAATACAGTTAAATCTAACAGCACCAAAAATGGCTTTAACAAGAAAGCTGGGCACACATTTTCCAGAGATGCCGCAATTACATTGTTTGCAGGTATATTTAAAATGCAAATGAAGCAATTTAAAGAAAATTAGCCCAAGAAATGGATTTTAGAGAATGTAAAGTTCTGATTGCCTTTTTTAATCTTTCATCGTGAATCTGGGATTCCTTCCTTGACTGTCAGTGTGACTGGGAAGTCAAAAGCACGTGGCTTTAACTAAAGAGATAATGGCCTATCTACACAACTGTCCAAACTCACACACTAAACCCTATCACGCCAACATCTGTGAGCCTCCCCTTATTCTTTCAAGTGAGTCAGGAGAAACAGGTGGACGAAAAGGAGGAGGGGGCATCATTTCTGTTATCGTAAACTGACAAAATGGACAGCAGATGTTGCTAAAACATGCTGATGCAGTTCTTTTTACAGAGATAACACTGAGTGACAGACACTAAACAAAGAATGTGCCTGTGGGATACAGACACGGGCAGAAACTCATTATTATATATATATATATAGAGAGAGAGATGGGCGATCGAGACACAGAGTGAGAGACGTGCACAGACAGGTGGCATGAGAGATAGGGACACAGATATATGGAGAGTGAGACAGGCAACTGATTCTGATAGAGACAGAGTGACAGACATACTGACACGTAGAGAATGATACAGACATACAGAGACAGTGACATAGATAGGGGCAGAATGAAATAGGCAGAAATACACAGACAGTGAGAAATACAGTGACCCAGGAAGTGAGACACAGCTACAAAGTCAGAGACATGGGGGTGGGGGGGGGGAGGGGGTAAATTTTCCTCAGGGCTTCTCCCACTCTGTCGCTGTAACTTTGGCGGAAGTTTGATGTAAACCCCGTGTACGCCCGTAAATGGGGTTTCCATGAAGTTACAGTGGTGGAGCAGAAGCCCCAAGGAACTTCACCCTCATAGTGTCACAGGTAAACAGAGAATGAGACAGGATCACAAAAATTGTGATACACAGAATGATACAGATATAGAGAGTCTCATAGAAATACGCAAAATGAGCTGGGAACATAGGAACAGGAGTAGGCCATTTAGCTCCTCAAGCCTATTCCGCCATTCAATGAGATCATGGCTGATCTGTGACCTAACCCCATATACCCGCCTTTGCCCCATGTCCCTTAATACCTTTGGTTAACAGAAATCTATCAATCTCAGATTTAAACTTAACAATTGATCTAGCATCTACTGCTGTTTACGGAAGTGAGTTCCAAACTTCTACCACCCTTTGTGTGTAGAAGTGTTTCCTAATTTCACTCCTGAAAGGTCTGGCTCTAATTTTTAGACTATGCCCCCCAAGTTCTAGACACCCCAACCAGCGGAAATAGTTTCTCTCTATCTACCCCATCAGTTCCCCTTAATATCTTCAAAACTTCGATCAAATCACCCCTTAATCTTCAAAATTCCTAGTTTGTATAATTTCTCCTCGTAATTTAACCCTTGGACTCCAGGTATCCTTCTAGTAAATCTACACCACACTCCCTTCAAGGCTAATACAGGAAACTTTGGTTTATCCGGAGGTTGTATGTCCGGAAACCTCGATCTAACGGCAGAAATCAGCAGCCGTTATGTTTTTTTTCTTTTTTTTTCTTCTCCTAGCATTTTTTTAAACAGCCAGTCTCTGGAAAGCCTCTCTGAAGCTGTTGCTAAGCTACAGAGACGCTTCCAAGGTACGGGCCAACTGTTTACAAGCTGTTGCTAAGCAACAGTGTTTGTTGTCAGATACGGAGATGAAAACCTCCATATCCTTCAACATTAGCGCTGGTCTGTCCGGAAGTTTTCATAGATCGGCATCACGCCGGTCCCGTCGGTGCCAGATATCGCGAAGTTTCCTGTATTTCCTTCCTGAGGTGTGGTGCCCATAACTGAACACAGTACTCTAGGTGTAGTCTAACCAGGGCTTTGTACAGCTGCAGCATGACTTCTATTCTAGTGCATTCCTTGTATTCTAGTCCTCTAGATATAAAGGCCAACATTCCATTAGCTTTTTTGATTATTACCTGTCCGTGACATTTTAATGATCTCTTTGGATAAGTCTCTCTGGACGTCCACTGCTTCTAACTTTTCACCATTTAGAAAGTACTCTGATCTATCCTTTTGAATGACCTCACACTTGCCTATATTGAAAGCCATTTGCCACAGTTTTGCCCATTCATTTAATCTATTAATATCTCTTTGTAATTTTATGCTTCCATCTACACTGCTTAAAATGCTGCCTATCTTTGTGTCATCGGCAAGTTTAGATATGTGGCTCTCTATCCCGTCACCTAAATTGTTAATAAATACAGTGAATAATTGAGGACCCAACACAGATCCCTGTGGGACGCCACTAGTCACATCCTGCCAATTAAAGTTCTTGCCCATTATCCCTATTCTCGGTCTCCTGCTGCTCAGCCAATCTCCTAACCAGGTCAATAAATGGCCCTCAATTTCATGAGCTTCAACTGTAGATAACAGTCTATTATGAGGGACTTTATCAAATGCCTTCTGGAAGTCCATAGAAATAAAATCCATAGACATTCCCCTGTCCACTACTTTATTCACCCCTTCAAACAATTGAATCAGGCTCGTCAGGCATGACCTACCCTTTACAAATCTATGCTGGCTCTCTCTGATCAGCTGAAAATGTTCAAGGAGTTCAGTCACTCCATCCTTAATTATAGACTCTAGTAATTTCCCGACAACAGATATTAGGCTAACTGGTCTATAATTCCCTGGTTTCCCTCTATCAACTTTCTTAAATAGTGGAGTGACATGTGCAATTTTCCAATCTAAACGAACGGTTCCTGAATCGAGAGAACTTTGGAAGATCATAGAGTGATAGGCAGCTCTGCCTGGTGTACACTCTGCTTCTCACAGAAAGTTGCTTTGTCTGAAAGTGGAGTGGATTCAATTAGACACACAAATTGATAGATATGAAGGAGGTTGCATTTCCTCTCCTCACTGTCTCCTCTAGATTTATTGCAGCCATTTACCTAATCTACCCTGTTTGCAGAGTTATGGGAAAACCCGTTGATTTTCCAACTTGGGTACGCAGCTATGGTGGTAAATAGATTCACAGGCACAGATTTGGCCAACCCAGAACCCAATACTATTGTTACCTGCCCTCTCTGCACATTCATTGTCATTTTCTTCACATTCCTCCATTCTATGCCACTTGTGCTTCACCCGCAGGCTCACTCCTCCTATGGGCACGGGAAGCACGTGCGCTCCTCCATCACACGTGCTACTTCAACCCTCTGCACTTGCACATTCACAGACCCAGCACTGTGTTTGTATGAGCCTAACTCTATTGCTCCTGCAACATGAAAGAGAAACCTTCAAGTGGAAATCTTGAAGGGAGGGAGCTTCATACTATAGCATCACCAACAACTTCCATTTATATAGCGCTTTTAACAGAAAGAACATCTCAAGGCGCTTGATAAAAGACATTTGGAAAACTCCGAGTTCTGTGACAACAGCTGGTGGAAAGTTACCTGAAGGCCAGGTGTGATAACACACGCTCACATATTTAGTCAGGGCTTGGTACCTACCATGATCGGGTTGCAGAGAGGCAAGTAGACGCACCTGAAGTTTCACACCTCCATTTGACACAACCACCGTTTGATGGGGTATGTTGGGTGCCCATACTGTAGTCAGGAGGATGGTGGCACTGGACGCACACATTTGGTGGGGAACACTGCTCACATAAATACCAATTATCTGCATTTTGGGGATCCTGTCTGCCTGTCTATGTTTGCAGATGAACTTCACCTCTCACCTCAATGTACTCCCACCCAAATCCTGCTGCTATTTGAAGTGATTCTGACTGCTATACACTGTAGGCAAGAATTCATGAGAGCGGTTGGTGAGAGTGCCAGCTTGAATGGGTGGGTGGGGAAAGAAGAGCTTAAATAGGGGGGGCAGAAATAGTGCCACTGATTCAATCCCCCTCTCCGGCCACTGTCTCAAGTTGAACCAGACTGTTTGCAATCTCAGTCCCCAAGCTGAGCTACTGCCCCATATCTTCCCCATTACAAAGATCGCCTACTTCAGCTTCGGTAACATCTCCCGCATCCGCCCCTGCCTCAGACAATCTGCTGCCAAAACCTTCATCCATGCATTTGTCCAGACTTGACTATTCCAATGCTCTCCTGCCCAGCCTCCCATCCTCCACACTCTGTAAACTTCACCTCATCTAAAACTCTGCTGCCCATATCCCGCATCAAGTCCTTGTGGCAACGAAGTCCTGTCTTCACACTGAGGACTCCCTCCATCGTGTTGAGTGGCACTATCACCGTGCTAAATGGGATAGATTCAGAACAAATTTAGCAGCTCAAACTGGGCATCCATGAGGCGCTGTGGGCCATCAGCAGCAGCAGAATTTTATTCCACAACAATCTGTAACCTCATGGCCCGGCATATCCCTCACTCTACCATTACCATCAAGCCAGGCGATCAACCCTGGTTCAATAAGGAGTGTAGAAGAGCATGCCAGGAGCAGCACCAGGCATACCTAAAAATGAGGTGCCAACCTGGTGAAGCTACAACACAGGACTACATGCATGCTAAACAGCGAAAGCCGCATGCTATAGACAGAGCTAAGTGATCCCACAACCAATGGATTAGATCAAGACTCTGCAGGCCTGCCACATCCAGTCATGAATGGTGGTGGACCATTAAACAACTAACGGGAGGAGGAGGCTCCATGAGCATCCCCATTCTCAATGATGACAGAGCCCAGAATGTGAGTGCAAAAGACAAGGCTGAAGTGTTCGCAACCACCTTCAGCCAGAAGTGCCGAGTGGATGATCCATCTCAGCCTACTTCTGAGGTCCCCACCATCACAGATGCCAGGCTTCAATCAATTCGAATCACTCCACATAATATCAACAAATGGCTGAGCGCACTGGATATAGCAAAGTCTGCCGGTCCTGACAACATCCTGGCTGTAGTGCTGAAGACTGTAGTCTGACCCTTGCCGACATCATCCGAAAACACCGATGGCACTCAGCTCTACCTCTCTACCACATCTCTCGACCCCTCCACTGTTTCTAAATTGTCAGACAGCTTTCCAACATCCATTACTGGATGAGCAGAAATTTTGTCCAATTAAATATTAGGAAGACTGAAGCCATTGTTTTCGGTCCCTGCCACAAACTCCATTGACTCCATCCCTCTCCCTAAAATCTGTCTGAGGCTGAACCACAGTGTTCGCAACCTTGGTGTCATATTTGACCCTGAAATGAGCTTCTGGCCACATATCCGCAGCATAACTAAGACCGTCTATTTCCACCACTGTAACATCGCCCATCTCCGCCCTTGCCTCAGCTCATCTGCTGCTGAAACCCTCATCCATGCCTTTGTTACCTCTAGACTTGACTATTCCAACGCACACCTGGCTGGCCTCCCACATTCTATCCTAAGTAAACTTGAGGTCATACAAAACTCGGCTGCCCATGTCCTAACTTGCACTAAGTACCGTTCACCCATCACCCCTGTGCTAGCTGACCTACAATGGCTCCCGGTTAAGCAGCGCCTCGATTTCAAAATTCTCATCCTTGCTTTCAAATCCCTCCATGGCCTCGCCCCTCCCTATCTCTGTAATCTCCTTCAACCCCACAACCCCCCCCCGCCGAGATATCTGCGCTCCTCTAATTCTGCCCTCTTGAGCATCCCTGATTACAATCGCTCAAACACTAGTGGCCGTACCTTCACCTGCTCTGGAGTTCCCTGCCTAAACCTCTCCGCCTCTCGACCTCTCTTTCCTGCTTTAAGACACTCCTTAAAACCTACATCTTTGACCAAGCTTTTGGTCACTTGCCCTAATTTCTCCTTATGTGGCTTGGTGTCAAATTTTTTGTCTTATAATACTCCTGTGAAGTGCTTTGGGACATTTTACTATGTTAAAGGTGCTATATAAATACAAGTTGTTGTTGTTGTTGACTTGTGCTACAGAACTAGTCTTCACCTCTAGCCAAGTTGTTCCAGTACAGCTACAACACTGGCATCTACCCGACATAGTGGAAATTTGTCCAGATATATCCTGGCCATAAAGGCCGGATAAATTCAATCCGGCCAATTACCGCCCCATCAGCCACTCTCAGTCATCAGCAAGGTGATGGAAGGTGTTGTCGACAAGGCCTCACAGCGTCGGCGGGAAACTCGAGCGGCAGAGCGGGGCTATAAAAGGCTCCAGAGACCAGGTAAGGCCTCACAGCATCGGCGGGAAACTCGAGTGGCAGAGCGGGGCTATAAAATGCTCCAGAGACCAGGTAAGGCCTCACAGCGTCGGCGGGAAACTCGAGTGGCAGAGCGGGGCTATAAAAGGCTCCAGAGAACAGGTAAGGCCTCACAGCATCGGCGGGAAACTCGAGTGGCAGAGCGGGGCTATAAAAGACTCCAGAGACCAGGTAAGGCCTCACAGCATCGGCGGGAAACTCGAGTGGCAGAGCGGGGCTATAAAAGGCTCCAGAGACCAGGTAAGGCCTCACAGCGTCGGCGGGAAACTCGAGCGGCAGAGCGGGGCTATAAAATGCTCCAGAGACCAGGTAAGGCCTCACAGCATCGGCGGGAAACTCGAGTGGCAGAGCGGGGCTATAAAAGGCTCCAGAGACCAGGTAAGGCCTCACAGCGTCGGCGGGAAACTCGAGTGGCAGAGCGGGGCTATAAAATGCTCCAGAGACCAGGTAAGGCCTCACAGCGTCAGCGGGAAACTCGAGTGGCAGAGCGGGGCTATAAAAGGCTCCAGAGACCAGGTAAGGCCTCACAGCATCGGCGGGAAACTCGAGTGGCAGAGCGAGGCTATAAAAGGCTCCAGAGAACAGGTAAGGCCTCACAGCATCGGCGGGAAACTCGAGTGGCAGAGCGGGGCTATAAAATGCTCCAGAGACCAGGTAAGGCCTCACAGCGTCGGCGGGAAACTCGAGTGGCAGAGCGGGGCTATAAAAGGCTCCAGAGAACAGGTAAGGCCTCACAGCGTCGGCGGGAAACTCGAGTGGCAGAGCGAGGCTATAAAAGGCTCCAGAGAACAGGTAAGGCCTCACAGCGTCGGCGGGAAACTCGAGCGGCAGAGCGGGGCTATAAAAGGCTCCAGAGACCAGGTAAGGCCTCACAGCGTCGGCAGGAAACTCGAGCGGCAGAGCGGGGCTATAAAAGGCTCCAGAGACCAGGTAAGGCCTCACAGCATCGGCAGGAAACTCGAGCGGCAGAACGGGGCTATAAAAGGCTCCAGAGACCAGGTAAGGCGTACTAATCTCCGAACTCAGAACTCAGAGGGAAGGAGAGAAGTAAAAAATAATCGAAGTGTGACGTCACCAGAAAGCAGGTAAGTGATTGGTTGGTGAGTATTTCTCTCTTTTTAAGCTTAAACTCTGTGGTTTATAATTTCTAAGGTGCGATATTCATCATCTAGAATCGGGGCAGAGGTATTTAAAAATAATAATAAATTTAATTAATTACATAGAATGGGAGATCAGGTGATGTGTTGCTGCTGCAATATGTGGGAGCTGGTGGACACCATTGATGCTCACGGTGATCACATTTGCAGTAAGTGTTGGCTGCTCGAGGAATTCCGGCTCCGTGTTGAAGAGCTGGAGTCCGAGCTTCAAACACTGAGACACATCAGGGAGGGGGAGAGTTACCTGGACTCTGTGTTTCAGGAGGTAGTCACACCAATTAGATTAATTAATTCAGATGTAGTCCGTGGCCAGGGACAGGATGGTGTGACTAGAAGTGAAGCAGGTACGGGGATCCAGGAGGTAGTGTTGGAGGAGCTGCAGCCCTTGCTCTTGTCCAACAGGTTTGAGGCTCTTACTCCCTGTGAGGATGGGAACGGGGACTGCGGGGAGGATGAGCAACCTGGCCACAGCACCATGGAGCAGGGGGCCATTCAAGTGGGGGGAGTTAAAAGAAATGTTGTAGTGGTAGGGGACAGTATCATTAGGGGGATAGATAGGGTTCTTTGCAGCCGAGAGCGAGAGTCCCGAAGGCTGTGTTGTCTGCCCAGTGCCAGGGTCAAGGACATCTCCTCTGGGCTGGAGAGAAACTTGGAGTGGGAGGCGGAGGATCCAGTTGTCGTGGTCCATGTTGGCACCAACGACATAGATAGGACAAGGAAAGAGGTTCTGCTGAGGGAGTTTGAGCAGCTAGGGGCCAAATTAAAAAGCAGAACCACAAGGGTAATAATCCCTGGATTACTACCTGAGCCACGTGCAAATTTGGCTAGGGTAAATAAAATTAGAGAGTTAAATGCGTGGCTCAAAGACTGGTGTGGGAGAAATGGGTTTTGCTTCTTGGGACACTGGCATCAGTACTGGGACAGGAGAGAGCTGTTCCGTTGGGACAGACTTCACTTGGCCAGTGCTGGGACTAGAGTCCTGGCGAATCGAATAACTAGGGCTGTAGGGAGGGCTTTAAACTAATTCGTGGGGGGGAGGTTTTAAGAGAGCGAAAAATAAAAATGACAGCGGAGAAGGCAATAGAGCAAGGTAGCAGTGGGGGAATTAAAAGCCAGAGCGTGTCAGGAAGGGACAGAATGTATAATGGTAAAGTAGTAAAAGGGGTAAAAGCAGGAATAAATTGTCAGAAAACATATTTGAAAGTTCTTTATCTGAATGCACACAGCATTCGTAACAAAATAGACGAGTTGACGGTACAAATAACTACACATGGGTATGATCTGGTGGCCATTACGGAAACATGGCTGCAAGATGATCATGACTGGGAACTAAACATACAAGGGTATTTGACAATTAGGAAGGACAGACAGGAAGGAAAGGGAGGTGGGGTTGCTATGTTAATCAAGGATGGAATCACTGCAATAGTCAGAAATGATATTGGGTTAAAGGATCAGAATAGTGAAACAGTTTGGGTTGAGATAAGGGATAATAAGGGGAAAAAGTCACTAGTGGGCATAGTCTATAGGCCTCCTAACAGTTGCAACTCTGTTGGTCGGAGTATAAATCAGGAAATAGTTGGGGCTTGTAATAAGGGAACAGCTATAATCATGGGGGATTTTAACTTTCATATTGACTGGACTAATCAAATTGGGCATGGCAGCCTTGAAGAAGTGTTCATAGAGTGTATTAGGGACGGGTTCCTTGAGCAGTATGTAACTGAACCAACCAGGGGGCAGATAATCTTAGATCTGGTCCTGTGTAATGAGACAGGATTAATAAAAAATGTCCTAGTAAAGGATCCCCTTGGAATGAGTGACCATAATATGGTTGAATTCCAAATTCAGTTTGAGGGTGAGAGAGTTGGATCTCAAACCAACGTACTGAGCTTAAATAAAGGAGACTATGAAGGTATGAGAGTAGAATTGACTAAAGTGGACTGGGAAAACAGATTAAAGTGTAAGACGGTACAAGAGCAGTGGTCTACATTCAAGGAGATATTTCACATCTTTCAAGATAAATATATTCCACTGAGGAAAAAGGGGAGTAAAAGAAAAGACAGCCATCCGTGGCTTAGTAAAGTAATAAAGGATAGTATCCGACTGAAAACAAGGGCATATAAAGTAACCAAATCTAGTGGGAGGATAGAAGATTGTGAAGCATTTAAAAGCCAGCAAACAATAACTAAAAGATTAATTAAGAAAGGGAAGATAGATTATGAAAGTAAACTAGCAAAACATATAAAAACAGATAGCAAGAGTTTCTACAGCTATATAAAAAGAAAAAGGGTGGCTAAAGTGAACGTTGGTCCCTTAGAGGATGAGACCGGGAAACTAGTGGTGGGGAACATGGAGATGGCAAAGACGCTGAACAAATATTTTGTATCAGTCTTTACAGTAGAGGACACTAAAAATATCCCAACACTGGACAAACAGGGGGCAATAGTGGGGGGGGGGGGGGTGGAGGAGCTAAACATGATTAAAATCACTAAGGAGATGGTACTCAGTAAAATAATGGGACTTAAGGCGGATAAATCCCCCGGACCTGATGGCCTACATCCTAGGGTCTTGAGAGAAGTGGTGGTAGGGTTTGTGGATGCATTGGTGATTATTTTCCAAAACTCCCTGGACCCAGGAAAGGTCCCAGCAGATTGGAAAACTGCTAATGTAACACCCTTATTTAAGAAGGGAAGTAGACAAAAAGCTGGCAACTATAGACCAGTTAACCTAACATCTGTGGTTGGCAAAATGTTGGAGTCCATTATTAAGGAAACAGTAACAGAGCATTTGGATAAACATAATTTAATAGGACCGAGTCAGCATGGTTTTATGAAGGGGAAGTCATGTTTGACAAATTTGCTCGAATTCGTTGAGGACGTAACATACAGGGTGGATAAAGGGGAACCAGTGGATGTAGTGTATTTGGACTTCCAAAAGGCATTTGACAAGGTTCCACACAAAAGATTACTGATCAAGATAAAAAATCACGGGATTGGGGGTAATATACTGGCATGGGTGGAAGATTGGCTATCTAACAGAAAACAAAGAGTTGGGATAAATGGTTCGTTCTCGGGCTGGCAATCAGTAACTAGTGGTGTTCCGCAGGGGTCAGTGCTGGGACCCCAACTCTTTACAATCTATATTAATGATTTGGAGGAAGGGACCGAGTGCAACATATCCAAGTTTGCCGACGATACAAAGATGGGAGGGAAAGCAGTGAGTGAGGAGGACATAAAAAACCTGCAAAAGGACATAGATAGGCTAAGTGAGTGGGCAGAGGTTTGGCAGATGGAATGTAATATTGGAAAGTGTGAGGTTATGCACTTTGGCAGAAAAAATCAAAGAGCAAGTTATTATCTAAATGGAGAGAAACTGCAAAGTGCTACAGTACAAAGGGATCTGGGGGTCCTGGTGCATGAAACACAAAAAGTTAGTATGCAGGTGCAGCAGGTGATCAGGAAGGCCAATGGAATCTTGGCTTTTATTGCAAGGGGGATGGAGTATAAAAACAGGGAAGTCTTGCTGCAGTTATACAGGGTATTGGTGAGGCCACACCTGGAATACTGCGTGCAGTTTTGGTTTCCATATTTAAGAAAAGATATACTTGCTCTCAAGGCGGTTCAGAGAAGGTTCACTCGGTTGATTCCGGAGATGAGGGGGTTGACGCATGAGGAAAGGTTGAGTAGGTTGGGCCTCTACTCATTGGAGTTCAGAAGAATGAGAGGCGATCTTATTGAAACATATAAGATTGTGAGGGGGCTTGATCGGGTGGATGCGGTGAGGATGTTTCCACTGATGGGTGAGACTAGAACTAGGGGGCATAATCTTAGAATAAGGGTGTGGTAAACCACTGTCATACCTGTCTGTGTCTGTATGTGTATTCCACTAGGTACAGGTCTGGACATGCCTCGGCTGACTCCTCCCACTATTCCAGGTATATAAGTGACTACCTCCCAGTCCCTTAGTATTCTGGACGGGTCGACCACTCGAGACAAGACCTTCATTCTTTAGTTAATAAAAGCCTGATTGTTACTCGCTCAACTTCAGTCTTTTGAGTAATTGATGGCGCATCAATTTTATTAACTAAATTTTTTATAATGGAGAAGATCCTCACACCAGCATGCCTGGACCTGGACAGTCGGGAAGCGGACGCTTCCACCAAGTTTGCTCACTGGCTCACGTGCTTCGAGACATTCCTGACTGCCTCCACTGCGGTCGAAACGGATGCGGACAAACTGTCTGTCCTGATCTCCAAGGTGAACCACCGAGTGTACTCAGTCATCCGGGATGCGACCTCGTACACAGCCGCCCTCCAGCTCCTCAAGACCCAGTACACGCGCCCTGTGAACGAAGTTTACGCTAGGCACCTTCTGGGGAGTCGCAAGCAACAACCTGGGGAATCGACTGAGGAATACCTCCAAGCACTGTCCGTGCTTGGCCGGGCCTGTGGGTGTAAGGCGGTAACGCCCACTAAGTACACGGAGGAACTGATCCGGGATGCCTTCGTAGCGGGCCACAGGTCCAACTACACCCGACAGCGACTGCTGGAGCAGAGTGACCTCACCCTCGACAAAGCCTCCGACATCGCACTAACGCTGGACGCAGCCTTCCGGGGCATGGATGCCTACTCCTCTGCACCGTGGACGCCGCGGGGAACGACAACCTGGGACACGGTAGGACAGCCCCATAGCACCGTGCCACCCCAGCCACAGCCCAACAACGGCCCAACTACCGCAGCAGTGTCCCAAAGCCAGACAGCAGTATCCCAAGGCCAGAAATGCTACTTCTGTGGCCAGGCCAAACACCCCAGAGCGCGCTGCCCGGCGAAGAATGCAACCTGCTCGGGCTGCGGGAAAAAGGGACACTACGCCAGCGTCTGCAAGGCCAAAGCCACCCCGAACGCCAGCAGCGCCGCGTGTGGGCCGTGCGAGCCGCCATCTTGGGCCTCCCCAGCCATGTGCGAACCACCGCAGCAGCAGCCATCTTGGACGACTCCAGCCACATGGGAATCATGGGCGCCGCCATCTTGGACACCAGCCGGGACGCAGCAGACCGCCAACCCCCACCCATCTGATACTCGCAGCGACACACCGACCCCTACGCTGGCCTCTGTGACGCTGGACCAAACGAGACCGCACCAGTTAGCTCGGTCCAAAATGGACGTTAAGGTAAACGGCCATGCAATAAACTGCCTTTTTGACTCCGGGAGCACAGAGAGCTTCATCCACCCCGACACGGTGCGGCGTTGCTCTCTCCCAGTCCTGCCTGCGCACCAGCGGATTTCTATGGCCTCCGAGTCCCAGTCAGCGGACATTGGCGGCTACTGCGTGGTGACACTAGTAGTAGACGGGACTGTGTTCAATAATTTTAAACTCCTGGTCCTGCCCGACCTCTGCGCTGCCGTTCTACTGGGGTTGGATTTCCAGTGCCACCTCAAAAGCGTTACGATGGCGTACGGTGGCCCCCTCCCCCCACTCACAGTCCGCAGCCAGCAGCCTCCAAATTGCCCGCCGCGCACTAGATGCAACCTCTCCACACTCAGAGTCCCACCCCCCCCACTGTTTGCTAACCTCACCCCTGACTGTAAGCCCATCGCCACAAAGAGCAGGCGATACAGTGCCGGGGACAGGGTTTTCATCAAAACCGAAGTGGAACGGCTCCTGAAGGAGGGGATTATTGAGGGCAGCTCCAGCCCCTGGCGAGCCCAGGTTGTGGTCGTTAAGACCGGCGAGAAACAACGCCTGGTCATCGACTACAGCCAAACAATAAACCGCTACACCCTGCTGGACGCCTACCCACTCCCCCGCATAGCTGACATGGTCAACCAGATCGCGCAGTACCGCGTCTTTTCGACCATTGACCTGAAATCAGCGTACCACCAGCTCCCCATCAGCCCTGAAGACCGCCAGTATACTGCTTTTGAGGCAAACGGCCGCCTCTATCACTTCCTTAGGGTTCCCTTCGGCGTTACCAACGGGGTCTCCGTCTTCCAAAGGGAGATGGACCGGATGGTCGATCAAAACGAGCTGCAGGCCACTTTCCCTTACCTAGATAATGTGACCATCTGCGGCCATGACTTGCAGGACCATGACGCAAACCTCGAGAAATTCCTCCGCACCGCCCAACTCCTGAACCTGACATATAACAAGGAGAAGTGCATATTCCGCACAGACCGCCTCGCCATCCTTGGCTGTGTTGTAGAACACGGGGTCATCGGTCCCGACCCGGACCGGATGCGCCCCCTTATGGAACTCCCACTGCCCCACTGCCTAAAAGCTCTGAAGAGGTGCCTAGGGTTTTTTTCCTACTACGCTCAGTGGGTCCCCTACTATGCAGACAAAGCCCGTCCGCTGATCAAGTCCACCTCTTTTCCCGTGACGGCAGAGGCCCGCTTAGCCTTCCACCGTATCAAGGAAGACATTGCCAAAGCCACCATGCACGCAGTGGACGAATCCATCCCCTTCCAGGTGGAAAGCGATGCGTCCGACTTCGCTCTGGCCGCCACCCTTAATCAGGCGGGGAGACCTGTGGCATTCTTCTCACGAACCCTCCAGGGCCCGGAGACCAGACACTCCGCGGTCGAGAAGGAGGCCCAGGCTATCGTGGAGGCTGTGCGTCATTGGAGGCACTACCTGGCCGGAAAACGATTTACCCTGCTCACTGACCAGCGTTCAGTTGCTTTTATGTTCAACAACAAGCAGAGGGGCAAAATCAAAAATGACAAGATCTTGAGGTGGAGAATCGAACTTTCCACCTACAATTACGAGATCTTGTACCGGCCTGGGAAGCTCAATGAACCCCCAGATGCCCTATCGCGTGGCACCTGCGCCAGCGCGCAGATCGATAGGCTGAGGGCCCTCCACAATGACCTCTGCCACCCGGGGGTCACCAGGTTCTTCCACTTCATCAAGGCCCGCAACCTGCCTTACTCCATTGAGGAGGTCAGGACCATGACCAAGAACTGCCAAGTCTGCGCTGAGTGCAAACCGCACTTTTATAGACCAGACAGAGCCCACCTGATAAAAGCCACTCGCCCTTTCGAACGCCTGAGCGTCGATTTTAAAGGGCCTCTCCCCTCCTCCGACCGCAATGTGTACTTCCTCAACATCATTGACGAGTACTCCCGGTTCCCGTTCGCTTTCCCCTGCCCGGACATGACCAGTGCCACGGTCATTAAATGTCTGAACAGCCTCTTCACCCTGTTCGGTTTCCCCAGCTATATCCATAGCGACCGGGGCTCATCGTTTATGAGCGACGAACTCCGCCAGTACCTGCTCGCTAGGGGTATTGCCACAAGCAGGACCACCAGTTACAACCCCCGGGGGAACGGACAGGTGGAAAGAGAGAATGCAACTGTTTGGAAGGCTGCCCTACTAGCCTTAAAGTCTAGGGGCCTTCCGACCTCCCGCTGGCAGGAGGTGCTCCCCGATGCGCTCCACTCGATTCGGTCACTTCTCTGCACTGCCACCAATGCCACCCCTCACGAGAAAATGTTTGTCTTCCCAAGGAAGTCCACATCGGGGACATCGTTACCGCCATGGCTGACGTCCCCAGGGCCGGTACTACTGAGAAGACAGAGACTAGAACTAGGGGGCATAATCTTAGAATAAGGGGATGCCCTTTCAAAACTGAGATGAGGAGAAACTTCTTCACTCAGAGGGTAGTAAATCTATGGAATTTGCTACCCCAGAGAGCTGTGGAAGCTGCAACATTAAATAAATTTAAAACGGAGATAGACAGTTTCCTAGCAGATAAGGGAATTAGGGGTTACGGGGAAAGGGCAGGGAAGTGGACGTGAGTCTAGATTTGGATCAGCCATGATCCTATTGAATGGTGGAGCAGGCCCGAGGGGCCGTATGGCCTACTCCTGCTCCTACTTCTTATGTTCTTATGCTATCGAGTAGCACTTACTCACCAATAACCTGCTCAACCGTTTAGGCTCCACACTGGAATTCCACCCCACCCTCAAACCTCCCAACTTCCCTCTCTCCTTTAAGATACTCCTTAAAAGCCACATTTTTGACCAAGCTTTTGGACACCCCTCCTAATAGCTCCTTCTTTGGCATGGCACCTGTTGTGAAAAGATGGACAGTGAGCATACAAATAGTTCTAGGAACTTGGTGAAAAAACATGCCAGAGGTGTGCAAGTGAAGGGAAACCTATCCCTTTGGCAGCCTCCAAGTTGGTGCAGCTTCAGATATTTAGAAGATTGAAGAAGTGAGCCAATAGTTTGCAAGCTGCATCACAGACATGGCCACATATAACAATGCTGAAAGCTTAGTGCACGCATTGTCCAGCCCTTATGTGCGCCAATGACTGATATACTGAAGAGAGCCCATTAACCTGCTTGGCCAATGTCTACCATGCTTGCTGTACACTGACTCTCAAGGATTGCCAATTTGCTCAAGACCATCCCTTCCAGTAAAATCTCCAACTTCTTTTCGTTGAATGGGACAGTTCTGGAAGATCCTCATGTCATACTGCCTAGTAAGGCAGCCTCCAAAAATTGCGCCATCTCTTTAAGAATACATTAGCCCTTTAAGAACTGCTGCACACCTGATTCCCCACCTTCACTCCCACTTCCAGGTGACTCAACATTTTCTGTGCATGGATGATGTAAATGAATTGCTCCAGTGGAATCCGGCAGGATCGGATCATTGCAAGCGCTGAAAACGTGAGCCATTTTTTAGCCCAACCATGGAATCGGCCCGATTATGTTTAGTTTTGGTCACCAAGCCACAAAAATATACGTTTGCATTTGAAATTGTACAGAAAAGTGTAAGAAGACTGGCTCCCAAGTATAAAGGATTTAAACTATGCTGGCATAGTGTGGCTGACGATATGGTTTGTTCTGTATCACATGGCTTTCCATAGTTGTATAGTTTAGGAATAACTTTTGTTTTAAATCAGCAGCGGGTCTCCATGCTTACGTAGAGAGAGGGGAAAAGCAATTCCCTGACAATTGTTCCTCGTGGTTTGAACCTCGCAGCCCAAGGTATATGATATGAATAAACTATTGTGAATACAATATTGCTTCAGGATTCACATCTGTGGGATAAATGATGTGGCACAGGGGAATATCTAATGTATTATAGAAAAAAAGTCACTAAACCAACTAAATGGGGTTGCAAAATGAAATACATAAATCCCCAAATGTAATCAGACCATGATAGAGCCTCCAAAAATAACACTCTGCCAGCATCTCAGTTTGTGCCATTCAGCATTCTCTCTATATATAATTACATAACTCTAATTAAACTTTGGAAAAATGCTACCTCGTATACTATAGCACTAATTGAAGTGCCCGGCGATGCCGAGGCTTTTTCGAGGGAATGTTGTTGTTGGAAGAGAGAGAGAGAGCGACTGGGGGGAAGAGAGAGCGACTGGGGGGAAGAGAGAGAGCGACTGGGGGGAAGAGAGGGAGGGGAGGGGTGGGGGGAAGAGAGGGAGGGGAGGGAGGGGAGGGGAGGGGGGAGGGGAAGGGAGGGCGGGGGAGGGGGGAGGGGGAGGGGGGAGGGGGAGGGCGGGGAAGGGGGGGAGGGCGGGGAAGGGAGGGTGGGGGGAGGGGGGAAGGAAGGGAGGGAGGGGGGAAGGGGGGGCAGGGGAGGGGAAGGGAGGGAGGGGGGGAAGGGAAGGGAGGGGAAGGGAGGGGAAGGGAGGGCGGGAGGGAGGGCGGGGGAGGGGAGGGGGGATGGAGGGCGGAGGGGAGGGAGGGCGGCGGGCGCCCCCCCCGAGGGTCGCGGCCCCCCCCTGAGGGTCGCGGCCGCCCCCCCTCCCCCCGAGGTGAAGACCGCCGATTGCGCCCGTTGCCAGGGTAACGCTGGACGCTCAGCAAGCCCCGGCAGAGAGAGACGTCTCAGCTCCTGCTGCGCGCGCACCCTAGCGGCGCTGGGCTGAGGCTCGGCCCTCCAGTCTTCGAGTGGGGCCGGGAGGTGCCTAGCTCGGGCGTGGGTGCGGAGGAGACGCCGAGGCTTCTAGGCCTACCTGGAAAAACGGGGAAAGGTAGGAAAATTAATGAGATTAGATAAGTTAATTACTTTCTAAATCATTTTTTTAAAAAACAATATGTGTTTTAAAAGCAACGTTTTTTTTAAGACGCAGAAAGCGGGAAAAAGAAAGGAAAAGTTTGGAATCAAGATGGCGGCGACTCACCTCGGTTCAGAACGATAAAGCCCGGCCACACGTGCACCGATTGGCCCGGTGGCACACGCCAGCAACCCGGCGTACGATTGGTCGAGCTCGAGGTCACTCTGTCGCTAATGAGCGGATAATGAGATGCTAATGAGCGGAATGTTGAAGGCTTTTGGGATACCGCGGGCGCAATTTTAGCCCGGCCGAAACGTAAATACGCTTAAAACCGTCTCGGAAGCGTAAGCTTTCTTTGGAGGTAACGCACGCATAGGTACGCCCTGTAACTTTCGAGTGCATACCCGCAACGCACACGCGATGACAGACAGATAGACAGATAGACAGATAGATAGACAGACAGATAGACAGATAGAAAGACAGAATGACAGAAGTACCGATTTATATATATAGATTAGAGATCTTTGCTCTGTCCTCTTTAGAGATGAGATAAACAACATTACCAGGTGACCTTAATATGTTTATAAAAGGCTTTGGAAGAGCTCATCAGTGCTTTGAAGATTTAAAGTTGAAACTTTTTTGACTCAGATATGTGGCATTTAGAACCTGCTGCTCGCGATGTGATCTCCTCTACATTGGGGAGACCAAACGCAGATTGGGTGACCACTTTGCGGAACACCTCCGTTCAGTCCGCAAGGGTGACCCCGAGCTTCCGGTCGCCTGTCACTTTAATTCACCGCTCCATTCCCACTCGGACCTCACCGTCCTCGGCCTCTTGCATTGTTCCACGGAAGCTCAGCGTAAGCTCGAGGAACAGCACCTCATCTTTCGATTAGGCACTTTACAGCCCTCTGGACTCAACATAGAGTTCAGCAATTTCAGATCATAACCTCAGCCCCTATCATATATATATATATATATATATATATTTTTTTTATCCACACATTTTGTCTGTGTCTTTTTTTCTTCTCCCCCACATGGCAGCTGTCTTTCATTCTGCCAGCACAATTTACACTTCATCTAGAACCATCCTTTCTTTCTTAACCTGTTCCATTACCATCTCCTTTTGCCTTGAATATTTCTTAATGTCTTTTAATCTCTCCCGCCTTCCATCCTATCACAGACCTTCCCTTTTGTTCTTCCGTCCCCTCCCCACTTTCTCAGCCTCTACATTTGCTTAAAAATCTGTTCCATTTCCTGCTTTTTTCCAGTTCTGACGAAAGGTCATCGACCTGAAACGTTAACTCTGTTTCTCTTCACAGATGCTGCCTGACCTGCTGAGTTTCTCCAGCAATTTCTGTTTTTATTTCAGATTTCCAGCATCTGCAGTATTTTCTTTAAGTACTTTTGAAGTGTAGCCACTATTGTGATGTAGGGGATTTCTGCAGCCGATTTGCACACAAGAAGTTCTCATAAACTGCAATAAGATAATCGTTTTTTTTTGATTAAGGGATAAATATTTGCCAGGACATCTCTGCTCTTCTTCGAATAGTGCCATGGGATCTTTTGCGTTTCCCTAGAACAGTGATAACACTACGCACTGGAAGGTGGGTTCAGGCAGCCCAAATTCAGTTTACATAGGATCCTTAGAGCCATTGGAAAGAGATTCTCATCCCATCAGTGTAGTCCAGATTTAAATCCAAGCTCAAGAGATGAAAAAGCAGTGTTCCACCTTACCATGTCTTCCAGTGCCCATTATTTTCTGCATTATATAAAATACAAAATGCATAAGCAGTGAATTTCAATGTTGTAAAGCTTTTCAGGTCTTTAATAACGCACCCCTAATTGTATGGACTTTTCGATCTGGCAGTAAACAGGTTTGTTTTTAATAAGCCAGAATAAATGTGCAATCAGTTGTTGAACAAGGCTTACATGCTTAACCCAAGACTCCAGCAACACCACTGATTAAACACTTAGCATTTTACATGGCAAAAGCCTGATAAGAATGTCTTTCATTTTAGTGGGGCAGTCTTGTGATGGGTATTATCTTAAATGAATAGAATCATGGTATTTATTTTTCTATTTTTTCACAAAACCTTTGGAGGAGATGTTTGAAATGGTCAGAAAGCCATGGTAACACTAAACTCCGCTGCCTTTATTTGCAGGACAGCACCAATACATCCTGCATGAATGGGCTGCTGAGTTGATTGCTATGGTAACCCGTTACCGTAGCAACCAAGTGCCGCAACTAGCTGCTCCTTTAGCAGCAGTGTGCAAAGAATACTGTATTTGCCACAGGGTTATTATTTGAGCCAAAGAAAGGTAGATCAAAAGTAATATAGATTTTTAAACATGTTAACCCATTGCAATAGCAAAGGTTGTTAAAAAAAATCCCTGGATAAACAACGGAATAGTCCTGCAATCAGTGTTTTCAGAAATACAATCACAAATCCCCTTCCCCTGAAAAAAGAGATAATTGCCTTCCAGAGAAACTATTTGTGTTGGTGCATTGTATGGAAAAAATTGAAATAAGCTAGAGAGGCAGAGATCAGGAAATTAGTTGGTTGCTTTCCAGTGTAGGGGTTTGATCTTTCCTTAGCGCTTCCCCATACAGTTCGATGCTCAGTCCATGGAGAATTTCACTTACCTGTTGACCTTTGTTGTAGGATTGCCTGGCACATGTGTGATCAAGGAAGATGGGAATTCAAAGGAAGCAGTGAATTTTCTGTAATGGAATTTCATGATAAACTCTTTGAATATGTTAGTTGTTGGATGTTTTGATATTTCAGAAATCATCAAAAAAAGTTAAGAGCTGAAAATAATGTTTGAGATATTTTATTTTTGTGCGAAGTTGGTATAGATAATGGTAGCCCTAGAAAGCAAAGGAGAGACTCTCATGGAAAGAATAACAACAACAACTTGCATTTATATAGCACCTTTAACGTAGTAAAATGTCCCAATGCGCTTCACAGGAGCGCTATCAAACAAAATTTGACACCGAACCACATAAGGAGATATTAGGACAGAGCTTGGTCAAAGCGATAGGTTTTAAGGAGCATCTTAAAGGAGGAGAGAGAGGTAGAGAGACGGAGAGGTTTACGGAGAGAATTCCAGAGCTTAGGGCCTCGGCAACTGAAGGCATGGCCGCCAATGGTGAAGCGATTAAAATAGGAGATGCACAAGAGACCAGAATTGGAGGAGCAGAGAGATCTCAGTGGGTTGCAGGGCTGGAGGAGGTTACAGAGATAGAGAGGGGCGAGGCCATGGAGGGATTGAAAACAAGGATGAGAATTTAAGATTGAGGCATCTCTGGACTGGGAGCAACCGTAGGTCAGCGAGCACAGGGGTGAAGGGTGAATGGGACTTGGAGTGAGTTAAGATATGGGCAGCAGTGTTTTGGACGAGCTCAAGTTTATGGAGGGTGGAAGATGGGAGACCAGCCAGGTGAGCGTTGGAATAGTCAAGACTAGAGGTAACAAAGGCATGGGTGAGGGTTTCAACAGCAGATGAGCTGAGGCAGGGGCAGAGTTTGGTGATATTTTAACTGCAGGGCTCCTTTAATTTTTTTTTCCTGTCGGGTTCCTGCCCACAGCCAGCCTGATTGACAGGCGGAGCCTGTAGGGTGAGGAAGGCCACAGCCGAGGAGATCAGGTAGGTGTAGTGGGGGAGTGAGAGAGATTGTGGGGGGTGTGTCTCGATTGTGGGGGTTTGGTGATTCTGATTGCGGGGGCGGGGGGAGCGGTCCTGATCACGGGGAGGGGGTCCAATGGTGGTCGGGGGAGCATAGAAACATAGAAGATAGGAGCAGGAGTAGGCCATTCGGCCCCTCAATCATGGATGATCATCCAAATTCAGTACCCTGTCCCTGCTTTCTCCCCATATCATAGAAACATAGAAACATAGAGATAGGAACAGGAGTAGGCCATTCGGCCCTTCGAGCCTGCTCCGCCATTCAATGAGATCATGGCTGATCTTCGTCTGAGATCTTAGCTGATCTTAGCAGTTCAGTACCCCGTCCCCGCCTTTTCTCCGTAACCCTTAATCCCCTTAGCCTTCAGAAATATATCCAATTCTCTCTTGAAAATATTTATTGAATCAGCCTTCACAGCCCTCTGTGGCAGGGAATTCCACAGGCTCACCACTCTTTGAGTGAAGAAATTCTTCCTCATCTCTGTTTTAAATGATTTGCCCGCTATTTTTAGACTGTGGCCCCTGGTTCTGTGCTCCCCTGCCATTGGAAACATTCTCTCTGAATTCAGCCTGTCCAGGCCTGCCATAATTTTATATGTTTCGATGAGATCCCCTCTCAATCTTCTAAACTCCAGTGAGTACAAGCCCAAACTATTCAATCTCTCCTCGTAGGTCATTCCCGCCATTCCAGGTATCAGCCTGGTGAATCGCCGCTGCACTCTTTCCATGGCAAGAACATCCTTCCGCAGATGGGGCGACCAAAACTGTACACAATACTCCAGATGCGGTCTCACCAGCACCTTGTACAGCTGTAGTAAGGTATCCCTATTCCTATACTCGAACCCCCTTGATATGAAGGCCAACATACCATTTGCCTTCTTAATCGCCTGTTGCACCTGCATGCTCTCCTTCAGTGACTGGTGCACAAGAACACCCAGGTCCCTCTGCACTTCCCCATCTCCCAATCTATTGCCATTTAGATAATAATCTACCCTCCTGTTTTTACCCCCAAAGTGGATAACCTCGCATTTATCCACATTATAGTGCATCTGCCACGTATCCGCCCATTCCCCCAACCTGTCCAAATCGCACTGTAGCCTCCTGACATCCTCATCAGAGCCCACCCCTCCTCCTAGTTTAGTGTCGTCAGCGAATTTGGAAATATTGCATCCAATTCCCTGATCCAGATCATTTATATATATTGTGAACAGCTGGGGTCCCAGGACAGATCCTTGCGGCACCCCGCTGGTCACTGCCTGCCACTCCGAAAAGGAGCCGTTTATTCCAACTCTCTGTTTTCTATCCGCCAGCCAGTTCTCTATCCACGTTAATACTTTGCCCCCAATCCCATGAGCCTTAATTTTGCATGATAATCTTTTGTGTGGAACCTTATCGAAGGCTTTCTGGAAGTCAAGGTACACCACATCCACTGGCTCTCCCCCATCTATTTTACCAGTTACTTCCTCAAAAAATTCCAGCAGATTAGTCAAACACGATTTACCCTTTGTAAATCCATGTTGACTCTGTCCGATCCTTTCCCCATTTGTCAAGTGCTCCGCTATTTTATCCTTAATAATGGACTCTAGCATTTTGCCCACAACCGATGTAAGGCTTACTGGTCTATAATTCCCTGCTTTCTCTCTACCCCCCTTTTTAAATATTGGGGTAACATTAGCTACCCTCCAATCCACGGGTACTGTTCCCGAGTCAATGGAGTTCCGGAAGATGATCCTTAGAGCATCTGCTATCTCCAGGGCCACCTCCTTAAGTACCCTAGGATGTAGTTTATCAGGCCCCGGGGATTTGTCGGCCTTCAGTCCCCTCAACTTACCCAACACCATATCCCTAGAGATACTAATTTCTGTCAGCTCCTCCCTCTCATTAGTCCCTATGTTTGCCGATATTCCTGGGAGGTTATTTGTGTCCTCCTTTGTGAATACAGAACCAAAGTATGAGTTTAATTGGTCTGCCATTTCCTTATTCTCCATTATATATTCTCCCGAATCGGACTGCAAGGGACCGACTTGGGATTTAACCAGTCTTTTCCTCCTGATATACCGATAAAAGCTTTTGCAGTCTGTCTTTATGTTTGCTGCAAGTTTACTTTCGTATTCTATTTTCCCCTTCCTGATTAATCCCTTTGTCCTCTTTTGCTGTATCCTGTACTGCCCCCAATCTTCCGGTCTGGTGCTTTTTTTTGCCAGTTGATATGCCCTTTTTTTGATTTTATGCTGTCCCTAATTTCCCTCGTTATCCACGGTTGAGCCACCTTTTTAGGTTTATTTTTATGCCAAACCGGTATAAACATGTTCTGGAATTCTTCCATTCTATCTTTGAATGCTTGCCATTGTCTATCCACTGTCAATCCCCCCAGAAACACCACCCAATCAATCTTACCCAATTCCCGTCTCATACCCTCGTAATTCCCTTTATTTAAGTTCTGGACCTTAGTCTCTGATTCAATTTCCTCACTCTCCATCTCGACTGAGAGCTCGATCATATTATGATCGCTCTGACCCAAGGGGCCTCGTACAAGAAGATTGTTGATAAGTCCCTTCTCATTGCACAATACCCAGTCTAAAATGGCCTGATCTCGAGTCGGCTCCTCGACATATTGGTCCAGATAACCGTCCCGAAAACATTCCAGGAATTCCTCCTCCTCAGAATTTTTACTAATTTGGGTAGTCCAATCAATATGTAAATTAAAGTCACCCATGATGACAGCTGTGCTCTTATCGCACGCTTCTCTAATTTCCCTTTTTATGCCTTCCCTCACCTCCATATTACTATTTGGAGGCCTATATATCACACCCACTAACGTTTTCCTCCCCTTGCTATTTCTCATTTCTACCCATACAGATTCCGTTTCATCCGAGTTAATATCCTTCCTTTCCATTGCATTAATCCCCTCCTTTACCAGCAATGCTACCCCACCTCCCCTACCTTTTTGCCGATCCTTCCTAAATATTGTATATCCCTGGATGTTAAGTTCCCAGCCTTGCCCACCCTGCAGCCACGTTTCTGTAATCCCAATCAAATCATACTTGTTTACCTCTATTTCCACAACTAATTCATCCACCTTGTTCCTAATGCTTCTAGCATCCCTTGATCCCTTTAGCCTTAAGAAATATATCCAACTCCTTCTTGAATATATTTAATGAATTGGCCTCTACTGCCTTCTGTGGTAGAGAATTCCACAGGTTCACCACTCAATTCACAATTCACAATTCAAATCGCTTTATTGGCATGATAAGTTACATCTTATGTTGCCAAAGCATCAAAATACATTTATGGTTTAGCACATAAACGCAGTTCTATTCATACAGTGTATAAACAGGTATATCCCTGAGTGTATAAATATACATTCGCATTGTTTATATATATTCTTTTCTTAGTTTACTGGTTGTCCCTCTGTTCATGGCAAGCTGTAACATAGTGTGCCGCCAGTGTTATACAGCTTCTCTCCTCTCCCAGTAGGAATGGGAGTTTTTGGTTGTCATTCAGATTTCTGAAATCAGGGCATATTTGTGAGAATTTTTGGTAGAAATTCTCCCTGATGCCCTGATATTTTCCACAAGCTGTGAGGAAGTGCATCTCTGTCTCCACCACTCCCTGACTGCAGTGAGAGCATATCCTGTCCTCTCTTGGCAGCCTGGTCTGCCTGTGTCTGCCTTTTTCGATCGCTAGGCTATGTTCGCTAAGTCTGTACCTTGTCAAGGTTCTTCTCAGTTTGTTATCCTTTACCATGGTCAGGTAATCAGCTATGTTGTATTGTCTGTTTAGGGCCAAGTAGCAATTGAGTTTGCTTTGGGTTTTTGTTGTTTCTGCCCAATATGTCAGATATTTTTCCTTTTGCTTAGCGACGATTGTGTTGGGTCGGGTGAAGAAATTCCTCCTCATCTCTGTCCTAAATGGCTTACCCCTTATCCTTAGACTGTGACCCCTGGTTCTGGACTCCCCGACCATCGGGAACATCCTTCCTGCATCTAGTCTGTCCAGTCCTGTCAGAATTTTATAAGTTTCAATGAGATCCCTTCTCATTCTTCTAATCTCCAACGAGTATAAGCCCAATCAACCCAATCTCTCCTCATACGTCATTCCTGCCATCCCAGGTATCAGCCTGGTGAATCTTCGCTGCACTCCCTCCATGGCAAGAACATCCTTCCTCAGATAAGGCGACCAAAACTGCACACAATACTCAAGATGTGGTCTCACCAAGGCCCTGTACAACTGCAGCAAGACATCCTTGTTCCTGTACTCAAACCCTCTCGCTACGAAGGCCAACATACCATTTGCCTTCTTAACTGCCTGCTGCACCTGCATGCTTACCTTCAGCGACTGGTGCATAAGGACACCCAGATCTCGTTGCACTTCCCCTTCTCCCAATCTATTGCCATTCAGATAATAATCTGCCTTCCTGTTTTTGACACTAAAGTGGATAACCTCGCATTTATCCACGTTATATTGCACCTGCCATGCTTCTGCCCAATCACACAACTTGTCCAAATCATCCTGGAGTTTCTCGGCATGCTCCTCACAGCACACACGCAAACCCAGCTTTGTGTCGTCTGCAAACTTGGAGATATTGGGCCAGAAATTCGCGGCCAAAGGCGTGAGTGCGCTCGGGGTACTCACGCATCTGGCCGTTGGAAATGCCGGCGTTCAGCATGAACAGCGCATGCGGGGAACACCGGCATTTCCAGACCTCGAGCGCGTGCGACTGCACAGGCAGCGCTTGCGCAGTGAACTTCGTAGATTTCATTCATGAAATCCGTGAGGGTAAGTCCTCAGAATTTACACTTGAAAAAAGCAAGTGTAAAGTGGTTCATTGGCTGCGGAGGAAGAAACATTTTATCGTGGAGCTTCTGAAATGCAATATTTTTGTTTGGGAAAGGGAGGGAAGTTATTTTAAGAAATTTTAAGTAAGTTTTAAAGTTAAATTTTTTTTTTTTTTTAAAAGGGTTTTCAGAACGGTAGGTAGAAGGAGCAATTGTGGCTGTGTGAATGGAATGTGAGAATGAGTTATGTATGTATGTCCACATATATTCCTTTACGTATATGTATGTATGTTTTATATTCCTTTACTAATGTGTATGAATGTATGTTTTTAATTATGATTTTCCAATAAGTTACTTTCTCTGAAAGTCATAATTAAATAATACATTCATACACATAGGTAAAGGAATATATACATAACACGCAAAGGAATATATACAGACATACATACTTTCAGAAGCTCCACGATAATAAATATCTTCCTCTGGAGCAACTGTACCCATGCTTTTTTCATGTGTAAGTTGTAATGACTTGACCTCACTGAAAGCATTAATGAAAGCGGCGAATTATACTGCGCACGCGCTGCCTGTGCAGTCGCACGCGTTCTGCCTCTGAACCCCTTCGTTCAGAGGACAGGAAATGCCGGTTTTCCCCACATGCACTGTGCATGCTGAAAACCGGCATTTCATCCAGCCAGATGCGTAAGTACCCCGACCGTACTCGCGCATTTGGAAGGGAATTACTGGGCCAACATTTTACATGTCAATAAAATGAAAAATTTAACAATTGCACGACTTGCCCCCTCGCATCTGCGACTGAGGGTCCAAGGAGGTGCATTGCGCAAGAGGTCATCATCGTACGTATCCTCACACTGTTCCCTTTGGGGAACTGTATGAAGTGGTGGAAGGATTTATGGCCGTGATTAACGCTCATTCCGTGACCGTAACCATCTTTGAACCAGCCATTAGGGTGGTTAGTCCTATGGCGGGAGGGTTTTACGGGCTCCCACAACCCATCTGAGGGGGGGGGGCCACCAACACCCACGGACGCAAGTATCCCGCTGGATGTCCACCCAGAATTTAAAGTTGGAACTCCGACTTCACTTGCCGGGACTGTCTGGAGTGGGGTTCAAAACCCTACTCCTTCTGGCCCAGCGGCGGGGATGCTTACTGCTACGCAAAAGGCCCACTCCGCACAAAAGGTGACACCCATACGTTTCCTGCGCCTTTTCCCTCCCCGTGACTGGAGCCCTATGCTGCCATTTCACGTTGCTAATCGGATTGGGCCTTTGTCATAGCGGTAGGATCCCCGCCGCTGGGCCAGATCAGGGTAGGGTTTCGAACTCCGCTCCAGACAGTCCTGGCAAGTGGAGTCGGAGCTCCGGCTCTAAATTCTGGGTTGACATCCAGTGGGATATTTGCGTCCGTGGGTGTGGGTGGCCCCCCCCTCCTTGTATAGCTTGTGGGAGCCCGTAAAACCCCCCGCCATAGGACTAACCGCCCTAATGGCTGGTTCAAAGATGGTTACGGTCACGGAATGAGCGTTAATCATGGCCATAAATCCTTCCACCACTTCATACAGTTCCCCAAAGGGAACAGTGTGAAGACACGTATGACGACGACATTGCTAAATAAATAAATGGAATTAAAAAAATTCTTTTAGGGCTTTTAAAAGTCTTTAAATTGCTTTAATTCTGTTTAAAACTACTTCAGATTACTCAAAATAATGTAAACATTTTAAAAAGTTTATAAAAGTTACCAAAATCTTCAAAAAACTTCCAAAAACCTATTTAAACTGCTGCTTTGCATGTAAAAATGGTTAGCAGCTTGACAGAAACATTGGGGGCGTGTCCAGTGAAACTGAGACCTCAAGGGGCGTGTCTCACTTGCACTGCACGCTCCTGGCTTCGCGCTGGCTGCACGCCTGGGCGGTGTGACGTCATACGCTGCCCGGGATTCTTCTTCTGGAAACACCAATTCCAGGCGTCCCTGGAGCTGATCGGCAGTAGCGCAGGGTAAGTGTAAATACGGGGCTTGCACGCGCTGCAAGCCCCGTTCTGGAATTTCTGGGCCAATACATCTAGTTCCCTCGTCTAGATCATTAATATATATTGTGAATAGCTGGGGTCCAAGGACCGATCCCTGCGGTACCCCACTAGTCACTGCCTGCCACTCGGAAAAAGACCCGTTTATTCCAACTCTTTGCTTTCTGTCTGCCAACCAGTTCTCTATCCAAGTCAATACATTGCCCCCAATCCCATGTGCCTTAACTTTACACGCTAATCTCTTATGCGGGACCATATCGAAAGCCTTTCGAAAGTCCAAATACACCACATCCACTGGTTCTCCCTTATCTATTTTACCAGTTACATCCTCAAAAAATTCCAGTAGATTAGTCAAGCATGATTTACCTTTTGTAAATCCATGTTGACTTTATCCGATCCTGTCACTGTATTCCAAGGTGGTGGTTGGGGCAGGGGGTCCGATGGTGGTCAAGGGGGGTCTGATGGTGATCGAGGGGGTCCGATGGTGGTCAGGGTGAGCAGATGGCGGTCGGGTGTCCAATGGGGTGGGGGGAAGGGAACAGACAGATCACTTCTGGGGGGGTTTACTGGGTAGTTTGTTGGGCTGGGAAGAAACACTCCTGCTCCTCCTGGCCCACAAGCAGTGCTGTAAAGGCACTTACCTCATGGTTTCAGTTCTTCTCACCTCCTTTCACCTGTCGGGTTTCCTGAAGCCTGGGAAACCCAGCCAATATGAGTTAAAAATAGAATGACTGTTAAAATGAAGGCAGGCAGCCTCATTATAATACTTAAATGACCAACCTGCCTCCCGCGAGTGGATTGGTCACCCGTCCCTCGTCCCGCCTCCTGAAGCGGGCGGGTTCAAAGCGGGTTGGGTTCCTGTTTCAGATTTTTTAAATTTTAACCTCTGACTCAATACCAACCCACCCATTTTTGGGAGTTAAGATTCAGCTCTTTGGCTTCGATCATCCCAATATTTAGTTGGAGGAAATTTCTGCTCATCCAGTACTGGATGTTGGAGAAACTGTCTGACAAATCAGAGATAGTGGAGGGGTCGAAAGAGGCGGTGGTGAGATAGACAGATGGGGGAAGACTGGTAGCACTGGTGAAAGACAAAGGGTAAGAATCTATATATATAAACGAATCGTTCTGTCTGTCTATCTGTCTGTCTGTCTGTCCTCGGGTGTGCGTCTGTCCGGCTATGCGCTCGAAAGTTATAGAGCCTACCTACGCGTGCGTTACCTCTGAAGAAAGCTTACGGTTCCGGGACGGTCGTAAGCGTATTTACTTTTCGGTCGGACGAAAATTGTTCGCACCTTATGCAAAAAACCTTCAAAATTAAACTCATTATCTGCTACTTAGCATTGATTGACTGACGTCAAGGTTCGACCAATCCTGTGCCGTCACGATTGACCAATCCTACAGTACAGTCCCCTGGTGGTTGGCCAATCGGTGTGTGTGTGTGGGCGGGACTAATCGTTTTCACCTCAGGGATGTGGCATCTATTGCCTCAAGCTAAAAACCCCATTGCTGCTTCAACTCCTTCCAGCTCAAAATCTGCTCATCCGGCTTCGAAAAAGTTAGTATCTCTTATGTTATTTTTAAAAGATTTACCAAAAACGTTTTATAAGTACTTTCACTTTCATCTTTGAAGGTATTAAAAGGTAGAAATGTTGCCCGGCAGCAGATTCACAAAGGGACAGAGAGACAGGGCCCAAAAGCCTGGGACTCGATTTAAAATGTTGCCTGGCAGCAGATTCACAGAGGGACAGACAGACAGGGCCTGAAAGCCTGGTACTCGATTTAAAATGTTGCCCGGCAGCAGATTGAGAGAGGGACACAGAGACAGGGCCCAAAAGCCTGGGACTCGATTTAAAATGTTGCCCGGCACCAGATTCACAGAGGGACATGGAGAGGCCCCAAAGCCTGGGACTCCATTTAAACCGCCCGGCCCAAAACAGCCCTGGCAAAGCCGGGCTCCCCCAGCTAGTAATTATATAAAGTAGGGTTGGGAGGATTGGTGAAACAGATATATCTAGCGAAAGGTAACAGCATCACATAGGAATATACCGGATGGGTAAAGACCATTGTGATCCACCGCCTTCTTTGAATTCCAATCCTCATTGCTCACACATATCGTCACAAAAGAAAATTTTACATCCTGTGCCAAATGGGGAAAATGTGTTTCATGTTATACAATTCTGAAGTAACTGGAGTTAGGATAGAAGCTAATTTATTTTGCCTAACTTCAAAATGGATGTCTGGAGACAAATTAGCTACAGAATCAGGCCTGTTATCAGATCTTTAAACTCCCCAAGATATAAAAGCTTTGTCTAAGGGCCTAATCAAATTATACTTATAGATATACTAATATACTTATAGATATACTCAAAACACTAATAGATATACAAGCTCTAGACAAGCTGTGAACATCAGCTCATTCAGTCCTTTCTAAGTACATTTTGCTCCATTGTGTCTTTGTATACTTGACTAATTGAATGTTCTGGGATAAACATTGAAAATCTCTCATGTTTTTAGTTTCAGTTCAATCTAATAGACAGCTGGACTTCATGCAGTGGGCAGGAATTGCACATCAACCACGTATGTCATTGCTTCAGGAATCTATGAAAGTCTGTTTCATCAAAAAAACTTGTTGATTACAGAGAATTACATAGAATTTTACAGCACAGAAACAGGCCATTCGACCCAACAGGTCCATGCCAATGTTTATGCTCCACAAGAGCCTCCTCCCACCTTCTGCATCTCACTCTATCAACATGTCCTACTATTCCTTTCTCCCTCATGTACTTATCTATCTTTCTCTTAAATGCATCTACGCTAGTCACCTCAACCATTCCATGTGGTAGCGAATTCTACCTTCTCACCACACTCTGAGTAAAGATGTTTCTCCTAAATTCCTTATTGGATTTCATAGAATTATAGAGATTTATGGCACAGAAGGAGGCCATTCGGCCCATCGTGTCTGTGCCAGCCAAAAAAGAGCTATCCAGCCTGATCCCACTTTTCAGTTCTTGGTCTGTAGGTTACAGCACTTCAGGTGCATATCCAAGTACAGGAAACTTTCGTTTAACCAGAGGTTAAAAGTCCGGAAAGCTCTATCTACGGGCAAAATTCAGGAGCCGTTTTCTATAAGTTTTTTTTACTTCTCGTTGCTTTTTTTTTCCCCAGTCAGGCTCTGCAAGGTCTGTAGCTAAGCAACAGCTTCAGCTAGAGACGCTCGCAGCTGCAGCCGACTGTTTTGAAGCTGTTGCTAAGCAACAGGGTTTGTTGATTCACACGGAGCTGAAAAGTTCTGTATGTTTTAACATTGCCGCTGGTTTATACGGCAGTTTTGATCTAACGGCACCAGCTCGGTCCCGTCAGTGCCGGATACCAGAAAGTTTCCTGTACATTTTAAATGTGATGAGGGTTTCTGCCTCTAACATCCTTTCAGGCAGTGAGTTCCAGACCCCCACTACCCTCTGGGTGAAAAACATTCTCCTCAACTCCCCTCTAATCATTCTACCAACCAATTACTTTAAAACTATACACCCTGGTTATTGACCTCTCTGCTAAGGAAAATAGGTCCTTCCTATCCACTCTATCTAGGCCCCTCATAATTTTATACACCTCAACCAAGTCTCCCCTCAGCCTCCTCTGTTCCAAAGAAAACAACCCCAGACTATCCAATCTTTCCTCATAGCTAAAATTCTCCAGCCCTGGCAACATCCTCGTAAATCTCCTCTGTACCCTCTTTAGGGCAATCACATCTTTCCTGTACGCAGTACACTAGCTGTGGCCGAACTAGTGTTTTATACAGTTCAAGCATAACCTTCCTGCTCTTGTATTCTATGCCACGGCTAATAAAGGCAAGCATTCCGTATGCCTTCTTAACCACCTTATCTACCTGACCTGCTACCTTCAGGGATCTGTGGACATGCACTCCAAGGTCCTTCTGTTCCTCTGCACTTCTCAATATCCTACCATTCATTGTGTATACCCTAGCCTTGTTAGCCCTCCTCAAATGCATTACCTCACACTTCTCCAGATTGAATTCCATTTGTCACTTTTCTGTTCACCTGACCAGCCCATTGATATATTCCTGCAGCTTTCTTCCTCACTATCAACCACATGCCCAATTTTTGTATCATCTGCAAACTTCTTAATCATGCCCGAAGTCTAAATCATTGTTATATAGAACAAAAAGCAAGGGACCTAGTACTGAGCTCTGCAAAACCCAACTGGAAAAAGCCTTCCAGTCACAAAAACACCTGTCAACCATTACCCTTTGCTTCCTGCCACTGAGCCAATTTTGGATCCAACTTGCCACTTTCCCTTGGATCCCATGGGCTTTTACTTTTCTGACCAGTCTGCTATGTGGGACCATGTCAAAAGCCTTGCTAAAATCTATGCAGACTACATCAAATGCGCTACCCTCATCCACACTCCTTGTTACCGCCTCAAAAAATTCAATCAAGTTAGTCAGACATGACCTTCCCTTAACAAATCAATGCTGACTGTCCTTGATTAACCCGTGCCTTTCTAAATGACGACTAATACTGTCCCTCAGAATATTTTCCAATAATTTGCCCACCACCGAGGTTAGGCTACCTGGCCTATAATTACTCAGTCTATCCCTTTCTTCCTTTTTAAACAACGGTACAACATTAGCAGTCCTCCAGTCCTCCGGCACCACACCTGTAGCCAGAGAGGGTTGGAAAATGATGTTCAGAGACTCCGCGACTTCCTCCCTTCTCTTAACAGCCTGGGATACATTTCATCCGGGCCTGGCAATTTATCTACTTTCAAGGATGCTAAACCCCTTAATATTTTCTCTCTCACTATGTTTATCTCATCTAATATTTCACACTCCTCCTCTTTAACTACAATGTCTCCATCATCCCTCTCTTTGGAGAAGACAGACGCAAGGTATTCTTTAAGAACCATACCCACGTCTTCCACCTCCACACACAGGTTACCTTTTTGGTCTCTAATAGGCTCTACTCTCTCTTTAATTATCCTCTTGCTCTTTATGTATTTATAAAACATCTCTGATTGTACTTGACAATATTTTTTCAAGCCTTCTCTTTACTTTCCCAATTTCCTTTTTCTTTTCACCCCTGCACTTTCTATACTCCTCCTGGCTTTCTGCAGTATTTAGCTCTCGGTATCTGACATAAGCTTCCCTTTATTGCCTTATCCTACCCTGTATGCCCCTTGACATCCAGGGGCTGTAGATTTGGGAGTCTCACCCTTTTTGTGTGTGGGAACATATTTACTCTGAACTCTCACTATCTCCACCTTAAATGCCTCCCACTGCTCTGACACTGATTTACCTTCAAGTAGTTGTTTCCAGTTCCAGTTGATGATTCTTCTTGCATATCATCCCTCCTCACAGTTGTAAATGTTTCTTTAACCAATATTGCGACTCCCCATCCTTTTTTTATCCCCCTCTCTATCTCATCTCAAAACCCTGTAACCAGGAATGTTGAGCTGCCATTCCTGCCCTTCTTTCAGCCATGTTTCAGTAATAGCTACAATATCATACTTCCGCATGTCTATCTGTGCCCTCAGCTCATCTGCTTTAATCACTAGACTCCTTACATTGAAGTATATGCCATTAAGCACTACCAAACCCCTTTGTTGTCTATTTTCTAGCCTTTGTTTCCTCTGTCTTCCAAACTCACTCACTAATTTACTGCCTTCCATTTCCAGCTTTGCTTCTCTACCTTCTGAATCTACGCTCAGGTTCCATCCCCCTGTCAACAGCACTAGCAAACTTCCCAGCGAGGATATTGGTCCCGGCCCTGTTGAGGTGCAACCCATCTGGCTTGTGCAGATCCCACCCTGGTCCCAATGCCTCAGGAATCTAAAGCCCCCCATCCTGCACCATCTCTCCAGCCACGTATTCTTCTGCTCTATCCTCCTATTTCTGTACTCACTAGCACGTGGCACCGGGAGCAATCCGGAGATTATTACTTTTATTAGTGGCTATCTTATATTTATGGCCTGTAGTTTTGGACACCCCCACAAGTGGAAACATCTTCTCTATATCTACGCTATCGAACCCCTTCATAATTTTAAAGAGCTCTATCAAGTCACCTCTCAGTCTTCTCTTTTCTAGAGAAAAGAGCCCCAGCCTGTTTAGTCTTTCCTGATAGTTGTACCCTCTCAGTTCTGGTATCATCCTTGTAAATTTTTTTTGCACTTTCTCCAGTGATTCTATACCCTTTTTTGTAATATGGAGACCAGAACTGTGCATAATACATTTAGGCTGCGTTTATTTGCAACACACGTGGGTTGGGCCAGATTTCTGATTGGTCCCCTTGGAGGACAAGACACACCCAACAGTTTGTCTGGAATGTGTAATTTGATCCTGCCTGCTGTAGACAACTCTGCAATGTATAATTTGATCCAGTCTTGTCAGGTAGCATACAGAAAGTGGAACTGTAGTTAGTTTTGTGAAGCACCTCTGTTATCTAGTGTTCTGCAATTGTAATTATAGTTGTCCTTGGCTGGTAAAATAAAAGACTTTATACTCTAATTAGTTACTTCTTTGGAGTTTTATGTTTTTTTTCCTTTTCGAAGTGATAAAAATTCTTTAATTCAGAATGAAGGGACCAAGGTCAAGATTACGCTCATTAAAATAGGAAATGGAAAGCAAGAAGTGCAAATACTCTGTTGCCTCTGGATCTCAGGTGGTGCTACTATAGCAGGAAGCCAGTAAGGATTTGTCAGTCAATAAACCAATGGGTGCAGGCATGTGGGTGTGTGTGGGTGCGTAGGGCATGTGTGTGTGTATAGTGTGTGGGGTGCGTGTGTCTATCCAACCTTCTGACATACCAGCGCGTTCACACTGGGGAGAGGCCATTCAGCTGCTCCCTGTGTAGGAAGGGATTCATTAATTCATCCGGTTGGAAGAAAGTGATCCACGTCTAACAAAGGGGGAGAACGTGAACTGTCTTCCCATATGGATCACGTTCTCGCTCTCAATCCCCGCCACCCCCTGCCAACTTTAGACCTGGATCACATTCTTCAACCACTCCCACTGTTCTCTCCATGCTCTAATACCTCCAGCACCACCATCCCACCCCCCCGAGTTCCTGACCTTCTCTCCCCGCCCAAGTTCCTGACCTTCTCCCCCACCACGAGTTGCTGACCTACCCCACTGAGTTGCTGACCTTCTACTCCCCTCAGAGCTCCTTTTCTCTCCCCCTCCGAGCTCCTCCCTTCTCCCCCTTCCGATCCCCCCGCCTCTCTCCACTCCGATCTCCACTCCTCTCCCTGCTCCAATCCCCTCTCCTCTCCTCTCCCCCTTCCGATCCCCTCGCCTCTCCCCATGCCGATCCACTCTCCTTTTCCCACTCCAATCCCCTCTCCTCTCCTCTCCCCCTTCCAATCCCCTCGCCTCACCCCACTCCGATCCACTCTCCTCTCCCCACTCCAATCCCCCCTCCTCTCCTCTCCCCCCATTCCGATCCCCTCGCCTCTCCCCACGCCGATCCACTCTCCTCTCCCCACTCCAATCCCCTCTCCTCTCCCCACTCCGATCCCCTCTCCTCTCCTCTCCCCCTTCCAATCCCCTCGCCTCTCCCCACTCTGATCCACTCTCCTCTCCCCACTCCAGTCCCCTCTCCTCTCCCCCTTCTGATCCCCCGCCTCTCTCCACTCCGATCCCCTCTCCCCTCCCCGCTCCAATCCTCCCTCCTCTCCTCTCCCTCCCCTTCCAATCCCCTCGCCTCTCCCCACTCTGATCCACTCTCCTCCCCCCACTCCAATCCCCTCTCCTCTCCTCTCCCCCCCTTCCAATCCCCTCGCCTCTCCCCACTCCAATCCACTCTCCTCTCCCCACTCCAATCCCTTCTCCTCTCCTCTCCCCCCCCTTCCAACCCCCTCACCTCTCCCCACTCCGATCCACTCTCCTCTCCCCACTCCAATCCCCTCTCCTCTCCTCTGCCCCCCTCTGATCCACTGACCTTCTCCTCAGGGAGGAAAGCGTGGTTGAGGCCGCAGCCCTGTGTCTAGGCGCATGCGCATTTGGAACCTCCGGTGCACATGCGCAGCCGCAACGTCGGATGCCCATGCACGGTTGCAGTGGGACGATGTTTAGGCTCTGCCCCATACAGTGCGCATGTGCAGAAAGATGCAAAAGACCTTGCAAATAATCACTCCGTACATGAAGTGTTGTCTAACCGTGGTTCTGTATAAATTTAACATAACCTTTCTGCTTTTGAATTCTATTCTTCTAGAAATTAACCCTAAATGAAACAAAAAACACCAGATTATTGGGTAGTGTAAAAATACATACTAAAAAAGCACTCTGGACAAATTCTAGGCTAGATTCTAGATAATCTAGGCTGATGGTTTAGCACAGTACTGAGGGAGTGCTGCATTGTTAGAGGTCCCGTCTTTCAAGGTGCTGAGCAATTGTGATCAATCATATAAGCTCCCTTTGGTACATTCTGATGCACATTTTGAAGTGATGTCCTTGCAGTGAGCTTCTGAGTTTCTACTTTGCAGTTGATTAATAGATCATAAAGGAATCAAACGAAGTTACTAGTAGGCTTCCAATTGTCCTCATCAATTAAGTTAATGAAAATTTAATGGAAAGGAAAAATCGGGTGGGGTGTTGATTCAACACTGCCAGTTTTACGCTCGCACCAACATTGAAAGTTCTACTCTAAGACCTGTTGTATCAGCCACTTGGGGTTGAATGCAAATGAATGGGAACATGGATTAAACTTTATATATGGTGCATGATGCTCCATGCCATGCACCTACGTGGCCCACAGAGAGAAAGGGCTCGATTTTGCCATTGGGGGCGGGCTAGGGCGTGTCGGGTGGTTTTCGTGTCAGGACCCTGACTCCAATGTGAAGTGGGAAAAAAGTTCAATTTTGCCCTAATTGACACTTGATTTCCAGCGTGTGGAAACTGTAAAGTTCGCAAAATTTCGGAAATTTCTGCAGCCCCCAAAGATTATTTGATTAAAAGAAAACCTGGTTGGAATCTACCTTAAAAACCCAGGGCATCAAAAATGGCTGTCAGGCCTCGTGGCAGAAGACAAAGACAGCCTGTCTGAACATCTCTCATCACTGGTTGAAGTACTTGAGGTATTTAAACTGTCATTCAACTGCGGTTTAGGAAGTTCAACAGAGGAACAAAAGGATTGTTTGTTTACATGAGCTCTCTACAATGTTGACTCAAGGGCTTAAGCACTTGAAGCTGTCAATCAATTGCGGTTGGGCGGTGACCTCAGGACAATGGATTATTTACAAAGCACTTGAGTGCTGTTGACTGAACACTTAAGGATTTGTTTGTCCAGCACTTGAGACATCGGTGGGACATTTTAAACTGAGCACAAACCAGTTTAAACAAATGGGAAACACATTCAAACCCATTACAGTCAATGGGGACAGATTGGTCCCTTTTGTATAGCCCAGATACATCCAGATTTGGGTGCGAAGATAACAGCTCCCAATGGGGTATAAAGATAGCCCCTCAGGAAGCCACTCTCTCTCTCTCTCTGCCGCCTTGCCTCCGATGCCCTGCCTACAAGAGGAACAGCTCAGCAGCCTGCCCAAAGAAGTGGAATACCAGCAGTTACTTTTGAATTACTGGGGTATCTCTACTTCGGGGCAGTGAAGAATCTAAGACAGACCGCAGGGGCATGGAGCAGGCGTTCACTGGTGAGCATAAGCTTTCTGGCCCATTACAAGGCAACCTAGATAGATATTAGGGGTGGGAATTAAAGGGGAATTTTGTTAAATTGTAATTTTAGCCAATTTTCCCTCAATGTGTCCGTTTCTCCTCCCCTTTAAGTAAAAGTGTGCTGTATTAAGCAAAGGTGTGCTGTATTAAGTAAAGGTGTGCTGTATTAAGTAAAGGTGTGCTGTATTAAGCAAAGGTGTGCTGTATTAAGTAAAAGTTTGCTGTATTCATTATTTTCAATTTTATTTTTTATTTCAATAAATACTGGTCTTCTTTGCACCCAACCACGAGTCTTGTTTTGTCTACATTGCTACTGAAATAAGTCCGGCAGTCAGAACCAGAAAGGGGAGCGATTCGAAACTGCACGGGGCCTGGAGCAGCTCAGATACTTCTGACTGGCCAGAGACAAACCCCAGGGGCAACCAAAACCACACCCCACCTTCCCCCCCTTTCTAAAAAATGGCGACTGCGGCAGGACCTTCGACAACAGTATGCGATGTAGCAGATGGTGGTCTGGGTCTGGAGAGAGCAGCAGTTATTGGTTTTCTTTTTATCACACTGATCTGTTTGTGGTTAAGTTCCCGCAAGCTTAGGGAAGTTAAAGCAGAGAGTTGGGATAAGGAAATGGAGATTGAAGAATACCAGGCCAAGATCGAGCACCTGGCGGACCAGCTTAGTGAGGGCAAAAGCCACACGAGGTACGAATTAGAGTACCTGAAGTGCCTAGTTGCAGAGGCCAAGAGCAATGAGATGAGGGTGCGGGAGGAGAACACCCGCCTCATACAAGAAGTAAGAGAGCAGGAGGAAAAGGTTAGGGAGGTAAAGGCAGTGTATAAGCTGGCCTGCGACCAAGGGTTCAAGGAAGCAGATCATGGCCCCTGTAGGGAAGAGATAGAAAGCTTGAATATGGCTTTAAAGCGCCAAAGGGGATGGTATGTCTTATCAGCCCGAAGATAGGCCAGTCGGATTTTACCGGCAACCCAAATAGAACCATCCCACAGGCAACACCCAGAACAAGGTTGGTTAGGGAATCAGAGGTCCCACGACTGCCACCCACAGCTCCGAGCTTTCAGGAGCTCTGGCAGCAAGCGGGGGTGGAGGATGAGGTGGTAGAGGAAGCATAGCAGGCCCCGCTAGATAGGACGGGACCAAGACCAGTGTACCCCCTCTGACAACGGCGGTACAGTCCGCCCATTGATGACGATGAGCCAGGGGCCATTCAGAATCAGTTTGTGGTGCTGTATGGCACCCACCAGCTCAGGGACATGGTTAGCCACATCCCCAAGCTCACTAAAAAGGGAGACCCCTCACTGCACTTCAGGGAGATAGAACAAGCAGCTTGTGTTAATGACTGTGATGATGCAGAGCAAGCAAAAATGCTGCTGTTTTCCCTGGGAGGTGATCTCCTCCAGGCCCTATCTGGCGAGTGCAAAAGGGGACAGAAGGATTATGAGGATCTGAGGAATGAGATATTGGAGGCCATGGCACTCAATGACAGTAGTCTGTTCGCCCGGGTAGAAAGAACGGTGCAGCTCCCAGGGGAGTCCCTGCAGGCGTTCGCAGACAGGCTGTGGCCAGTCTACCAGAGTGCATGCCCAGGAATGCCAGGGTGGGCAGCACTGAACCCAGTCCAATTGACTCACTGGCTCCGTTGTCTTATGACAAACAGCCTACCCCAGATCCAAGCCCAGGTCGTGGCTTGGTTTGACCCCCGAAACCCCCAGACCACCGAAGAAGTGGTGATCCGCTGGCTCACAGTAGCCTTTAGAAACATGAGGTGTGTCGAGGCACCCCAACCCAAGGGAAAAGTCCATGAGGTTAAACCTGGGAGCCAGAGTAAGAAAGAGTGGCACCAGGAGGGGAACCGTCCCTCCCAGGCTAGGTTAAATTGTTATGGGTGCGGGAAAGATGGTCACTGGAGAAAAGACTGTAAGAATCCCTGGAAGGATAACAAGGGAAAGGATCCCACAGCCCCAGCCCAAAAGGCAGGGCCAGATATCCCTCCCGCTGCGATTGAGTCATTTTTACAGTCCCTACGGTCTCTTCTGACTGGCCAGGGGAGAGTAGCAGCCACCACCGGTGCTTTGACCCCATCTGCCCCATTCTACTCCCAGCAATGGCTAGAGCCAGCGCAGCCTGTCGATCTGTGTCCCCGCGAAAATGCTGAGGGGAGCAGGACCTATGTTAGGATGGGGGTGAAGACAGTGCAGGGGAGATATTCGGTGGACACTGGAGCTTCCAGCACAGTGGTCCATTCAGATGACCTGACCAATTCACCCCGGTCTAACAAGGTCCCATTTAGCTTAATGGGATCCACAGGGAACGAGCAGGCTGGGGAAAGGTCAAAACCTTTAGCCATAGGTTTAGGATCCCTCCATACCACATGGGAGGGTTACCAAAAGACTGACGAGGTGGCCAAGCAGGGGGACAGGGAAGGAGAGTTCTGGGACCCCTGTAGAACAGGTCCGGTAGCAGCAATCCAGGACAAGGGAGGCACACAGGGGATAGCTTTGGCCCTGGACCAAAAGCGGGTCCAAGCCCAAGATTCCGCCTTTAAGGCCGCCCTGGTAAGGGAAAAGAATTTAGAACAGGGTTACTGGCAGGCTGCTAGTTATATTAAACAATGCAAATTGTTTAAGCCGGAGGCAGGGAAACAGGCAGCTGGGATCGTACCTGAGATTAGAAATCCTCAGCCTGCAGCGTGTACACTCACACAGACTGCACACGCAGGCGCAGTTGCGTACGTGAAGGGAGAAGTTCCCCAGCACTTGGCCCGAGCGATTCCCCCTCTCTTGTGGGACTCCGGGGAGGAGCCTGAACCAGGTTTTAGACCTGAAGGGGAAGACGCTCAGCCACTGGCAGCTGGTGGCAAGGGATTGCCTGTCCCCAGCCCAGGTTTGGGAAGGGAGGGACCCGAGGGAGAAGGTCCCCAGTCAGCAAGGACTGTGACCCAAGCTAAGGGTCCACTCATCAGGGTAGCCCCACCAGCGACACTCCCTAGGAGGTCTCTTCGGGTACCCCAGCCCAAGAAAGTATGGTCACCCACTTTCCAGTGGAATAGGGCGGCCTCCCGAGTCAGGGAGAAGCCAAAAGACAGAAGTCCCCAACCAGCAGCCATAAGCTGTAAGGGACGTGAAGTTGGGACCAGTCCAGCTTCGCTGCAGGCAGTAGCCTGCAACAGTCCAAACAGGGATTAGGCTGGCCGCCCAGAGATGGGCAGCGCTTGTATACAGCTTTGTTCAAGTAACGTGTATAGAGGATTAAGTTAGAATGTGTTAATTTAAATTTTATATTGCAATTCGGTAGTGTTAATTATTAGAGTATAAGTTTTAAGTATGGTACCGTTCCAGAATGTTGTCTATGTGAGCCGAGGTTGCGGGACCCGATCACATTCCCCCGAGCCAGGGAACCTGGCTAGATGTATTTTTTTAAGTCTTTGTCAGAGTTTCGGAAGGTGCAGAGGACCATCGTGTCTTTGGATGCTCGGGGAAGGGAGCACCCCTAGCCCACGAAGGGAGGGGTCTGCAGGAGGCAGATGCCCACAGCAATTAAACTGTTATTGGAAATCCAGACTGAGATTAAGAATTTACAAAAAGCTTGTTAATTATTTTATATTTTGTATTATGTACTGGTCCCAACTCCAAAGGAAATAATGTGTGAATTTAGTTCCTAACTATGAGATTATACTACTTGTTTAGAGTCAATTGAATAAATTGCATATGCCTGTGAATTGTTGTGTTCGTAGATTGTGGAAGTTTAAAATACATTTATGGCTGAAGAATGGTGCCATTTATTAAAGTGTCAGGCAATTGCATTATAAGAAAAGGAAGCTCATTTTCTTCAGTTTGTATTTTTAACAGATATGTTTTGGCTTGGTGGTAATCCCATTAAAGATGTTGTATCGTGTTAAAACTATGTCACAAGTGGTGCAGGGGCTTTGGACCCCCTCCATGCTTGAATTATTGTAAATACTCAGTGGTGCAGGGGCATTGGACCCCCTCCATGTTTGAATTATTGTAACTAATCATGTTTTTCTATCGCTAGATGCCTACCGTGTACTGCGATTCTCTCTGGGTAGGGGAGATGGAGGTGTCGGGGGATCAAAGATAGATATAGATAAGTATAAGGGAAGGTTATTTGTGGGGGGGTCAGAAATTCTTGCTCACCTTTGAACAGGATAGTACAAGCAAGTTTTAGTATCCTAGGGGGGACTGTAAGGTTCGCAAAATTTCAGAAATTTCTGCAGCCCCCAAAGATTATTTGATTAAAAGATAACCTGGTTGGAATCTACCTTAAAAACCCAGGGCATCAAAAATGGCTGTCAGGCCTCGTGGCAGAAGACAAAGACAGCCTGTCTGAACATCTCTCATCACTGGTTGAAGTACTTGAGGTATTTAAACTGTCAATCAACTGCGGTTTAGGAAGTTCAACAGAGGAGCAAAAGGATTGTTTGTTTACATGAGCTCTCTACAATGTTGACTCAAGGGCTTAAGCACTTGAAGCTGTCAAGTAGTTGCAGTTGGGCGGTGACCTCAGGACAATGGATTGTTTACAAAGCACTTGAGTGCTGTTGACTGAACACTTAAGGATTTGTTTGTCCAGCACTTGAGACATCGGTGGGACATTTTAAACAGAGCACAAACAAGTTTAAACGAATGGGAAACACATTCAAACCCAGTACAGTCAATGGGAACAGATCGGTCCCTTTTGTATAGCCCAGATACATCCAGATTTGGGCGCGAAGATAACGGCTCCCAATGGGGTATAAAGATAGCCCCTCAGGAAGCCACTCTCTCTCTCTCTGCCGCCTTGCCTCCAATGCTCTGCCTACAAGAGGAACAGCTCAGCAGCCCGCCCAAAGAAGTGGAATACCAGCAGTTACTTTTGAATTACTGGGGTATCTCTACTTCCGGGTGGTGAAGAATCTAAGACAGACTGCAGGGGCACGGAGCAGGTGTTCACTGGTGAGCATAAGCTTTCTGGCCCATTACAAGGCAACCTAGATAGGTATTAGGGGTGGGAATTAAAGGGGAATTTTGTTAAATTGTAATTTTAGTCAATTTTCCCTTGATGTGTCCGTTTCTCCTCCCCGTTAAGTAAAAGTGTGCTGTATTAAGTAAAGGTGTGCTGTATTAAGCAAAGGTGTGCTGTATTAAGTAAAGGTGTGCTGTATTAAGTAAAGGTGTGCTGTATTAAGCAAAGGTGTGCTGTATTAATTAAAAGTGTGCTGTATTCATTATTTTCAATTTTTTATTTTTTATTTCAATAAATACTGGTCTTCTTTGCACCCAACCACGAGTCTCGTTTTGTCTACATTGCTACTGAAATAAGTCCGGCGGTCAGAACCAGAAAGGGGAGCGATTCGAAACCGCACCGGTAATGGAGCAGCTCAGATACTTCTAACTGGCCAGAGACAAACCCCAGGGGCAACCAAAACCACACCCCACCTTCCCCCCTTTTCTACAAAACCCCTGGCCCAATGAGTATTTTCATACAGAAAGTCACCTCCGATGACATCATTAATGCTGCTGGATTTAAGGCCTACAAGCAGCCTGGCTTCTTCTAGAGACTTTAAACTTTATGTCCATTGTTGTGATCGCTTCATTCAGCAACTATGTCGAGCAGTAGGCCAAAGTGTGCTCCAAGGTTCGATGAGGCCTCCCTCCAAGCTCTGGTGGAGGGAGCAAGATCAAATAAGGAGGTGCTCTTCCCTTCCTCAGGGAGGAAAAAGCCTCCCCAGCAAACTAAAGCTGTGTGGATGCAAGTGGCCCAGGAGGTCATCTCAATCTCTATGTGCCGCAGAACCTGGCTGCAGTACAGGAAGAGGTTTCATGACCTTCTCCGCACAGGAAAAGTGAGTATGACTTTCTCATCACCCTCAATCTGATCCCCATCGCCTCTCCTCACCAGCACTCTGCTTTGACAACCTCTTCCTCCACATCCCACTTCACACTTACATCCCTGCACCCTTACCCATTCCCTCTCTCTATGGTCGCATTCACTTAACTATTTGACCATGCAGCCCTCACACTCCCTATCACTGTGATGCAATGACAACAACTTGCAACACACAGGGAGGGCCCTTTGTCTCCTTCTAAGCATCTATGCTATGGATTCTCTACACTCACTCCTTCATTCTCACTCAAACTCCACTTGTGTCCCTCATTGCAGGAAAAGAGTGCCCACGATAAGAGGGAAAGAGTGAGGACAGGAGGAGGGCCACCCTCAGTAGCCCAGCTCACCACCTCGGAGGAGGCGGCCCTGGAAATCGCCGGTGTCAAGGAAGATTCACAAGTGGGGGACGGACAGACAGGCGTATCACAGCAAGCTGGTGACAGGATAGTTTGGCATCTCTCTCATTGACATTGCATGAGTGACTGATAATGATTCTGATGCTCTAACAGATTGACTTATGATCATCTGCACAATTCAATATGCATGCAACGTTTACTTTACATCTCTAACTCTTTCCTTTACTCTCCTACAGGACCATCGACAGCCCCCGTCCCCACTGTCCAGGAGGAACAGCCTGAGCCTCCAGACTCCTCAGAGGAAGCTGCAACCTCTGAGGGCGCAGCATCAGCAGAATTCAGTGCACCCAGCACCAGCGCAGACACTCACACCTTGGTGGGACCTTCGGGACATTGGTTAGAGTTGTCACCTGATGTATCACAGCGCACAAGCGAGCATCAGCAGATGGTGGAGACAGGGACAGCAGTGGAAAGTTGTCGTCAGAGGGCGCAGGACTCTCCCAGGACTCTCCCAGCTCGGCTCAGCTGCAGTTCGACCCTGTGCCTCCGGGTCCATCCAGAAGGAGAGCGGTGCTGGAACTCCAGGAACAGCTGCAGGAATCTCTGGCAGGTTTTGTCTCCAGGGTTGCTGTGAGTGTGAAGCGAATGGAGGAGTCCATCGCAAACATGAGTAGAGCCTTTGTGGAGGCATTGGCGCATTAATGCATCACCACAGAAAGGATGGCAACCTCCGTGGCAAGGATGGCTACGGTAGATAAGAGAATGGCTACGGCCATGGAGGAGCTAAGTCGCCAGAGTGTTGAAAACATGGTCATTGTTCAGAATAGACTGCCATGTCTTGAGGAGCGATGGTCAGCTACTGAGCATAGAAACCAGACCTTCATGGAAGTCCTCTGGAGTAGGACTTCCAGTGCAGAAACGGGTCCTCTTGGCCCCCCTGAAGTGCAGCAAGGTGCTATCAAGCCACTTGCTAGCTCTGAAGTGGGGCTGACTCATGAGAGGGATGTTGGTGGCAGACAACAAGGAAATGGGGGCTTCTCTCCAAGCGCTCGGTCAGAGCCCCACCGGAGTCCTCACCCAACTGAGATGAGCGTCTCAGCTCCTGCACAGCCGCAGGAGCAGCAGACTGTTGCCGAGCCCTCACAGGCTCACAACCCCAGAGGACGCCCGCCAAAGGTGTTGAGGCAGGAGCAGCAAGAAAGTGAGCAAGGAGCCTTCACATCTGCTGAAGCCACAGGGGAAGCACTACGTGGTAGCACGCGTAAGAGGAAGATAAAGCACAAGTAGTCACAAGGGTAGTCACTTGGGTGTTCTGTTGTATTTTTTTTTGACAAGCCATCCTTGTAATGTGATGATAAACAGATTTGATGGCAAACTGTTGAAGTTATGGCCTGTGTCATCTTGCAAATGGGACTTCCACATTGAGGGCTTAGGGCGACTTGCAATTGTCAGTATGGTGGTCAGAGTGAAAGGAATCCGTAGGTTCTTGTCCATTGTCGATGCGCTGGTAAGACGGTGTGAGGCAAAAGTGTTTGATTGTACAGGCTAAGCAAATCTGGTCAACATGAGTGCATCCCTTGCATCCCAGGCAGCAATGCGGTCGCGCGCTGGCGCCTTCCAGCCTGTGCAGCTTCAGGTGGATGAGCAGCAGCTTGGTGCTCCTGTTGTTGCTGCTGCTGTTGGTGCTGCTGTTGTTAATGGTTCTGCTGCTGCCACGGCTGGTCTTCATCCGAATCTGATGTCCAGGAGGAAAGGAAATAAATGGTTTCCATGCTTCTGGTATATGACTCAGTTGAGGAAGTGCTCAGTCAAGGTAGGGAGAGGGGTTTCCCAGGTGGTCACACTGGAGATGGGTGTCAGGCTCCAAACTTCCACAACAATGTGTATGCCTGCTAAAAGTTCCCCCAGACCTGAGACAACAAAGTTCTGCCACCTGCAAATGATCATTGGTGAAAACTCCTTTTTAATGGTGTTAGTAAGCAATCCACTTGTGAGGCCGCCAGGATTAACTGGTGTGTTCCAGAGGAGACGTGCAGGATGGGGGAAATGTGCTAAAATCAGAAAGGCCTCTCAAAATGGGATTATAGAGGCAATTAACTGGTTGTTAAGGGCCTTAAGGGCCTATCCTGCCTTTTGGAGGCGGGATGGAAATGGGGTCTGAAACCCCAATTTTGGGAAAATTGCTCGGAGGCGGGCTGCAGGTGGGATCGGAGCCATCAGCCATTTTTTGTGATTTTAACACCTCACACACCTCCAATCCCGCCTCCTTGGGCCTGGCAAAATCGAGCCCAAAGGCTTGGATGTTCCATGATTAAGAATTAACCTGTATTACATCCTGGTTACAAAACTACAGCAGCATGTTCCTGTGATTTGCTAAGAGAATTTTTATATCATTGAGTGTAAATCATCTTATAGTCGATTTGCCCAAAGACAGTCATTGCAGCTGTCAATTATCATGAAGAAGATATTCTTGTGTTTGGATAGTTCAGTTGCATGTTAGAATCCCCATCCAAAGCCAACAACTTCATTAGCTGGGAATTTCCTTGGAGCTGCACCTGCTCGGCCACTGTAATTTTGCCAGAAGTGCAGCAGAAACCCCGTATACATGCGGGTGAAACTCCCAGGAAATTCCCGTCCAATTGTTTCTATTGCTGCACAATCGCACTGCCAACGTATGAGGCTAAAAATTTGTGGCTGTTTACAAATCAGGGTAAGAGTATTTTTCGTGATCGCACTCACATTGCCATTTCCCCCTGATACCTGGCATTAGCATATCTTGTCTATTCTTCACAGTAGCCTGTGTAATGGAGTGGTCACACCAGGTAAACAGCTGAGGCTTCTTTAAAGGGCTTCAGCAGTAATTAAAATGGCGCATTTCTGGTTGGAACACAAGGGAAGGAGTCTTGAGCTCCAAAGTTCCCGAACAATGAACACACCGCCAGATTTGCTGATGCTATTCTGGAAAGGTATGAAGTGATGAACGGAAGGCTGTCCTCTTTGGCACTGAAGGGCACCCTCCACAGAGATTACTTATGCAACAAACCTGGCAGGGGGAAGTCTGTTAGCACAACTAAAGGACCTGGTTTCAAATATCAGAAGAAGCTGCCATCATAAGGGTATCTGTGCTGGTTACTTCCAACTATTTCCCCTATATCTAGATATGTGGTAATTTTGTCTTTATTTAAAGACTCTAAAATGTTCCCTACCACAGATGTTACCCTAACTGGCCTATAATTACTGGATTAGCGCTGTCTCCCTTTTTAAAAATGGGTACTACCATTGCCACTCTCCAGCCCTCTGATGCAAATCTACACTCAATACAGCCCTTAACTATAATTTCTAGGGCCTTGGCAATTTCTTCCCTCATGATCCTAGGATATATCCCGTAGGCCGTATCACTTTTTATTCCTTTAGTCCAATTAACTTATGTAATTTATCCATAATGTCACTCATCTCACTCTTAACCACTTCAGGATTCATCTCTTCTCCAATATCGTTCTCTTTAGTAAAGACCGATGCGAAATACTTATTAAACACCTCTGGCATTTTTTGATCATCATCCATAAATTGATAATTCTCTCCTCTCATGGGGTTCAACCTCATTTTTAGCAATTCTGTTTTAACTAATGTATTGTAAAATACTTTATTATTCCTTTTGATGTTCTTCAAATTTTTTTCCAGTGCGCCCTCTTAATTTTCTTTATCCTGCTCCTAATGACTTTTATTATTTTCTCATATTCTCCTTTAGTTTTTTCATTCTTCTTATTGTTCAATTTTAATTGACTTCTATCTGTACCTAATTTGACTCTAATTCACCCTAACCCCTTTACTTATTCATGGCATCCTGAAACTTCTTGTAGTTTCCTTTTTTAAAAACCTCCCACTGTTACTCGGCTGTCCTGCAATATACCCCTACTAATGCAACATTATCATTGAGCTTCAACTATATCGACTCTGATTGTACCCCTTCGTGTTTGCATCAGTCGTCTCGACAGCATCTATTTTACCAATATTTCCATTCAGCTGCTTTTCTTATCTTTTCTTTCACTCCTAAATATATTGGGCCAGAATTTGATGGCAAAATAATGGCGAGTTTAATGCGGCACTGTTATTAGTGTGTAACTTGCCCAGCAATTTGTGGCCATGAGCTTCAAGAAATTGCTGTATTTGTGCAATAAATACAAATTAAACTCGCCGCCTAAAGTTAGGGCTGGTACATTACAGCATAAGGGCCCTTTTAATGATGAGATTTATATTCCTGCAATGCCACTCAACCTCTCCGACACAGAAAGGGAAACATTTAAACTGGAGTCTCATTCCTACAGGTAGTAAATTGTTCTTAAAGATTTTCAAAATTAAAATTTAACGTTTTTTTCTTACTTTTCATTTCTGTCTCTTTTTTCCTCACTCTCTTAATCCAATCTTTCTTTTCCTCTCTTTATTTCTCTTTCTGTACCTAATTTGACTCTAATTCACCCTAACCCCTTCTCCGCTGTTTCTCTATTTCTTTCCCTATCCTTCAATCTCATTTGCTAAGGACATGGACTGTTGGTCCAGTCATTTATCAAGGTCCCAGATGTCCCATTGCCCTCTCTGCACCGTTATCAGCTCACACTTATGCGCAAAAAAAAAATTGAACTGAAAGGTAAGAGGAAAAGTCTAATAATGGCCCACTCCAGCAAATTCTGGGCCAACATATACCAATATAAGTTTATTTTTCATTCTTGTCCAGTTTGCTGCCAGGTTTCAAAAGTACTATTTTCCCTGAGATGTTCTGCTTATCAGGATGGGTGATGGAGGATGAGACACTTTCCATTTTTGACGCATAAAAGGCGATTGTACTGGATGGAAAATCACCTGGAGTGTAAGCATGACTTCCCAATGTGCAGTCCTGGTACCCACTGACAGCACAAGTCACCTAGAATTGGTCCTTAAAGTGTTAGCATTAAGCACTCACAGCTTAGGAGCAGTAAGGGTTAGAAAAGAAAGAAGTCACATTTATACAGCACGATACACAACCTCAGGACATCCTAAAGTTCTATACAGATAATGACGTACTTTTGAAGTACTAAAGACAATCACTATCACTAAGGAAATAGTACTCAGTAAAATAATGGGACTAAAAGACGACAAGTCCCCTGGACCAGATGGCCTGCATCCCAGGGTCTTAAAAGAAGTGGCTGCAGAGATAGTGGATGCATTGGTTGCAATATACCAAAATTCCCTGGACTCTGGAGAGGTCCCAGCGGATTGGAAAACCGCTAATGTAATACCCCTGTTTAAGAAAGGAGGGAGACAGAAAGCAGGAAACTATAGACCAGTTAGCCTAACATCTGTCATTGGGAAAATGCTGGAGTCCTTCATTAAGGAAGCAATAGCAGGGCATTTAGAAAAACATACTGCAGTTAAACAAAGTCAGCATGGTTTTAGGAAAGGGAAATCATGTTTAACAAATGTGCTGGAGTTCTTTGAGGATGTAACAAGCAGGGTGGACAAGGGTGAGCCAGTGGATGTGGTGTATTTGGATTTCCAGAAGTTGAGGGTAATATATTAGTATGGATAGAGAATTGGCTAACTAACAGAAAGCAGAGGGTTGGGATAAATGGGTCATTTTCTGGTTGGCAAATGGTAACTAGTGGGGTGCCACAAGGATCGGTTCTGGGGCCTCAACAATTTACAATCTACATTAATGACTTGGATGAAGGGATCGAGTGTAATGTAGCCAAGTTTGCGGATGATACAAAGATGGGTGGGAAAGCAAGTTGTGCAGAGGACTCAAAGAATCTGCAAAGGGATATAGACAGGCTAGGTGAGTGGGCAAACATTTGGCAGATGGAGTATAATGTGGGAAAGTGTGAGGTTATCCACTTTGACAGGAAAAATAAAAAAGCAAATCATTATTTAAATGGAGAGAGATTACAAAATGCTACAGTTCAGAGGGACCTGGGGCCCTTGTGCATGAAACACAAAAAGTTAGCATGCAGGTACAGCAAGTAATCAAAAAGGCAAATGGAATGTTGGCCTTTATTTCAAGGGGGTTGGAGTATAAAAGCAGGGAAGTCCTGCTACAACTGTACAAGGTATTGGTGAGACCACACCTTGAGTACTGCGTACAGTTTTGGTCTCCTTATTTAAGGAAGGATATACTTGCATTGGAGGCAGTTCAGAGACGATTCACTAGGTTAATTCCAGAGATGAAGGGTTTGACTTACGAGGAAAAGTTGAGCAGGCTGGGCCTATACTCATTGGAATTTAGAAGAATGAGAGGTGATCTTATCGAAACATATAAGATACTGAGGGGGCTCGACAGGGTAGATGCAGAGAGGATGTTTCCCCTCATGGGGAAATCTGGAACTCGGGGGCACAGTCTCAGAATAAAGGGTCGCCCTTTTAGAACTGAGATGAGGAGGAATTTCTTCTCTCAGAGGGTCGTAAATTTGTGGAATTCTCTGCCCCAGAGAACTGTGGAGGCTGGGCCATTAAATACATTTTGTTGTGTGTGTACCTTTAAGAGAGAACTGACTTTATGCTGTAGTACCGGCAGTGACCACATCTGTATATAAAGCCATAGCAGGCTTCTTTACTTTCAGTTTTTAACTTACCCTCTGTTCAGTAAATACCTGTTATTATTGTTCTCCTGCAGTCCGTGTATTATTTATACTCGGACACTACACTGGCGACGAGCAGGTTCGAACTCACCTGCAGTACTGCATCACCTCACGGGGATCTTTCCCTGAAGAGAAGGTTCTTGGAGGTCGAAGTCAGAGCAACAGGCGTCGACCGCGGGCAACCGCCCAGGAATCCATCGGAGTTCGGAGAATTGCAGGGGAGGCTGTGGAGAGCTGGGCTTGGCTCCCCAGTTGAGGTGTTCCAGCAAGTCGTGCTGGTAGCAGGTAGTGCGCTGACCCTTCCGGACTGCGGCGGGCTAGAGCTCGATCGAGCAGCTCTGCAAAGGGGCCGTGCAGCATCGTCGGGAGGAAAAGAGAGAGAGAGAGGGTGGAGCGCACAGGGCGCGGTTGGTGCTCAAGAACTGGGCAGCGTAGCGAAAATAAAACAAGGGAAGGAAAAGTGAGACGCGCCGAAGCCGTGGGTCGCCGCCATTACCCTGCAGAATGCTAGGAGCAGCGTGGCAGCAAAGGGAAGAAGGAAAAGCGCAGGAGGCGCCATTTTATTCCATTGGGGAAGAAGGAAAAGCGCGGGAGGCGCCATTTTAAACCATTGGTGAAGAAGGAAAAGCGCGGGAGGCGCCATTTTAAATCACCCAAGATGCCGAAAAGTGGCGGTAGGCAGTATCACTGCTTTCGACAACGAGGTAAAAGACTGGACCACGTATGTGAAAAGAATTGAAGTGTACTGCAAGGCAAATGAGGTGGCCGATGGAAAGAAGGCGTCGGTATTATTAAATTTGATGGGCGCGAGAACGTACGGCCTATTGCAGAATTTAATTACCCCAGCTAAACCAATGGAGAAAAGTTTTGAAAAAATTGTTAATGGTCCAGAAATTCCAGAACGGGGCTTGCAGCGCGTGCAAGCCCCGTATTTACACTTACCCCGCGCTACTGCCGATCAGCTCCAGGGACGCCTGGAATTGGTGTTTCCAGAAGAAGAATCCCGGGCAGCGTATGACGTCACGCCGCCCAGGAGTGCAGCCAGCGCGAAGTCAGGAGCGTGCAGTGCAAGTGAGACACGCCCCTTGAGGTCTCAGTTTCACTGGACACGCCCCCAATGTTTCTGTCAAGCTGCTAACCATTTTTACATGCAAAGCAGCAGTTTAAATAGGTTTTTGGAAGTTTTTTGAATATTTTGGTAACTTTCATAAACTTTTTTAAATGTTTACATTATTTTGAGTAATCTGAAGTAGTTTTAAAGAGAATTAAAGCAATTTAAAGACTTTTAAAAGCCCTAACAGAATTTTTTTAATTCCATTTATTTATTTAGCAATGTCGTCGTCATATGTGTCTTCACACTGTTCCCTTTGGGGAACTGTATGAAGTGGTGGAAGGATTTATGGCCATGATTAACGCTCATTCTGTGACCGTAACCATCTTTGAACCAGCCATTAGGGCGGTTAGTCCTATGGCGGGAGGGTTTTACGGGCTCCCACAAGCTATACAAGGAGGGGGGGCCACCCACACCCACAGACGCAAATATCCCACTGGATGTCAACCCAGAATTTAGAGCCAGAGCTCCGACTCCACTTGCCAGGACTGTCTGGAGCGGGGTTCGAAACCCTACCCTGATCTGGCCCAGCGGCGGGGATCCTACCGCTATGACAAAGGCCCAATCCAATTAGCAACGTGAAATGGCAGCATAGGGCTCCAGTCACGGGGAGGGAAAAGGCGCAGGAAACGTATGGGTGTCACCTTTTGTGCGGAGTGGGCCTTTTGCGTAGCAGTAAGCATCCCCGCCGCTGGGCCAGAAGGAGTAGGGTTTTGAACCCCACTCCAGACAGTCCCGGCAAGTGGAGTCGGAGCTCCAACTTTAAATTCTGGGTGGACATCCAGCGGGATGCTTGCGTCCGTGGGTGTTGGTGGCCCCCCCCCCCCTCAGATGGGTTGTGGGAGCCCGTAAAACCCGCCCGCCATAGGACTAACCACCCTAATGGCTGGTTCAAAGATGGTTACGGTCACGGAATGAGCGTTAATCACGGCCATAAATCCTTCCACCACTTCATACAGTTCCCCAAAGGGAACAGTGTGAGGATACGTACGATGATGACCTCTTGCGCAATGCACCTCCTTGGACCCTCAGTCGCAGATGCGAGGGGGCAAGTTGTGCAATTGTTAAATTTTTTATTTTATTGACATGTAAAATGTTGGCCCAGTAATTCCCTTCCAAATGCGCTAGTACGGTCGGGGTACTTACGCATCTGGCCGGATGAAATGTTGGTTTTCAGCATGCACAGTGCATGTGGGGAAAACTGACATTTCCTGTCCTCTGAACGAAGGGGTTCAGAGGCAGAACGCGTGCGACTGCACAGGCAGCGCGTGCGCAGTATAATTTGCCGCTTTCATTAATGCTTTCAGTGTGTTCCAGTCATTACAACTTACACATGAAAAAAGCATGGGTACAGTTGCTCCAGAGGCTGCGGAGGAAGATATTTCTTATCGTGGAGCTCCTGAAAGTATGTATGTCTGTATATATTCCTTTGCGTGTTATGTATATATTCCTTTACTTATGTGTATGAATGTATTATTTAATTATGACTTTCAGAGAAAGTAACTTATTGGAAAATCATAATTAAAAATATACATTCATACACATTAGTAAAGGAATATAAAACATACATACATATACGTAAAGGAATATATGTGGACATACATACATAACTCATTCTCACATTCCATTCACACAGCCACAATTGCTCCTTCTACCTACCGTTCTGAAAACCCGTTTAAAAAAATAAAAATAAAAGTTGAAAACTTAGTTAAAATTTCTTAAAATAACTTCCCTCCCTTTCCCAAACCTAAATATTGCATTTCATAAGCTCCTCCATAAAATATATCTCCTTCCCCAGCCAATGAACAACTTTACACTTGCTTTTTTTAAGTGCAAGTTCTAGGGACTTACCCTCACTGAATCCATCAGTGAAATCTACAAAGTTCACTGCGCAAGCGCTGCCTGTGCAGTCGCACGCGCTGTGAATAGACCTCGGGTCTGGAAATGCCGGCGTTCCCCGCATGCGCTGTTCCTGCTGAACGCCGGCATTTCCAACGGCCAGATGCGTGAGTAACCCGACCGTGCTCACGCTTCTGGCCTGGAATTTCTGGCCCAATATCTTACAGGAACACCTAAACCCTACACCGCTGCTGATAGCAGAAAGATTCAAGTTCCATAAAAGAAACCAGCACAAAGATGAGAGCAATGCGGACTATCTTACGGAACTACGCAAGTTATCGAAGCACTGCCAGTTCGCAGAAGGACTGGCAGACACCTTACGGGATAAGTTTGTCTGTGGGCTCCAGAGTGAAGGAACCCAGAAATGACTACTTTCAGAAAAGGGCCTGACGCTAGAACAGGCTTTCAGCGTGGCAGTATCCTATGAAGCAGCAGCACGGGGAGCTGCGGAAATACAACAGAAACCACAGGAATACAGCGCTAACAAAATGGCGTATGGAGCAGAAAAGTGCTATCGCTGCGGCAGAACAACCCATGATCAGAAGGACTGCTGGTTTAAGGACAAAGTATGCAGGCAATGTGGGAAAATGGGACACATAGCAAGAGTGCAGGTCGGGAAAGAAAACCTACACTACAAGAACTACTAAGGAAAAGTAAAAGAAAGTAAAGAAATTGACAGACAGTAGTTCGGAAGATCAGGAGAGTGATAAGGACTCCGGGAGCAGGAGACTAAGTTGTCTAAAGTTACACAATGTGATCGCAAAGGAGGATCACCGAACCATTTGGGTCACCCTCATGATAGCAGGGTCCCCAGTAAAGATGGAATTGGACACAGGATCAGCCCTAACTGTCATGAATCGACGAGACGATGAGCGGCTATTCTCACACATACCCTTGAAGGACACGCCCATTGTGTTGAAGACATACACGGGGCAAAAAGTCTACCCCAGAGGAAAAATAAGGGTGCCAGTTGAACACAACGGCAAGGAAACACAGGATCTGTATCTATATATACTACCAGATGGAGGACCACCATTATTGGGACGTGAATGGATCTGAAAAATACAATTGGATTGGCATTCCATTCAGGCGCTAACTGTGACTGATAAAAAGGATGATGATGTCACACCTGGATGACTGTCAAAGATTCTAACTGACGCGAAAGAGGTGTTCCAACAAGGACTTGGGACTCTAAAAGGAGTAACGGCAACGATAAAAATCAAAAATAACTCAAACCTTACCTTACCTTACGCGATCTGCCCAGCCGTTGAAGCAGAGCTGGAGAGTCGGGAGCATTCGGGTGTGCTGTCCAAGGTGGACTGGAGCGAGTGGGCCACACCCATCATTCCTGTAATGAAGAAATCATTGAGCAGCACGCCTGGGGAACCGAAGAAGGTTCGCATCTGTGGGGACTTCAAGGTAACTGTGAACCCAGTCCTGCACACATTACAATATCCACTTCCACGGATAGAAGATATTTTTGCCTCACTATCTGGAGGGAAATGCTTTACAAAGATTGATCTGGCCCGAGCGTATCTACAAATGGAGGTGGAAGAAGCATCTAGGAAATACCTCACGATAAACACTCACATAGGCCTTTACCAGTACAATCGACTGATATTCGGGGTAGCATCAGCCCTGGCTATTTGGCAGAGGGCGATGGAACAAGTCCTGCAAGGGATCCCGGGGAACCAGTGTTATTTGGACGACATCCTGGTTACGGGCGAAAATGACAGTGAACACCTTGCCAACCTGGAGCAGGTGCTCACGAGATTACAGGAATATGGGCTACGAGCCAACCGCCCCAAATGCGAGTTCTTCAGGAGACAAATCTCATATTGTGGCCACATGATTGATGAGGAAGGGTTGCATAAGTCGCCGGACAAGATTGAGGCTGTAGTCAAGGCTCCAGCACCGGAAAATGTGTCGCAACTGAGGTCGTTCCTCGGGTTCTACAATTCTGCACCCACTGAACGCCCTACTGCAAACTGGAGTAACATGGAAATGGAGTGATGAGTGTAAGCGTGCCTTTCAGAAATGTAAATGCCTAATCACTTCAAAAGAAGTATTGGCCCACTACAATCCAACACTACCGATTCGGTTAGCATGTGATGTGTCTCCCTATGGCATCGGAGCGGTGCTGTCACACAAATTCCTTGACGGTTCAGAGAGGCCAATAGCCATTGCGTCGTGCTCGTTAACCTCAGCCGAGCGTAACTACGCCCAGATTGACAGGGAGGCCCTCAGCCTGGTGTGGGGGGTGAAGAAGTTCAATCACTATCTGCATGGGCAGAAATTCACCCTACTGACTGATCATCAGCCCCTGGTCTCCATTTTTAACCCAAAGAAGGGCGTTCCGGTGATGACGGCGCAACGGCTGCAAAGATGGTCACTTTTTCTAGAGGCACATCAGTACGACATAGAGTACAAGGGTACGAAACAGCATGGAACCGCTGATGGGCTGTCGCGCCTACCGTTGCCTATGGTAGACAAAGCACCTACAGTGGACCCTGTTGAGATATTCGATGTGACCATAGTCGAATGTCTACCTGTTACAAACTCAAGTATAGAGAAGGAAACCCGAAATGACCCAACACTCTCTCGGGTCTATGATTTGACGGTGAAGTGATGGCCAGCACATGGCGACTCACTGTTGCCAGCATTCTCGCCAAGGAGAGAACAGCTGTCAGTGAACCGGGGGACCTTGATGTATGGATCCCGAGTGGTAATTCCACCCAAGTTGAGAGATAGAGTGCTCAATGAGCTTCATGAGGGTCATCTGGGAGGGGTAAAAATGAAGAGCCTAGCCAGGGCGTTTGTGTGGTGGCTGGGAATCGATCAAGAAATCGAGGATATGACCAAGAGTTGCACAGGATGCCAGAAGGTCCAAAACGCTCCACCACAGGCCCCGCTACATCCATGGGAGTGGCCCTCATCTCCATGGCAACAGGTACACATTGATTTTGCTGGTCCATTTATGGACTCAATGTTCCTAATCGCTGTGGACGCCCATTCAAAATGGCCAGAGGTCATCAAAATGTCCTCCACCACCACGGAGAAAACTATTGCAGTCCTATGGACCATCTTCACCATGAATGGCTTGCCAGAACAGATTTGCTCCGACAATGGGCCACAGTTTGTGTCCGAGGATTTCCGGAGTTTTCTGAGGAATAATGGGGTGAAACATTACACATCTGCCCCATATCATCCAGCCACAAATGGATTGGCTGAGAGGTTTGTTCAGACCTTTAAAAAGGCCATGAAGGCAATGTATAATGACGACATACCACTACAACACAAGGTGGATAATTTCTTGTTTGCTTACCAGAATGCGACACATGCAGTCACCAACCAAGCTCCAGCCGTAATGTTCTTCAACCGAAGGCTAAGATGTCGCCTGGATTTGCTCATACCAAACATAAGACGAGATGTTGAGGATAAGCAATTCCAGCACATCAATGAGAAGCCAACCAGGAGCTTCAAGATAGGGCAACCAGTCTTGGCCCGCGACTACCAAACAGAAAAATGGCAGCCAGGAACGATATGCACACAGCAGGGACCACTAATGTACACAGTGGACGTTGGCGAGAGCATCGTGAGACGCCATGCTGACCAGATTCTAGAGTCACAGGAACAAGCCAAACCCATACCACGAGCAGGTGCACCTGGTAATCAACCCGAAGTACAGATTGCGTCTACCTCAGAATCAGTGGTATTGGAAGCTGACGAACCAACCAATGACAATGAGCCAGAATCAACTCCGCCGCAAGAACAGGATACTCGAGAAAGGCGCTATCCAGTCAGGATCAGGAAGCCTCCTCAAAGACTGAACTTATAAATGATTATTTCAGTTGATGCATATAGTACAGGGAAAATTGTAATTGTAATTAGTTATTATTTAGTTGTTAAATGAATGTTATGTACTGTTTATCTAAAAGGGGAGGAATTGTTGTGTCTGTACCTTTAAGAGAGAACTGACTTTATGCTGTAGTACCGGCAGTGACCACACCTTTATATAAAGCCATAGCAGGCTTCTGTATTATCAGTTTTTAACTTACCCTCTGTTCAGTAAATACCTGTTATTATTGTTCTCCTGCAGTCCGTGTATTATTTATACTCGGACACTACACATTTAAAGTGGAGATAGACAAATTTTTGCAAGATAAGGGAGTGAAGGGTTATGGGGAACGGGCTGGGAAGTGGCTTTGAGCCCAAGATCAGCCACGATCTTATTGAATGGCGGAGCAGGCTCGAGGAGCCAAGTGGCCTATTCCTGCTCCTATTTCTTATGTTCTTATGTTCTTATGAAGCGTAGTCACTGATGTAAAGTAGAGAAATGCTGCAGCCAATTTGCACACAGCAAGACCACACAAACGGCAATGAGATAAATGATCTGTTTTCGTGATGCTCGAAAGTACACTTCAAAAAGTAATTAATTGACTGTACAGTGCCTTGGGATGACCCTAGGATAGTTTACTAAAGTCCACAGCCTTTCCAGCATGCTCCCATTGTAACTTCAGTGGGAGTGCAGCAGAAGGGCTGGATACTTGGGAGGGGGCAGGTCTCAAGGGGACCAAAAATTGTGCCTGAAATGACCTCTTGTGGGTCTGAAACTCCCTCTCTTGGAGCGGTAGGGCACCACTCTGATTTTCTGATACCTCATGGGGGCACGTGCTCCTGTTGCGCCTCCACAGGCGAGAGCTGCCCACCCTAGCTGTTTAAATGACCTCGTCCCGGTGATTTGTGACAGGGTCAATGGCCTTTACAGTTGGCAGCTGGGATTCTTGCCTCACCTCACTTTCAGCAGTGAAGTGCTAATCCAGCAATTTCATTCACTAAGAACTCACTGGTTGTACACGGTCCCTGCTCATGAGATGGAAAAGTGTGGATACCTTTCTCTCTAAATGGAGGCACTAATTCTGTCGGTGATTCATCTCCATTCTTGTGCTTCCTTCCTAATTTTTCTTATTATAAGCCAGCTATATGCTTACCATCCTACTGAGGTCACTGAACAGTTTTCTTTGATGTTATGAACCCCTCTTCATTTTTGAAATGTTATTACTTTTGGGACACGTTTAACATCTATGCAATCCTGCTCGATTAGGGTATATAATAAGGTCGATTTTCTGCTCCAGGCTAAGTTTATGCTTTTCTTGCTATCTGCTGATGCAAAGCTATCAGCGCAGTGAGCTGACTGCCTCTAGTTGTCTGCGTCAGGTCATTTGAATAATTATTCATAGCTGCCTGTACAGCAAGCCTGAAGGGGGCACGTGAAACATCTGGCCAGCAGGTTCAATTTAAAGTGATGTGTGCAATTAAAGGTAAGTGACACCATATGGGGACAAATATTAAGGTTGTTAATCTACTGGGGAGAAGCAGCAGCACCTGACAGTGTGCCAGTGCAATCCACATTACAGGCATGGCGAGGGACCTCCCAAGATTTTTGACGGTTCCATAATTTACATAAATATGGTGTGTTCCCAGCATGGACTGGGCCAAGCACTGGGAGTATGGAGTGGGCGGGGGGGAGGAAATCCGAGGCAGGAGGTTAAATGTGCAGATTCAGCTCCTTAAAAAGGCACCGTCACTTGCGATTTTTGTTTTGCCTTGCTTTATGTGCTGCATATTTTGAAAGATGAGACTGTTGTGTATGTAATATGTGTGCTACTTTGAACCTATGGACAGGACTGCACTACTTGTTGGGCGTAGTGATACGCAGTACCACTCCTGGCCATAGGGGTATAAATAGTACTGTGGGTACTGATCCCCCTCAGTTCCCGCCTGTGGGCATGAAGTAAAGACCTACGTATAGTCCCTACCTCCAACCAGTAAAGACCTGTTTTATTGTTACTGATTAAGTCTGAGTATTAATTACTTGAACAACTCACAGATTTAACACTGGCGACAAGTCTGATTCGGACCCTGCGGCAGTCACTCCACGGCAGCTTCGTCCACAGCCAGGACGTTGCAGAGAGGTTTCCACCCTCTCCACCCCACTGGAAGACATCCTGACCTCGGAGCCTCCATCGGCGACCGTCAGCTTCTTCTCCAGCTTGGTGGTGGGTAAGCCGTTGTCTGAGCCGGGCAGCGACGCGACAGGCAGTCGACCGCGTTGGCCGCACGAACGGGGCTGGGGGAGCTGGAGGAATAGGGCGCGAGAGCCGCTTCGAGCGGGAGGCGTTTCAACAGAGCGATCGCATCTCCTGATAAGAGCCGAGAGCCGCTTCGCGATCCAGCGATCGCATCCGCTGATAAGGGCCGCACTCGGGTGATCGCGGCGAAGATAAGGGCCGCACTCGGGGGCTGAAGGGAGACGGCGTTGGGGGATGGGTGAAGACCGCCAAGCGCGGGAAAACCGCCATTTTGTGGGCGGAGGACGACGGCAAGAGCGGGAAGCCGCCATCTTGGATAGCAGTAAAAAAAAAAATCTGACAAATTGCAAATCTACAATGCCTAAACACGGGAATATTAGCACCTTTGATAGTGACCTCGAAGATTGGGCCATATATGTTGAAAGAGTAAAAAATTATTGTAAGGCCAATAAAATTCGTGACCAAGATAAAGCTCTAACATTATTAAATTTAATGGGTGCGAAGACATACGGGCAATTGAAACACCTGTTATCACCAGATGAACCGGCGGATAAGACGTTCGATGAGATTGTTACTGTCCTGAAAGATCATCTAAACCCCACGCCGCTGATGCTAGCGGAACGATTTAAATTTTATGACAGAAGGCAGCTACAGCATGAAAGCAATGCTGATTATTTGCTGGAATTGCGTAAATTAGCGAAATATTGCCAGTTTGGAACGGGACTGACAGAGGCACTTCGCGACAAATTTGTGTGTGGTTTATTTAAACAGGATACACAAAAGCGACTGCTCGAGGAGAATGAGCTGACGCTTGAGAAGGCGGTCACTATGGCAGCAGCACACGAAGCCGCAGCGAGAGGCACAGCAGTAATGCAGCTACGGTCACCGGAGCTCAGTGCACACAAATTGGGTGTGAGTTCTGGCAAATGTTATCGTTGTGGAAAGACAACGCATGATCAGAACCAGTGTTGGTTTAAAAACCAAGAATGTAGAACTTGTGGTAGGCTTGGACATATAGCTAGAGTATGCAGGTCAGGGAAGAAGACCAGCAACAAGAAGTCACCGCAAGGAAAATACGCAAAGGTACACAAGGTGACCGAACAGGAGTCCGATTCAGACGCTAGCAGTAATGAACTGGCTAGCTTAAGCTGTAATGAACTGGCTAGCTTAGGAGTACTCAACGCTGGTAAGGGTGCAGACCTCCAGACAATTTGGGTCACTCTTCAGATAGAAGGAGTCCAAGTAAAACTGGAATTGGACACTGGATCGGCATTGACGGTCATAAATAAGAAAGATTACGGAAAGTTATTCCAACATATTCCCCTACAGGATACGGGGATTATATTGAAAACATACACGGGGCAAAGAGTGTACCCCATCAGGAAAATAGAGGTTGCAGTGGTCCACAAGGGCGAAGACAGTCAAATAATGGACTTATATGTGATATCTGAAGGAGGTTCTCCACTACTAGGACGGGAGTGGATTAGGAAAATGAATATGGACTGGCATTTCCTACAAACAATAACGAGTGAGAACTCGGTGAAGATAGTCGGCCCAGACTCTGGAACGGATGATGGTAAGCCCAACTCAGGTGCAAAAGACAAAGTTTCAGCACAGAATTCCACTGAGCAACAACAACATAGTTTAACTGTGGATTCTGAGTCTGGCAAGTCTACTGATGTGCCCATTTCTGAGGGACATCGGGCTCGAACTCAACTCCATTTCAAACTACAACAGCAATTACAACAAATGCTTCGCCGTTTTGAGCAAGAGTTGAATGCAACGAAAGAGTTCTTTGATATAGAGTTGGAGAATCTGTCAAACGAAAGGGGTTCGGAGCTCTCAAAGGTTATTGGAAGAGCTGAGGTGGCAACACAGGCTGAGATGACTGCAACAGAGCAGCCCTTGGATGCCAAAAGTACGCTGACTCACGTCAACGTAGAACAACAGACCGCTGAAACAGCTGCTCCGGTAGAGGGATTGAATAGTCCGATCAATCAATCTCCAAAAGAAGTTGAAGTAGTAAAATCTCAAATGAGGTCATTAGTAAACGACTTGCTGAAAGCCCAGAAAAAGCTGGATGAAGAGGTACGCATGAAGAAGTCTCTTCAGGAAAGATGTCTGGACTTGGAACAAAAGCTGGCCAACGCCCAGCTGGGTATGGAGGAAATAGAAGACCCTCTCGCTGGCCTAGATCAGGACGACACCGAATATTACTATGTCCTGTCCTGCCCAACTTGTAACTTCGACTCCCACCATACAGAAATCATGGAGGAGCACCGAAAGTCTACGGAACATCGGGAGAAGGTGGCTCTACTACGGAAAAAGGAGGGAGAGAAGGAGGAACTGCACATGCAGCTGGCAGCTGACAATGGAGCCCAGAGAGTCTCCAAGAAGCAGAAAAGGAAAAGTCGAAACAGAAGATGACCCATCTGAACCATTATTACCTCTACCAGATCACACACGTGGTCCCTCCGAACGGAGCCAATTCAGTTCGGAAGTTCAAACTGTTAAATCCATGGAAGGACTATTGAATGAGTCACTCCAGCAACGTGAACCGACTCCACCACAGAGATTGAATCTGTGAACTGTTTTCCGCAGAGACTGAATCTGTGATCTGTTTTGACATGAAGTTATCTATGTATCTATGTTATTCTGTTATGTAAACCTGAAGTTATATATGTATATATGTTATTACGTTATGTTAAATGGGGAGATGACTGTAAAGCTAGGAAGGGAGGAATGTTGTGTATGTAATATGTGTGCTACTTTGAACCTATGGACAGGACTGCACTACTTGTTGGGCGTAGTGATACGCAGTACCACTCCTGGTCATAGGGGTATAAATAGTACTGTGGGTACTGATCCCCCTCAGTTCCCGCCTGTGGGCATGAAGTAAAGACCTACGTATAGTCCCTACCTCCAACCAGTAAAGACCTGTTTTATTGTTACTGATTAAGTCTGAGTATTAATTACTTGAACAACTCACAGATTTAACAGAGACAAGGGCCTGCAGGTAGCCAGGGAGGCGGGAAAATGGCTCCATTTTTGGACCGAGTGCTGGAAGTTATTCTGAGCGAGGTGACACAAAGGAGGGTTGGCATTTTGGGCCCAGCGAGGCATGCTCCTCACAAGGCATCTGTCAGGGCTGAATGAGCAGAGGTGACAAAGCAGGTCAACGCAGTGTCTGCTGTCAGGTGGTCTTCCCCCCCACGAGGAAAAATTCAATACTTCAAAGAGCTTTGCTAAGGGGAGTGCCTGCTGATGTCATCAGTGTTCTGCTCAGGCCTGTCATACACTTATCTTCACCTCAACCAACTGCATATTCAGATATGATGCCTACTCATTTTCATGGACCTCTACCACAAGAATAACGCAATCCATAGTAATGCATGACACACCTTTCACCTTCTCAGGAAATCACACACTGGAGATGGGTAGTGCCTTACAAGGCTCCCCCAACACCCACTTGCGTGCTGTAACAGTGGCCGATTACAGAACTATGGTGGGGCTTATAAAACAAACAACACTCCGCCAACTCTTCATGATTGCACGAGAAGAAGGCCCACAACAGAAGGGAGGCTATCAACTATAGGGCACACACCCAACCTTAAGCCCCTAAGATGGCTGGAGGAGCTAACTCTATACATAGTGCATCAACATTCTGTGGAGCCCATTGAAGTGGGGCATGCAGACGCCCAACCTGCATCTACAGGCTAGTACCCATTCTTGACGCATCTGCATCCCTCAATAGGTTTGTCATACACTCAGGCATTCTGTTGCAAGGGAAATTACTAGGTACCACTGTTATGTCCGTGTATCTTGATGTTGTGCCCTTCAATAATTAGACAACAAGACTGCAGGGAACGATTCAACAGGTGTTTACTGAATGAGGGTTACTCTAGAACTAACTGTACAGATCACTACTCAAGGTTTATATACAGGTGTGGTCACTGCCGGTACTACAGTATACAGGAGCTGTAAAAAGTAGTTCTCTCCCTTAAAGGTACATACATTACAATTCCTCCCTTTTAGATTAACAGTACCATAACACTCATTTAACAATTAAATATCAAACTAATTACAATGAACACTTTTAACATGCAACATTAGCTGAAAATAGTCTATTTATAAATTCAGTCTTTGGGGAGGCTTCCTGATTCTTTCTGAATAACGCCTTTCCCGAGTGTCTCGCTCTTGGTGCGGAGGCGATTCTAGCACCCTGTCGTCAGTTGATTCATCAGCTTCCAATGCTATTGTTTCTGAGGTAGATGCGACCTGTACGTCAGGTTCCTCAACAGGTACGTATGGCCGAGACATGGGGTTGACTCGTTCCTGTGACTCTAGGACCTGGTCAGCATGGCGTCTCACAATGTTCTCCCCAACATCCACTGTGTACATTAGTGGCCCCTGCCGTGTGCATATCGTTCCTGGTTGCCATTTCTCTGTTCGGTAGTCGCGGGCCAAGACTGGTTGCCCTACATTGAAGCTCCTTGTCGGCTTCTCATTGATGTGCTGGAATTGCTTATTCTCAACATCTCTTCGTACATTTGGTCTGAGCAAATCCAGACGAGATCTCAACCTTCGGTTAAAGAACATCATGGCCGGGGCCTGGTTGGTGACTGCATGTGTCGCATTTCTGTAGGCTAACAGGAAATTGTCCACCTTATGCTGCAGTGGAATGTCGTCATCCCACATGGCCTTTACTGCTTTTTTAAAGGTTTGTACGAACCTCTCAGCCAATCCATTTGTGGCTGGATGATATGGGGCGGATGTGTAATACCTTACCCCATTCCTTTTCATAAATCTTCGAAACTCTTCGGACACAAACTGTGGTCCGTTATCAGAGCAAATCTGCTCTGGCAAGCCGTTCCTGGCAAAAATGGTCCGTTGGACTGCAATAGTTTTCTCCGTGGTGGTGGAGGACATTTTGATCACCTCAGGCCATTTCGAGTGCGCATCCACGGCTATTAAAATCATTGAGTCCATGAATGGACCAGCAAAATCAATATGCACCCATTGCCATGGAGAGGAGGGCCACTCCCATGGGTGTAGAGGGGCATGTGGTGGTGCATTTTGGACCTTCTGGCATCCTGAGCAGCTCTTTGTCAGGTCCTCGATTTGCTGATCGATCCCCGGCCACCACACATAAGACCTAGCAAGGCTTTTCATTTTCACCCCTCCCAGATGACCTTTGTGAAGCTCATTGAGCACTCTCTCCCTTAACTTGGGTGGAATTACCACTCGGGATCCACACATCAAGGTCCCCTGGCATACTGACAGCTGTTCTCTTCTGGATGAGAATGCTGGCAACAGTGAGTCGCCATGTGCTGGCCATCCCTTCACCGTCAAATCATATACCCGAGACAGTGTCGGGTCATTTCGGGTCTCCTTCTCTATACCAGCGTTAGTTACTGGCAAGCATTCAATTATAGTCGAATGAAATATTTCGACAGGATCCACTGCTGGTGCTTCCTCCGCAGTAGGCAGTGGCAGGCGTGATAGCCCATCAGCGTTTCCATGCTGTTTCGTGCCCTTATACTCGATTTCATATTGGTGCACCCCGAGAAAAAGGGACCATCTTTGTAGCCGTTGCGCAGTCATCACCGGAACGCCCTTCTTTGGATTAAAGATGAAGACAAGTGGTTGGTGGTCAGTCAGCAAGGTGAACTTCTGTCCGTGCAGATAGTGATTGAACTTTTTCACTCCCCACACTAGTCTGAGGGCCCCCCTGTCAATCTGGGCATAGTTACGCTCGGCTGAGGTTAGTGACCGAGACGCAAAGGCTACTGGCCTCTCCGAGCCGTCTGGGAATTTGTGCGACAGCACTGCTCCAATGCCATAGGGTGATGCATCACACGCCAACCGAATTGGTAGTGCTGGGTTGAAATGAGCCAACACCTCTTTTGATGTGATCAATGCTTTGCTCTTCTGGAAAGCTCGTTTATATTCATCACTCCACTTCCATGGTACCCCCGTTTGCAGTAGGGTGTTCAGTGGGTGTAGTACTGTAGACAAATTCGGCAAGAACTTATGGTAGTAGTTCACCAGCCCGAGGAACGACCTCAGTTGTGACACATTTTCCGGTGCTGGAGCCTTGACTACTGCCTCAATCTTTTCAGGGGACTTATGTAACCCCTCTTTATCAATAACGTGGCCACAATACGAGATCTGCTTCTGGAAAAACTCGCATTTGTGGCGATTAGCTCGGAGCCCATATTCCTTCAATCTAGTGAGCACCTGCTCCAGGTTGGCGAGGTGATCACTGTCATTTTCGCCCGTGACCAGGATTTCGTCCAAATAACACTGGGTCCCTGGAATCCCTTGCAGGACTTGTTCCATTGCCCTTTGCCAAATAGCCGGAGCTGATGCTACCCCGAACACCAGCCGGTTGTATTGGTAGAGACCTTTATGAGTGTTGATCGTGAGGTACTGTTTCGAGGGTTCTTCTACCTCCATTTGCAGGTACGCCTGGGCCAGATCAATCTTAGTGAAGCGTTTCCCTCCAGATAGCGAGGCGAAAATATCTTCAATCCGCGGAAGTGGATATTGTACAGTGTGAAGGACTGGGTTCACTGTCACCTTAAAGTTGTAGTGTCTGTATATCAATAATAACGGTAATAACAGGTGTTTACTGAACAGAGGGTATGCTGGACCTGAAAGTACAGAAGCCTGCTACGGCTTTATATACAGGTGTGGTCACTGCTGGTACTACAGTTTAAAAGCAGTTCTCTCTTAAAGGTACATACACAACAATTCCTCCCCTTTTAGATAAACAGTACATAACATTCATTTAACAATTAAATAATAACTAATTAAAATTACAATTTTCTCTGTACTATATACATCAACTGAATTAATCATTTATAAATTCAGTCTTTGAGGAGGCTTCTTGATCCTGCCTGGATAGCGCCTTTCTCGAGTATCCTGTTCTTGCGGCGGAGTCGATTCTGGCTCATTGTCATTGGTTGGTTCGTCAGCTTCCAATACCACTGATTCTGAGGTAGACGCAATCTGTACTTTGGGTTCATCACCAGGTGCGCATGCTCGTGGTATGGGTTTGACTTGTTCCTGTGACTCTAGAATCTGGTCAGCATGGCGTCTCACGATGCTCTCTCCAACGTCCATTGTGTACATTAGTGGTCCCTGCTGTGTGCATATCATTCCTGGCTGCCATTTTTCTGTTCGGTAGTCGCGGGTCAAGACTGGTTGCCCTATCTTGAAGCTCCTGGTTGGCTTCTCATTGATGTGCTGGAATTGCTTATCCTCAACATCTCGTCTTATGTTTGGTTTGAGCAAATCCAAGCGACATCTTAACCTTCGGTTAAAGAACATTATGGCTGGAGCTTGGTTGATGACTGCATGTGTCGCATTCCGGTAAGCAAATAAGAAATTATCCATCTTGTGTTGTAGTGGTATGTTGTCGTTATACATCGCATTTATTGCTTTTTTAAAGGTCTGAACAAACCTCTCAGCCAATCCATTTGTGGCTGGATGATATGGGGCAGATGTGTAATGTTTTACCCCATTATTCCTCAAAAACTCCCGGAAATCCTCAGACACAAACTGTGGTCCATTGTCGGAGCAAATCTGTTCTGGCAAGACATTCCTGGCGAAGATGGTCCATAGTGGTGGAGGACATTTTGATGACCTCTGGCCATTTCGAATGTGCATCCACGGCGATTAAAAACATTAAATCCATAAATGGACCAGCAAAATCAATGTGTACCCATTGCCATGGAGATGAGGGCCACTCCCATGGGTGTAGTGGGGCCTGCGGTGGAGCGTTTTGGACTTTCTGGCATCCTGTGCATCTCTTGGTCATATTCTCGATTTCTTTATCGATTCCCGGCCACCACACAAACGCCCTGGCTAGGCTCTTCATTTTTACCCCTCCCAGATGACCCTCATGAAGCTCATTGAGCACTCTATCTCTCAACTTGGGTGAAATTACCACTCGGGATCCACACATCAAGGTCCCCCGGCACACTGACAGCTGTTCTCTCCTTGGCGAGAATGCTGACAACAGTGAGTCACCATATGCTGGCCATCCCTTCACCGTCAAATCATAGACCCGAGAGAGTGTCGGGTCATTTCGGGTTTCCTTCTCTATACTTGAGTTTGTAACAGGTCGACATTCGACTATGGTCGAATGGAATATCTCAACAGGGTCCACTGCAGGTGCTTCCTCCACCGTAGGCAACGGCAGGCGCAGCAGCCCATCAGCGTTTCCATGCTGTTTCGTACCCTTGTACTCTATGTCGTATTGATGTGCTCCTAGAAAAAGGGACCATCTTTGTAGCCGTTGCGCCGTCATCACCGGAACGCCCTTCTTTGGGTTAAAAATGGAGACAAGAGGCTGGTGATCAGTCAGTAGGGTGAATTTCTGCCCGTGCAGATAGTGATTGAACTTCTTCACCCCCCACACCAGGCTGAGGGCCTCCCTGTCAATCTGGGCGTAGTTACGCTAGGCTGAGGTTAACGAGCGCGACACAAAGGCTATTGGCCTCTCTGAACCGTCAAGGAATTTGTGTGACAGCACCGCTCCAATGCTGTAGGGAGACCCATCACATGCCAACCGAATCGGTAGTGTTGGTTTGTAGTGGGCCAATACTTCTTTTGAAGTGATTAGGCATTTACATTTCTGAAAGGCACGCTTACACTCATCACTCCATTTCCATGCTACTCCAGTTTGCAGCAGGGCGTTCAGTGCAGAATTGTAGATAAATTTGGCAAGAACTTATGGTAGTAGTTCACCAACCCGAGGAACGACCTCAGTTGCGACACATTTTCCGTTGCTGGAGCCTTGACTACTGCCTCAATCTTGTCTGGGGACTTATGTAAACCCTCTTCATCAATCATGTGGCCACAATACGAGATTTGTTTCCTGAAAAACTCGAATTGGGGGCGGTTGGCTCGTAGCCCATATTCCTGTAATCTAGTGAGCACCTGCTCCAGGTTGGCAAGGTGTTCACTGTCATTTTCGCCCGTAACCAGGATGTCGTCCAAATAACACTGGGTCCCTGGGATCCCTTGCAGGACTTGTTCCATCACCCTCTGCCAAATAGCTGGAGCTGATGCTACCCCGAATACCAGTCGGTTGTACTGGTAAAGACCTTTGTGAGTGTTTATTGTGAGGTATTTTCTAGATGCTTCTTCTACCTCCAATTGTAGATACGCTTGGGCCAGATCAATCTTCGTAAAGCGTTTCCCTCCAGATAGTGAGGCGAAAATATCTATCCGCGGAAGTGGATATTGTACTGTGTGCAGGACTGGGTTCACAGTTACCTTAAAGACCCCACAGATGCGAACCTTCTTCGGCTCCCCAGGCGTGCTGCTCAATGATTTCTTCATTACAGGAACGATGGGTGTGGCCCACTCGCTCCAGTCCACCTTGGACAGCACACCCGAACGCTCCAGACTCTCCAGCTCTGCTTCGACGGCTGGGCGGATCGCGTACAGTAGCGGTCTGGCCTTAAAAAAATTTGGGTTTGCGTTATCTTCAATTTTTATCATTGCCGTTACTCCTTTTAGAGTCCCAAGTCCTTGCTGGAACACCTCTTTCGTGTCAGTTAGAATTTTTGACAGTCGTCCAGGTGTCACGTCGTCATCCTTTTTGTCAGCCACAGTTAGCGCCTGAATGGAATGCCAACCCAATTGTATTTTTCGGATCCATTCATGTCCCAATAATGGTGGTCCTCCATCTTGTAGTATATATAGATACAGTTTCTGTGTTTCCTTGCCGTTGTATTTAACGGGCACCCTTATTTTTCCTCTGGGGTAGACTTTTTGCCCCGTATATGTCTTCAATACAATGGACGTGTCCTTCAAGTGTATGTGTGAGAATAGCCGCTCATAGTCTCGTCGATTCATGACTGTTAGGGCTGATCCTGTGTCCAATTCCATCTTTACTTGGGACCCTGCTATCATGAGGGTGACCCAAATGGTTCGGTGATCCTCCTTTGTGATCACGTTGTGGAACTTTAGACAACTTAGTCTCCTGCTCCCGGAGTCATTATCACTCTCCTGATCTTCTGAACTACTGTCTGTCATTTTTTTAACTTTCTTGTACTTTTCCTTAGTAGTTCTTTTAGTGTTGGTTTTCTTTCCCGACCTGCAGACTCGTGCTATGTGTCCCCCTTTTCCACATTACCTGCATACTTTGTCCTTAAACCAGCAGTCCTTCTGGTCATGGGTTGTTCTGCCGCAGCGATAGCACTTTTCTGCTCCATATGCCATTTCATTGGTGCTATATTCTTGCAGTTTCTGTTGTATTTCCACAGCTCCCCGTGCTGCTGCTTCATAGGATACTGCCACGCTGAAAGCCTTTTCTAGCGTTAGGTCCTTTTCCGAAAGTAGTCGTTTCTGGAGCCCGCAGACAAACTTATCCCTTAAGGTATCTGCCAGTCCTGCTCCGAACTGGCAGTGCTTCGATAACTTGCGTAGTTCCGTAAGATAGTCAGCATTACTCTCATCTTTGTGCTGGTTTCTTTTATGGAACTTGAATCTTTCTGCTATCAGCAGCGGTTTAGGGTTTAGATGTTCCTGTAAGATATTGACAATCTCTTCAAAGCTTTTCTCCATTGGTTTAGCTGGGGTAATTAAATTCCGCAATAGGCCGCATGTTCTTGCGCCCATCAAATTTAATAATACCGACGCCTTCTTTTCATCGGCCACCCCATTTGCCTTGCAGTACGCTTCAATTCTTTCCACATACGTGGTCCAGTCTTCTATTTCGTTGTCGAAAGCAGTCATACTGCCACTCTTTGGCATCTTGGGTGGTTTAAAATGGCGCCTCCCGCACTTTTCCTTCTTCCCCTTGCTGCCAATGCTGCTCCTAGCGTTCTAAATAGTAATGGCGGCGCCCCGCGGCTTCGGCGCGTCTCTCTTTCATTAGTTAAATTCCTTAGTTTTATTCTTCTTTGACGCTGTCCACTGCGTGTCTCTTTTCCTTCCCCTCTTTTTATTTTATCTAACGCTGCCCGGCTCTTGAGCACCGACTGCGCCCTGTGCGCTCCACCCTCGCGCTCTCTTTTCCTTCCCGACGACGCTGCACGGCCTCCTTGCAGAGCCGCTCGATCGAGCTCAAGCCCGCCGCAGTCCGGAAGGGTCAGCACACTACCTGCTACCAGCACGATTTGCTGGAACACCTTGACTGGGGAGCCAAGCCCAGCTCTCCACAGCTTCCCCTGCGATTAACTGAACTCCGATGGATCACTGAGAGGTTGCCCACGGTCGACGCCCATTGCTCTGGCTTCGACCTCCAAGAAGCTTCTTTTCAGGGATGGATCCCCGTGAGGTGATGCAGTACTGCAGGTGAGTTCGAACCTGCTCGTCACCACTGTAGTGTCCGCGTATCAATAACACATGGACTGCAGGAGAACGGTAATAACAGGTGTTTACTGAACAGAGGGTATGCTGGAACTGAAAGTACAGAAGCCTGCTACGGCTTTATATACAGGTGTGGTCACTGCCGGTACTACAGTATAAAAGCAGTTCTCTCTTAAAGGTACATACACAACAAAATTCCCCACAGATGCGAACCTTCTTTGGTTCCCCAGGCGTATTACTCACGACCTCTTCATTACAGGAATGATGGGTGTAGCCCACTCGCTCCAGTCCACTTTGGACAGTACTCCTGAATGTTCCAAACCTTCCAGCTCTGCTTCGACGGCTGGGCGGATCGCATAAGGTACCGGTCTGGCCTTAAAAACTTTGGGCTTGCATTTTCCTCTATTTTGATCGTCGCTGTTATGCCTTTTAGTGTTCAGAGCCCCTGCTGGAACACTTCTTGTGCGTCAGTTAGCATTTTTGACAGTCGTCCAGGTGTGACGTCGTCATCCTTTTTGGCATCTACAGTCAGTGCTTGTATGGAATGCCAATCTAGCTGTATCTTCCGGATCCATTCACGTCCTAGTAGTGGCGGTCCTCCATCTGGCAATACATATAGGTCCATTTTTGGTGTTTCCTTGCCGTTATATATAACGTTCACCCTTATTTTTCTGTTGGGGTAGACTTTTTGCCCCGTGTACGTCTTCAAGACAATCTTTGTATCTCTCAAGGGTATATGTGAGAATAGCCGCTTGTAGTCCCTTCGGTTTATGACTGTTAGGGCTGATCCTGTGTCCAATTCCATTTTCACTTGGACTCCTGCTATCTTGAGCGTGACCCAGATAGTTTGGTGATCCTCCGTTTTGATCACATTATGTAGTTTCAGACATCCCAGCTCCTTGCTTCCGGAGTCTGTATCACTTTTCTGTTTGTCTGAACTACTCTCCGTCACCTTATGTACCTTCTTTTACTTCTCCTGTGGAGATTTCTTGCTGCTGGTTTTCTTTCCCGACCTGCAGACTCTTGCTATGTGTCCTACTTTTCCACACAGTCTGCACACTTTGTCCTTGAACCAGCAATCATTATGGTCGTGTGTTGTTCTGCCGCAGCGATAGCACTTCACTGTTCCATATGACATTTCATTTGTGCCATATTCTTGCGGTCTCCGTTGTATCTCTGCAGCGCCCCGTGCTGCTGCTTCGTGTGATACTGCAATGCTGAAAGCCTTGTCCAGCATAAGATCCTTTTCTGATAGAAGCCGTTTCTGGGTTCCTTCACTTTGAAGCCCACACACAAACTTGTCCCTTAAAGTATCTGCTAGTCCCGTTCCAAACTGGCAGTGTTTCGATAGCTTGCGCAGTTCCGTTAAATACTCAGCATTACTTTCATCTTTATGCTGGTTCCTTTTGTGAAACTTAAATCTTTCTGCTATCAGCAGTGGTGTGGGGTTTAAGTGGTCCTGTAGGATTGACACTATGTTTTCAAAATCCTTTTCTACTGGCTACTCTGGGGTTACTAGGTTTCGTAGTAAGCCATACGTTTTTGCACCCATTGAATTCAACAATACCAGCGCTTTCTTGTCATCTGGCACTTTATTCGCCTTGCAGTATACTTCTATGCGTTCGACATATGTCGTCCAATCTTCGACTTCATTGCCGAACGCTGTGATACTGCCACTCTTCGGCATTTTTGGGTGTGGTTAGACTGGCTTAAAATGGCATCTCCCGCGCTTTCCTTTCTTCCCCGCTGTGGCTTAAAATGGCGTCTCCCGCGCTTTCCTTTCTTCCCCGCTGCGGCTTAAAATGGCGTCTCCCGCGCTGCTGCCAACGCCGCTCTCGGTGGTCCTCGTGGCAAATGGTGATGCCCTGTGGGTTTTGTGCGCTGCTCCTGCGCTGCTGCCAATGCCGCTCTCTGCGGTCCTCGTTGCAATGGCAGCGCCTCGCGTTTTCCTGCGCGCCTCTCTCCCCCGTTGATGCTGCTCGACCCTTGAACACTGGCTGCGCTCTGCGCGTTTTCCTGCGCGCATCTCTCCCCCGTTGGCGCTGCTCGGCCCTTGAACACTGGCTGCGCTCTCCTCTCTCTCGTCTTTCTCCCCCGTTGATGCCGCTCGGTCCTGAACACCAGCTGCACCCTGTGCGCTCTGCCCTCTCTCTCTCCCCCGTCGACGCTGCTCGGCCTTTTTCTGTGCCGCCCGGTCGGCTCTAGCCGTCGCTGTCCGGGAAGGGTCTGCGCAGTACCTGTTGCCAGCCCGTTTCGCTGGACCACCGTGACTGGAAAGCCAAGCCTGGCTCTCGACAGCCTCCCCTGTGATGCTCAAATCTCCGCTGGATGACTGGGCGGTTGCCCGTGGTCGACGCCCGTGCTTCTGGACTCGACCTCCTTCCACTGTTCTCCAGGAGCGAATCCCTGGGAGGTGATGCAGAGTTGCAGGTAGGTTCGAATCTGCTCGTCGCCAATGTTATGTCCGTGTATCTTGATGTTGTGTCCTTCAATAATTAGACAACAAGACTGCAGGGAACGATTCAACAGGTGTTTACTGAATGAGGGTTACTCTAGAACTAACTGTACAGATCACTACTCAGGGTTTATATACAGGTGTGGTCACTGCCGGTACTACAGTATACAGGAGCTGTAAAAAGTAGTTCTCTCCCTTAAAGGTACATACATTACAACCACAACATCTTAACGTGTAAAACTTATTAGGTACCACAACATCATAACATGTATAGTTAACTGAAAAATGTTATAAGGAGTGTTCTGTATATTGAAATATATGCTTTTATGTTTCCATAGAGATGGCTGTGGAGCAGAAACTTGCAGGGCCTGAGGCTGTGGACCTATATGGCACAGCGGCGATCAATCCACTTGCTGCAAGCATCATTCCAGGAATAGAGATAGAGCAGGGGTTAGCAGATGAAACACACAGCATGAGTGAGGAGGAACAAGTGCAGGCGGCAGTAAAGGAGCAGGAAGAAGTTACCCAGAGGGCTAGCTTCAGGCCACCCTCAGATGCTGAGTTGTGATTGGTGCCATGCAAAACCTGCCCACCAAAAAAAAAGCTTGATTTCTGAGCACCTACACTTCAAAGATTCTTTTGAGAGTGCGCAAAGAGTTCTACAAAGTATGCCACCGGTTATATGGACCACTCCACTATCCATATCTGTGCAGTGATGTTCAGCCACTTCACAGAACTGTAGGTGGTACCTCCTGAGTTGTCTAGAGGGGAGCCACCCTGAACTAAGGTCTAAAACTTCCCTCAGGAGCAGCGCAACTCAAGCCCTCAAGACCTCGGGCTCCGATCTCTGCGATATGCTTCTGCTTGGATTCACCATACTGGGGAATCATCTGGACAGGACTCTGAGGAATGATTTCATTGCAGCTCTGCAGTCTGCCACCACACAGATGGCAGAACATTCTGACAGATTGCCCAGCAGTAGGGGCATGACAGCAATAGGCATGGATGAAGGAACTGTCTCTCAGGGCAGCACACTATTCATGCCAACGAATTGGGCCACTCACATGGCCATCGCAGAGCTTGAAATTGAGCTTCTCAGGCAGCCACCAGACTAGCAGACATGGCGACTGCAGTTACAGGGACATCTTATAACTTTGAAGAAAGTAATAATGAGCTACTTCCATCCCAGGAAGCCCTCTGGAACATCCAACAGCCAGACACCTCATTTGCTTCTCTCACTAGAAGGATCACTAGATTAATTAGTAAGGGATGCTCACATGCATTGTCACAAAGGGGAAGCATTGGAGTATAAAACACTGATACTGCACCAAAAACACCAGTATTACATAAATAAATGTTGAGAATGTGAACTCCAACTTTGCACTAGGAGTTGCTTTGTCTTGTACCACATTTCTGCTTCAGGATACGACTCGATATGCAGATATGGTGGGTGCGTATAGTACTGGACCATGATATTATGTACAGGTGGTGTGACAGTTCATTGGGAGCTTGATATGGGGATGGCTGGGAAGGCTTCCAAGTTTTAAGAGAATTGTTTCTCCACAAATATCAGATTTCTCATTCATGCTGCTGCCCCAGTGGATAATCCTCAGGCTTAGCCTCATTGTCTGTGTTGTCCTTTGCCCCTTCTTTCCCCTCCGCTTGTCCTGCTGCTTGCAAAGTCCTTTCCTGAGATCATAATTGTGTAGGATTCAGCGCACAACTGTAACTTCAGAAACCATTTTGGAGTTGTACAGCAGCAACTCCCGCCCCACCCCTCCTCCCCCCCCGGACTGATCAAAACAGCAGAACTGTTGTTTCAGCAGTCTCATACTATGATTGATTTGTATCCTTGTATTTTCTTTCTGTTTCAGTTCTTGGATTCCACACAGGTGTTGAAAGCCAAGGCTAAGTGGATATTCCTGGTTGCCCAGGATTAATCCGTTTAGGACAGAACTACCTATCTATGGTGCGACTATAGACTGACATAGAATATATGTACCGTGGCAACTTCCAGGTTACCTGATATCTACCTGGATGATATAGTTCTAATGGTCACATACACCTGCACATTGATGGAATGGAATCCATAAATGCCAATTCATTAATGCAAGGATTCCATATGGCCAAATGGTTCCATCAATATGGCCTTGCACTTTTGGTAAGTCAGCTACTCTCTTGTTTGTAATGATCAATAACATGTCATTCTATAGTGGACACTAGGTGGAGCCGTAGAGCTGTGTAGAGCTGTATATAGCTGTATGTATATAAGACTACACTACCCAGCTGTATGTATATTAAGACTACATTACCCATGAGGCACTAGACTACCCACAAGGCAGCAGTCAAGATGGATGCCTCTACAGATACTGTACCTAGTCCACATGTGCTCAATAAAGTGTCTAGCAAAAGCTAGCTGTGTTCATAATAAGAATGTCTATTTATTAATGAACATAAGATGGTACCAGGATGGTGAAGATCTGCTGAAAATTGTGAAAAGTGACATGGAGAATTTGAAGCCACCAGAGCATTTGAAACTCACAGGAAATATCGACTACAATTGGCAGACTCTTAAACAACAATTCGAACTCTACATTGCAGCCATCGGATTCGGTACGAAGCCAGACGCAAGGAAGATAGCATTGCTGCTTACGGTTGCAGGCCCACAGGCGATAGAGGTATTTAATACATTTGTATTTAATCCAGAGGAGAACAGAGAAAAATTAGAAGATGTGCTAAAAAAATTTGATGCACATTGCTCTCCCAAAAAGAATGAGACCTATGAAAGATACATCTTCTGTTCTCGGACACAGCAGCAAAATGAGACTTTTGATAGCTTTATAACTGATCTGAAACTGAAAGCACAGACATGTAATTTCTCTGAGCTCAAAGCATCCATGATTCGTGACCAGATTGTGTTTGGTATTCATGATAAAAAAGTCAGGGAACGTCTGTTGAGAGAAACCGAACTAAATTTGGAAAATGCGGTGAAAATATGCCAAGCCAGCGAGCTAGCTCGAAAGCACGCGAAGACTTTCAGTGAAATCAATAATGATGCGATTGTAATGAGTGATAATGCTGCTGTCGGTGCTGTGTCCTACAAGGGGAAGAAACGTGGGCAGAACAGAAATGAAAAGCAATCGGAGGATGAAATTTTTAATTGTAAACGCTGTGGTTACGAACACCAGTTAAGACAATGCCCAGCGTTTGGAAAAATGTGCACAAAGTGTAATGGAAAGAATCACTTTGCCAAACAATGCTTTTCAAAAGTACAAACTAAGAAAGGGCAACGAGTTAATGTAATTGAGGACACTGATTTAAGTGAGACATTTTTTGTAGGAATGGTGTCATGTGACAATATCAAAAAGGATACAGAAAATGTGCAGCCCTCAGAAATGGACAATGCTGAACATAAAGTTAATGCAGTAAAAGAGGACAAATGGATGATCCCACTGCAGGTAAATGGAGCATTAGTTACCTTGAAACTAGACACTGGGGCAAAAGCAAACTTAACCAGTATGAGTGACATTAACAATGTGAAAGAAAAGCCCAAAATACAGAAAAAGTCAGTACTACTGAAGGACTATAATGGACAGAAAATAGATAGCTTAGGTGTATGCAGACTTAAAGTGACAGTCAAAGACAAAGTGCATCATCTCATGTTTTCTGTTGTGGCTGAAAGGCTTGATTCACTACTAGGTGACAAAGCTTGTGAGGACTTAGAACTGGTCAAGAGACTCTACCGTATAAACTGTGCCATAAGCAGACCAGATGACTTGGTGGATTCTGTGGTGAATCATTTCCAGGATGTGTTCAAAGGATTTGGAGTTCTACCATTCACTTACAAGATCCAGCTAAAGGAGGATGCTCAGCCAGTGGTACATGCTCCATGAAGAGTTCCAGCACCCCTGCGTGACCGGCTCAAGAATGAACTGGACAGAATGACCACACTAGGAGTCATCAGGAAAGTCGAAGAGCCAACAGACTAGGTTAACTCCATGGTATGTGTAAAGAAAAAGAACAATGATCTAAGAATATGCATGGATCCAAAGGACTTAAATGCAAACATAAAACGTGAACACTACCAGATTCCCAAGCGAGATGAAATCACCAGTGAAATATCAGGTGCCAGATACTTTACAAAGCTCGATGCCTCACAAGGATTTTGGCAACCAGAACTGGATGAGGAGAGCACCAAATACTGTACCTTCAACACACCATTTGGCAGGTATTGTTTCCTCAGAATGCCTTTCGGGATAATATCTGCATTTGAAATCTTTCATAGAGCGATGGAACACATAATTGAAGGTCTGGAAGGAGTTTGGGTCTATGTTGATGACATCATCATCTGGGGCTCCACACTGAAAGAACACAATGAGAGACTGGCTAAAGTGCTACAGAGCATATGCCGGAATGGACTGAAGCTCAACAAAGCCAAGTGTCAGTCTGGCATCCAGGAAGTCACTTTCCTAGGAGATAATCTATCTGGTAAAGGAATAGAGCCAGATATGGAAAAAGTAAACGCCATATTCAAAATGCCCCGACCCACTGACAAAAAAGGAGTGCTACGCATCATGGGGATGATAAACTTCATTGGAAAGTTCATTCCTAACTTGTCAGCCAAGACAGCCTGTCTGCGAGACCTGCTACATAAAACAAATGAGTTCGCATGGACAGAAAGACATGAACAAGAGTGGATAAACCTCAAAACAGTGCTGACAACCACACCTGTACTCACCTTCTTTGACCCAACAAAAAGAATCCGTGGCCTAGAAATTCAGTCGCGTTTGCGTCCACTTATTGGCTAAAGAGTGGTTTGCGCCGGAAGTTTTTTAGCGCCCGAAATTCAGTTGGTCCCTAACATCGGCATTAGCCGGTAGCGCTGCGCCGGCACCGATGACGTCATCAGTGTGTGCAACGCCCCAGCTCCGATGCGATTCCGTGCCGACCGCCAAATTCAGTTGCGGCCGCCTCGCCCGTGGCGGCCGCAAACAGCGTTTGAAAAACGGTGCCTTGCAGCTCCGAGAGGCCGGCGCATAAAAGTGGACGGGCGGTCGGACGCTTTCCCGGCGGCCGCCTGGCCGCACCTCACTCCCCGGACTCCTGCACCACCCCCCCCGCGGCATTGGTGTCTGACTCCCGCGAGCCCGGCACTTCTCCGTGGTGCCGGGCTCTTTTGCCGGGGGAATCCAGCGGCGATCTCATGGCTGCAGGCAGCTCCTCCTTAAGAGAAGGAGGAGGCCTGCAGTACCCCAGCCTGCCGCACCGCATCGGGTGCCGCAGCGGCAGCTGGACGCCTGCAATTGACTTTCATCGCCCCAAGCGAGGCGGCCAAACCCTGCAATAGCGCCCGCCTCCGTCTTGGGGCGCCGCAACTGAATTTCAGGCGGGCGCTACGGGAATCCGGGCGAGCGCTAAATTTCGGGCGCTAAAGACCTGGCGGGGCCTTATTGAATTTCTAGGCCAAAGTGTCAATGGATGCATCAAAAGATGGTCTAGGTGCGGTCTTGCTACAAGCAGAGGGTGAAAATTGGAAGCCTGTTGCCTATGCCTCCAGGTCTATGACTGATACTGAGTGTCGATACGCCCAGATTGAAAAGGAATGTCTAGGTTTGGTAGTTGGACTAGAAAAGTTTCATGGCTACATATATGGACTTCCCACCTTCACAGTTGAGACAGACCACAGCCCTCTGGTTGCCATCATAAAAAAGAACCTGAATGAGATGTCTCCAAGGATTCAACGACTCATGATGAAGCTGCAAAGATATGACTTTGAACTGATCTACACACCAGGCAAATACATAGTGTTAGCAGATGCACTATCCCGAGCACCCACAATGAGTCATGTGAGCTCTACTGAAGAAGACGTGGATGTTCATGTGAGTATGGCCACTGCTGCGCTGCCCGTGTCAGACACAAAATCAAAGCAAATGGCAGAAGAAACAGTAAAAGATACAGTATTACAAACAGTAGCAGAGAACATTCATCATGGTTGGCCAAAAGGTTCCTGTCCAAAATATTTTCACATAAGGTCAGAATTGAGTGTCGCAAGTGGACTATTACTAAAACAGAACAGAATAGTCATTCCACAGGCTCTACGTCAAGACATGCTCAAAAGAATTCATGAGGGACACCTCGGAATTGAAAAATGCAAAAGGAGAGCAAGAGACACTGTTTATTGGCCTGGCATAAATAAGGACATTGAGAACATGATAGGCAAATGTGAGACATGTCAGAAACACCAAAACAAACAAGCAAAGGAACCAATGATAGTAGCTGACATACCAACAGCACCATGGCAAAAGGTTGGTATGGACCTTTTTCATTTAAATGGTAAAGACTATCTAATAATGATTGACTACTATTCTAACTATCCTGAGATGGCGCTGCTCTCAAGCACCACAGCAAGCAGTGTCATAATGCATGTGAAATCCATCTTCGCCAGACATGGAATTCCCAGGATTGCCGTTAGCGACAATGGTCCGTGCTTCAACTGTAAGGAGTGGCAACAGTTTGCAGCACATTATGACTTTCAGCACATCACATCCAGTCCTTTGTATGCTCAGTCAAATGGTAAGGCAGAGAAAGGTGTTCAAGTTCTCAAGCAGCTACTGAAGAAAGCGACAGAAAGCAAGTCTGATCCTTATCTCGCCCTGTTGAGCTACCGAGCCTCACCTTTAGACTGTGGTTCTTCACCTGCTGAACTACTAATGGGTCGCAAGTTGCGCACCACGCTACCCTGCTGTGCAAAAGAACAGCAAAGTGAGGAACTGAGACAGAGACTTCAACTGTTAAAGCTGAAACAGAAATCATACTATGACAAGCCATCCAAAACTCTAAAACCATTGACAAGGGATGATGTTGTCAGGATTGAGGATCCAGATGCATGGAACAGGAAAGCTACAGTTCTTGAGGAAGTAGGACCAAGGTCATACACTGTTAGAACTGAGGAAGGACAGATTCTCAGGAGGAACCGCCGTTCCCTCCTAAAAACACAAGAGACTATTCAAGACCAGATTGATGACAATGCCGCAACTGCATCTTGTCATTCACCGCCAGAACAATCTCATGTAGACACATCAGACTTACCCGTGTTGAGAAGATGCACACGTGAAGTAAAAAAGCCTGATAGACTTAATCTTTGAGTATAATGTAAAGCTTTGAAAATGTGTTGACTGTTTTGAAAATGTTTATGTTTATAGAGCACTAACAAAAGTGTTACTGATATTATCTTTATTGTTTTCTTGAAAGTTGATTGATATTGATTTTGTTAAACCTCAAAGAAAGGGGGATGTAATGATCAATAACATGTCATTCTATAGTGGACACTAGGTGGAGCCGTAGAGCTGTGTAGAGCTGTATATAGCTGTATATATATAAGACTACACTACCCAGCTGTATGTATATTAAGACTACGTTACCCATGAGGCACTAGGCTACCCACAAGGCAGCAGTCAAGATGGATGCCTCTACAGATTCTGTACCTAGTCCACATGTGCTCAATAAAGTGTCTAGCAAAAGCTAGCTGTGTTCATAATAAGAATGTCTATTTATTAATGAACATAAGATTGTTGACAGTCATCAGTCACTGGTAAAGTGATGAAGTCCTTGTCCCCAGCAAACAGTACATCGTTGACCATTTGTATGGAATAAGAACATAAGAACATAAGAAATAGGAGCAGGAATAGGCCACTTGGCCCCTCAAGCCTGCTCTGCCATTCAATAAGATCATGGCTGATCTCGGGCTCAAAGCCACTTCCCTGCCCGTTCCCCATGTAGACTGGTTGTCACCTGAGGTAGCCTGAAAGGAGCCATTGGCAATCAAAACATTCACCGCTGTGTTTCAAGGCAACAACACATCTTGCCCCCCTCTCCGCCCCCCCCCCCCACTCAAATGATAGTACATATGCCAGGCAGTGGGCAGGACTAGCAGGCCACCACAGTAAGAGGCATGGCAAAACCGGATGCAGGACTATCTCTTGACCCAACACAAAGGTACCAGGCCACCTCAATCCCAAGTGGCTTTTGGCGAGATCCAGCTGCCAGCCAACTCATTGACTCCTGCCACCTGTAACGCGTACCAGTATCAGTTCTAAAAGACACATCCTGTGCTGTCACCAAGGGAACACACCAGAGTAAAATGGGTACTTAGACAAAAGACTCCTCTATGAGTGCCTGTAGGACTACTCTTCCATGCTTCAAAGGTTTTTCACCAGCTACATCTTCTGGATTATTCTCAGTATCCTGTAGATGGCCCCCCTTCTCCACCGTTAGGCCCCTTTGGATGGCAAAGTTTTGAAGCACGCAGTAGACAACAATGATCTTGGAGATCATGGTGGGCTTTACTGTAATACAACCCTTGATCTGTCCTTGCATCTCAAGTGCCTCTGCACAGATTCCGATGGTATATTCTATCATCACTCTGGTAGCTGCATGGGACTCCTTGTAAATGTCTGCACCTTCTGTATTTGGCTATCACACGGGTGTCATTAGCCAGGACTACAGAGTGTAGCCTGATCTCATAGGAGCCATCCTTTAAGTTTGCTTTCTACTTCAAATAAACCAGGCACAGAGGGTTGCCTTAAAATAAAAGAATCTTGACTGCTGCCCAGGAAGCAGACATTGACCGTCCCAATCTAAGTGCCTTGGGACATTTTTTGACATTAAAGGCACTAAATAAATGTAAGTTGTTGTTGCTGGTTACTGATTGCCTGTACATTGATGGAATGGAATCTCTTCTGCCTCCCACAAACTTGAGAGGCAGCATTCAATGCAGCAATCAAAAACACAACTATCTGCGGAGTGCTACTGTCCCTTTAAGATGCTTTGTTGCCTTTTCCGGTGCTGCAGCAGCATTTCCTGCCCTCACACTGGTGAACTCCATTTTGATGACAGGACTCCCGACAGGAACCACCAAGCATGTGGAGTGAACCCCTGACCAGGAAAATGGGTGGGGTTTGGGGCAGATCCGGAGGGACAGGTCCTACTCCTCAATAACTCTGCCCCAAATGGATGCAGCTTCCCCCCCCACCCCTTAAACTCAACTCTTGCACAATTAGGTATGCTAACTCGTGAGGTGTGCACAATCAACAGGGAACCAACAAATTCCATTAGCGCTCTGTTTCTCAGCCCGAATGTGCTCATGTCACGCTGGCAGGAATCGTCCAGTTTGTCAGAAATATTATCCTCATTCTTTCCTTCCTTTGAATTCATTCATTCAGTAAAATAGGAAGCTCATGGAGCTCATTATGCAACTGAATAATGGAGGAGGGCATTAAAAGCACACATGATTGTCATGACAGATTGCGACTTTTTATGAAGACTTGCTTTCAACCTGCAGCTTCTCAGATTGGAATGAAGAATGGCTAAGCCTGACTCTGTGATTGATTTTCCTTTCCTTACTGGCGAGATGAGTGGAGACAAAACAGCACAGTCTATTCAAAGAATAAACAGGTTAACACTTCCAAAAAAGCAGAGCGAGAGAGACATCATACAAAAACATTAAGCATGCATCTGCTAAAATCACTGGCATTATTCCAGGCTTCAATGTTTATGCTACCAGGGACCAGTGTTCAGTGAACAATAAAATGTTTATTGATTGCTTGGCTGAAAACTATAGACTTGTAGGAACGGAGGTTCCTATCTGAATAAGGTATTCGACTCGATGAATCAAATCAACAGGTTTTAATGAACAACGAAGTTAACAGGGAAACTACAGGAGAAACAGTACACAGGTCTATTCAGCTTGCTGGGCACTCGACGACTACTGGAAGATTCTGGAAGCTGACGTCATGACGTCATCGCGTTCTTCGCGCCACTGGTGGTCACGTGATCGGCGTCATGACGTCATCACGTGGAGTGCAGGAAAACACAATACAGTACAGTTAACAGGCAGTTTAAAGGTGCAGTCCGCGGTTGCACTACACTGTAGTTAAAGGGATTATTACCAATTGTTCTGAGACCCTTGGTGGCTCCGCCACAGACTCACAGTAAAAAAAAAATTAAAGTGTAAATTGGACTCTGTAGTACAATCCCAGAAAGTACTTTTGTAATCTCAAGAGTATTGCACCTGTATTAAAGGAAAGGACTATATCTGTTCTGGTGAAGTGTATTGACCAGCTGCAAATAGAGAATATTGTATCTGTACAGGTGCAAACTATTGACCTGTTATAAATAGAGATTCTGCTTGCAGAAATTAACCCTATTGCTCTGATATAGATGGGAAGTACTTACCGACAGAGTATATATTTTTTTATTCATTCTTGAGATATGAGCATTGCTTATATTTATTACCCATCCCTAGTTGCCCTTGAGCAAGTGGTGGTGTGCTTTCCTCTTGAACCGCTGCAGGCTGTGTGATGAAGATGCTCCCACAATGCTGTTATTTGGAGTTCCAGACTTTTGAGCCAGCGGCGATGAAGAAATGGCAATATACGTCCAAGTCAAGATGATGAGTGACTTGGAGGGAAACTTAGAGGTGATGACATTCCCATGAACCTGCTGCCCTTGTCCTTCTGGTTGGTGGAGGTTGTGAGTTTGGGAGGTGTTCCCAAAGAAGCCTTGGCGATGTAAAGTCCGCGCCTCAATCATACACGGACTTCGGGAGAACAGTTTAACAGGTACTTTACTGAACAAGAGGCAGCTTGAAATTGAAACTACAGAAGCCTGCTAGGGCCTTTTATACAGGGGTGGTCACTGCCGGTACTGCAGTCTAAGACCAGTTATTCCCTTAAAGGGACATACACAACAATTCCTCCCCTTTTAGATAAACAGTACATAACATTCATTTAACAACTAAATAATAACTAATTACAATTACAATTTTCTCAGTAATATATACATCAACTGAAATAGTCATTTATAAGTTCAGTCTTTGAGGAGGCTTCCTGATCCGGACTGAATAGCGCCTTCTCGAGTATCCTGTTCTGGCAGTGGAGTCAATTCTGGCTCATTGTCATTGGTTGGTTCGTCAGTTTCCAATACCCCTGCTTCTGAGGTAGACGCAATCTGTACTTCGGGCTCATTACCAGGTGCACATGCTTGTGGTACAGGTTTGGCTTGTTCCTGTGACTCTAGAATCTGGTCAGCATGGCGTCTCACGATGCTCTCTCCAACGTCCACTGTGTACATTAGTGGTCCCTGCTGTGTGCATATCGTGCCTGGCTGCCATTTTTCTGTTCGGTAGTCGCGGGCCAAGACTGGTTGCCCTATCTTGAAGCTCCTGGTTGGCTTCTCATTTATGTGCTGGAACTGCTTATCCTCAACATCTCGTCTTATGTTTGGTTTGAGCAAATCCAAGCGACATCTTGGTCTCCGGTTGAAAAACAGTACGGCTGGAGTTTGGTTGGTTACTGCATGTGTCGCATTCCGGTAAACAAACAGGAAGTTATCCACCTTGTGTTGCAGTGGTATGTCGTCATTATACATTGCCTTTATGGCCTTTTTAAAGGTCTGAACAAGCCTCCCAGCCAATCCATTTGTGGCTGGATGATATGGGGCAGATGTGTAATGTTTCACCCCATTATTCTTCAGGAACTTCCGGATATCCTCAGACACAAACTGTGGGCCATTGTCGGAACAGATCTGTTCTGGCAACCCATTCCTGGTGAAGATGGTCCTTAGGACTGCAATAGTTTTCTCCGTGGTGGTGGAGGACATTTTAATGACCTCTGGCCATTTCGAATGGGCGTCCACAGCGATTAGAAACAATGGCCTAGAAATTCAGTTGCGTTCGCCAGCCGTTAGCGCCATAAGAGGGGTAGATTTTGAGCGCTAGGCACTTAGCGCCCGGGCGCAGACCGACCTGCACCTACGCCCAACTTCAGTTGACATTTAGCGCCGGCACAAAGTGTTTGCGCGCGCTCAGCTGCGCGCGCAGCTTATGACGTCATTTCGTCGTGCAACGCCGTTTGTGCGCCCCAAACCGGAACTTCAGTGGCGCCCGCCCAACGTGGGCGTGGCGCTGTTAAGAACTGTGAAGTGGAACGCAGCAGAGGCCCTGCGGGCCTCGGGGAGCGCTAATTAAAGGGCACTTAGACTGAACTATAAAGGGCAGCCATTTTGCTGCAATGACTTTAGTGCTACGGATTTCTGGACAGAGACCAAGGAAGAGACCTTACTGAATTGGGCCAACATAGGAGAGGTATTTTTGGCTTCTGGCCAGAGCTTGCAAATTTGTCTCATTGTGATTTCACTGTTTGCAAGTATACTATGGGGGCTGCATGGGGTTCCAACCCTCAGTTCCAGCATTATGTGCGAAGGGCTCGCAGACGCTGTGTGAGAGGGGCAGCCATGCCTAGACACAGAGGGGCCATCAGGGGTCGGCAACGTAGGCCTTACCCACTCAGGGAATACTGCCAGCAGGTGTCCTATCTCACCATGACTGCCGCGCATTGTGTTAAGAGGCTGCGCTTCAGAAGGGAGGTGGTTGCAGAGATCTGCCAGCTGCTTCACAGAGATCTGCGTCCACAGTTGATGTGCAGGACGTCTCTGTCGGTGGAAGTGAAGGTCACGGTGGCTCTGAACTTTTATGCAAGCGGCTCCTTCCAAGCCGCTGCTGGGGACATAGCGAACATCTCCCAGTTCGCCGTGCATCACTGCATCCGGCAGGTCACCGATGCCCTTTTCGCAAGGAGACACCAATTCATCTCCTTCCCCATGACCCTAGAGAGGCAGGAGCAGCGCGCAGTCGGATTTGCGAGGATCGCCGACTTCCCCATGGTGCAGGGCGCCATTGACTGCACGCATGTGGCTATGTGGGCACCTATCGACAATGCCGAGGATTACCGCAACCGGAAGGGCTACCATTCCCTCAATGTACAGCTGGTGTGTGACCACAGGCAGCGCATCCTAGCTGTCAATGCCCGCTTTCCAGGAAGCAGCCACGATGCATTTATCCTGCGCCAGACTACTGTGGCTGACATGTTCCAGGCACAGCCTCCCCCAAGAGGATGGCTTATCGGGGACAAAGGCTATCCTTTGTGTACATGGCTCATGACCCCGCTCCGCGCGCCCAGGACCCCTGCTGAGGAGGCATACAACGAAAGCCATCAAGCCACAAGGAACATCATAGAGCAAACGATTGGCGTCCTCAAGCAACGGTTCCGCTGCCTGGATCGTTCCGGCGGATCTCTACAGTATTCGCCGGATAGAGTCTCCCAGTTCATCGTCGTTTGCTGCATGCTGCACAACCTGGCTATCCGCAGGACTCAGGCACTGCCACCTCACGTTGGACCACCACCTCAGGAGGAGGAGCAGGAGGACCATGAGGAGGAGGAGGAGGAGGAGGAGGACTACCAGCCCAGGAGGGAGCCACAAGGTCCAAGGGCCGTCCGTCGGCGGCTTATTGAACGACACTTCTAGGCCCCCTGTCGGGGAATGGCTTGTGGCAATGAACGCACCTGAATGCAACCACTCCGCAAGCCCTCAGCCGGTTAACGCAACAACCACTTGAAACATCACACATGGACAAGCTGAATAAATAAAAAGCTTTATTTAACAAACTCAGGGCCCTTCCCACATGAAACCCAAAAACAGACAAGACCCCCAAAAAACAGTCAAAAACATATCTCACTCCCACAACCTGGGGAGGAATAACAAAACTTGTCCATCCAAATGGCCTTCATCCTCGGCCTTACCAAGACAAACCCCCCCATACAGAACACAAACACCCCCAAATAAAAAAACATTTGCCTTCATCTTCGGCCTTACCAAAATAAACCCCCCCCCATAGAGAACACAAACACCCCCATATAAAAAAACATTTGGCAACACACTCTACTTCGTGTGCCGAGAGGGCGAGTCCTTGTCCAGGCTTTTCCGGCCCCTGGCCGACCTGCTGCTCCGCCTCAACCTGGGCCCTGTGGGTGTTGCAAGGCTGGGGGAAGGCTCCTGAGGGGCACAATGCGTGACGGCAGATGCCCTTGGGGGTCGGCCTAGACGAGCTCCGGCCCTGGAGGGGCCGGCTGCTGACTGCTGCAGCTGTGGCTGGGCAGCATCAGTCTCTCCAGCAGCTCGTCGCAACTTTGCTGGGGGAGTGGCAGTGGCGGCTGCAGCAATGGGGGCAAGCTGGCTGATGCCAGGCGCTCGCTGGTCGCCAGAGACACTGGCAGTCGGCCGGGCTGGCACTGCAGCAAGCGCAGCAATCTGGTGAAGGCCAGACCGCTGTGCTGCAGCAGCGCGGCGGGTGCCCTGGCGATGCGTGCGTGACACAGCGAGTGTGGCAGAAGTGAGTGCCCGTACTGCCCTGGTCTGTGCCCGCATCAGACCAGCCAGTGACTGCACGGTACCACTCATCAACTCTGCACTCGCTGCCTGTGCTGCCCTGAAATCAGCCCGACTCGCGTCCTGTGATGCCCTGAATTCTTCGTGACCCCTGGCCTGTGCTGCCCCGAATTGTTCGTGACCCCTGGCCTGTGCTGCCGCGAGTTCTTCTAAACCCCTGGCCTGTGAGGCCCCGAAATTGGCCACACTATGAGCCAGGGACTCAATGGCCTCAGGCAACCGTCCCACAACCCCCATGAACTCGGTATGCCGATGATCCGAGTCCGCGGACATTTGATCAAGGAGGCGCACCTCCTGGGCGAGGACCGTCTCCGGACTGGAGGCCAGACTCTCCCTCTGGGGAGAAGGCCGCCGAGCTGCCCGACCCTTCCTGCGTGGCTGGACGCCACTGGGCCCAGCAACTGCTCTCCCCTGCAACACTTCCCCCCTCTGGGGAGAAGGCCGCCGAGCTGGCCGACCCTTCCCGCGTGGCAGGATGCCACTGGGCACAGGAGCTACACTCCCCTGCAACACTTCCCCCCTCTGGGGAGAAGGCAGCCGTGCTGCCTGACCCTTCCCGCGTGGCTGGACGCCACTGGGCACAGGAGCTACACCCCACTGCAACACTTCCCCCTGGCTCTCCTCCAGGCAAGACGTGTCCCCTCCATTGCCATCCCCTGGCGCGGATGAGGGTTCCCCCGATGTGCCGCCTTCCTCTTGCTCCTCGTCGTCCTCCTCTTCCGAGGGACTGACACTCGCAGCCTCAGGGACCTCCTCCTCACCAGCTGAAAGCAGGAAGGCACAAGAGTAGCTTTAGAGTGAGGACAGGGCGTCAGCGAGGGAGGCATGAGTGGTGGCATTATGCGCATTGGTCGGACAGTGGCAAAGGATGTAGATCTGAAGCGCAAGGGGAACGAGAGAGGTCCAAACGCTCATGTCCTTACCATTGGGGCCCAGCACAGGGTCGGCATCTCCAATTGCAACGGGGCCAATCACCCGGGCACCCATGAGTCGACCCACGCGCTCCTCCAGGTCACTGAGCTCCTGGAACTGGGCACGGCCTCCCCCGGTGACAGTCCGGCTCTTCAGATTCTGGGCCAGCTTGGCCTGCAAGAGAAAGGACGGCCTCTAAGTACAGTGTGGTGCCCTGTTGTTGTGTGCACTGCCTCCCATGGTGGAATAGCTTGGCCAGTGTGGTGCCCTGTTGTTGTGTGCACTGCCTCCCATGGTGGAATAGCTTGGCCAGTGTGGTGCCCTGTTGTTGTGTGCACTGCCTCCCATGGTGGAATAGCTTGGCCAGTGTGGTGCCCTGTTGTTGTGTGCACTGCCTCCCATGGTCGAATAGCTTGGCCAGTGTGTAAAGTGCAGAAAGTGCTATTGATGTTCATGCCAGTGCCATAGCTGCTGGAGGAGGGCTGGCCATTAGGCCTTTGAGGTCCCTTTGCCCATAATGGGAGGTGCACATGCAAGGATGAGGAGGACAATGGAAAGGGTACTCACCCTGACCAACCGAGTGAGGTCGTTAAACTTTTTCCGGCATTGGTCACCAGTCCTGGGGACATCGCTGTTGGCTGTGACCCTCTGGGCGATTTCCCTCTAGGCTCTCCTGTACAGCCTCTTGGGAGCCTTCTTGCCACTGTCCGGGCACAAGATATCTCTTCTCTTCTCCAAACCCCTAAGCAGCACCTTCAAATCATGGGCAGAGAAGCGCTGCGCTCGCTCACGGGCCTTCTGCATCATTGCTGGCGCTATTTCTCTCCAGCAGCAGTGTTTAGGCCTAGCTGGAGGGCTGCAGTATCCAGGGCGTGGCAGCAGACCAAGTCGACCCTTCCCCCTTTAAGAGCTGGCCAGCGCCAGGGTGTCTGCTGTCAATCAAAACATGACCGCACCTGCGCTGCGCCCGGCCTCGACGGTATCAGTCTGCACCGCCGGCTTAGCGCCTAAAGATAGGGGTGCAACGCCAGTTTTAACGCTCGAGCAAACTCCTTGGCCAAAACTACTGAATATCGGCGAAGTGGCCTCCACTTTCCGGCGGGCGCAAACTTTAGCGCCCGCCCGACTTTACCGCCCCAAAAGTGGCTATACTGAATTTCTAGGCCATTGAGTCCATAAATGGACCAGCGAAATCAATGTGTACCCGTTGCCATGGAGATGAGGGCCACTCCCATGGATGTAGCGGGGCCTGTGGTGGAGCGTTTTGGACCATCTGGCATCCTGTGCATCTCTTGGTCATATCCTCAATTTCTTTATCGATTCCCAGCCATCACACAAACGCCCTGGCTAGGCTCTTCATTTTTACCCCTCCCAGATGACCCTCGTGAAGCTCATTGAGTACTCTATCTCTCAACTTGGGTGGAATTACCACTCGGGATCCACACATCAAGGTTCCCCGGCACACTGACAGCTGTTCCCTCCTTGGCGAGAATGCTGGCAACAGTGAGTCGCCATATGCTGGCCATCCCTTCACCGTCAAATCATAGACCCGAGAGAGTGTTGGGTCATTTCGGGTTTCCTTCTCAATACTTGCGTTTGTAACAGGCAAACATTCGACTATGGTCGCATGGAATATCTCCACCGGGTCCACTGCAGGTGCTTCTTCCGCCGTAGGCAACGGTAGGCGCGACAGCCAATCAGCGTTTCCATGTTGTTTTGTACCTTTGTACACTATGTCATACTGATGTGCCCCTAGAAAAAGTGACCATCTTTGCAGCCGTTGCGCCGTCATCACCGGAACGCCCTTCTTTGGGTTAAAAATTGAGACCAGGGGTTGATGATCAGTCAGTAGGGTGAATTTCTGCCCGTGCAGATAGTGATTGAACTTCTTCAGCCCCCACACCAGGCTGAGGGCCTCCCTGTCAATCTGGGCGTAGTTACGCTCGGCTGAGGTTAGCGAGCGCGATGCAAAGGCTATTGGCCTCTCTGAACCGTCACGGAATTTGTGTGACAGCACCGCTCCAATGCCGTAAGGTGACGCATCACATGCCAACCGAATCGGTAGTGTTGGGTTGTAGTGGGCCAATACTTCTTTTGAAGTGATTTGGCATTTACATTCCTGAAAGGCACGCTTACACTCATCACTCCATTTCCATGTTACACCAATTTGAAGGAGGGCGTTCAGTGGGTGCAGAACTGTAGATAAATTCGGCAAGAACTTATGGTAGTAGTTCACCAACCCGAGGAACGACCTCAGTTGCGACACATTTTCTGGTGCTGGAGCCTTGACTACAGCCTCAATCTTGTCCGGCGACTTATGCAACCCTTCCTCATCAATCATGTGGCCACAATACGAGATTTGTCTCCTGAAGAACTCGCATTTGGGACGGTTGGCTCGTAGCCCATATTCCTGCAATCTCGTGAGCACCTGTTCCAGGTTGGCAAGGGGTTCATTGTCATTTTCGCCCGTAACCAGGATGTCGTCCAAATAACACTGGGTCCCCGGGATCCTTTGCAGGACTTGTTCCATTGCCCTCTGCCACATAGCCGGGGCCGATGCTACCCCAAATACCAGTCGATTGTACTGGTAAAGGCCTTTGTGAGTGTTTATCGTGAGGTATTTCCTAGATGCGTCTTGCACCTCCATTTGTAGATACGCTAGAGCCAGGTCAATCTTTGTAAAACGTTTCCCTCCAGATAGTGAGGCGAAAATATCTTCTATCCACGGAAGCGGATCCTGTACTGTGTGCAGGACTGGGTTCACAGTCACCTTGAAGTCCCCGCAGATGCGAACCTTCCTTGGCTCCCCAGGCATGCTGCTTAATGCTTTCTTCATTACAGGAACGATGGGTGTGGCCCACTCGCTCCAGTCCACCTTAGACAGCACCCCCGAACGCTCCAGACTCTCCAGTTCAGCTTCCACAGCTGGGCGTATCGCGTATGGTACCGGTCTGGCCGTGAAAAATTTTGGGGTTGCTTTATCCTCAATCTTTATGGTTGCCTTTACTCCTTTTAGAGTCCCAAGTCCTTGTTGGAACACCTCTTCCGCGTCAGATAGAATTTGTGACAGACGTCCAGGTGCGACATCATCATCTTTTTTGTCAGTCACAGTTCGTGCCAGAATGGAATGCCAATCCAATTGTAGTCTTCGGATCCATTCACGTCCCAATAATGGTGGTCCTCCATCTCGTAGTATATACATGTATAGTTTCTGTGTTTCCTTTCCGTTATATTCAACTGGCACCCTTATTTTTCCTCTGGGGTAGACCTTTTGCCCCGTGTATGTCTTCAATACAATGGACGTGTCCTTTAAGGGTATGTGTGAGAATAGCCGCTCATAGTCTCGTCGATTCATGACAGTTAGGGCTGATCCTGTGTCCAATTTCATCTTCACTGGGTACCCTGCTATCATGAGGGTGACCCAAATGGTTCGGTGATCTTCTTTTGCGATCACGTTGTGTAACTTTAAACAACTTAGTCGCCTGCTCCCGGAGTCCTTATCACTCTCCTGATCTTCTGAACAACTATCTGTCAGTTTCTTTACTTTCCTGTTCTGTTCCTTAGTAGTTCTTGTTGTGTTGGTCTTCTTTCCCGACCTGCAGACTCTTGCTATATGTCCCATTTTCCCGCATTGCCTGCATATTTTGTCTTTAAACCAGCAGTCCTTCTGCTCATGGGTTGTTCTGCTGCAGCGATAGCACTTTTCGGCTCCATACGCCATTTAGTTAGCGCTGTATTCTTGTGGTTTCTGTTGTATTTCCGCAGCTCCCCGTGCTGCTGCTTCGTAGGATACTGCCACGCTGAAAGCCTGTTCTAGCGTCAGGTCCTTTTTTGAAAGTAGTCGTTTTTGGGTTCCTTCACTCTGGAGCCCGCAGACAAACTTATCCCGTAAGGTGTCTGCCAGTCCTGCTCCGAACTGGCAGTGCTTCGATAACTTGCGTAGTTCCGTAAGATAGTCAGCATTGCTCTCATCTTTGTGCTGGTTTCTTTTATGGAACTTGAATCTTTCTGCTATCAGCAGTGGTGTAGGGCTTAGATGTTCCTGTAAGATATGAACAATCTCCTCAAATCTTTTCTCCATTGGTTTAGCTGGGGTAATCAAATTCCACAATAGGCCGTACGTACTCGCACCCATCAGATTTAATAATACCGACGCCCTCTTTCCATCAGCCACCTCATTTGCCTTGCAGTACACTTCAATTCTTTCCACATACGTGGTCCAGTCTTCCACCTCATTGTCGAAAGCAGTGATACTGCCACTTTTCGGCATCTTGGGCGATTTAAAATGGCGCCTCCCGCGCTTTTGCTTCTTCCCCAATGGAATAAAATGGCGCCTCCCGCGCTTTGGCTTCTTCCCCAACGGGATAAAATGGTGCCTCCCGCGCTTTTGTTTCTTCCCCTTACTGCCACGCTGCTCCTAGCATTCTACGGGGTAATGGCGGCGACCCGCAGCTTCGGCGCGTCTCGCTTTCCTTCCCCCCCGTTCAGTTTCTCTCCACTCTCCTGTTCTCGAGCACCGACTGCGCCCTGTGCGCTCCACCCTCTCTCTCTTGTTTTCTTTTCCCAGCGACGCTGCGCGGCCCGATTTGTAGAGCCGCTCGATCGAGCTTGAGCCCACCGCAGTCCGGAAGGGTCAGCGCGCTACCTGCTACCAGCACGATTCGCTGGAACCACAGTCTCTCCCGCAATTCTCCAAACACCGATGGATTCTTTGGGCGGTTGCCCTCGGTCGACGCCCGTTGCTCAGACTACGACCTTCCAGGACCTTCCTTTCAGGCAAGATCCCCGTGAGATGATGCCACACTGCAGGTGAGTTCGAACTTACTCGTCGCCACTGTAAAGTCCGCGCCTCAATCATACACGGACTTCAGGAGAACAGTTTAACAGGTACTTTACTGAACAAGAGGCAGCTTGAAACTGAAACTACAGAAGACTGCTAGGGCCTTTTATACAGGGGTGGTCACTGCCGGTACTGCAGTCTAAGACCAGTTATTCCCTTAAAGGGACATACACAACAGGCAAGTTGCTGCAGTGCATCTTGTAGATGGTACACAGGTAGCTATCAAAACTCAGAGCTTTAATTAACTTTCTGTAACTGGAGAAAAGAACTAGATTTTGTAATGTATATACCTTTAAGGGGGGAACTATGTTTTACAGCTCATGTATACTGCAGTACCGGCAGTGACCACACCTGTATATAACACTGAGTAGTAATCTGTACAGATCAGTTGCAGTGTAAGCCACGTTGAGTAAACACCTGTTGTACCGTTCTCCGCAGTCTGTGTCTTATTATACACGGACGCAACATTGGCGACGAGGCAGGTTCGAACCTACCTGCAACTCTGCATCACCTCCTGGGGATTCGTTCCTGGAGATCAGTGGATTGGAGGTCAAGGCCAGAGACTCGGGCGTCGACCGCGGGCAACCGCCCAGTCATCCAGCAGAGACTCAAGAATTGCGGGGGAGGCTGTCGAGAGCTAGGCTTGGCTTTCCAGTCGAGGTGGTCCAGCGAAACAGGCTGGCAACAGGTAGTGCGCAGACCCTTCCCGGACAGCGGCGGGCTAGAGCCCGACCGAGCGGCACAGCAAAGGGCCGAGCAGCGTCGACGGGGGAGAGAGAGAGAGAGGGCAGAGCGCATAGGGCGCAGCTGGTGTTCAGGGGCCAAGCAGCGTCGGAGAGAGGGAGAGAGAGATGCACAGAAACCCGTGAGGCGCCGCCATTGCCACGAGGACCGCCGAGAGCGGCGTTGGCAGCAGTGCAGGAGAAGCGCGCGAAACCTACAGGACGCCGCCATTGCCACGAGAACCGCCGGGAGCGGCGTCGGCAGCAGCGGGGGAGGAAGGAAAGCGTGGGAGACGCCATTTTAAGCCATTGGGAGACGCCATTTTAAACCACACCCAAAATGCCGAAGAGTGGCAGTATCACCGCAATTGACAATGAAGTCGAAGATTGGACTACATATGTCGAACGAATAGAGGTGTACTGCAAGGCAAATGGGGTGTCAGATGACAAGAAAGCGTCGGTATTGTTAAATTTAATGGGTGCAAAGACGTATGGTTTATTACGAAATCTAGTAATCCCAACAAAGCCAATGGAAAAGAGTTTTGAAGACATAGTAACGATACTAAAGGAACATTTAAACCCCACACCGCTGCTGATAGCGGAAAGATTCAAGTTTCACAAACGGAACCAGCATAAGGATGAAAGCAATGCTGATTATTTAACAGAACTGCGCAAACTATCGAAACACTGCCAGTTTGGAGCAGGACTGGCAGATAACTTAAGGGACAAGTTTGTGTGTGGGCTTCAAAGTGAAGGAACCCAGAAACGGCTTTTATCTGAAAAGGACCTTACGCTGGAAAAGGCTTTCAGCATTGCGGTATCATATGAAGCAGCAGCACGGGGCGCTGCAGAGATACAACAGAGACCGCAAGAATATGGCACAAGCGAAATGTCATATGGAACAGAGAACTGCTATTGCTGCGGCAGAACAACACACGACCAGAATGATTGCTCGTTCAAAGACAAAGTGTGCAGACAGTGTGGAAAAGTAGGACACATAGCACGAGTCTGCAGGTCGGGAATGAAAACCAGCAATAAGAAACCGACCAAAGGAAAGTACAAGAAGGTACATAAGATAACGGAGAATAGTTCAGATGAACAAAAGAGTGATAACGACTCCGAAAGCAGGGAACTGAGTTGTCTGAAACTACATAATGTGATCACAATGGAGGATCACCGAACCATTTGGGTCACTCTCAAGATAGCAGGAGTCCAGGTAAAGATGGAATTGGACACAGGGTCAGCCCTAACAGTCATAAACCGATGGGACTACGAGCGGCTATTCTCACACATACCGTTGAGAGACACAAAAATTATTTTGAAGACGTACACGGGGCAAAAAGTCAACCCCAAAGGAAAAATAAGGGTGACCGTAATATATAACGGTAAGGAAACACCAAAACTAGACCTGTATGTATTGCAAGATGGAGGACCACCATTACTGGGACGTGAATGGATCTGGAAAATACAACTGGATTGGCATTCCATACAGGCACTGACTGTAGCTGACAAAAAGGATGACGACCTTACACTTGGGCGACTGTCAAAGATCCTAACTGACGTGAAAGAAGTGTTCCAGCAAGGACTCGGAACACTAAAAGGCATGATAGCGACGATTAAAATTGAAGAAAACGCAAGCCCAAAATTTTTTAAGGCCAGACCGGTACCTTATGCGATCCGCCCAGCCGTCGAAGCAGAGCTGGAGAGTCTGGAACGTTCAGGTGTACTGTCCAAGGTGGACTGGAGCGAGTGGGCTACACCCATCATCCCTGTGATGAAAAAGTCGTTGAGCAGCACGCCTGGGGAACCAAGGAAGGTTCGCATCTGTGGGGACTTTAAGGTAACAGTGAACCCGATCCTTCACACCGTACAATATCCACTTCCGCGGATTGAAGATATTTTCGCCTCGCTATCTGGAGGGAAACGCTCCACTAAGATTGATCTGGCCCAGGCGTATCTGCAAATGGAGGTAGAAGAAGCATCAAAAAAATACCTCACAATCAACACCCATAAAGGTCTCTACCAATACAACCGGCTGGTATTCGGGGTAGCATCAGCTCCGGCTATTTGGCAGAGGGCAATGGAACAAGTCCTGCAAGGGATCCCAGGGACCCAGTGTTATTTGGACGACATCCTGGTCACGGGCGAAAATGACAGTGATCACCTTGCCAACCTGGAGCAGGTGCTCACTAGATTGCAGGAATATGGGCTCCGAGCTAACCGCCCCAAATACGAGTTTTTTAGAAAACAGATCTCGTATTGTGGCCACGTTATCGATAAAAAGGGGTTACATAAGTCCCCAGAGAAGATTGAGGCAGTAGTCAAGGCTCCAGCACCGGAAAATGTGTCACAACTGAGGTCGTTCCTCGGGCTGGTAAACTACTACCATAAGTTCTTACCAAATTTGTCTACAATACTACACCCACTGAACACCCTACTGTAAACTGGGGTGCCATGGAAGTGGAGTGACGAATGTAGACGAGCTTTCCAGAAGAGCAAAACACTAATCACATCGAAAGAGGTATTGGCCCATTACAACCCAGCATTACCAATTCGGTTGGCATATGATGCGTCACCCTACGGCATTGGAGCGGTGCTGTCGCACAAATTCTCGGACGGCTCAGAGAGGCCAGTAGCCTTTGCGTCACGATCACTAACCTCAGCCGAGCGTAACTACGCCCAGATTGACAGGGAGGCCCTCAGCCTAGTGTGGGGAGTGAAAAAGTTCAATCACTATCTGCACGGGCAGAAATTCACCTTGCTGACTGATCACCAGCCTCTTGTCTCCATTTTTAATCCAAAGAAGGGCGTTCCGGTAATGACTGCGCAACGACTACAAAGATGGTCACTTTTTCTAGGGGCACACCACTATGAGATTGAATATAAGGGCACGAAACAGCATGGAAATGCTGATGGGCTATCACGCCTGCCACTGCCTACTGCGGAGGAAGCACCAGCAGTGGATCCTGTCGAAATATTCCATTCGACTATTTTTGAATACCTACCAGTAACTAACGCTTGTATTGAAAAGGAAACCCGAAATGGCCCGACACTGTCTCGGGTATATGATTTGACGGTGAAGGGATGGCCAGCACATGGCGACTCACTGTTGCCAGCATTCTCGACAAGGAGAGAACAGCTGTCAGTGTGCCGGGGGACCTTGATGTGTGGATCCCGAGTGGTAATTCCACCCAAGTTAAGGGATAGAGTGCTCAATGAGCTTCATGAGGGTCATCTGGGAGGGGTAAAAATGAAAAGCCTAGCCAGGGCTTATGTGTGGTGGCCGGGAATCGATAAACAAATCGAGGACCTGACCAAGAGTTGCTCAGGATGCCAGAAAGTCCAAATTGCACCACCACAGGCCCCTCTACACCCATGGGAGTGGCCCTCATCTCCATGGCAACGGGTGCATATTGATTTTGCTGGTCCAATCATGGACTCAATGTTTTTAATAGCCGTGGATGCGCACTTGAAATGGCCTGAGGTCATCAAAATGTCCTCCACCACCACGGAGAAAACTATTGCAGTCCTACGGACCAGTTTTGCCAGGAATGGCTTGCCAGAACAGATTTGCTCCAACAACGGACCACAGTTTGTGTCCGAAGAGTTCCGGAGGTTCTTGAAAAAGAATGGGTAAGGCATTACACATCCGCCCCGTATCATCCAGCCACAAATGGATTGGCTGAGAGGTTTGTACAAACCTTTAAGAAGGCAATAAAGGCTATGTACAATGACAACATTCCACTGCAGCACAAGGTGGACAATTTCCTGTTCGCCAACCGGAATGCGACACATGCAGGCACCAACAAGGCCCCAGCCATGATGTTCTTTAACCGAAGGCTAAGATCTCGCCTGGATTTGCTCAGACCAAACGTACGAAGAGATGTTGAGAGTAAGCAATTCCAGCACATCCATGAGAAGCCAACAAGGAGCTTCAATGTAGGGCAACCAGTCTTGGCCAGCGACTACCGAAGAGAAAAATGGCAGCCAGGAATGATATGCACATGGCAGGGCCCACTAATGTACACAGTGGACGTTGGGGAGAGCATCGTGAGACGCCATGCTGACCAGATCCTAGAGTCACAGGAACAAGTCAACCCCATGCCTCGCCCATACGTACCTGGTGATGAACCCGACATACAGGTCGCATCTACCCCAGAAATAGTAGCATCGGAAGCTGATGAACCAACCGACGACAGGGGGCTAGAATCGCCTCCGCACCAAGAGCAAGACACTCGGGAAAGGCGCTATCCAGAAAGGATCAGGAAGCCTCCCCAAAGACTGAATATATAAATAGACTATTTTCAGCTAATGTTGCATGTTAAAAGTGTTAATTGTAATTAGTTTGATATTGAATTGTTAAATGAGTGTTATGGTACTGTTAATCTAAAAGGGGAGGAATTGTAATGTATATACCTTTAAGGGGGGAACTATGTTTTACAGCTCATGTATACTGCAGTACCGGCAGTGACCACACCTGTATATAACACTGAGTAGTAATCTGTACAGATCAGTTGCAGTCTGAACCACGTTGAGTAAACACCTGTTGTACCGTTCTCCGCAGTCTGTGTCTTATTATACACGGACGCAACAGATTTTACTGAAACAATTACAATTTTTTCAGGGTAAAACTATAAGCCTAGAAATTGCTTTGGCAATTTAAGTGCACGACCATTTAACACATTTTTATAACATTCCTCTGTCTGCTATTTTAACTTGTTTAAGTTAAACGAATTAACACCTCCACTAAAGGAGTGGGCAGGAGAACGTGATACAATTGCATCAAGTGTTTTTTCCACTAATATCAATTACAGAAATTTCCACACAGTAGTTTGAATTTTTTTCTGAGATATTTTGAACTGTATAAAGTTTACATGCTTTTTGAGCCATTAAAATATGATGAACAGAGGATACTGGCTGACAGAATTGCAAGGCAGTAATAGATTTAAGAGGCGCAGACAACAGCATAACCTGTAAATGTGAAGTTGAAATGAATTATTGAGCTGAAATTTAAGATTGGATTAATATCAGTCATCCACGCCTAGCCATCCAATATTTTTTGTATTATGTGGAAATTTAATCTGCTCTGAGTGTTAGAGCACACTACACTAATAGTGTAGTAATTTTGTTAATAGAGAGGGTATTAACTCCTAAAATTACTGCAGGCAGTATAAAGGTCTAATGCACTGGCCCGACTATGACAAAGATGAGTATTTTAGTCTGTACTTTATGAATTTTCTTTACTTATTTTCTTTGTTTAAAATGGGTTCTTTTAAGAAAGATGCCATCCTCAAAATGGCTACTGTACCTCCAAGGAGGGAGAATGGCTTCTGCTCTTTTGGCTTTGTATGAAGTAGTCAAGCAACAAGGCACTCTGGACAACACAGTTGATTACGAACAGACATATGTGTCTGGGTAAAGAGGCAGCACACCCGAGTGCTAGAAATAATTTACAAGTATCATTGGGCTATTAATCAATCACATAATCTGATCAGGAAAGCTCTGACACAAGTACCACAGCCTAGAAACTCGATTGCGCCTAAAAACGAGGATGCAAGTGGCAGGGCGCACGCTGCCAGTGCCTATTCATGTGGCCGTAGGGACCATGTGAACCTGGTGCTGGCAGCTCATTACACCGAGACAGGTGTGCAGCCAGCACTACCATGCTGCTTATTGGCTGCACGCCTATTTGGGTGGTTGGAACGCCACTTAAAGCCAGTCTGCACCTCTTAAAGGGGAGGCGCACTCTGTTTGCAGAAAGGAGGAAATGCTTCAGAAGGATAACAATGGCTGCAAGAGCTGTAGATCGGGCCCTAGGTTCCTCAATGCTGCTTTAGAAGCCCTGGTCCAGGCGATTGACCAGTAAAAGGATATACACCTCCAAGCAACACCTAGGTCATCAGTGAGATGAGATCGTAAAGGAGGTCAATGCAAGGAGCTTAGCTCTCAGGACAAGCTGTGATGCTGATAAAAACTAAATGAGCTCAGCAGAGTTGTCAAGTTAAGAATCCTACCTCTTATCTCAATAACTCTCTCCTCACACCTGCAGCCTCCCCACTTCTCTTTACTCTCCGACAATCATTGCACCACATTTCACTCCGCTTCCTTCTCCTCCTACTCACAAATACTGCACCTCAAACTTTCAGCACTATTGAAACCCTCATTTCCCTACATCTTGCACACAACCTGCACTTTTTGACCATGACAGGCATATTCCCTGAAAGAGCTCACATGACCATTAATAACACACTCCCTTCTTTCTTGCAGAATAATGTCGCACGCATGAGATGGCAGACAGTGACTGGAGAAGCCAAAGGCCACCTGCACACCTTTTCCCCACTTGGGGAGGAAGTGCTGGACATCACAAACAGCGGGCAAGTCATTGCCATAGTGAGTGGCAACGCTGAAGGACTCATCATGCAGTGTTTCTTCACACCGTATCACTTCTATCTCACCCTACACACTCTGCATGACAAACTGCAGATGCTTACAGCAGCCACTCATCTCTCTGTGTTCCCCTTTCACAGTAAAAGCTAACCTTTGTCCCTCTCTTTCATTTTAGGGGCAGAAAATGACGAGGCCCCTGTGCGACTTCAGGCAGAGGAAGGCAGCCTTCCTGAAAATGCAGTATCACTCAATTTGACCCTAGAAAGCACCAGCACAGAGACTGGCACCATACATAGTTTTAAGGGTAGGTAGGAGGGGTCTTCACTTAGTGAATCATCGGTCACAATTGTGCAGGAGTTAGGACAGGGAGTTAGGATGCCACAAGTGCCAGCTCACTGGAGGGTGAGATCACATACTAGGTCTGCTGCAGAGGACTTAGATGCATCATAGGCTCAGACTACTGAAGAAGACTGATGGGCAAGCACCAGGAAATGCTAGGTGCACTGGGCAGTCTGCCTTGAAGCTTCACAATGGCTAAGAGCATGGAGGAGTCCAGCTCCAACTTGTGTTGGGGCTTCATGCAGAGCATGGAGACCATTCTGTCAAGCAGGGAGCAAGTGGTCAGCTTCATAAACACTGCAATGGAGCCAACTATGATGGAGCCTCTGGTGAGAGCTCCGGCAGCTTCCATGGCAGCTCAGACGACTGCCATCTTGGCTCGGGGGCAAGAATTGACAGGGGTTTCCAGAGTGCCATGTCACTCCATCATTCTGTTTTCATGCAAAGCCATAGGCCTGCAGAGGTGCAGTCCCAGGAGAGTGTCCTCGGTGCCTTGGATAGGCACCTGCTGTCCTCTCTCAGGATTAAAGCATTCTTGTTCCCTCGCCATCCACTCTGCCAGGGCCTTTGTCAATGCCAGACTGCCCTGGCCCATTCCAAGATGCTGCAGTCTGTAGCAGGGCACTCAAGGCCCAAATCTGCTTCAGGTCACCAGCCACGGGCACCTGAAGTGTCCTCAATGGAAGCTCAGTGGCCTTCCACCTCCCAATCTGTAGCCACTTTAAACTGAATTCAAATTCTCAAATTACCATGGAGCGATTTGAACTCACGTTCTCTGGATTAGTAGTACAGTAATATAACCACTACACTGTACCCTGTATCTTCCCTATAACCAAGGAAACGCCTTTCCATTGTGTGAAAGAAGTACTCAGACACTGAGGGCAGGATTTTCATTGGGCCGTGGAGGTGGGATTGGAAGTTTTACTTACCATTACTGCCTTCCTTCCTTCAGATCTCGGGAGTCCCTCATCTCACCGGCACAGAAAGCAGAATGGCCGCGAGCTGTCAAAAGTTACAGCATTCAGCTTTCTGTTCTGGAGAGATCTCTAAATCAGCCTGAGAAGAAGGAATTAACTTAGTGTACAGATTGTCCGTGTTTGACAGCTTCAAAGAGCTGTGAAACGCTGATATTTCATCTGTCAAAAGTTCTTGACAGATGAAATGTCAATCTGTGACATCATCTGTTGCCGGGTGGCCCTTAATTGGCCTGCTGAACCCACTGGGTGGGCTCAACAAGGTCAATCAAGTGAAAATCGCGTGGGTTGGCCACAACTCGATGGAGGCGGGACTACAACCCCGAAAGTTGTAGTCCCACCTCCTACACGCCTCCAGAATCAAAATCCAGCCCTGAAGTTTCATTCATTCGTTTGAGTGCTTGGGTATTGGGAATCACAAATCTCACCCTTCGCAGTTCAAGGAGGAAAAATTCAGTATCGGCCCGTTTGGGGCGCCATTATCGGCCGTGCGCAAAGTTTAGCGCCTGGCGCTAATTATCGCCTCCGATGGCAAACTTGGCTTTTATTGCCCCTGGAGGTGATTGGAGTGCTAAATCAGGCGCTTCACACCTGTCTTAAGGCGCAAAGGCCGAGGAGCGAGGCGCTACCTCAGAGCGCTGGCGAAAAAAGGAAGGGCAAATCAAAATGAACCTGCAAAGTGCTGCTCAGTACCCAAACCTCCTTCACACAGCGTTGAATCTCTCCAGAAGTCTCTCTCTCTCTCTCTCTCTCTCTCTCAGAATGCGTGGTGCAAAAATGTCACCAACAAAAAAAGGCAGGAAGCGGTTACCTTTAAATAGCACTCCCCCAGTCCCTTTCTGACTGCAAAACGCTCCCCTCATCCTGTCGTTGCTAGTGGCAGGCGGTAAGGCAGGGGGCGCCACTCAATATCCGGTCTGGGACGCTACCGGGGCGTTGCACACTCGACTGACGTTATGATCTGCCGGCACAGGAGATCGTGGCGGTAGTGTTTAGCGCCGCTGCAAAATGTCTTGTTAATTTCGCGAGCGGCGCAAACATCGCCGCGCGCGGGCGCTAGTTGCTTTGCGCCCCATTAGCGCCCTCTTAAGGCGTTAATGGGAGGCGCAAACAACTGAATTTTCCCCCCTAATTGTTCCTCTCTTTGCTTGTGCAGCAAAGCTGTATTTGGCATGTACACCAACTTAGTGCACTCCTTTTAATTGCAGTCAAGTTAAAAACTTGGCACAAATGCATGAAAGTATGGCTAGCGTACAGTTGAGGCACAATGACTGATTACATTACATGACAGTCCTTGTTAGAACAAAAGACTGTGACTCAATGCCTTTCTACAATGTTCCATAAAATAAAACAGTGACAATTTATGTGACTGACAGGATGATTTACAGCATGTAGACTAACAGAGAACTTTGCCTCTTATATGCCATACTATGCTATAAATACCAGCATCTCCTGTAGTTCATATTAATTTGCAGATCCATAATTGCTACTGGGGTTTGAGTGCAGAGGTAATTTCTGACTGTAGAGGGCATGTTTAAGTGTGTGGTCAGGTGACAAATGATAGTGGAGTGTACACCCAGCTGCCTCAGAAGGCAGGTAATATAATTCATATACTCTCTATATATATATATATATATAGATATATTTTAGTGCCCTGGCCAAAGGACCACTTCCACAGCTAAGACCACACTTCATATGAACTGAACAATAACCTTAAACAGAAAGGCTCTGAAATTATGGTGTCTTTGACAGCATATGCTCAGTGTAGGCCGTCCTTCTGAAAGGCCCCGCAACTTCCGGGCTTCTGCATGCGTGAAAACCCAGAACTTGTGATCTGTCATTAGTTATTGGGCTAATAACTGCCCAGCAATTACCCATGAAACCCTTACAGCTGGTAAAAGCAGGCATAGGGCCTGCTTTCATCAGTGTAAGGGTTACTATAAATCTTAAATTAAACATTTAAAAGTAAAAAATGATGCACAAACACTTAAAATTAGTTTATGCAAATATTGGCCCAGATTAAAATGTATAAAATTAATTTTCAAAAAATTTAATTTTTATTGTATTTGGTGAAATGAAGGCAGTTGTGAATACAATTGAAATTCAGAACATTTATATTTATTAGAATTGTCTAAATTGTTTAATTATTTGGGGATTCCATTGCATGTTATTTGGGGAATCCGTTCAGAAATGACAGCAATTGAATCCTCCTTTCTCATTGGAGCACCGGGCCCAGGTGATCCCAGGGACGCTTCCGAACCGCCTGCGTCCCTGGAATCCGTGGGCCTTTACGCTGCCACACACCTGGAGGACCGAGACCCGAACTCCCCGCAGCTTGGACAACAGCAGGTAGGTGTGGAAATGTTTTGTGGGTCAGAGGTACGCCTCCGACCACAATTTCAGGGCCCAAGTAATCTGGGAGTAGTGTGCTTGGGGTGAACAATAACCCCCAAATATTCGTGATAAAGCTCACTAGAGTAGAAAGTCATCTTGGGCGGTAGTGCAAAAACAGGCGATATTGGACCGGCAGCCCGTTAAATGCCCCGCCTGATATTCAATTCCATTGACTGCAATAGAACTGAATATGGGCACCTCGTCTAACAGGTGACCGACTGCTCATTTTGCGCCACTTCACCGCCCAAGACAAATTTCTACCACACTGAGTATCGTATGAGCCATAAAACATTTCTTCTGGTGACAGACCTTTCAATCAATTTATTTTACATGGCTATCAAAGAAACTGCTCAGGTGACCATAAAGCCATCGTATTTTTGTAAAAACACAATTGGTTCACTAATGTCCTTTAGGGAAGGAAGCCGGTCATCTTTACCTGATTACACACCCATGGTTGATTCTTAACAGCTGCCAAATGGAGTAGCAAACCACTCAGTGGTAGCAAACTTCGACAAAGACTACAGCAGTTCAAGAAGAAGGCCCACCAACACCTTCTTATGGCAACCAGGAATGGGTAATAAATGCTGGCCTTGCCAACGATGTCCACATCCTGAGAATGAATATGGACAAAAAGGAAATCATACTCCAGGACCGCGAGCTTGAATAAGGCTTAGATGCCAACACCCCTCCGGATCCTTCTTCCCCTTCACTTTCCTCTGACCCCACCATTCCTTCAATCTCATCCTTTGCTGTGTTTTCACTATCCCCTCTGATCTCCTCTCTGACCACAAATGATCAGTCCTCAGCAAAGGCCTCAGCTTCATTCTCTTACTTCCCCACCTCAATGAATTTCTGGCTCAGCATAATGGTGAGCTCTTCTTCCATCGCCTTTGTCTCTGTGCCCACTTCTTTGGCCAGGAGTATTCCCCCCTGCACAGCAGACCCTTTCTCCTGACTTCATAATTCTCACTCTATCAGGACCCCGCCCTCTGGCCTTTTACCCTCTCTTGATCTTTTCATTGGGAACTGCCTGGGTGACATCGGCCACCTCAATTTCGCTATTCCCCTCACTCACTCTAACTTAGCTCCCTCTGAACTTGCAGCACTCCGTTCTCTCAAGTCCAACTCTGACATTGTCATTAAACCTGTTGACAAGGGCGACGCTGTTTTTGTTTGGTGAACAGACCACCGAACACATCTTCCCCTCCCCTTTCAGCATTCCAAAGGGTCCATTCCCTCGACGACACCCTGATCCATTCTTCAATCACCTCCAACACCTGCTTCCATTCCCACAGCACCTTCTCGTGCAAGTGCAGGAGATGCAACACCTGCCCTTTCACCTCCTCCCTTCCCACCATCCCAAACTCTCCTTCCAGTTGAAACAGCGGTTATTTGTACTTCTTTCAATTTAGCATACTATATTCGCTGCTCACGGTGCGGTCTCCTCTACATTGGGGAGACCAAATACAGATTGGGTGACCGCTTTGCGGAACACCTCCATGGCCCTGAGCTTCCAGTCACTTGCCATTTAAATTTTCGCTCCACTCCCACTCTGACCTCTCCATCCTCAGCCTCTTACACTGTTCCAATGAGGCTCAACGGAAATTCGAGGAACAGCAACTCATATTTCGATCAGGCACTTTACAACCTTCCGGACTTAACATTGAGTCAAACAATTTCAGACCATAACCTCTGCTCCCATTTTTTTGGACAGCAGCTGTTGCTGATGATTCAGCTATTCCCATTTACAACTCCTCTAGACTCATCTTTTGTTTCTTTATTTGTCCCATTACCATCCCCTTTTGCCTTGCACCATCATCCCTTTTGTTATTTAATCACTCCTACCTTCCACCCTATCACAGACCTTTCTTTTTTCTTTCCTCCCCTCCTTTACCTGCCTCTGTACTTGCTTAAAACCTGTTACATGTCTATATTCTTCCAGTTATGACTAAAGGTCATGACCTGAAACGTTAACTCTGTTTCTCCCTCCACAGATGCTGCCTGACCAGCTGAGTGTTTCCAGCATTTTCTGTTCTTACTCCAGAATCACTGCATTACAAGAGATTAGCTAAGTGAAGAAAACTGGGGGGAAAAATTGTAGTGTGCCCATTTTGTTGCTTTATTTTACTGTGGCTTTTTGATACTGAACGTGACCCCTGCCAATCAACTGCACCAGTTTGGGAAAATGATTTATGCATATCTTATCATAGCAGGCAGAATATAGCTAATACAATATATGAAGTCTATTATTACATCTACTGAGGTTTATACAAGTAATGAATGACAATGTTTTACACACAGGATGGGCCCCACAGAATGAGGACCTGTTGTATGTAATCAGTTGCATCTTTGTGTAGCATAATTTCACATGCATTATGACACTGCGATGACTCCTGCATTTATTTCCTACAGATTCATGAGGCTCATAGGAACGTGAGTAGGGTATTCAGCCCCTCGAGCCTGTTCCGTTCGTCAATTAGATCATGGCTGATCTGTACCTCAAGTTCATTGATTCGCCTTTGGTTCATACACCTTGATACCCTTACCTAATAAAAATCAGTCAACCTCCGTTTTGAACATTTCAATTGACCCAGCATCCGCAGCTTTTTGGGAGAGACAGTTCCAGCATTCCACTACCCTTTGTATGGAGAAAGTGCTCCCTGATTTCACTCTTGAATGGCTGAGCTGTCATTTTAAAATTATCCCCCTTCATTCTGGATTTCCCTACCAGAGCTTCCTGCATCTACCCTATTGAATCCTTTTATCATCTTAATCACCTCAATTAAATCTCCCCTCAACATTCATGCAAAAAACCTAACAAGCCATGTGATGCCTCATCTGAATTTTGGCAAACTAGACTGATACAAATAACTAAAAACATGTCACAGCAAAAAGGGGAACACTGTACAAAATGTCTGCCCACAGCCAGCATGCTTAAGGAATAAAATAGAGAAGCAAAGGGACAAGGAGAAACACAAGCAAGTGCATACGTATCTTCCTTCAGGTGAGTGCAGTCCTATTCAGTATTTCAGTTTGCGGTAGTCTAGTTTACTAATTGCTGAGCTTAGCTAAGATCATCTTTCATCTCTTTGTGGTTTCTTGAGACAACTTATAAATATTTAACTGGCTGCAATCCATGCACCTGAATGTGATCATCTACTTTTAATTAATGAGTTCAGCAGCCCATGTTTATTTTGTACTTAATACTGCAGTTTGCAACTTCACCTCTGGAACAATAGGTAGATAAGTCACAAAATGCGCAGCTGGAAGACATTAACAAAAAAACCCTGAATAATTTTGTGACGATGCCACAATAGCATAGCTCCTTTATGTTGTAAAGTACAAAGATGAAGGTTTGCTCCTGCATTTCCTATACCTACAGTGAATTCCTGATCCTGAATTTCATTGAGTGTGTTGGTTATATCATGGAATTATTTATTTATTTCAAGTGCATGCTGCCAACTACATCACAATTTTTGAAAACCTGTCTGCATGGAAGGCAGTTACTGGCATTGTGAAAATTAAAAACTAGCAGAAGTAGCAATATTACATTAATGGCATCATTCCATTGCTATAAATATTACACACACATCCATCCTTACACTGCTAACCTGATTTATGAAACACAGTATTAGCCTTCAATGTTTTCTAGATGAATGATTGTGCTCATTGGAGTGAGTGAATGTCACTTTTGGACAAAGGAACACTTTCCCATTTTTGTCGCATAGCGTCAGCATCAAGCATTCTGTCAGATACAGTACCGACCAGATACAGGGTTATTCTCTATGATGTCCCAACTATGCACCTTAACTTCAAATTCTGAAGAGAACTGTGTCAGCCACCCCTCCCCCCACAACTGCCACAACTGTAACTATTCATTTTCTCGCTGGAATGAAACATCGAATTTAGTGCCAAATGCACTGTGGACCCATGCCAATTGGGAAAAGGACTGATACTGCCTAAACTCATTTTACTTAGGGCTCATACGTCCAAAGATGTGTGGGTTAGGTTGATTGGCCATGATAAAAATTGGCCCTTAGTGTTAGGGGGGATTAAATACGTGGGGTTACGGGGTTACGGGGATAGAGCTTGGGTGGGATGGCTGTCGGTATAGGGACCGGGTGCTAGGGTTTGGATGATCAGCCATGATCTTGTTGAATGGCGGAGCAGGCTCGAAGGGCCGAATGGCCTACTCCTGCTCCTATCTTCTATGTTTCTATGTTTCTATGTAAGCATAAAGCATCATTCCAGTTTGAATTTGGCATGAATTGGTAGCCTTGAGGACGAGTTCATAGAATGTATTCGGGATGGTTTCTTCGAACAATACATTGTGGAACCAACCAGAGAGAAGGCTATTTTAGATCTGGTAATGTGTAATGAGACAGGATTAATTAATGATCTCATAGTAAAGGATCCTCTAGGGAAGAGTGATCATAGCATGATAGAATTTCAAATTTAGTTTGAGGGTGAGAAACTTAGGTCTGAAACTAGTGTCCTAAACTTAAATAAAGGCAATTACAAAGGTATGAAGACAGAGTTGGCTAAAGTAGACTGGGAAAATAGATTAAAGGGTAAGATGGTAGATAAGCAGTAGCAGACATTTAAGGAGATATTTCATAACTCTCAGCAAGGGTTTATTCCAGTGAGAAAGAAAGCCTCTATGAGAAGGATGAACCATCCATAGCTAACTAAGGAAGTTAAGGATGGTATCAAATTGAAAGAAAAGGCATTCAATGTTGGGAAAATTAGTGGTAGGCCAGAGGATTGGGAAATTTTTTAGAAACTAGCAAAGGATGACTAAAAAAATAATAAAGAGGGAGAAGATAGATTATGAAAGTAAACTAGCAAAATATATAAAAACAGACAGTAACAGCTTCTACGGGTGTATATAAAAGGGAAGAGAGTAGCTAAAGTAAATGTTGGTCCCTTGGAGGGTGGGACTGGGGAATTAATAATGGGAAACAGGGAAATGGCAGGGACTTTGAACAAATATTTTGTATCAGTCTTCATGGTAGAAGACACTAAAAGCCTCCCAATAATAATTGATAATCAAGGGGCTATAGGGAGGTAGGAACTTAAAACAATGACGATTACTAGAGAAAAAGTACTAGGCAAACTAATGGGACTAAAGGTTGACAAGTCCGCTGGACCTGCTGGCCTACATCCTAAGGTCTTAAAAGAAGTGGCTGCAGAGACAATGAATGAGTTGGTTGTAATCTACCAAAATTTCCTGGATTCTGGAGAGGTCCCAGCGGATTGGAAAACCGCAAATGTAACATCCCTATTCAAGAAAGGAGGGAGGCAAAAAGCAGGAATCTATAGGCCAGTTAGCCTAACATCTGTTATTGGGAAAATGCTGGAATCTATTATTAAGGAAGTAATAGCAGGACATTTAGAAAATCATAATACAATCAAGCAGAGTCAACATGGTTTTATGAAAGAAAAACCGTGTTTGACAAATTTACTAGAGTTCTTTGAGGATGTAGCGAGCAGGGTGGATAAAGGGGAACCAGTAGATGTAGTGTATTTGGGTTTCCAGAAGGTATTCGATAAGATGCCACATAAAAGGTTACTGCACAAGATAAGAGCTCACGGGGTTGGGGGTAATATATTAGCATGGATAGAGGATTGGCTAACTAACAGAAAACAAAGAGTCAGGATAAATGGGTAATTTTCCGGTTGGCAAACTGTAACTAGTGGGGTGCCACAGTGATCAGTGCTGGGGCCTCAACTATTTACAATCTATATTAATGACTTGGATGAAGGGGCCATGTGTACTGTAGCCAAATTTGCTGATGATACAAAGATAGGTGGGAAAGCAAGTTGTGAGAAGGACACAAAGGGGTAGATTTTCTCAATGGGAAGCTTTTGGAGGTGGGACTGCTGCTTGCCAGCTTTCAATCCCGCCTCCATCAGCTTCTGGCCAACCAGCGGGCTCAGCAGGCCAATTAGGGGGAAGTCAGTGACAGAGCACGTCAACGTATGACATGCCATCTGTCAAGAACTTTTGAAAGAAGAAATGTCATCATTTGACAGCTCTGTGAAGCTGTGAAACACTGACATTCTGTGTAGTTTGATGAGTCCTTGTGTTCAGGACTCATCAAACCTTTCAACTTTGCAGAAATCACCTGGCTGTTGGGTTGGAGGATCCAACAGCCAGTCTGTGATATCTACAATGGAGATGTCAGGACTCTGGCTCCATAGCGGCTGAAGGCTGTAGGCAGAAACAAAGGTAAGAGAATATTTTCTAACACTTTACACTCACCTTACATACTTACCGCTCCACACTTGCACCCATCACTCACCTCTACATCGCACTTTCAGACTCCTCCAACCCCCGCAGACCTCCTACTCATCTCCTACACCCTGGCGGGGTTCCCTGAGGTTGGGAAACCTGCACTTCAGAAGGAAAAATGTGGGTAATCCTATTTTCTGCCTGTTAACTACCTGTTAACAGGCAGTTAATAGGCTTTAATCCCTTTCCCGCCTCGAGGAGACGGGACCCAAGGCAGGACGGCTTCCCGCCTCCTGACAAGAGGGCACGGAGGCGGGTTGGGGGCGGGTTTGCCACCCGCCCCCAAATTCTGCAACTTTACCAGCAGTCCCGCCCCCATACCCGCCTCCTCGGGGCTGACAAAATCCAGCCCAAAGAGTCTGCAAAGGGATATAGATAGGTTAAGTGAGTGGGTAAAAATTTGGCAGATGGAGTATAATGTGAGAAAATGTGAAGTTATCCACTTTGGTAGGAAAAATAAAAAAGCTAATTATTATTTAAATGGAGAGAGACTACATAATGCTGTGGTACAGAGGGATCTGGGGGTCCTCGTACATGAAACACAAAAAGTTAGCATGCAGGTACAGCAAGTAATTAGGAAGGCAAATGGAATGTTGGCCTTTATTGCACGGGGGATGGAGTATAAAAGTAGGGAAGTCTTGCTACAACTGTCCAGGGTGCTGGTGAGACCACACCTGGAGTACTGCGTACAGCTTGACAGGGTAGATGCAGGTAGGATTTTTCCCCTCGTGAGGGAATCTAGAACTAGGGGGCATAGTTTCAGGATAAGGGGTCGCCCATTTAAAATGGAGATGAAGAGGAATTTCTTCTCTCAGAGGGTCGTGAATCTTTGGAATTCTCTAACCCAGGGAGCTGTGGAGGCAGAGTCATTGAATATATTCAAGGCGGAGATAGACATATATTTAAGCTACAGGGGAATCAAGGGTTATGGGAAGCAGGCGGGAAAGTGGAGTTGAGGCCAAGAATGGTGGGGCAGGCTCGAGGGGCCAAATGGCCTACTCCTGCTCCTATTTCTTATGTTCTTATGAATTCAGGCCCTTCACTTCTATGGGTAACGCTGAGCTGACAAACATCATGAGGCTAATGATGTGATATAAAGTGGCAGAGCCCATATTATTGAGTGCAGAGTGGGCCTACTCTGTACCTGATGCTCACCAAGTATGATAATGCAACGGGATAGTGCACAGGGTGCTCGGAGCCTGCGCACAGACTTGTGTGCAATGTTGTTTATGTCCCTAGCTTTTCTATTAATTTGGGGTTCTCCTTACAAAGCATCTGGGGCACCTGAACAGCAGTGCAGGCACTCAGTGCCCATCTGTAATAGGTGCTACAGGGATAGCCTCTACGAAATGGAACATTTTGATTTTTTTGGCCTCTAAAGGCCAATCTTGAAAAGCATTATTTTTAGACCATTTTTGCCCTTCACTAGCTGCCAGTGCCCAATAATGTGGCCAAGCACCATGGTGCATACAACCCTTTTGGGTCAGCTTAGGGAGCACGGTAAAATATTTGAATGATCTGATCTCACATTATCAGGCTACGTCAGTCACGTGGGGTTCAGGTGTTTGCACTGCTTGTGAAGCAGCAGTCCCAGCAGCACTATGCCGGGGATCACATTATCTGTCCCTGTTTACTGAAAAATTAATTGGGATTGGGGAATTTAAATACCAAAAATGTATGCATCTTCATCAAGAGCTGGTTCCTGGAAAAACTACTGGCTTTGTTGGCATAGGTACTCAGGTTCTCAAAGCCCCTTCTAACAAACCTTGTACTCCTCTAGCTCATCGAATCCAACTCTCCTTATGTTGATCCATCCAGGTTTGGAACAGCAGATAGGATCAATATAGTATCTGTAGTGCTAATTTTATCAACAATCAAGGAAACCATAATTACCCCATTAGGACAATTAATAAATGCCCATATCCGTTTAGGGGAAGGTGAACAGTGTCACTAGCGTCAGCTGTGGTTCAGTGGGTAGAGCCATCGCCTCTGAGTCAGAAGGTTGCTGTTCAAGTCCCACTACAGAGACTTGAGCTCAAAAATTTAAGCTGAAACTCCAGTGCAGTACTGAGGGAGTGCTGCACTGTTGGAGGTGCTGTCTTTCAGATGAGATGTTAAATCCAAGGTCCCGTCTGCTCTCTCTGGTAGACGTAAAAGATCCCATGGTACTATTTCAAAGAAGAGCAGCGGAGTTATCCTCAGTGTCCTGGCCAATATTTATCCCTCAATCAACATCACTAAAACAGATTATCTGGTCATTATCGCATTGCTGTTTGTGGGAGCTTGCTGTACGCAAATTGGCTGCCGCGTTTACTACATTACAACAGTGACTACACTTCAAAAGTGCTTCATTGTGAAGCGCTTTGGGACGTCCTGAGGTCATGAAAGACGCTATATAAATGCAAGTCTTTCTTTTTTTCTTTAGTCATTGAAGGCTTCCAATGACTCGTGGGTGTTGCATACAAACATGAAAAATAATTAAAAACTGGAAATCTAAAACTGTAAGGGGTGGTGTGTGCCCAGTCAGCTTCACCTCTGACTGTCTCTGAGCGGTTCGAATCGCTCCCACACCCCTGGGTTCTAGACACCGGACTTAGATACAGGCGGCGATACAGAAAATCGAGTAGACAAGTGGTTTGGTGCAAGAAAACCGCAAATTTTATTAAAAGGCTGAATAAAACACAATACTGAAAAATACTGGAATAATTACAGGCATATAAAACCAATACACTTACTCACTTATTTGGGAATGGGGAACACACGGCACATTGAGGGAAACAAATACATTAAAAATCCCCTTATCCTTATCCCACCCCTAGCACCTAACTAGATTAAGCTATGAGGGGCCAGGAATTCATGCTCACCAATTCAAAACCTGTTGATTTAGCTGGTTGTGGCCTTGGGGTTCACTCTTGTTGTCCGTTGGGGCTCGGTTGGCGGTCTATATTGTCAATATGATTTTACTACCCATGCTTTGAACGCCAACTTATTCATCAAACACCAGCTTATAACTAGGTCGTTTGTCTCCTGACGCGTCTTTCCGCTGCCCTTCTCTGCCTTTATCGGTTTTACCGTTTTTCTCATTTCGTCTCATCTCGTCTCGTCTGCCCGTTTGTGGCCCCGTATGTCCGTGCATATTCGATTCGGGTCTCGTTCTCCTCCCGCGTTTGGCCCCCGCTATGGTAATGGGCATCTTTGGTGTCGAGTGGTGCGGGGAGGCAGAAGGGAGCCCGCCACGAGGCCAGGGCACGAAAGTCGAGAAGCAAGCGGTCAGAGCAAGCGCCTTGGCCATCGGTGGGCCTACAATTATACCCGGTTCTTCATCCCTTATTTGCGCGCCAAATCAGGTCAGTCTTTTGTCTAACTTTTGGCGGGCTCATCCAAAGTGATTACGGTCGTCTACTTTAACGGCTTTTGGGGCGGTTGTCTCCTGGTTTAATGGCTCCGATGTCCTGGCTGTTTGTTATTTATGAAATTTAATTGTCCTTATCCTGGCTTGATGGCTACTGTGAGCTGTTACCGATTATGTATGCAGAAACTTAATGGCCTTGATTAGGCCCATTCAGACCTGATCTATTCCAAGGTGAATGAATGCATATTCTGTGTTTACCTAGCTGTCTGACTTCACAAAGTCTTTCACAGATTCATGCATTTTAGGTTTCGTTTCAGGTTTTGAAAAGTGCCTGCCTTTTTGCAGGGCCTTGCTTTTAAAATCCTGTACTTTTGGTCACGAGGTTGCAGAAGTCATTTTGGGTACCTTTTTTTTTAATAACTTGTCCATGCAGGGTCCCTTTATCCATAACTCTTGGGGAATGTGGGAATATTGAGAACCCTATAAAACTCAAATTGAAAATACTAGAAGGACATAGCAGGCCAGTCAGCATCTGTAAAGAGAAAGGACAGATTAAAGTTTTGGGTACAACTGATGAAGGGTTATACATAAGACAGTAATATTAATAAATTAATCTCTACACCACAACTATTGACTCTGGGCTCTCACTGGGCACCTGACAGGTCCATTGTAGCTGAGGTGCCTGCAACTGTGAGGAACGAGCTTGCAATTTTCCTGGTCTGGACCACATAGCTTGAGTGGACTGCTGGCTCAGTCTCGGCCCCTGGCAGGGCCTTGCGCTGGGATCAGAAGACAGAAACAGGAATGTAGCTGCAAGCTTGAGAGCCTTGCAGCTACACTCATGACCATTGGCATCAGGGCATGTTTACTGCTGCTGAAGAGCAGTAGCCAGAAGGCCCCAGGCCCTTTGACTGTCTGGGGTGAGAGGTTGAGAGGGGGTTCGGGGTGGCAATTGGTAAAATTTAATTGGCCAACTTGCCTCTTTAATCTTCAAGCTACCAAGGACCCCTATAGACATTCCGATCTGGTCTGTGGAGAGCCCCAGTGCAAGCACCACACCAGGTTTCTTTAGGCACCCCGCCACATGAGTGCCCAATGCTCTGACAGCAAGGCATGTGAGGTGGTAGGCTGTGACTACCTCCTCCTGCCTTATTACTATTCTGAGCCTGCACCTATTTCAGATACAGCCCAGTTATGTTCCATTGGAAGCCCTGGGATTCCTGGGGTAGTGTAAGGAGGTGCAGACCTATTACAAAAGGTCTTTGCCCTGTTTTTTCTTCTTAATGCCTTGGAACTGAGTATTCCTCAGGCTGAATGAAAAGGAAAATTTCCCTAACAATTTTCAGCAGCATTTAGTTGTAAACACTGCCAACAAGTTATCTCCTTTGGCCCTCACGCTGATTTCAACTGGCTCCGGGATCAATTACCTTTGTCTTGCTGCCTTTTGGGGCTTTTCCTGGGGACTTAAAGGAATTCATGCAAGCTCTCCGCTGGTGAGTGTTCCACTGAGGTCTTACAAGTGCATAATGGACTAAATTCCTACCATAGCTCAGGAACTCGCAGGCACAGCTCCCTGACATTCGTGGGGCAGGTGGAAGGCTCACCTGCTTTGCCCTGGCTGCAATTTGGGGTGGGGGGAAGTTAAACTGGTCAGAAATGTAGTGAAAGCTGATTCCACCCTAAATACTAGCCCTGGGTGGGCAACACCCCCACTCTCTACCTTCTCTGGCCCCAGGAATTAAATTGTTAATAACCTTTATTCGTGTATACAAGGCTAATATTATGGCAATAAAGCTTCTTCTGACATCTGAGTAGTTTAATGACTGTAATATTAGGATTTGCTTCAGCATTTACAGCGTGTGATTTGAAAAAAACAGTCTGGCTTGCCTGGAATTCCCTGGAGCTGAGGGTAAAGTTATAGTTGCGAGGTCAGGTGCAGTGAAAACAATGTTGTGTAGTGCTCACTCGCCTCAAAAGCTTCCAGTGAAGACTCAACGTAATGTAAGGTTATATAACAGGAGAAGCAGTGTTGGAAAGTGAGAGGCAATTAATCAGAGAAGACTTTGATAAACTGATTGTAAGTTTTCTTTATCAGTCAGTATAGAAGAGGAAGCTGAGTCTGCCACTAGTTGTTGACAGTGTAATTTGCAGTAGTGAGATACCACATTGTAAGGGATATAAGCCTTTAAATATAAAGCCTTGATAAGGGACAGATCAATTTCCATCTTAAACTTGGGTGTATATATATATATAGCCAGCAATTAGGAAGTCCGATCATGAACTCTTGAGTGGTAAGGTAATACCTCTTCAATGTAAAACTTTTATAAGGATCAGACTCTCATGCTGCTGGAATACCGTTGACCCAAACTAAATGTGAAACATGCGACTGAACACATTTGAAAGAAATTTATATGCTAGACTCGAGGGCCGGTATGGATTTGAACTGAGAAGTGAATGAACGGCGTTAGTCTCAACCAGTTCTACTGCCTGCGGGTATCCTGCTCTGTCATATCTATCGTGGCGGGCTGTATCATCTTAGGAGTCTCCAGTTATTGTGGGGCTGATGCAGTGGGTGGCATCTTTCTCGGTGCAGGTGCATTAGGTAAGTCAACAATCCGCATTCGGATTCTATTGTTCTATTGTTCTTTAAGACTTCAGCAACATTTTTGGAACTATCTCAACCCACTGAGATCAGATAAAAGATCAAAGAATTAAAATACCTTTTTAAAAATATACTTAGCTTAGATTATCTCTCTTAAAGGGAGTAGTACTGTAGGGGAAATGTTCAATGTATAGCATTTTTCCTTACTATATCACCCACTTAAAGTTTAAAAAGCCCTAACTTTAAGAGAAATCCTGAAGAGATTTTATATTTCATCTTGAGGTAAAGACAAATTTGAGCAATGGACTCAGTCAGCCATTACCTGCAACAAGAAAATAGAATAGAATGAGTTCTGACGAAAGGTCACCAACTTGAAACGTTAACTCTGTTGCTCTCTCCACAGATCTCTCTTCTCTTAGGCAGTCCCTCGGAACCGAGGATGACTTGCTTCCACATTAAAAATGAGTTCTCGGGTGACTGATGAGTCCAATGCGGGACCTACAGTCTCTGTCACAGGTGGGGCAGATGGTGGTTGAAGGGGTGGGTGGGTGGGGTGCTTGGGTTTTCTGTTTATATATAATAGATTGAGGATTGGGCTCCTGCTCCTTCCTAGATGCTGATTGTGAGCTGATCACGAAAGGAACGTCTCATAGGAACAAGTTACACAAGACAGCAGATATCCCCAGTTTACAGATTTGCATTTCCTATTCATTGTAAATAGCACTAAATTCCAATAAACAGGATGCTGCTGTTTGCAAAAACATGTATTTGTATTTAGTTACAATGCTCCCCAATGCGAAGGGTCATCGACCTGAAACGTTAACTCTGTTTCTCTCTTCACAGATGCTGCCTGACCTGCTGAGTATTTCCAGCATTTTCTGTTTCTATTTCAGATTTCCAGCATCCACAGTATTTTGCTTTTGCATTGTTTTATCCTGTTTGCTATGCAACTGTAAGTTGTCTAGCATTGTTTGCTATGAATCCTTAGGAATAAATTCCATAATATTGTGATTCTTTTGGTTATTGTTCTTTCAAGCTCACATTTTGGGCAATTTTGACAATAATCTTGCACTTTGGATTCCTGCCCCCTGGGAGCAGTATTAAGACTAGTCCAAACTCATTTCGCTTAACAGCCATCAATGGTTGAACCTTTAATTTCTCTCTGTCTGAACTGAATTCAAATCCAGTTCCACAGGTTACAGAGCAAGTAGGGAGAAACTATTTCCTCTGGCAAGTGGGTCAGAAACCAGAGGTCATAGATTTAAAATAATTGGCAATAAGCAGAGGCCTGAAGAAAAAATGGATGGCAAATATTCATACGACATTCTTCTGTGTGCTGCTTTAATGGAGCCATTAACCCATTAAAAGCAGACAGAGAATATCCATCTGAATTTGTTAAGCATTCTAGCCTTTAAAGTGCCTCCTTTTGTCCCCCTCTGCATCTAATTTGTATGATTGTAATTCTATGACTCACATTCAATAGGCCAGGTTTTCTAGTTAAAGCCCCCTTGAGTTGGTCGGTTAGGGACGTTGTTTCGAATGGGGAGAGGACTGGAGCTGCTGTTTAATGTAGGTTGGAGCTGGGGTTGCTGATTAGTATGGATAAGACCGGGGCTGCTAAATAATGTATGTTGGAACTGGATTTGCAATTAGAATGGATTATTGGGAACGTTACTTTGAGTGGGTGCAGTGAGATGACTGATTAGAGTGGTTAGGCTGGGGGTATGCAGGTTAGAGTGGGTGGGCGGATTGGGGATGCTTGATTAGCAAAAGCAAATTGCGTTGTTGATTGGAGTGGGTTGATAGTAGTAGGTTCAGTGGAACAGCCGTTTGGATGAAAAGTGGGTTGTTATTTATGAGGTATAAGTTGAGTAGTTCTGCCTTGACTGCTCACCTCAGACAACTTTTGGGTGAAAAGAAAATTATACTATTGCATTAAATATGTTTGACATGCTCACATTTCCTGAAAAGCTATATTTGGGTGTAAGATCTGCAGCAGCTTTTACGATCCTTAAAAGCATTGAAATTATATGCTATCCTATTTGTCTGTTTTGTCCTGCTTCAGTCTAGTTCTGTTTTCTAACTAGTTGCTTCACAACTTTAATTCTTATTCCCATCCCATTTTATCAGGATTATAAATCAAAGAAAACGGACAAATTTTTACAGATTCTACTGGGGTCCTGTATTTCGATCTAAAACTCCACTAACCCTTCTGATCTAGATGATTCAAATGGAGAAAATCCAAGGATAAAGTCTGTGGGAAATGAAAGTACGGCGATGGTGTGACAGAGGGGTTGAGAGATTGAGAGTCAGAAAGTGGAAGAAAGGGAAAGAGGATTCATTTGATACCAATCCCAATCTTTCTGTTCCTTCAGCTAAAATTAAACTCCATTCCCAGCAATGCCCTTCACCCAATCTTGTGACAAGTTAAAAGAAATAAATGTTATTCTGTGGCACAGAGGGTTAATATTAGGAATGGGCAAAGTTTCAGGGACACCAAGCTCGCTGATGAATATTGTCAGGTTAATTTTAAAATCATACTTTTAAATTAGCTAACTCAATCTAATACTGTCTTTATTATACAGGTCTGATCATTTCCATATTTCCCTTCATCCGGACATGGCTGGAATACAATCGGGTTCTACCATTTCTGGGTAATGTATAGAACAGCTGTAGCATCACATTTTCATTTTCCTGTTTATTAGAATTCTTTATTCCGCTGACACTAGATGCATGGTATTAGGAATTTATGTTTGAAATCATAAGAATCAAAGGTGTTTACGGCACAAAGGAGGCTATTCGGCCTATCGTGTCTGTGCCGGCCAAAAAAGAGCTATCCAGCCTAATCCCACTTTCCAGCTCTTGGCCTTTAGCCTTGTAGGTTACGGGACTTCAGGTGCATATCCAAGTACATTTTAAATGTGATGAGGGTTTCTGCCTCTACCACCCTTTCAGGCAGTGAGTTCCAGACCCTCGCCACCTTCTCAACTCCCCACTAATCCTTTTACCAGTTACATTAAATCTATGCCCCCTGGTTATTGATCTCACTGCTAAGGGAAATAGGTCCTTCCTATCCACTCTATGTAGGCCTCTCATAATTTTATACACTTCAATTAAATCTCCCCTCAGCCTCCTCTGTTCCAAAGACAACAACCCCAGCTGATCCAATTGTTCCTCATAGCTAAAATTCTCCAGTCCTGGCAACATCCTCGTAAATCTCCTCTGTACCCTCTCTAGTGTAATCACATCTTTCCTGTAATGTGGTGACCAGAATTGTACGCAGTACTCTAGCTGTGGCCTAACTAGTGTTTTATACAGTTCTAGCATAACCTCCCTACTCTTATATTCTATGCTTCAGCTATTAAAGGAAAGTATCCCGTATGCCTTATTAACCACCTTATCTACCTGACCTGCTACCTTCAGGGATCTGTGGACATGCACTCCAAGGTCCCTCTGTTCCTCTACACTTCTCAGTGTCCTACCATTTATTGGGGCAGTAATTCCTCCCCAAACGCGTGAGTACGGAAGGGGTACTCACCCGTCTGGCCGGAGGAAATGCCGGTTTTCAGCATGCACAGCGCATGCGCTGAAAACCGGCATTTCCTCTCCTCTAACCCAAGAGGTGAAGAGGCTAGTGCGTGCGCTGTAGGGGGCAGCGCGTGCGTCTTGGATTTCCTCTGTTTTGGGGGATTTGCGCATGTCTAAAGGCCTCCGGTCTTTACGCTTGTAAAAAGCACACGTACGGATTTATTTTTACAGGTAAGTGGTGTTTTAGTGTAATTTAGAATTTTTTTTCCCACAGGTTTATTATTTTAAAGAATCTACAATAAGGTAAGTTTAGTTTTAGACCCTTTTTATTAAAAATTTATTTTTTTCAAAAAGAAAATTATTGTTTAAATTATTTTTTTAAACTTATTTATACTTAATTTAATGATTGGGATGTTTATTAAATTTTTATTTAACGTTTAAATAGTGTTTTGGGCCCCCGTAGTTTTCATGAGTTTGACAGTTCTTACTCTCAAACTCATGAATGAACCTTCCCCTCCCCTGATTGGTTGTACAGTGCTCACCTGATCCCAGCCGGCACATCGCACTAACTACGCCGCTGGATCAGGTAAGCACTGCACGCTGACAGCTGAACCGGGCTTGTGACAGGAAATGCAAGCAGGCCCGGGCTTCAGATGTCAGCGCGCAGGGTGAGTGCAGATCGGGGGCTTGCACGCGCGGCAAGCCCCCGACACCAAGTTCTGGGCCAATGTGTATTCCCTTGCCTAGTTAGCCCTCCCCAAATGCATTACCTCACACTTCTCCAGATTGAATCCCATTTGCCACTTTTCTGCCCACCTGACCAGTCCATTGATATCTTCCTGCAGCCTACAGCTTTCTTCCTCACTATCAGCCACACGCCCAATTTTTGTATCATCTGCAAACTTCTTAGTCATGCCCCCTTTATTGAAGTCTAAACCATTGATACATACCACAAAAAACAAGGGACCTAGTACTGAGCCCTGCGGAACCTCACTGGAAACAGCCTTCCAGACATAAAAACACCCATCGATTATTACCCTTTGCTTCCTGCCACTGAGCCAATTTTGGATCCAACATTCCACTTTCCCTTGGATCCCACGGGCTTTTACTTTTGTGACCAGTTTGCCATGTGGGACCTTGTCAAAAGCTTTGCTAAAATCCATGCAGACTACATCAGACGTGCTACCCTCATCAACCCTGTTAGTTACCTCCTCAAAAAATTCAATCAAGTTAGTCAGGCACGACCTTCCCTTAACAAATCCATGCTGACTGTCCTTGATTAATCTGTGCCTTTCTAAATGACAATTGATACTGTCCCTCAGAAATTTTTCCAATAATTTGCCCATCACCAAGGTTAGGCTGACTAGACTGTAATTACTCGGTTTCTCCCTTTCTCCCTTTTTAAACAACAGTACAGCATTAGCAGTCCTCCAGCAGCATGTCTGTAGCCAGAGAGGATTGGAAAATGATGGTAAAGGTCTCCGCTATTTTCTTTGTATGAGGTTATGCTGTCTGATAATATGTCACACATGATGCTCTATCAGGTTTAAAAACAACCAGGAATGCATTCATGTCATCATTTCTGCCCCCAAATATTTGTTTTAAAATATTTTTTAACAATAGATTTAATTAGAAGGAATTAACTGAATACAGTCAGCTCTATTTACCTGGATATAAGGGACAATTGGTTATTAGAAAAAAATCATAAATCTCAAACCAAAGCAATAGAATTCAGTAGTAAATTAACTGCTTAAAATGGATACTAATGCCGTTTTAATCAATAAATTAGTGGCCATTATCAGCAGTTGATTTACTACTGAACTCCAGTTGCTTTGGTTTGGCATTTGAAAGGAGAGGCAAGATTAGCTGCCCTTGAGAGTATCAAGGCAGCATTCAATAGAGGGTGGCACCAAGGAACCCTAGCAAAACTGAGGGCAATGGGGGTCAAAGGGAAAAGCCTCCAAACCTGACAGAAAGAAAGATGGTTACCTTTCTCACAGCCCAGCAAGAGTTCCTCATGGAAGCGTTCTCACCACAGCAATCTTCAGCTGCTTCTTCAATGACCTTCCCTCCATTACAAGGTCAGGAGTGGGGATATTTCTGACAATTTCATCATATTTGTAGTGTCCGCGCATCAATAATACACGGACTGCAGGAGAACAATAATAACAGGTATTTACTGAACAGAGGGTAAGCTTAAACTGAAAGCACAGGAGCCTGCTATGGCTTTATATACAGGTGTGGTCACAGCCGGTACTACAGTATAAAATCAGTTCTCTCTTAAAGGTACATACACAACAATTCCTCCCCTTTTAGATAAACAGTACATAACATTCATTTAACAATTAAATAATAACTAATTACAATTACAATTTTCTCTGTACTATATACATCAACTGAAATAATCATTTATAAGTTCAGTCTTTGAGGAGGCTTCCTGATCCTGACTGGATAGCGCCTTTCTTGAGTATCCTGTTCTTGCGGTGGAGTCGATTCTGGCTCATTGTCATTGGTTGGTTCGTCAGCTTCCAATACCACTGATTTTGAGGTAGACGCAATCTGTACTTCGGGTTCATTACCAGGTGCACATGCTCGTGGTATGGGTTTGGCTTGTTCCTGTGACTCTAGAATCTGGTCAGCATGGCGTCTCACGATGCTCTCTCCAACGTCCACTGTGTACATTAGTGGTCCCTGCTGTGTGCATATCGTTTCTGGCTGCCATTTTTCTGTTCGGTAGTTGCGGGCCAAGACTGGTTGCCCTATCTTGAAGCTCCTGGTTGGCTTCTCATTGATGTGCTGGAATTGCTTATCCTCAACATCTCGTCTTATGTTTGGTTTGAGCAAATCCAGGCGACATCTTAGCCTTCGGTTGAAGAACATTATGGCTGGAGCTTGGTTGGTGACTGCATGTGTCGCATTCCGGTAAGCAAACAAGAAATTATCCACCTTGTGTTGTAGTGGTATGTCGTCGTTATACATTGCCTTTATTGCCTTTTTAAAGGTCTGAACAAACCTCCCAGCCAATCCATTTGTGGCTGGATGATATGGGGCAGGTGTGTAATGTTTCACCCCGTTATTCCTCAGAAACCTCCGGAAATCCTCAGACACAAACTGTGGTCCATTGTCGGAGCAAATCTGTTCTGGCAAGCCATTCCTGGCGAAGATGGTCCGTAGGACTGCAGTAGTTTTCTCCGTGGTGGTGGAGGACATTTTGATGACCTCTGGCCATTTCGAATGGGCGTCCACGGCGATTAAAAACATTGAGTCCATAAATGGACCAGCAAAATTAATGTGTACCCGTTGCCATGGAGATGAGGGCCACTCCCATGGGTGTAGCGGGGCCTGTGGTGGAGCGTTTTGGACCTTCTGGCATCCTGTGCATCTCTTGGTCATATCCTCGATTTCTTTATCGATTCCCAGCCACCACACAAACGCCCTGGCTAGGCTCTTCATTTTTACCCCTCCCAGATGACCCTCATGAAGCTCATTGAGCACTCTATCTCTCAACTTGGGTGGAATTACCACTCGGGATCCACACATCAAGGTCCCCCGGCACACTGACAGCTGTTCTCTCCTTGGCGAGAATGCTGGCAACAGTGAGTCGCCATGTGCTGGCCATCCCTTCACCGTCAAATCATAGACCCGAGAGTGTGTCAGGTCATTTCGGGTTTCCTTCTCTATACTTGAGTTTGTAATAGGTAGACATTCGACTATGGTCGAATGGAATATCTCAACAGGGTCCACTGCAGGTGCTTCCTCCACCGTAGGCAACGGTAGGCGCAACAGCCCATCAGCGTTTCCATGCTGTTTCGTACCCTTGTACTCTATGTCGTTCTGATGTGCCCCTAGAAAAAGTGACCATCTTTGCAGCCGTTGCGCCGACATCACCGGAACACCCTTCTTTGGGTTAAAAATGGAGACTAGAGGCTGATGATCAGTCAGTAGGGTGAATTTCTGCCCGTGCAGATAGTGATTGAACTTCTTCACCCCCCACACCAGGCTAAGGGCCTCCCTGTCAATCTGGGTGTAGTTACGCTCAGCTGAGGTTAACGAGCGCGACGCAAAGGCTATTGGCCTCTCTGAACCATCAAGGAATTTGTGTAACAGCACCACTTCAATGCCATAGGGAGACGCATCACATGCCAACCGAATCGGTAGTGTTGGATTGTAGTGGGCCAATACTTTTTTGAAGTGATTAGGCATTTACATTTCTGAAAGGCACGCTTACACTCATCACTCCATTTCCATGTTACTCCAGTTTGCAGCAGGACGTTCAGTGGGTGCAGAATTGTAGATAAATTCGGCAAGAACTTATGGTAGTAGTTCACCAACCCGAGGAACGACCTCAGTTGCGACACATTTTCTGGTGCTGGAGCCTTGACTACTGCCTCAATCTTGTCTGGGGACTTATGCAACTCTTCCTCATCAATCATGTGCCCACAATACGAGATTTGTCTCCTGAAGAACTTGCATTTGGGGCGGTTGGCTCGTAGCCCATATTCTTGTAATCTAGTGAGCACCTGCTCCAGGTTGGCAAGGTGTTCACTGTCATTTTCGCCCGTAACCAGGATGTCGTCCAAATAACACTGGGTCCCCGGGATCCCTTGCAGGACTTGTTCCATCGCCCTCTGCCAAATAGCCGGTGCTGATGCAACCCGAATACCAGTCGGTTGTACTGGTAAAGACCTTTGTGAGTGTTTATCGTGAGGTATTTCCTAGATGCTTCTTCCACCTCCATTTGTAGATACGCTTGGGCCAGATCAATCTTTGTAAAGCGTTTCCCTCCAGATAGTGAGGTGAAAATATCTTCTATCCGTGGCAGTGGATATTGTACTGTGTGCTGGACTGGGTTCACAGTTACCTTGAAGTCCCCACAGATGCGAACCTTCTTCGGCTCCCCAGGCGTGCTGCTCAATGATTTCTTCATTACAGGAACAATGGGTGTGGCCCACTCGCTCCAGTCCACCTTGGACTGCACACCCGAACGCTCCAGACTCTCCAGCTCTGCTTCCACGGCTGGGCGGATCGCGTACGGTACTGGTCTGGCCTTAAAAAATTTTGGCTTTGCGTTATCTTCGATTTTTATCGTTGCCGTTACTCCTTTTAGAGTCCCAAGTCCTTGTTGGAACACCTCTTTCGCGTCAGTTAGAATTTTTGACAGTCTTCCAGGTGTGACGTCGTCATCCTTTTTGTCAGTCACAGTTAGAGCCTGAATGGAATGCCAATCCAATTGTATTTTTCGGATCCATTCACGACCCAATAATGGTGGTCCTCCATCTTGTAGTATATGTAGATACAGTTTCTGTGTTTCCTTGCCGTTGTATTTAACTGGCACCCTTATTTTTCCTCTGGGGTAGACTTTTTGCCCCGTGTATGTCTTCAATACAATGGACGTGTCCTTCAAGGGTATGTGTGAGAATAGCCGCTCATAGTCTCGTCGATTCATAACAGTTAGGGCTGATCCTGTGTCCAATTCCATCTTTACTTGGGACCCTGCTATCATGAGGGTGACCCAAATGGTTCGGTGATCCTCCTTTGCGATCACGTTGTGTAACTTTAGATAACTTAGTCTCCTGTTCCCGGAGTCATTATCACTCTCCTGATCTTCTGAATCTCATTTTTTTTAACTTTCTTTTACTTTTCCTTAGTAGTTCTTTTAGTGTTGGTTTTCTTTCCCGACCTGCAGACTCTTGCTATGTGTCCCATTTTCCCACATTGCATGCATACTTTATCCTTAAACCAGCAGTCCTTCTGATCATGGGTTGTTCTGCCGCAGCGATCGCACTTTTCTGCTCCATATGCCATTTCGTTAGTGCTGTATTCTTGTGGTTTCTGTTGTATTTCCACAGCTCCCCGTGCTGCTGCTTCGTAGGATACTGCCACGCTGAAAGCCTGTTCTAGCGTCAGGTCCTTTTCCGAAAGTAGTCGTTTCTGGGTTCCTTCACTCTGGAGCCCACAGACAAACTTATCCCTTAAGGTGTCTGCCAGTCCTGCTCCGAACTGGCAGTGCTTCGATAACTTGCGTAGTTCCGTAAGATAGTCAGCATTGCTCACATCTTTGTGCTGGTTTCTTTTATGGAACTTGAATCTTTCTGCTATCAGCAGCGGTGTAGGGTTTAGGTGTTCCTGTAAGATATTAACAATCTCTTCAAAACTTTTCTCCATTGGTTTAGCTGGGGTAATTAAATTCCGCAATCGGCCGTATGTTCTCGCGCCCATCAAATTTAATAATATCGACGCCTTCTTTCCATCGGCCACCTCATTTGCCTTGCAGTACACTTCAATTCTTTCCACATACGTGGTCCAGTCTTCTACCTCGTTGTCGAAAGCAGTGATATTGCCACTCTTCGGCATCTTGGGTGGTTTAAAATGGCGCCTCCCGCACTTTTTCTTCTTCCCCAATGGATTAAAATGGCACCTCCCATGCTTTTCCTTCTTCCCCAATGGAATAAAATGGCGCCTCCTGCGCTTTTCCTTCTTCCCCTTGCTGCTACGCTGCTCCTAGCATTCTACAGGGTAATGGCAGCGACCCGCGGCTTCGGTGCGTCTCACTTTTCCTTCCCCTCATTTTATTTTCTCTACGCTGCCCGGTTCTTGAGCACCGACCACGCCCTGTGCACTCCACCTTCTCTCTCTCTCTTTCCCTCCCGACGACGCTGCACGGCCCCTTTGCAGAGCTGCTCGATCGAGCTCGAGCCCGCCGCAGTCCGGAAGGGTCAGCGCACTACCTGCTACCAGCACGATTTGCTGGAACACCTCGACTGGGGAGCCAAGCCCAGCTCTCCACAGCCTCCCCTGCAATTCTCCGAACTCCGATGGATCCCTGGGCGGTTGCCCGCGGTCGACGCCCGTGACTCTGACTTCGACCTCCAAGAAGCTTCTTTTCAGGGAAAGATCCCCGTGAGGTGATGCAGTACAGCAGGTGAGTTCGAACCTGCTCGTCACCAGTCTAGTGTCCGCGCATCAATAATACACGGACTGCAGGAGAACAATAATAACAGGTATTTACTGAACAGAGGGTAAACTTAAACTGAAAGTACAGAAGCCTGCTATGGCTTTATATACAGGTGTGGTCACTGCCGGTACTACAGTATAAAATCAGTTCTCTCTTAAAGGTACATACACAACAATATTTAGCTCCATTTACAGATCCTCTGACAATGAAACAACCCATGCCAGTCTACAGCAGGACCAAGCATAACATTGAGGCTTGGGCTTACAAGTGGCAGGTAATATTCACGCCATATAAGCGCCAGGTTATGGCTATCTCCCCTTGGCCTTCAAGGTGATGTGAGAGTGACTGCCCTTGACATCAAGACAGCATTTGACCGAGTGTGGCATCAAGGAGCCCTGGTAAAACTGAAGTCAATGGGAATCAGGGGGAAAACTAGCTGGAGTCATAACTAGCACAAAGGAAGATGGTTGTGGTGGTTGAATTTCAATCATCATAGCCCCAGGACATCGCTGCAGGAGTTTCTCAGGGCAGTGTCCTGGGCCCAACCATCTTCAGCTGCTTCATCAATGACCTTCCCTCCAACATAAGGTCAGAAATGGGGATGTTTGCTGATGACTGCACAATGTTCAGCGTCATTCACAACTCCTCAGATAATGAAGCAGTCCATGCCCGCATGCAACAAGACCTGGACAATGTTTAGGCTTGGGCTGATAAGTGGCAGGTAACATTCGCGCCACAGAAGTATCAAGCAATGACTACCTCCAACAAGCGAGAGTCTAACCACCGCCCATTGACATTCAACAGCATTACCATTGCTGAATCCCCCACCATCAACATCCTGGGGGTCACCATTGACCATAAACTTAACTGGACCAGCCACATAAATACTGTGGCAACAAGTGCAGGTCAGGGGCTGGGTATTCTGTGGCGAGTGTCTCGCCTCCTGACTTCCCAAAGCCTTTCCACTATCTACAAGGCACAAGTAAGGAGTGTGATGGAATACTCCCCACTTGCCTGGATGAGTGCAGCTCCAACAACACATCCAGGACAAAGCAGCCCGCTTGATTGGCACCCCATCCACCAAATTAAACATTTAGGCCTAGAAATTCAGTTGTTTGCGCCAGCCGCTAGCGCCTTAGGAGGAGGAGATGTTGGGCGCTAGGCGGCTAGCGCCCGGGCGCAGCGTGATCTGCGCCTCTCCCCAACTTCACTCACGATTTAGCGGCGGCGCAAAGCCTTTGCGCGCGCTCAGCTGCGCGCGCAGCTGCGCGCGCAGATCCTGACGTCATTTCATCGTGCAACGCCCTTTGTGCGCCCCAAACCGGAAATTCAGTGGCGCCGCCCTTCTTTGCGCCTGGCGGCCCCAGCGACTGGTAGAGGGGAACGGTTCCCAGTCGCTGCGGGGCGCGGGGGGCGCTATTTAAAGGGGACTCCTCCTGCAGTATAAGTGGCAGCCATTTTGTGCCAATCCCTCTGTGTGAGAGACGGATATTTGGAGAGAGACAAAGGCAGAGAGCTTTCTGCTTTGACTCAGCGCTCGCACAGGTACTTGTGGCTTCAGGCCAGAGCTTTGCACTTGGATTTCACTTTCAGTGCCATAGCCTTGAGTCGCCACATATAATGGGGGCTGCAATGGGTGGAAACGTTGACTTTCTGCATTGCATTCAAAGGGATCAGAGACGCCGTGAGAGAGTGCCAGTCATGGCCAGACGGAGATTGGCCAACAGGCGTCGGCACAGGAGGCCTTACCCACCCAGGGTATACTGCCAGCAGTTCTCATATCTGACCATGTCTGAGGAGCAGTGTGTTTGGAGGATGCGATTCAGAAGGGAGGTGGTCACTGAGATCTGCCACCTGCTTCGCAGAGATCTGCAGCCACAGCTGAGGAGCAGGACGTCTCTGTCAGTGGCAGTGAAGGTGACGGTGGCTCTCAACTTCGATGCCACTGGCTCCTTCCAATCCGCTACTGGGGACATTGCCAACATCTCCCAGTTCGCGGAACATTGCTGCATCCGCCAGGTGAACAATGCCCTTTTCAGAAGGAGACGTCAGTACATCTCCTTCCGCATGACCCTGGACAAGCAGCAAGAGCGTGCAATCGGATTTGGAAGAATAGCGGGCTTCCCCATGGTTGAGGGCGTAGAACTGATGAACCAGCAATGGTCAGGCCTTGCTTCAGGGCTGCAGTGTGCAGGGCATGGCAGCCAAACAAGTCGACCCTTCCCCTTTAAGAGCTGACCGGCGCCAGCGTGTCTGCCTTCATTGAGCAACTCGCCGCACCTGCGCTGCGCCCGTCCTCGGTGTTAGCACCCCGGATCGCCGGCTTAGCGCCTAATGATAGTCGTGCATTGCCTGCTTTAGCGCAGCAGCAACCTCTTGGGGCGATGCCACTGAATATCGGCGAAGGTGGCGCGAAGTTCCGCCGGGCGCAAACTTTAGCGGCCGCCCGGCTGTAGCGCCCCAAACGTGGCTATACTGAATTTCTAGGCCTTAACTCCCTCCACCACCATGGATGCAGTGTGTACCATCTGCAAGATGCACTGCAGCAACTTGCCAAGGCTTCTTCGGCAGCACCTCCCAAACCCACGACCTCTTCAACCTAGACGGACAAGGGCAGCAAACCCATGGGAACACCATCACCTCCAAGTTCCGCTCCAAGTCACACACCATCCTGACTTGGAAATATATCCTTCATCGTCGCTGGGTCAAAATTCTGGAACTCCCTACCTAACAGCACTGTGGGAGCAATTAGGGATGGGCATTAAATGCTGGCCTAGACAGCGTCACCCACATCCCATAAACGAATTTAAAAAAAATGACACCAGCATTACCAAGTTCTCCACCATCAACATCTTGGGTCCAGCCATATCAACACCATGGCCATTCTGCAACAAATGGATCACCCCTCAAAGCATTATCCACCATCTGAAAAGCTCAAGTCAGAAGTGTGATGGAATACTCACCGCTTGCCTAGATGGATGCAGCTCAAGAAGCTCAACACCATCACGACAGAGCAATTCGCTTGATTGGCGCCCCTGTCACCAGACTCAACATCTACCCTTCCATCACTGGCATACTGTGGCTGCAGTACATCCTATCCACAGGATTCACTGCAACAGCTCACTAAGGTTACTTTGACAGTATCTCTCTATGCTGTGACCTGTATCACTGAGAAAGACAAGAGCGGCAATGCTGTGGGAACACCGTCATCTCTAAGTTCCCCCCCAAGTCGCACAACATCCTAATTTCACCATATATCACCAATCCTTCATTGTTGCTGGGTCAGTATCCTGGAATTCCATACCTAACATCATTGTAGAAGCAACATCACCACTCAGACTGCAGCAGTGCAGAGAGATAGCCTACCAGCACCTTGTCAGAGCAACTAGGGATGCATAATAGATGTGACCTTGCTAGTGTCACCTACATCCGAGAACAAATTAAAAGAAAATTCAGAACTCAAATTAAAGCCTAGGCATTTAAAGGGACAGTGGCAGCATGGATACAAAATTGACTGAGGGACAGAAAGCAGAGAGTTGTGGTGAGTGGTTGTTTTACAGACATGAGGGAGGTATACAGTGGTGTGCGTCAAGATTAATTAAGAAGGGGAAAATAGAATATGAGAGTAAGCTTTCAGGGAACATAAAAACTGACTGTAAAAGCTTTTATAGATATGTGAAGAGAAAAAGATTGGTGAAGTCAAGCGTAGGTCCCTTGCAGTCAGAATCAGGGAATTTATAATGGGGAACAAAGAAATGGCAGACCAACTAAATACATATTTTGGTTCTGTCTTCACAAAGGAGGACACAAATAACCTCCCAGAGATGCCGGGGAACATAGGGTCTGATGAAAGGGTGGAACTGAAAGAAATCAGTATTTGTAGGGAAATGGTGTTAGGAAAATTGATGGGACTGAAGGCCGATAAATCCCCTGGGCCTGATAATCTACATCCTAGGGTACTTAAGGAAGTGGCCCTAGAAATAGTAGATGCATTGCTGGTCATCTTCCAGAACTCGATAGACTCTGGAACAGTACCCATGGATTGGAGGGTAGCTAATGTTATCCCACTATTCAAAAAAGATGGTAGAGAAAACGTGGGGAATTATAGACCGGTAAGCCTGACATCAGTAGTGGGGAAAATGCTAGAGTCCATTATAAAAGATGTAATAGCAGAGCACTTGGAAAGCAGTGACAGGATCGGACAAAGTCAACATGGATTTACAAAAGGTAAATCGTGCTTGACTAATCTACTGGAATTTTTTGAGGATGTAACTGGTAAAATAGATAAGGGAGAACCAGTGGATGTGGTGTATTTGGACTTTCAGAAGGCTTTCAATAAGGTCCCGCATAAGAGATTAGCGTGCAAAATTAAGGCACATGGGATTGGGGGCAAGATATTGACTTGGATAGAGAACTCGTTGGCGGATAGAAAGCAAAGAGTTGGAATAAATGGGTCGTTTTCCGAGTGGCAGGCAGTGACTAGTGGGGTACCGCAAGGATCGGTCCTAGGACCCCAGCTGTTCACAATATATATTAATGATCTGGACGAGCGAATTGGATGTAATATCTCCAAATTGCAGACAACACAAAGCTGGGTGGGAGGGTATGCTGTGAGGAGGATGTCGTGAAACTCCAGTATGATTTGGACAGGTTGGGTGATTGGGCAGAAACATGGCAAATGCACTATAATGTGGATAAATATGAGGTTATCCACTTTGGTGGCAAAAACAGGAAGGCAGATTATTATTTGAATGGCAATAGATTGGGAGAAGGGGAAGTGGAAAGAGACCTGGGTGTTCTTGTGCACCAGTCGCTGACGGTAAGCATGCAGGTGCAGCAGGCGGTTAAGAAGGCAAATGGTATGTTGGCCTTCGTAGCAAGAGGGTTCGAGTACAGGAACAAGGATGTCTTGCTGCAATTGTACAGGACCTTGGTGAGACTGCACCTTGAGTATTGTGTGCAGTTTTGGTCGCCTTATCTGAGGAAGGACGTTCTTGCCATGGAAGGAGTGCAGCGAAGATTCACCAGGCTGATACCTGGGATGGCAGGAATGACGTATGAGGGGTGATTGTGTCGATTGGGCTTATACTCACTGGAGTTTAGAAGATTGAGAGGGGATCTCATCGAAACCTATAAAATTCTGTCAGGCCTGGACAGACTAGATGCAGGAAGGATGTTTCCAATGGACAGGGAGTCCAGAACCAGGGGTCATAGTCTAAGGATAAGGGGTAAGCCATTTAGGACTGAGATGAGGAGGAATTTCTTCACCCAGAGAGTGGTGAACCTGTGGAATTCTCTGCCACAGAGGGCGGTGGAGGCCAGTTCATTAAATATATTAAAGAAGGAGTTGGATATATTTCTTAAGGCTAAAGGGATCAAGGGATATGGGGAGAAGGCAGGGACAGGGTACTGAATTTGGATGATCAGCCATGATCTCATTGAATGGCGGAGCAGGCTCGAGGGGCCGAATGGCGTACTCCTGCTCCTATCTTCTATGTTTCTATGTTTCTATGTTGCTAAGATCATCTGTAGGATCAGCTGGTGCAATGGGTGATATTTTGTGCCAAATGTTCATGTAGGGCAGAGGTTAGCCTTTTAATGGTACTATTTTCTTGGATGGTTGAGGTACTTGCCTGATTTAGGCAGTAGCCTTAGGAATACATGGAAATTGGAGTCCGATGATGTACATAGGACACCAAAGCGATTTTAAGGTCTGGCTGGGTCCTCTCAGTAAAACTTGTTGGGCAAGAAGAGGAAGTCTTTACAGGTAAGTGTAAAAATAAGTTTTGTGGTGCCAGGAGGAGCAGGAGTACACCTTCGCGAATTAAGAAAGCTTTGTAAACGTTCAAATTGATTTAAAATGAGACCACACATTTTTAATTTAAACTGCATAAAGCAATAGCAATTTTTAGCTGTAATCTAATTAACACAAATTGCTTTGAAAAGTTCAAATTGATCTACTACCAGATACCATAGCAAATATTACATCTAGGCTGAACCTTGCTCCTGTACTCGAATCCTCTCGCTACGAAGGCCAACATACCATTTGCCTTCTTAACCGCCTGCTGCACCTGCATGCTTACCTTCAGTGACTGGTGCACAAGGACACCCAGGTCTCGTTGCACTTCCCCTTTTCCCAATCTATTGCCATTCAGATAATAATCTGTCTTCCTGTTTTTGACACCAAAGTGGATAACCTTGCATTTATCCACATTATACTGCACCTGCCATGCATCTGCCCAATCACACAACCTGTCCAAATCATACTGGAGTTTCTCTGCATCCTCCTCACAGCACACACGCACACCCAGCTTTGCGTCGTCTGCAAACTTGGAGATATTACATCTAGTTCCCTCGTCTAGATCATTAATATATATTGTGAATAGCTGGAGTCCTAGCACCGATCCCTGCGGTACCCCACTAGTCACTGCCTGCCACTCGGAAAGAGACCCGTTTATTCCAACTCTTTGCTTCCTGTCTGCCAACCAGTTCTCTATCCAAGTCAGTACCTTACCCCCAGTCCCATGTGCTTTAACTTTGCACACCAATCTCTTATGCGGGACCTTATCGAAAGCCTTCTGAAATTCCAAATACACCACATCCTCTGGTTCTCCCTTATCTATTCTACCAGTTACATCCTCAAAAAATTCCAGTAGATTAGTCAAGCATGATTTACCTTTTGTAAATCCATGTTGACTTTGTCCGATCCTGTCACTGTTTTCCAAGTGCTCTGCTATTACATCTTTTATAATGGACTCTAGCATTTTCCCCACTATCGATATCAGGCTTACCAGTCCATAATTCCCCGTTTTCTCTCTACCACCTTTTTTAAATAGTGGGGTTACATTAGCTACCCTCCAATCCATGGGAACTGTTCCAGAGTCTATAGAATTTTGGAAGATGACCAGCAATGCATCTACTATTTCTGGGGCCACTTCCTTAAGTGCCCTTGGATGTAGATTATCAGGCCCTGGGGATTTATTGGCCTTCAATCCCATCAATTTCCCTAACACCATTTCCCTACAAATACTGATTTCATTCAATTCCTCCCTCTCATTAGACCCTATGTTCCCCGACATCTCTGGAAGCTTATTTGTGTCCTCCTTTGTGAAGACAGAACCAAAGTATGTATTTAATTGGTCTTCCATTTCTTTGTTCCCCATTATAAATTCCCCTGATTCTGACTGCAAGGGACCTACGCTTGACTTCACCAATCTTTTTCTCTTCACATACCTATAGAAGCTTTTACAGTCAGTTTTTATGTTTCCTGCAAGCTTACTCTCGTACTCTATTTTCCCCCTGTTAACTAATCCCTTTCTCCTCCTTTGCTGAATCTTAACCTGCTCCCAATCCTCAGGTTTGCTGCTTTTTCTGGCCAATTTATATGTCCTCTCCTTGGATCTTATGCTATCCCTAATTTCCCTTGTGTGGTGATTATTCCTTGATTAGTAAAAGTATTGTGATTCGTTGTTTGTTAACTGACTTGGGATATGTGTTGTAATCTCATTGGTAGTTGATGATCACATGATGTGTTGTGGCTACCTTAAATTCAGTCCTTTTCTAGCTTTAGTTGGGACTGGATGTAGAAAGATATGCTGTCGATTTTAAAGTTAATAAAGCCTAACTTTGGAAGGCAAATCTATTCTTTATTTCAATTTATTAACTTTATGTTAGAATGGAGCGATATCTTCAACCAGAACGATTCAAGGCTGATCCCAATTCTGCTGGAGTGGATGATAAATGGAAACATTGGTATTGTACATTTAAAAACTTTTTGGGCGTGTTGGATCAAGAGGCTCTAAATAAGCTGAATATGCTGATCAACTACATTGACCCGGATGTATATAAATATATTTTGCACTGTAAAACTTATGAAGAGGCTACTTCTACATTGGAAAAGATTTTTGTTAAACCAAAGAATGAGGTATTTGCACGTCATCTTCTATCTGCCCGTAGGCAGCAGGTGGGAGAATCTTTGGATACTTATTTACAAGCACTTCGGTGCCTTAGTGTTGACTGTAATTATAAGGCTGTGACGGCTGAAGAATATAAGGACGAATCGGTACGGGATGCTTTTATTAATGGATTACTGTCTAGATCAATTCGTCAGCGGTTGTTAGAAAATAAGACTCTGGATCTTAAAAGTGCTTTTGAGCAAGCTTCTACATTGGATATGGCTCAGAGAAGTTCAGATTCTTATGCTCTTTTTAATCGGCCTGCGACTATGGTTTTGGCAGTTTCGGATGAAAAGGAATTATGTGGACTTAATGGGAGTGGTTTACTAGATTTTGAAACAGTTTCTACTTCGGCGGCCGTTGCCTCTAGGATTCAGAAGTGTTATTTTTGTGGGAATATCCGGCACCCTCGTCTGAAGTGTCCTGCTCGGGAGGCTGTGTGTAGTAAATGCGGCAAGAGAGGTCATTATGCACGTGTGTGCAAATCATCAGGTTCAATTACCTTCCCTTTTCCTGGTGTGGGCGGGTCTTCCTCCACTACCTCTTCTGTGACTATTCAGCCTTTAGATAGGTCGTTTATTGCATCAATTTCTGCTGCATTTGCTCATGGCCTAAACAAAGCTATAGTTACGGCTCAAGTTAATGGGTTGGAAGTGAAGGCCCTTATAAAACTCTCAGTACTGCCCGTATCTATAAGTCTTCAGTTTGCGAAGGAGAAGCATTTGAAAATTTCGCCTGTTACGTATCAGGTGTGTATGGCTCAGATGACCCTTATTTCACAAATAGCTGGTTGTTGCTTTGTGAAAATGGTTCTTCTAGGTAATACGTATACTGATATACGCCTATCTGTTTTGCCTAATCTCTGTGCGGATATTTTGATTGGACATGATGTGCTTCAGTTACACGAGTCTCTTAGTCTTTCATTTGGAGGGACTAAGCCACCTTTATCTATTTGTGGATTAACCTCTTTATCTATTCCTCCATTATCACTTTTTTCCAATTTGATGTCGGATTGTAAGCCAATTGCTACCAAGTCAAGAAGATATAGTAGTCAGGATAGAGAATTTATTAATTCTGAAGTTCAACGTCTCTTATTGGAAGGAATCATTGAACCTAGTTGTTCGCCTTGGCGAGCACAGGTAGTTGTCACGACTAATGAGAGACACAAGAAATGAATGGTGATAGACTATTCCCAAACTATTAATAGGTATACTCAATTAGATGCGTACCCTTTGCCTAAGATTGATGAGCTTATCAATAAAGTATCTCAGTATAAAGTTTTTAGCACTATTGATTTAAAGAGTGCTTATCATCAGATTCCTATTGTTAAGAAGGATCAACCATATACGGCCTTTGAGGCTGGTGGAAAGCTGTATCAGTTTTGCCGAATACCATTTGGTGTTACTAATGGTGTTGCTTGTTTTCAACGGGCAATGGATGCTTTTATAAGTGATAACTCCCTCTCTGACACCTTTTCATACTTAGATGACATCACAGTGTGTGGCAAATCAAGGGTGGAGCATGATTCTAATTTAAAAAGATTCCTTCAAGCTGCGGAAAAAGTTGGTTTAACTTTTAACAAAGAGAAATGTGTCTTTTCGACTACTGAGGTAAATCTATTGGGGTATATTATTTCGGGAAATAAGATTAAACCAGATCCAGAACGTCTGCGACCATTGATCGATTTACCTTGTCCTACTAATTCTAAGGCTTTGCAACGAGATGTTGGACTGTTTTCTTATTATTCTAATTGGATTGCAAATTTTTCACGGTAGATCCGGCCTCTTATTCGGGTTACGACATATCCTCTATCATGGGAGGCCAGGACATGTTTTGAGAATTTTAAAAAGGATATTTTAGGAGCAGTTGTGCATTCCATTGATGAGCAGGTTCCCTTTGTGATTGAGACGGATGCTTCGGATTTTGCAATTGGTGCTACTTTGAACCAAAATGGAAGACCTGTGGCCTTTTTCTCACGTACTTTGAATAATAGTAAAAAAAGGCATTCCTCAATAGAAAAAGAGGCATACGCAATAGTAGAAGCATTGCGTAAATGGAGACATTATTTATCGGGGCGATATTTCACGTTGGTAACTGACCAAAAATCTGTGTCCTTTATGTTTGATGTTAAACATTTTGGAAAGATTAAAAATGATAAAATAATGAGATGGAGGATTGAGTTGGCATGTTACCATTTTGACATAGTTTATCGTCCGGGGAAGGATAATGTTGCTGCTGGTGCACTGTCGAGGGCTTATTGTTCGGTGATTCACGGAGATACGCTTATTAATCTTCACAATGCCTTATGTCATCCTAGGGTTACGAGGATGATACACTTTGTACGCAGTAAGAACTTGCCTTTTTCAGTTGAAGACGTCAAGCGGATGACTTCATCATGTTCTATCTGTGCTCGGTGTAAACCGAATTTCTTTAAGCCTCAACGAGCTCATCTTATAAAGGCTACTTCTCCTTTTGAACGTTTGAGTGTTGATTTTAAGGGACCTCTTCCTTCAACTACTCAAAACCGATATATATTTACTGTTGTGGATGAGTTTTCAAGGTTCCCTTTTGCTTTTCCTTGTGCAGATGTATCAGCTGCTACAGTTATTAAATGTTTGACTCAACTTTTTGTCATCTTTGGGATGCCTGTGTATATCCATTCAGATCAGGGAAGTTCTTTTATGTCTTCCCAGTTGAAGGAATACCTTCAGAGTCGGGGAATTTCTACTAGTCGAACTACCCCGTATAATCCCCAGGGTAATGGACAGTGCGAACGATACAATGGGGTGATCTGGAAGGCAATTATGTTGGCGTTGACATCCCGGAACCTTAAGAATACACAGTGGGAAATGGTACTGCCTGATGCCCTGCATTCCATTAGATCATTGCTTTCAACGGCTACTAATGTGACCCCCCATGAAAGGCTCTTTAACTATCCGCAGAGATCTACTACAGGATATTCGGTACCTTCATGGCTTACTATGCAGGGACCTGTGTTGTTTCGACGCCATATTAGATTGTCAAAATATGACCCCTTGGTGGAGGAGGTGGAGCTGTTGGAGGCAAATTCCCAATATGCTCATATTCGATTCCAAGATGGGAAAGAAAGTACTGTTTCAATTAAAGACTTGGCTCCTTGTGGGGGCCAGCCCTCTTCTGAGGATAATAATAATGGTCATGATTCGGATAATGTGGATGCTGTTACAGATACTACGAATATTTCCAATCCGATTGCAGATAATCATACTTCTATTAGTCAGCCTTTGATAGATGTTTATGACCGTCCCAGTTCATCTTCTGATGGGATTTCTAATCCGGAAACCGTTGAGAATCGGGATATGGATAGCCTTCCTGTTGAAGATACTTCTGTGCCTTCTGGCGTGGGAGGGCAAGGAATTTCACCAAGGTTAAGAAGGTCGACACGGACAAGATATCCGGTCGACCAATTGAAAATGGACTTTTAAATTGATAGTAATGTTTTAAAAATTGTTGAAATATTATAGTATATTGTTTTAGTTGAGAGATACTTAATACTTATGCGTAATGTTATTATTTGTTGTTGTTCATTTAGTATTGTGTTATGTAAATAGTTTTATTCTCGTGCATAGTTTAGTTGTAAATAATTAATTGTAAATTGTAAAAGTTATTAGGTTGGAGTATATTTTAAAGGAGGGGTGAATGTGGTGATTATTCCTTGATTAGTAAAAGTATTGTGATTCGTTGTTTGTTAACTGCCTTGGGATATGTGTTGTAATCTCATTGGTAGTTGATGATCACATGATGTGTTGTGGCTACCTTAAATGCAGTCCTTTTCTAGCTTTAGTTGGGACTGGATGTAGAAAGATATGCTGCCAATTTTAAAGTTAGTAAAGCCTAACTTTGGAAGGCAAATCTATTCTTTATTTCACCTTGTTAGCCACGGTTGGGTCACCTTTTTTGTTTTATTTTTATGCCAAACAGGGATGAACAAATTCTGTAGAACAATTAGGGCTTTAAACTAATACGGTGGGGGGGAGGTGGTGGGAGGATTCAGGAAAGAGTAAATTCAAAAGCAGCGATAGAAATATCAAGGCTCTAGAGCAGAGCAGAGTTTTGGGTAAAAATAAGCAGAGTGGGTCAGGAAGGGACAGAGAGTGACAAAGGTAATAAGGTATCAGTGACTAAGGTGACATCAGGGAAAAATAGAAATAAGTCAAAGCTAAAGGCACCATATCTAAATGTGCGAAGCATTCGCAACAAAATAGATGAATTAATAGTGCAAATAGAAATTAACAGGTTTGATCTAACAGCTATAATGGAGACGTGGTTGTAAAGTGGCCAAGGTTGGGAACTAAATATTCCAGGGTACTTAACTTTTAGAAGAGATAGGCAAAATGGACAAGGAGGAGGGGTAGCCCTGATAATAAAGGATGGGATAAAGACAGTAGAGGGAAAGGATCTTAGCTCCGAAAATCAAGAAGTAGAATCAGTTTGGGTGGAACTAAGAAACAACAAGGGGCAGAAAACATTGGTGGGAGTTGTTTATAGGCCCCCAAACAGTAGTTGTAATGTAGGGCAGTGTAAAAATCAGTAAATTAGAGGCACATGTAATAAGTGTAATACAATAATCATGAGGGACTTTAATCTACATACAGACTGGGCAAACCAAATTTGCAGTAATAGTGTGAAGGATGAATTCATGGAATGTATGCAAGATAGTTTTCTAGATCAGTACGTTGAGGAACCAACTAGGGAACAGGCTATTTTAGATCTAGTATTGTGCAATGAGAGGGTTAATAATAACCTTGTTGTAAAGGGGCCTTTAGGGAAGAGTGACCATAATATGATAGAATTTTATATTGAGTTTAACAGTGATTTAGTTAAATCCGAAACTAGGGTCTTAAATCGAAACAAAGCAAACTACATAGGTATGAAGGGCGAGTTGGCTGAGGTAGGTTGGGAAACTACATTAAAAGGTATGATGGTGGACAAGCAATGGCTAGCATTTAAAGAATTAATACATAATTTACAACCAATATACATTCCTTTTAAGGCACAAAAACCCCACAGGAAAAGTGGTCCAACCGTGGCTAACAAGAGAAGTTAAAGATAGTATTAGATCAAAGGAAGAGGCTTATAATGTTGCCAAAAAGAGCAGTAAGCCTGAGGATTGGGAGCATTTTAGAATTCAGCAAAGGAGGGTCAAGGAATTGATAAAGAAAGGGAAAATAGAATATGAGAGGAAACTAGCGAGAGACATAAAACAGACAATATTAAAGCTTCTATAGGTATGTAAAAAGGAAAAGATTAGTGAAAGTAAATGTGGGTCCCTTACAGGCTGAGACAGGAGAAATTATAATGGGGAATAAGGAAATGGCAGAGAAATTAAACAAATACTTTGGCTGCGATTTTCTTGAGTTTGACAACTGTTCGATCAGTGTTTGACAGCATTGAGGTGCTGAAAACACTGACAAGCACTGCACAAAGGTGGATGCTTGCACCCAGGCTCTCCAGTGACTCCCTCCATATGCTTATGGAGGGAGTCACAGCACGCAGGGAGGTTTTCTTCCCTTCCAAGGGTGGAAGAGACCTCCCCAGGACACCAACGCAGCCTGGTTGCACATAGCACAGGAGGGCAAAAGCAGGGATGTCATCAGGAGGACCTGGCTGCAGTGGCACCAACCTGTCAATGATCTCAGTGGATCACAAAACGTTATTGCAAAGCCACACTCAAGCACTCCCTGCTGTGCCACTCAACACATCCCCATCATTCTGCCTTTCATACCCTTCTCCTCTACATCCTTACTCACACCAACTTACCTTGCACCTCCACCCAATCCTCTCTATCTACATTATCACTTCCCCTTTTCACTAGCCACCCCTCACACTCACCCTCATCCTACTTCAAGCATACCAACTAACAACACACATTGGTAGGCACTTGAGAAGTTTAGCCAATGTCCATGTGAAGCTTCTGGTAATGCGTTGTCATACAGTGAAATCTATATTTTCAACACTGCCCCTTATGACAGATCTGTGCGCACCTTGAGAAGTGTGTCTTACTGAGTTCCAGTGAATGTTGAGACGTAACTTTCCCCCCACTCCCTCCACTAGTGATGAGTGTGCATGGAAGGGCTTGGGCATTAAAGGGATGCTTAACAGTGCTGGTGTGGGATGGTGTCAACCTGGCACATCATGTGGCAGCCAGGGTTTACAGCGTGAAGCAATCGCTGGCCTCCCGGGCAGCAATGTTGTCAGGGGCTGATGCCCTGTGTCCTGTGCAGCATCAGGTGATGGCGGAGAAGGTTGGTGATGTTGGTGTGCCTGGTGATGTTGATGTTGGGGATGATCATGGAAGGATTCAGAGGACCAACGTCTGATTTTTTCAAGGCCACCGATGTTGCTGCAATAGATGGCAGCTGCAGGTGAGATGACAGAAGCGATCTGTCAATGGTGAGAGAGGTTGTTCCAATGAGGTGGCACTGGACATATAGTTGCCTCAACACTTGCAAGCTAAAGAAATCTCTATATGTATTACAAATGCAGTAACCAACAGTTTCTGTGCTCTGAAACTGACTATCTGCAACATGGCATCCTTTACACCACTTCTGCAGCTGTCAGCTTATCAGATACATCAGAGCAGACTCAACTCATGCCAGGGTGAGCTGGCATGTTACCCGAGCAGCAGGTAACCCATGGAGGATTACGTAAAATTGGAAGGAAGCTGCAAAATACCATTAAATTGGCTCTTAACAAGCCATTTAATGAGCTTAATTGTCTCCCCCGCCGCTTGGTGTCGGGTCAGTTCTCCGCTGACAGACCCGACACCTGGGAGACTCGTATGGAGGTGGATTGACAGTGGGTTTCCTACCCGCTGTCAATCTTTGCTATTTTGACAGCGGACCTGCTGCCAAACCCACCCTCTGAGCGCCGGCAATATTCGGCCTTTGTGTCTGTCTTCACGGAAGAAAAGGCAAAAACCTTTCTGGAAATAGAGGAGAACCAAGGGCGAGAATGAGGAACTGAAAGTAATTAGTATTAGTAAAAAAAATAATACGAGAGAAATTAATGCGACTGAAAGCCAATAAGTCCTCTGGACCTGATGGCCTACATCCTATGGTATTAAAAGAGGTGGCTATAGAGATAGTGGATGCATTGGTTGTCATTCTCCAAAATTCCATAGATTCTAGAATGGTTCCTGTGGATTGGAAGATAGCAAATGTAACCCCACTATTTAAGAAAGGAGGGAGAGAGAAAGCGGAGAACTAAAGACCAATTAGCCTGGCATCAGTACAGTAGTAGGGAAAATGCTAGAATCTATTATTAAGGACGCGGTGACAGGGCACTTAGAAAATAATAATAGTATTGGGCAGAGTCAACATGGATTTATGAAAGGGAAATTGTGTTTGACGAATCTGTTAAGAGTTGTTTGAGGTTGTAACCAACAGAATAGATAAGGGGGAACCAGAGGATGTGGTGTATTTGGATTTTCAGAAGGCATTCGATACGGTACCACACAAGAGGTTATTAAACAAAATTAGGGCTCATAGGATTGGGGGTAATATACTAGCATGGATTGAGGATTGGTTAATGGACAGAAAACAGAGAGTAGGAATAAATGGGTAATTTTTGGGATGGCAGGCTGTAACTAGTGGGGTACCGCAAGGATCAGTTATTCACAATCTACATTAATGATTTGGATGAGGGGACCAAATGTAATACAGGTAGACTATCCTTTATCCGAAAACCTCGGGACCAGCCGAGTTTCGGATAAAGGAGAATTTCGGATTTCGGAAGGTGGGTCGGCAGGGGTCCGCGGGGGGGTCGGCGGGGGTCCGCGGGGGGGTCGGCGGGGGGTCATGCGCACGACTTACGCTGACGCTCAGCGTAAGTCAGTCGGGGTCGGCGGGGGTCGGGGCCGGCGGGGTACGCGGGGGGGTCGGTGGGCGGGGGGATCGGCGGTTGTCGGGGCCGGCGGGGTCCGCGGGGGGGTCGGCGGTTGTCGGGGCCGGCGGGGTCCGCGGGGGGGTCGGCGGTTGTCGGGGCCGGCGGGGTCGGCGGTTGTCGGGGCTGGCGGGGTCGGCGGTTGTCGGGGCCGGCGGGGTCCGCGGGGGAGTTGTCGGGGCTGGCGGGGTCGGCGGTTGTCGGGGCCGGCGGGGTCCGCGGGGGGGTCGGCGGTTGTTGGGGCCGGCGGGGTCGGCGGTTGTCGGGGCCGGCGGGGTCCGCGGGGGGGTCGGCGGGGGGTCATGCGCACGACTTACCCTTTATCCGAACTTCCAAACCCGGAACCCTCTAAAAACCGAAGGTTTTTTCGTTCGTACGCACGACTTACGCTGAACGAAAAAACCTTCGGTTTTTAGAGGGTTTCGGTTTTCGGAAGTCCAGATAAAGGGTAGTCTACCTGTATATCCAAGTTTGCTGATGATACAAAGCTGGGTGGGAATGTAATTTGTGAGGAGGATGCAGGGAGGCTTCAAGGCGATATAGACAGGCTAAGTGAGTGGGCAAGAACATGGCAAATGGAATATAATGTGCAGAAAAGTGAAGTTATCCACTTTGGTAGGAAAAATAGAAAAGCAGAGTAAATTTTAAATGGTGAGGGATTGGGAAATGTTGGTGTTCAGAGGGACCTGGGTGTCCTTGTACATGAATCATGGAAAGTTAACATGCAAGTACAGTAAGCAATTAGGAAAGCAAATGGTATGTTGGCCTTTATTACAAGAGGATTTGAATATAAGAGTAAAGAAGTCTTACTGCAATTATATAGGGCCCTGGTGAGACCACACCTGGAGTATTGTGTACAGTTTTGGTCTCCTTACCTAAGGAAAGATATACTTGCCATAGAGAGAGTGCAACGAAGGTTCACCAGACTGGTTCCTGGGATGGGGGGATTGTCCTATGAGGACAGATTGAGTAGACTAGGCCTATATTCTCTAGAGTTTAGAAGAATGAGAGGTGATCTCATTGAAACATACAAAATTCTTACAGGGTAGATGCAGGGAGGATGTTTCCCCTGGCTGGGGAGTCTAGAACCAGGGGTCACAGTCTCAGAATAAGTGGTCGGCCATTTAGGACTGAGATGAGGAGACATATCTTCACTCAGAGGGTGGTGAATCTTTGGAATTCTCTACCCCAGAGGGCTGTGAATGCTCAGTCGTCGAGTATATTCAAGACAGAAATCGATAGATTTTTGAATATTAAAGTAATCAAGGGATAAGGGGATAGTGCAAGAAAGTGGAGATGAGGAAGAAGATCAGCTATGATCTTATTGAATGGCGGAGCAGGCTCGAAGGACCAAATGGCCTACTCCAGCTCCTATTTCTTATGTTCTTATGTTCTTTTCACATTTCCACAAGTAAGCTTTAGTCAAAATAAATTCACACCAGCGCCTTTAACTTAAAATGTAATTCAAAGTTTTCCCCAATTCTGGGTGCACAATCTTAAATTGAAATGAACATACTCAACAACCATATTTACAATTTCATGCAACTTAGAAATATTGATCCCTGTAATGGGTTATGAACTCATATTGCCAATTTTTATGTGATATTCCCAGGTCACGAGCCCAAGGAATATTCACGCAGTTTAAACTAGTTCAAACCCAAAAACATGACTTAAAGTATCTCAAAAGTAATACATCAGTGTATACATAATAGAGCAATTAACAAACTAAAAACAGCATATACTTGTAGAAAAGACATTGATTAAAATGCTTAAAATACTTTCAACATCAAAGATAAGACTACAAAGGGCTAAATTGTCTTTAGCTCTGTGAACAGAACAGAAGCTGGCGCTAACAATAAAAACAAACACCACACAGACACTTTTTTTGAAAGAGGCTTTCAAGCAAAAGAAATTCTGTAACTTGTTAAACATTCGTAGGTCAGGAAACTTCCATACATCACACACACTTGCACACAAACCGAAATGTCCTGCCCTTATCTGATTTGATTTTTCCCAGTGTCGCTTCGCTCTGGATCCATTCTGTTGCCTTTTGATATGAGTCCTCTTCCGGACTGATCAAAAACGACACTAATTCCGTCACGCATAACTTCTAAACTTCTTATCGCGGGCTTTCTCACCAATGTTAACGAACCATCACTATACTACTGGTAGGTCACAAGTGTCCTTATTCTCCCGAAAGTTCCCTTCCTTAACCAACTAGGTGATCAGCCACATTAGTCCTAGGATTGTACACCGAAGTATGTCAATAGCTATTTGTCAACATCCTGTTGTGGTCACCAATTTGTAGTCCACTGGAACTTTCTGTTCAATTGTTCAATGCTGACACGATATTGGTTATAGTTATGATTTTATTTGGCATAAGCAAGAATTAATACACTACTGTATTTAAGTAGTAGTTTACAAAGTGCAATTGAGAATTATAATACCCCGTCGTCCTTTGGGCAGAAGACATAACCCATTCCCCGTACCATCTACTCACATATGCTCGTTTACCCTCCTTGTGCTCTCTGTGGATCTTCTATACTGAGAGAGGCTCAACTCCCCTAGGTTATACCCCAAAAAGCGGAACTACGGTAAAATCCATCCAATCATGTTTTCTCTAATACTCCCCCCATTCTACCCAATCATGGGTTGATATATACATGTCCAAACGTCTTGTGACCCCTTAGCTCTGTTTTTAGTACAAGTTTCCTTCATTTTTGCAGTTAATGGCTCATCCTATGGACCTTGAAACTAACGGCAGTTCTAACTGTAAATAAATCCTAGCCTAATCATCATTCTCTTTACTAATTCTAATAAAGGAAAAATGTAACTGTGGTTCAATGAAGCTTAATACTAAAATGCACTCTGACAAAGATTAATACTAGAAACTATTAAAAGGATTTATAATTTGACAAATAATAAGCAATGGAGTGAATAACAAGATAGCAAGTTTCATATCACACTGTTTCTTCTTTGGTTTGCAACGACAGGGTACTCAGGACTGTTAGTCCTACTGCACCTGCAGTCAGTTAATCTAAAAACAGTTTAAGCAGTTTAATTTCATGAAACAACTGTTCCAGCCAAAGCTGTAGCACTGAACCCTTTTGAGCCGAGTCCCTCTAAATGCCGACCTAAACCTATATTTTCTTACAAGTAGAATAAGTTACAGCCAAAAGCAACGATGTTTTGCCTGAGAGAAGTTACGATGGAGCTGTACAAAACGCTAGTTATGCCACAGCTGGAATAATGTGTGCATTTCTGGTCGCCACACTAAAGGAAGGATGTGATTACATTGGAGAGGGTGCAGAGGAGATTCACCAGGATGTTACCTGGGCTGGAGCGCTTCAGTTATGAAGAGAGACTGGACAAGCGGGGGTTGTTTTCCTTAGAGCAGAGAAGGCTGAGGGAGGACCTGATTGAGGTGTACAAAATTATGAGGGGCATAGATAGGGTTGATAGAAAGGAACTTTTTCCCTTAATAGAGGGGTCAATAACCAGGGGGCATAGTTTCAAGGTAAGGGGCAGGAGGTTTAGAGGGGGTTTGAGGAAAAACTTTTTCACCCAGAGGGTGGTTGGAATCTGGAACTCACTGCCTGAAATGGTGGTAGAGGCAGGAACCCTTACAACATTCAAGAAGCATTTAGATGAGTACTTGAAACGCCATAGCATACAAGGCTACGGACCAAGTGCTGGAAAATGGGATTAGAATAGATAGGGCTTGATGACCAGCGTGGACACGATGGGCCGAAGGGCCTCTTTCTGTGCTGTATAACTCTATGACTCTATGAGAGAGACTCTAGAAGCAGTATGTTACATTTTGCTAACAAAACTTTTGTAATTCAAGGCTGGTACCTGGGATGGCAGGAATGACCTATGAGGAGAGATTAGGACGATTGGGCTTCTACTCGCTGGAGTTTAGAAGAATGAGAGGGGATCTCATTGAAACTTATAAAATTCTGGCAGAACTGGACAGACTAGATGCAGGGAGGATGTTCCCGATGGTCGGGGAGTCCAGAACCAGGGGTCACAGTCTAAGGATAAGGGGTAGGTCTTTTAGGACAGAAATGAGGAGGAATTTCTTCACCCAGAGAGTGGTGAACCTGTGGAATTCTCTACCACAGAAGGCAGTAGAGGCCAATACATTAAATATATTCAAGAAGGAGTTGGACATATTTCTTAAGGCTAAAGGGATCAAGGGATATGGGGAGAAAGCAGGGACCGGGTATTGAACTTGGATGATCAGCCATGATCGCATTGAATGGCAGAGCAGGCTCGAGGGGCCAAATGGCCTACGCCTGCTCCTATCTTCTATGTTTCTATGTATATGTTTTGGAGGGCAGCAATAGAAACAATCAGTAGAAATATTCTCAGAAAGTAGCAGTTCAAGTTACTGGCAATTTCTGAGACAAATGCGCATCTAACAGCTTATGATTCATGAAATGCCTCAGTCTATCCCAATGTTTTAATCAGATGCTTCGGAAGCACTAATAATTGCAATGCACAGGAATCTAAAGGAAAAAGTTTTGAGTGTAAATGGTTCAGTTAGGGCTTTGTTTTGCAAATACGCTACACAATACTTCTTTATCATTTTCAAAATAGCCATTCACTTTCATAATTCAACACCCCAGCTTTAAATGACATTCTAGAGCCCTATCTATCTAGCAACATACTGTTAGAAAGTTTTAAAAACACTTTTTAAATTAAAATTATGAATAGAGTTTTAAACATTTTTTTATTATTGTAGGAAACTTGAGAATCCATCCTCAGCAACCAAGCATTAACCCAGAGTTAGCATCTGTCAGTTATACGAGAGAAGGTAATTTGACTATTATGATGTAACCTTTTTTCTCTGTGCTGCTGCTGTTAACTTAGCTTTATAATTTACAGATATAAGAGTAACAGTTCCTCTTGGTGGTTTTTGCAATGGCATCATAAATCCATTAGTGAAGATTTCCTCTGTTCCTTTTTTTGTAATCATAAATGCCTTTTTGAACATATTTAGTGTCATTAGAAACAATACCGTCTACAAAATGCACTGCAGCAACTTGCCAAGGCTTCTTCAACAGCACCTTCCAAACCTGCAACCTCCACCACCTAGAAGGACAAGGGCAGCAGGCACATGGGAACACCACCACCTCCAAGTTCCCCTCCAAGTCACGCACCATCCTGACTTGGAAGTATATCGCCGTTCCTTCATCGTCGCTGGGTCAAAATCCTGGAACTCCCTCCCTAACAGCACTGTGGGAGCACCTTCATCACACGGACTGCAGCGGTTCAAGAAGGCGGCTCACCACCACTTTCTCAAGGGCAATTAGGGATGGGCAATAAATGCTGGCATTGCCAGCGATGCCCACATCCCGTGAATGAATAAAAAAAGATAGTGTTTAGAGGAAATCTTCACAAGTCAATTTATATTGTCACTACATATATCAATCAGATGAATTTGTACTCTGTAATATGGTGGTGCTTGAATCTGGTGAGCCAAACCCAGTTGTCATGGAGTTTGGGGTGGTACTATATTTGGTAAAGTGAAGATAGACAAATGAAGTACAGGAGATCGCACCTGGTACAATGTCCTAGAACTGTTTTCTGTGGACAAAATATGAAAGCAGAAAGTCCAGTGTATGCTGAAAACTGATGTATCATTCACATCCGACACTGTGTGGTTTATATACATTGCTGTGCCAACTCCTGAACATACACAGCTATGCACCAGTTAAAGCTGACAATTCACTCGCATGTGGTACTGTGTGGCTTGTTTATTTTTCAACTGTTTTACATGCACAGGATAAATGGTAAAAGCTAAAATTCTCTCTCATTCATTGCTGCATGCCTGCTTCATGTCTCCATGTTAAACCCCGCTCCTGTAGTACTACTTGTTATAGTGGCACAGGAGCTAATACTTAAAGCAAGATAAGCTGTATTGTTGATGGAGGTTGGGTACATTCATCTATAGTATAGTACCCTTTATAAATGGTGCACAAATCCCATATCTTGGGCATGATAGTTGTCTTTAGTTTAGTTTGGCAACAGAATCCACCCCAGCTTTTCCGCTTGACTGTAACACTAGCAGCAATGTGGTTAGGTGGGGCTTCCGCCCAGTTCATATGTGCACTGCTCACCTCAGCTAATTTTCTGGGGTCAGGTCATTAAAATAATTTTGGGCAGCTTCACGTTGGAGTCCTGCAAGGGATTGCCGTTTTGCAGTGGGGATGGAAAACCTTGTGCTGCTGCAGTCCTCCAGCACACTGCCATGGAATTTCCTACCTGATGCTCAGAAGTGGCCCTTGCTGTCCTCCAGTAGCTTAAAGGGGTAAGGCAACACAAGAGGAAGGTACAATGACAGCAAGGGCCACTTCTGGGCACCAGGCAGCAAATTATCATGACAGTGAGCTGGAGGTCCTCCAGCAGATGAGGGTGAGGAGGGACAGCCTGTTTGGGGCACGGACAGGAGACCATCCAGAGGTATAGTTGCAGCTCAGAATGGGGAAATGGAGATGATGGTAAACACCACCTTCACCATCTCCCAGACAGCTGTGCAATGCAGAAAGAAGTTTAATGACCTTATGAGGATGGGCAAGGAAGGTCTACCGTAATGTAATGCATGTGGAGTTCTATGCCTAGATCAGAGAGTTAATGAGGGTACCAGAGGACTTTAGAAGGTTGATGGCAGATGTGATTCCCATGGCATAATAATTTCTACATATGTCTCCTAGCAGGTTTATTTGATTGACATTCACGCACTTTCTTTCCCCAGAAACTTCAAGACAAAACCTTTCAAAAAAAGTAAAACATCCAGACAAAAAGATTGCAGATACCAATTCACCAGATGAAGGGTAATCAAAAGAATTTAATTGATATGGTAATGTAGCAACATAGTCATGTTTTGGGCATCATTGGTGCATCGAGCCTACCCTTCCAAACTCCCTATCAGGTTCTATACTGTGGTTCTCGAACCAATGGGGAGGAATGTTATTTCCCAGGCGGGAAAGCAGCCCGACGAGTGGCCGACCCGTTTGGCAGCGGAACTGTAAGGCACACCTGGGGCAGGTTTTACATTGGGCCGTGGAGGTGGGATTGGAGGCGTGTGGCGGGGTTAAAATCGCGAAATCGGGGGTCCCGAACCCATCCCTCACCCAACCCGCCTCCATGCCAGTTTCAAAGGAGGCGGGTACCCGACCCGCACTGGGACCCGCCTCCCCGAGGCGGGAAGGGGATTAGTGCCAATTAACTGCCTGTTAACAGGTAGTTAACAGGCAGTTTTTAGCCTAATCCCTATTTTTAATGTTGAAGTGTGGGATTCCCGACGGCTCCAAACCACGTCAAGTTAGAGGAGGCGGACTGTCGGGATGAAGGGCTTGGAGGGGTCGAGATGTCCAGCGTTCAGGTGAGTGATGTTGTGTCCGTCAGTAGTAAGACACAAGACTGCAGGAGAACGGTACAACAGGTGTTTACTCAACGTGGCTCACTCTGGAACTGAACTGTACAGATTACTACTCAGTACTATATACAGGTGTGGTCACTGCCGGTACTACAGTATACATGAGCTGTAAAAAGTAGTTCCCCCCTTAAAGGTATATACATTACAATTCCTCCCCTTTTAGATTAACAGTACCATAACACTCATTTAACAATTAAATATCAAACTAATTACAATTAACACTTTTAACATACAACGTTAGCTGAAAATAGTCCATTTATATATTCAGTCTTTGGGGAGGCTTTCTGATCTTTTCTGGATAGCGCCTTTCCCGAGTGTCTCGCTCTTGGTGCGGAGGTGATTCTGGCACCCTGTCGTCGGTTGGGTCATCAGCTTCCGATGCTACTGTTTCTGGGGTAGATGCGACCTGTACGTTGGGTTCCTCACCAGGTACGTATGGGCGAGGCATGGGGTTGACTTGTTCCTTTGACTCTAGGATCTGGTCAGCATGGCATCTCACGATGTTCTCCCCAACGTCCACTGTGTACATTAGTGGCCCCTGCCGTGTGCATATCGTTCCTGGCTGCCATTTTTCTGTTCAGTAGTCGCGGGCCAAGACTGGTTGCCCTACATTGAAGCTCCTTGTTGGCTTCTCATGGATGTGCTGGAATTGCTTACTCTCAACATCTCTTCGTACGTTTGGTCTGAGCAAATCCAGGCGAGATCTTAACCTTCGGTTAAAGAACATCATGGCCGGGGCCTGGTTGGTGACTGCATGTGTCGCATTCTGGTAGGCAAACCGGAAATTGTCCACCTTATGCTGCAGCGGAATGTTGTCATTGTACATAGCCTTTATTGCCTTCTTAAAGGTTTGTATGAACCTCTCAGCCAATCCATTTGTGGCTGGATGATACGGGGCGAATGTGTAATGCCTTACCCCATTCTTCTTCATAAACCTCCGGAACTCTTCGTACACAAACTGTGGTCCGTTATCGGGGCAAATCTGTTCTGGCAAGCTGTTCCTGGCAAAAATGGTCTGTAGGACTGCAATAGTTTTCTCCGTGGTGGTGGAGGACATTTTGATGACCTCAGGCCATTTCGAGTGCGCATCCATGGCTATTAAAAACATTGAGTCCATGAATGGACCAGCAAAATCAATATGCACCCGTTGCCATGGAGATGAGGGCCACTCCCATGGGTGTAGAGGGGCATGTGGTGGTGCATTTTGGACTTTCTGGCATCCTGAGCAGCTCTTGGTCAGGTCCTCGATTAGTTTATCGATTCCTGGCCACCACACATAAGCCCTGGCAAGGCTTTTCATTTTTACCCCTCCCAGATGACACTCATGAAGCTCATTGAGCACTCTATCCCTTAACTTGGGTGGAATTACCACTCTGGATCCACACATCAAGGTCCCCCGGCACACTGACATCTGTTCTCCTCTTGTCGAGAATGCTGGCAACAGTGAGTCGCCATGTGCTGGCCATCCCTTCACCGTCAAATCATATACCCGAGACAGTGTCGGGTCATTTTGGGTCTCCTTTTCTACACGAGCGTTAGTTACCGGTAGGTATTCAACTATAGTCGAATGAAATATTTCGACAGGATCCACTGCTGGTGCTTCCTCTGCAGTAGGCAGTGGCAGGCGTGCTAGCCCATCAGCATTTCCATGCTGTTTCGTGCCCTTATATTCAATCTCATAGTGGTGCGCCCCTAGAAAGAGTGACCATCTTTGTAGTCATTGCGCAGTCATCACCGGAACGACCTTCTTCGGATTAAAAATGGAGACAAGAGGCTGATGGTCAGTCAGCAAGGTGAATTTCTGCCCGTGCAGATAGTGATTGAACTTTTTCACTCCCCACACGAGGCTGAGGGCCTCCCTGTCAATCTGGGCGTAGTTGCGCTCAGCTGAGGTTAGTGATCGTGACGCAAAGGCTATTGGCCTCTCTGAGCCGTCCGAGAATTTCCAATGCCATAGGGTGACGCATCACACGCCAACCGAATTGGTAGTGCTGGGTTGAAATGGGGCAATACCTCTTTCGATGTGATTAGTGTTTTGCTCTTCATCACTCCACTTCCATGGCACTCCAGTTTGCAGTAGGGTGTTCAGTGGGTGTAGTATTGTAGACAAATTTGGCAAGAACTTATGGTAGTAGTTTACCAGCCCGAGGAACGACCTCAGTTGTAACACGTTTTCCGGTGCTGGAGACTTGACTACTGCCTCAATCTTTTCTGGGGACTTATGTAACCCCTCTTTATCGATAACGTGGCCACAATACGAGATCTGTTTTTTAAAAAACTCGCATTTGGGGTGGTTAGCTCGGAGCCCATATTCCTTCAATCTCGTGAGCACCTGCTCCAGGTTGGCGAGGTGATCACTGTCATTTTCGCCCGTGACCAGGATGTCATCCAAATAACACTGGGTCCCTGGGATCCCTTGCAGGATTTGTTCCATTGCCCTTTGCCAAATAGCCGGAGCTGATGCTACCCCGAATACCAGCTGGTTGTATTGGTAGAGACCTTTATGAGTGCTGATTGTGAGGTATTTTTTTGATGCTTCTTCTACCTCCATTTGCAGATACGCCTGGGCCAGATCAATCTTAGTGAAGCATTTCCCTCCAGATAGCGAGGCGAAAATATCTTCAATCCGCGGAAGTGGATATTGCACGGTGTGAAGGACTGGGTTCACTGTTACCTTAAAGTCCCCACAGATGCGAATCTTCCTTGGTTCCCCAGGCATGCTGCTCAATGACTTTTTCATCACAGGGACGATGGGTGTAGCCCTCTCGCTCCAGTCTACCTTGGACAGTACTCCTGAACGTTCCAAACTCTCCAGCTCTGCTTCGACGGCTGGGTGGATCGCATAAGGTACTGGCCTGGCCTTAAAACATTTTGGGCTTGCGTTTTCTTCGATTTTAATTGTTGCTGTCATGCCTTTTAGTGTTCCGAGTCCTTGCTGGCACACTTCTTGCGCGTCGGTTAGGATCTTTGACAGTCGCCCAGGTGTGACGTCGTCACCCTTTTTGGCAGCCACAGTCAGTGCTTGTATGGAATGCCAATCCAGCTGTATTTTCCGGATCCATTCATGTCCCAGTAATGATGGTCCTCCATCTTGCAATACACACAGATCTAGTTTTGGTGTTTCCTTACCGTTATATATAACGGTCACCCTTATTTTTCCTTTGGGGTAGACTTTTTGCCCCGTGTACGTCTTCAAAATAATTTTTGTGTCTCTCAAGGGTATGTGTGAGAATAGCCGCTCATAGTCCCGTCGGTTTATGACTGTTAGGGCTGATCCTGTGTCCAATTCCATTTTTACCTGGACTCCTGCTATCTTGAGAGTGACCCAAATGGTTCGGTGATCCTCCGTTTTGATCACATTATGTAGTTTCAGACAACTCAGCTCCCTGCTTTCGGAGTCGTTATCACTCTTTTGTTCGTCTGAACTATTCTCCGTCACCTTATGTACCTTCTTGTACTTTTCTTTTGGAGATTTCTTATTGCTGGTTTTCTTTCCCGACCTGCAGACTCGTGCTATGTGTCCTACTTTTCCACACTGTCTGCACACTTTGTCTTTGAACCAGCAATCATTGTGGTCGTGTGTTGTTCTGCCGCAGCAATAGCACTTCTCTGTTCTGTATGACATTTCGCTTGTGCCATATTCTTGCGGTCTCTGTTGTATCTCTGCAGCGCCCCGTGCTGCTGCTTCATATGATACCGCAATGCTGAAAGCCTTGTCCAGCATAAGGTCCTTTTCAGATAAAAGCCATTTCTGGGTTCCTTCACTTTGAAGCCCACACACAAACTTGTCCCTTAAGGTATCTGCCAGTCCCGTTCCAAACTGGCAGTATTTCGATAGTTTGCGCAGTTCTGTTAAATATTCAGCATTGCTTTCATCCTTATGCTGGTTCCATTTGTGAAACTTGAATCTTTCTGCTATCAGCAGCGGTGTGGGGTTTAAATGTTCCTGTAGTATCGTCACTATGTCTCCAAAACTCTCTTCCACTGGCTTCGCTGGGGTTACTAGATTTCGTAATAAGCCATATGTCTTTGCACCCATTAAATTTAACAATACCGGCGCTTTCTTGTCATCTGACACCTCATTTGCCTTGCAGTATACCTCTATTCGTTCGACATATGTAGTCCAATCTTTGACTTCATTGTCAAATGCGGTGATACTGCCACTCTTCGGCATTTTGGGTGTGGTTTAAAATGGCTTAAAATGGTATCTGCCGCGCTTTCCTTCCTCCCCCGCTGCTGCCAATGCCGCTCTCGGCGGTCCTCGTGGCAATGGCGGCGCCCTGTAGGTTTCGCGCGCTTCTCCTGCGCTGCTGCCAACGCCGCTCTCGGCGGTCATCGTGGCAATGGCGGCGCCTCGTGGGTTTCTGCGCATCTCTCTCCCTCTCCTCGACGCTGCTCAGCCCCTGAACACCGGCTGCGCCCTGTGCACTCTGCCCTCTCTCTCTCTCTCTCTCTCTCCCGTCGACGCTGCTCGGCCCTTTGCTGTGCCGCTCGGTCGGGCTCTAGCCCGCCGCTGTCCGGGAAGGGTCTGCGCACTACCTGTTGCCAGCCCGTTTCGCTGGACCACCACGACTGGAAAGCCAAGCCTGGCTCTCAACAGCCTGCCCCGCAATTCTCGAGTCTCTGCTGGATGACTGGGCGGTTGCCCGTGGTCGACGCCCGTGTCTCTGGCCTTGACCTCCAATCTACTGGTCTCCAGGAACGAATCCCTGGGAGGTGATGCAGAGTTGCAGGTAGGATTGAATTTGCCTCGTCGCCAATGTTGTGTCCGTCAGTAGTAAGACACAAGACTGCAGGAGAACGGTACAACAGGTGTTTACTCAACGTGGCTCACTCTGGAACTGAACTGTACAGATTACTACTCAGTGCTATATACAGGTGTGGTCACTGCCGGTACTACGGTATACATGAGCTGTAAAAAGTAGTTCCCCCCTTAAAGGTATATACATTACAAGTGATGGGTGCATGAGTGCAAAGGTAAGTGTGTTTGGTGTGTGTAAAGTGTTTAAAGAAGTTCTACTAACCTTTACTTACCTTTACAGCCTTCCTTCCTTCAGGTCTCGGGAGTCCCTCATGTCACCGGCACAGAAAGCAGAATGGCCGCCAGCTGTCAAAAGTTGCAGCATTCAGCTTTCTGTTCCGGGGAGATCTCTAAATCAGCCTGAGAGGAAGGAATTAACTTAGAGTACAGATTGTCAATGTTTGACAGCTTCAAACAGCTGTGAAACGCTGATATTTCATCTGTCAAAAGGTCTTGACAGATGAAATGTCAATCTGTGATGTCACCTGTTGCCGGGTGGCCCTTAATTGGCCTGCTGAGCCCGCTGGGCGGGCTCAACAAGGTCAATCAAGTCAAAATCACGTGGGTTGGCTAGAACTCGATGGAGGCGGGACTACAACCCCGAAAGTTGTAGTCTCGCCTCCTACCCGATTCCTCAATGAAAATCCAGCCCTTGATGTTAACGGCTGGGCCTCATTAACATGCCGCCAGCTCACTTCCTGATGTCGCTGGGAAGCGGTCGCCCAGCTGTTAAAGTCGGATGGCTCCGAGGCCGCCGGTCGGACCCAAGGTGTGTAGAAGGACGGGGAGGGGAAACGAAAGCTGCGGGGCGTTCAGTCGTTTGGGAAGGGAAGGGAAGGGAGGAGGTGCTGGTGGTCCAGGGTAGGCGAAGCCTACACTTTCCTTGGGGACTTGGAGGAGCATTCCTGCTTTGAACAAAATACATTTACCTTGAGGGGCCTTTTCTTACAGTGATCAGCCTCCAGCCTGCTTTAGACCGGCGGGAAAGATACAGCTGCTTCCACGCTCAGTCCAATAGTAAAATGGCAGTCAGGTCCTGATGGTGTCATTGGGACCCGATCTACATATTTAAAGAATGACCCTGCAATTTTGGCCGTGTCCTTGACACCTGCCATTTAAAATTACAACTGGCAGGCTTGGGACGTGAGACTAGCGAGTTTATCTCCCGCTCCATTTTAACTACCCCTCTGTCAGGTGAGGGGAATTAAAATTCCCCCCAAAATCCTGAATTCCATTTACTAACAGAAATTCATCCAGCCCTTTCTTAAACTTTGCTATGGTTTTCTGTTCCATCAACCCCTCTCTCCTGTAATCCATTCCATAATTCTATCACTCTTTTACTAATAAATTGCCTACATTTTCTATTTTCATTTAAAATCTTTAACATTAAACTGTGTCCCCTAGTCCCCGAGTCCTGTACCCAACAGGGTAACTTTCCTGGAACGAATTTCTCCATATCCTTGAAAATCTTAAAGACCTCTGTCAGGTTCTTCTTTCGAGAGAGTAAAGTCCCAACATAGACAATACTTCCTCATAACTCAGACGTCTAACTTCGGTAGAATCTCCTCTGGACTTCCTCCAACAATTTTACATCCTTTTTGGAACACGGTTCTCCAGATTGGGTTTCACCCAGGCCAGATACAACTTTGATTTACCCATACCTTAGCAATACATCCCAACATTTCACTTACTTTCTTGACTGTCTAACAATAAACACAAGTTAAAACTTGACTTGAAATTTACTGTGCATTTTCCAAAAAACTTTCTGATACTCAAAGACTTCCTCTTGTGGTTGAATTGAGTTATTCTTTCACCATGTATAATTAGAAGCCTCATTTAGTGCACAGCCAGATTTGATCCTTCATGATTGGGGGTATTATGTTTTATTGCTCTGTGAGACATGTATGATAGGTTTAGTATTGAGATTGGATTTGATATTTCTTTTTCCTGATTTTCTCCTCTCCTCTTGTCTGTAGTACATGCGGAATTACCCCTCACCCCATCCAACAGGTTATTGAGTTCGGACTTGAGACTTATGAGAAATTACACCAGACACACGGGTTCTGCCTTTAACCTTTTATTGTTCCTAAGACAAGTTCAAAACCCCAACCACTATTCGAGCAGTACACCAATAATGTTACAAGAAATCATACATACAACCACCCGCAGATGATCAGTCCAGCGTTGATGGTATGTCCTTGTAGGCGAGATGACTGGCCAGGCCACCTCCTTCCGACTACAGTGCTGATATTTTTAGTCACTGGTTTTTTTATACAGTTTTCCTTGCCTTTTTCAGTAAAACAATCATTCAGAGATTGTGAGATGTTCCTTTAATGTTCGACCTAAGTTGTTTGAGCTGTCAAACTTTCACACTCACACATCCTGTGTGGCTATCCATTAGCTGCCTTTATCAAAGCCCAAAATTATTCATTCACTCATAAAAGTTTACAAAAGTGGCAGAAAACCACTTGGTCACATTTCACGTGTTACACCGCATCCCGTATTTCAGAACTCCAAAGGTTTGACTCCTCCCCTTTAGCCACCAAAAGTTGTTCTACAATCTTGTAACCTGTTTTGTTGTAGACATGAAGTCTGCAAATCTAAGGGGGTTTGTTTATCTCTGTTGTCTATGACTACCCCCTGCAGTCACAACCATTTGTTCTGTCAGTATCTGCTTATCCGAAACACAGCTCTTGAAATATCTCCATCACAAAGCAGCTTCCAAATCCAACATTTTCTTTTGAAAGCTCACCAAATGTTTGCTGTCTTTATCAAAGCACATTCCATGTCCACATTCATAAACTTTATTTCACTTCGAAAAACCTTTTGGCCTGGCAAAGCATTTCAATATGTACCAAAATTAAAAATTAAGGGTCTGTGTATGTCTACACGTTATCCTTCCAAAGAAACTCACACTGGGGTATGATTCTACATTGCCACTAATACTCCACCTCATGGTGCATTTACCCATTGAACGTGGGAGGGGAGTCAGCATTTTATTGTTTATTGCGGTCTCTGCCAATGATGTTGCAGTATCAGTCAATTTGTTTTCAATTTTGAGGCACGGTCCAGATAATCTACTAATTTGTTAGCAACCTTTCCTGGCGCTTTGAGACTTCCACATGTGTTGAAGTATAGATTGGGTTAAAAAGGAAGTCAAAAATAGCAAAGAGTAAACAGAAGTATTTGAAAAAGATACAATGAAACATGGAGGCAGATTTCCATCGTCAGGGCCTGGGCAGTAATCTAGCAGAGCGGATTACCCACTCTTTATAGAACCCTCCCGATTTTCAGACATGGTGGGCGATCCACTCCACCGGATCACCACCCAGGTGGTGAAGATGGAAATTTACCCCAAGGAGGATTGAGCATTGGAATTCATAAACAGACCAATTGACCATTACTGTGGGCGCATTTACAGCGCAACTGTATCGTCAGTGCCAAATGACCTGAACCCTTGAACAGGGAGTCTCACTACGCTTCACTTCCAGTTAATTCAGGCTCTCGTACCCAATTTGTACTTCATTACAGTTGGCGTGAACCTGAAACCATTTTGCCCTGACACTAACTTATGGAGTGTGAATGCACCATTTAATGCCGATTATAAGAAGGAAGAGGGTAATAGAGAAATTGTAGATGGCAGCAAGAGGAATCTAAAGCAAATCTTTAGCTATGTATTAGATGCCAGGAAAATCTGTAAAAGGACAAGAAATATTATAAAAGATCAGGAATGGCAGAGGTGTTAAATTAGTTCATAATACTCATCTTTATAAATGTCTGTGTATCTCTTTTGTTTTTTTGCAGCACGTCAGCTGAGACTCAACAACCAGACATCATTCGGAAAGGAAAATTTACTTAGCCATCTGGAGAGTAGACTGAATGCAGAATATACAGGAGCAGCACATCAGATACACAGGAAAATTAGCACAAAGTGTGTGTGTGTGTGTGTGTGTGCGCGCGCATGGACACCTGCCTTGGCATGTATGTGAGTCTAAAGGTCTGTAAGTGTACACAATTTTCCATGTATGCAAATATGTAAATGCATGAGTGCAAATGGGTGTGCGAATGGTGTGTATATAAGTTGTTGTATGATCTGCACATACATGCTCGGTTTATTACCTCGTAAGAACTAAACAGGTATCCTGCCATGGAAACCTGGAAACTATTTTTGAAACCTACCACAGAGACATCCGCAATTTCTAGTTGGCACGTGATGGCATTTCTTCATATCATTTTGTTTCAGGCATATTAGATATAGGGATATGCGTTTGTGGTGATGACTAGAGTTTGAAGATTTGGGTATGTTTTATGATATTGTAAGGGGTTTTCCTCGAGAGGTTTCCCTGAGGTTTCTCTCTCTAGAGGCCTCTCTCTCTTGCACAGTAAACCTTGAGTGGTTCGACCCACTCGCCCCTTAGATTCTGTACTCTGGACTTAGGCGCAGGAACTACAGTGTAGAGAAAACTCTTGTAGACCAAGTTTGATGAAACAAAATGAAATTTTATTGCATAAGGAAAATTATCAAATCAAATGCAAGCAGATAAGGGAGTACATGGGAGGGAAAAACACACAAACAAATCATAACGACACAGTACTAACTAAAGCAAATACAGGCATCTTATACTCTACAAAGATCATCATGAAATAAGGAAACACACGGAACATCGAGGGACAACAACTCATGTTAATTGTACCCTTAAATCCACTCCCTTATTAAACCTATCTAGATCTGATTGTGAAGGGCCAGAAACATGCTCACCAATCCCACTAGGAAGTGCAAGGTTTTGAAATCGAGTCTGTGTTTGGTCCTTTCAGGCGTTTCGTCGCCACATGGATCGTGGAGCCCCTGCGAGCTGCGCCACACCTCTCTCCTGAGGTGGGGGTCGGGGGCGGCTGGACACCGGCGGGCCTGGATGTCGACGGGGTCGAGGATCGTCGGCTCGACCCTGGTTAGAGGAGCCTTGGGCTGGCTCCCATCACTTCTTCAGGTTCCTTTTCTCTCTTCTCCCGAGCCGGGGTGGCTGGAAGGTTTCTTCGCTTGGGACCTTTATTTTTTTGTCTCTTCCCCCAAGTTGGGTCGATGGCCTCTCATTCCGGCAATGGCCCGGGGATGGTCGATGATCTCCCGATGTGCTTCCCCGGGGCGGAACGCCGGTTTCGAGACAGCCTTCTTGATGTTGGCTTTCTTCTTCCTCCTGCGATTGACTGCTTCTTCTTCTGCGTGTCTGGATTCAAGCTGCGTGTTTCCAGCTCTCCAACCCGGCGTGTCTGCCTGTGCGCCTGCGTGTCCTCCAGCTGCCAGCGTGTCCAACTGCCCAAAAAGTCTCCCAGATATACCTTTCTTCTAGAGGCTTCACTTCCCGCCCAAAATCAGGTTAGTCTTTGTTTTATTTTTGGCGGGCTGGGAGCACATAGAAACATAGAAGATAGGAACAGGAGTAGGCCATTCGGCCCTTCGAGCCTGCTCCGCCATTCAACGAGATCATGGCTGATCATCCAAACCCTAGCACCCGGTCCCTACACCGACAGCCATCCCACCCAAGCCCTATCCCCATAACCCCGTAACCCCACGTATTTAATCCCCCCTAACACTAAGGGCCAATTAAATTTTTTTTAAATTTTTTTATCATGTACAATCAACCTAACCCGCACATCTTTGGACTGTGGGAGGAAACCGGAGCACCCGGAGAAAACCCACGCAAACACGGGGAGAATGTGCAAACTCCACACAGACAGTCACCCGAGGCCGGATTTGAACCCGGGTCCCTGGCGCTGTGAGGCAACAGTGCTAACCACTATGCCACCGTGCTGCCCCAGGAACACAGTGGGGTAGCCATTATATTTTAAAATGTCTTAAAAGGCTAGTAACAGGCCCATCTCTGGTCTGGAATTACCTTTGTTGTTTTTAATGGCCTGCTGATCTCGTTATCTAGTCCTGGGTGCTGTTCTCATGAATATGAAATTGTCCCCTTTTGTCTGGGGCAACATTTTGATAGCCTCTGTCTCCAGGCCGATCTTGACTAGATCTGCATCTAATCCATATGCATACCTGTGGGTCTGGTTTCGTTCTCTCAGAAACGGCTTCCAGAACTTACTGTGGGTTGAATCCACAAATCTGTCTGAGGTTGCGCAGGAACCATTTTAAAGTGTCCCAATAAGCTGGTCACATGGTATGGTGGCCATTTTGTATGCCCCTTTTTCTGGGCTTCTTTTAAAACAGTCTTTAAAATCATGGCCTCTTCTGCCATTTGACCATTATTAATATAAAGTCCAATTTTGCGAATCCTACAATATGTAGTTAGTTTTCAAATAAAGGATCAACATTGATACTGTATAGACCAGGGGTTCTCAACCTTTTTGCTTCAGAGGACCCCCTCCCATGTTATAAAAATTCTGCGGACGCCCTGTAACACAGAACAAGCATTTTTTCTGTATAAAAATTAGTTATTAGTTATTAATACCTCGATTACACCTTACATAAAGGAGAATTTACTAAGTCCTAAATTTACATAAGCAAAATACTGCAGATGCTGGAAATCTAAAATAAAAACAGAAAATGCAAGAAATACTCAGCAGGTCAGGCAGCATCTGTGGAGCGAGAAACAGAATTAACGTTTCATTTCTGATGAAAGGTCATTAACGTGAACGTTAACTCTGTTTCTCTCTCCACACATGTTGCCTGACCTGCTGAATTTTTCAGCATTTTCAGTTTTTATCCTAAATGTACGTTATGTGCCCATTTGCTGCCTACGGTCTGCTCCACCCCATCAACCATTTGCTTAACATGAAATGAACCAGGAGCAACAAGCGCCGTGCTCCCTACAGGCTTGTTTCACATACACTTGGTCGGACTGGACTAAAACTCCAGGTCCACGTCCTGCATTTCAGAAACCGAACTTCCCTCTTATTTTGATACAAACCCCAACACGGCGGTGAAAGCCAGCGACCTGAATTAACAGCACCAGTAGTGGCGGAGGCAGATAGCTCATGGAGAAATGAACAGGGCCCTGAGTGACTTTACCCACCCGACCTCATCGCCATAAATCCTTTAGTGGCAAAGGCAGCCCCTGTCTTTCCTCCTCCCCAACTCTTTCACAAATAGCCGGCGGTATCTCAAAGGCCACGAGCGCCCAGACTAGGCCTATCCGTCCGTTGGCGAAGCACATGGCCATGAAGATAAAGCTCTGAGGCTGAGGTAATTTTCTCTATATTCTTGCCTGATTGCTTTGCCTCCATTTTGTGTGTATCATGCCTGTGCCTTACTCAACTATTTTCACAACTTTTTGTTAGTTTGCCTTTTTATTGCCTCATTCAAACAAACAAGGGTTTTGGTGGTCAATGTATTGACTGCTCCTTTGCGACAGGCTGACTTGACTTCCGCCCTGCTGTTCCTTCCCCTGCCGTTTGGTTGTGTTTAGTCTTATGATGTGGCTCGTCCACCTTCGAGTTCCGATGAAGGTTCAGCAGCCGAAGCATTAACCTGACTTTTTTTCTTTTCACGAGGGAACGGCGCATTTCTTGCATCATGTATTTTTATTCTTTTGACTCTTACCCGTTGAACTCCCCCTCCCCTCTGCACGTGGTTCAGCTCAACAAGCTGCTTTTATGTTGGTTCCTTGCCATCTCAGTTGCTGCCAACTGCTGAAATGTGGGCCTTGTGCAGCCGGCGGCAACTGCAAGGTAAACGCGCTGGATCCACCAAGGCCAGTATAGCTGGGATACCATTTTTGTTTAAATTAAAAAAAATTAAACTGGGTCTCCCCAATAGCTGGCCTGGGTGTCTTGGTGGCTGGCCTTGAGTGTACCTGGCAAGCTAATTTGAGGACTTCCAGCAGCTGCAGGAGAACCATACGTCAGGAGCCGACAAGAAAGCAACGTAAAAGCAGCCATGGTGGAACTTGTTTATTTCCCAATACCTACATGGAAGGATCCAAGTCGAAACATTAGACAATCTTGTTGCATTCCAAATGCCGACGACCCTGTCATGTATTACCAGCAAGTTCAGTTTTATTAATTTCCACCATTTGCACTTTTCTTCCCCCTAGTCAGCAGATCTCCCTCTGTGCTATTGGTGGTGTTAATTACAGCTTATGTGCTGAAGTGGCTTCATTACAATGGGTTTGAAAGGAAGGCTCGCGTGACCTCGGCCCACACAAAGGGACTTGTCTAACCATACAAATGGTGTCCCACTGTAAGAACCTGAATTGACTGCACACTATTCCACTCATCGCAATGTACAGCGGAGACTACTGATGTTTATGAACAAACAAGAAAATTCCTAACAAACTTGGGTGACAAACAGCTGTGTGTGTCCATGAGCCTGAACATCCTTATGACAAATGATGTTACTATAAGCCTCCTGTTATAATAAACTGCTACCTTAGCTCCACTAGCTGTTTAATTATAATGAGTGTTGGAGTTCAAACATGAAGACGGTGAAAGTGTTATGGTGTCTATTCCTGACTGACTGTCAGTGTGTGGCCAACCAGAACACCGCTTTAGCACCATGTGAGAGGGATGCGCTCTACCCCATCAAAATATGGTAACCCACATGGTGACACATCTAAAAGCACCAAACATCAACAATAGTCTAACACTGCGTCGATCTCCAGGCTGCCTGCAAGCCATGTTGTAAGAGTCACTCTGTACTATGTATACTGTGCCTTGTATGCTATGATTTATTATGGTGTCTGGCAATGTGTTGCAACCAAGTAGCAATTGCAAGAGATAGTACTGAAAGACCTGGGGCTCTGGCACTGTCGAGAAACTGTATGTGTACAGGGGTTATCCTGAATGACCATAGCTGCAGCAAACAGCGTAAGTAAAAATAAATGCAAGCAGACTGTCCCCTGGAGCTTCTAATAGCTGTTTGACTGGAATTAAAACTGATAACAGTTGTAATATCTCACATTTTAAATTTAGCTGATCTGTACATAATCAAACCTATGCTGAGCAAAGATCTTGAGAAACCCTCTCAAATGTTGCTTCATTGTCTTTCTTGTACAGATATTTCTTGCTACAGATATGTCTTGCTATGCGGCACCTCTGGATTATATAGCTGTTAAAAATCTGAATAAAATCCTAATTAACAACAGCATAAAAGAATTGTATTGCTATCATGCTGAGCAGTGCCTGTTAATTGAACTCCTTATGAGATATCACTTTAGTCTGCTCCTGAAATATTCATAGAAAGAAAGAAATATATTGCCTTTCACAACCTCAGGATGTCCCAAAGCGCTTTACAGTTAATGAAGCACTTTTGAAATGTAGTCACTCTTGTAATGTAGGAAACGTGGCAGACAATTTTCGCAAAGCAAGCTCCCACAAACAGCAATGAGATAGTGACCAGATAATCTGTTTTAGTGACGTTGATTGAGGGATAAATATTGGCCAGGACACCAGGGAGAGCTCTCCTGCTCTTTTTCGAGATAGTGCCATGGGATCTTTTATGTCCACCTGAGAGAGAAGACAGGGCTTTGGTTTAACATCTTATCCACAGGAGGGCACCTCCGATAGTGCAGCACTCCCTCAGTATCAGCCTAGTTTTAGTGCTTAAGTCTCCGGGAGTGGGACTTGAACCCACGGCCCTCAGACTCATAGGTGAGAGTGCTGATCATTGAGCTACAGCTGATATCTCCATGTCTATTGATATTTAAATGATAGAATGCAATTTTTAGTGGAAAGTGAAGTGAAGAGGGCTGCATGGCCAGGAGTGTAGGGAATGATTTGGTGGTACGTAATATCCCTTTTTTGATATTACTGTAATATTTAAAAACAACTGTAAAAGGTGATACTTTTATGGGTTCTTTTCAAATGGACTCAGGCACAAGATAACTCTAGAAAATAACTTTATTTACATGTTTTCCTGGAACTTTCTAGCTAGTGAAAACTCTAACTACGCCCCACCCAAAACTGGGTTATACCAACTTTCTCTATCCTTATAGTGTCTCAATGCTCCCTCTGCTGGCCTTTAGAAACTAGGAGGAAGCCATTCAGCCCTTCTAGCCTGATCCACTATTCAATTAGATCATGTCTGATCTGTATTTTACCTCCATCTACCCGTCTTGGTTCTGTAACCCTTAATACCCGTGCCTAACAAAAATCAATCAATCTTAGTTTTGAAATTTTCAATTGACCTCGCCTCAACAGGTTTATTTACATTACGCACACATAATATAGTACCTAACCTGAATAAAGGTATATATGGGTGCGCTTTCTGATGGTTTGTGCCAGTAGTGCATGTGTACAGCCAGTGCAGGGAAAGCTGCTAATTTGTGAAGGAGGCTTTGCATCTAATGTGCACTGGAATCAAGGTGCCATTTTTTTTTACAGTTAGTTACGTTGTGTTTAAAGGAGGCTCACACATCCTTTTTTAAATGTGCGACAAATGATATTACTTATGCTAGAATTTTTTGGCCCTGCTTTTTCAGAAGAGGCAGGTGCATCTGCATCGGAGGCTGCCTGACTCAACCCACTGTTACCCAAGGAGGAAGGTCTACAGACCCTGCCACAATTACTACAGCACAGAAACAGGCAATTTGGCCCAACAGGCCCATGCCAGTGCTCATGCTCAACACACGCCTCCTCCTGCCCTTCATCTAACCCAGGGGTTCCCAAACTTTACTTATTGCATACCCCCTTCCAGATCTCCCAGCTGCCCTCGTACCCCTACCAGCATGAAAGTTTAATATTTTAATCCCTTTAATACCCATGCATTGTACAAAATGTACAAATTATAATACACATATACAACTAAACAATGGCTGAATAGTACTACTCACCATTAATGTGACGGATGAGGTTATTTGTTTGAGCATAGACGCAAAGTGTTTGGAGTGATAGGTGATAGTTTGAGTCATAAGTTGTTTCCTACACAAAGGTGCTGACGATACTTTGATTTCATTCCAGTGAGTGATGAAAATCCACTTTCGTACAGGTAAGTTGTAGCAAACGGTATCAAAATCTTGACTGCCCTGTCTGACAATTCGGGGAACTCTGCTCGTATTTGGACCCAAAACTTAGCGAACTTCTTTTGTTGGAACTCAATCTGAAGTCCACCGTTAGTTGAGATGTCCAGGAGGTTCGCTTGTTCTTTTATTGACAAGTCTTGCAGCAGGGATACTGCAGAAAGATTTGCGAAAGGGTGGTGGACCCAACTGTTTGCGGTTCCCATTGAGGGAAAGTACTCGCCAGTTCAGTGAGATGTTGCTTGATGTCACCTTCATTCGTTGTCAGGAATTTATGCATGTTTGGGAAAATTTCAGTGTTGTTTTCCTCCACAAAGCGAGCCCAGAATATCAGCTTTTTTTTTATCATTGACTCAATTTTGTCCAGGACATTGAAGGTGGCTGCACTCAACCCTTGAAGTCCAAGATTTAGCTCATTCAGGCGAGAGAGTATATCTGACAAGTAGCCCAGCCGTGAGAGCTAGGCCGTGTCATGCAGACAGTGAGAGAGTGGGAATGGGCGGTCCATAAAGAATAACTTGACCTCGGAGTGAAGTTCAAAGAAATGTGCCAAACCTTGCCATGTGACAGCCATCGAACTTCCGTGTGGAGCAATAGATTGACGTGCTCGCTTCCCATCTCATTACTTAGAGCGGAAAATATCCGGAATTCAAGGGTCAAGCTTTTATAAGACTTTAACCCTTATATTTTATTAGATTCTAACCCATTAACATATCCTTCTATTCCTTTCTCCCTCATGTGTTTATATCTAGCTTTCCCTTAAATGCATCTATGCTATTCACCTCAACTACTCCTTGTGGTAGCGAGTTCCACATTCTCACCACTCTCTGGGTAGTTTCTCTTGAATTACCTATTGGATTCATTATATTTTATTACATATTTATGGCCCCCAGTTCTGGTCTCTCCCGCAAGTGGAAACATCTTCTCTACGTCTACCGTATCAAACCATTTTACTTGCTATATCGAGGAGTTCTGTCTTTGCTGCTTACACTTCACCAGAGAAACAGTGTCGGAACTCTGCTGTCTCCTGTAGTCCGACCTGCAAACTGTGTCCAGCATGGAGATGGCTCTGCCTGTGCTGGTGCAAGTTACTATTGCCATCAACAGCTATGTAACTGACTCCTTTCAAGCTGCCTGGGTGGCATTTGTCAGGGTAGTTAATCTGCAGTGCACACTGATGCCATGACTGCCAGAGAAAAGGATTTTATCACTTCCCTGAAGGAAAGCAGCTAGCATTATCTCCATATTCCTAAACACGTTGGGCATGAAATTGCGACCGTTAGTGCCTACCGTTAAGGTCGGTTTGGCAGAAAAAATGGCGGTCGCCTCACTTCTGCCCGCTTCTGGCGCAGAACGCGGCAGCCACCATTTTGGGCAGATTGACAGTGCCTGCACTCGCCACACATATTTAAATGATCCAGATTGTGATGTCAATCGGCACGCAATGCCTGAATTGATGCACGATCTGTGATTTTTGACATCGCCGCTCTTAATACCACCCTCCCAACCACGCATGGAAGAACGTGCATGTAGCAGTACAACAGAGACGCTGCCAGCCTATGTTCCCTCTAATTTTTTTTGGCTCGTGCAGCCCCTTTAACTGGCTGCATGGGCCATTCAAAATTCCGTGCATGCATGGTTTATCTATTTAAAAGCCGACACACCATCAGCACGGGATCTGCAGAACGCTGCACAGCCACGCGGCCAGGCAGCTTAAAGGGACACACACAACTTTCAGGTAAGTTTAGATTTTTGCTTTTGGGCTGGTTACTTCACATTTTATTGGAGTAGTGGCTTGGTACAATACATTTAAAAAGTTGTTAAAAGTGTGCAGGGAGTGCTGCTGGACGTTTGCAAGGCATTGGCTGTTAAAGGAAGGCCTATGAGAACACCACTTGCTCCCAGTCCTGGGGGCTCTAGTTGCAGTCCCCCTTGGCCTGCACCATTACATGGAGATGGAGCAGAGGCAGCAAAGAGGACAAGCTGCTCACAGAGGAGGAGGAAACAGAAGAGGAAAAAGCAGAAAATTAAAAGCAGAAGGGGAGGAAGTGGAAGGAAGGAGGCAACCCAGACAGCCCCTTTCTGGCCGGGATATCCGGGATCGAATCATCTGCCTGCGGTACCAGTGAACACAATCCCAATTCCCCTTTCAACATTTGCCCCACAACTTACCTTCCCTCTGTTACTGACCATCACAAAGCAAACTTTCCAATCAAACTTTATCAATATATGCATCCAATATTATGTCAAAAAAATCAACTAATCACCCTTGTGCATTCCCTTAATGGCTTTCTTGCATGTGCCTTTGCTATCCTAGTGATGCCACACAGTGCTACTCCAGTGGCTGCAGCATGGCTGGTGGAAGGCTGCTGACTTTCAGTGGGAGGCACTGTAGATGACCTTGCAGGACAGACTTGAGGAGCTAGTGACTGGGAGTGTGAAATTCAGTGACGGTGTTTCATCTTCTTTTTCTTCACTCTCCTCTCCCTCTTCTTGGGCAACCACTGGCTGGGCAGGCTGGATTTCTTGGGTGTCTGAAATGAGGAAGGCACAAGGGTGGGGTTGTGGTGAGGGGATGGGGGTAAAGCAAGAGGTGCATGCTTACACCATGTGCAGCTTGTAAATCAGAAGAGATTGTATGATGAGGGAGAAGTGGGATATGATAAGGAGGATAACGTACGAGGATACCGGCATCTTGCATTCTTTCAGCCCCGCCGCTGGCCAAGGGCTCAGCCATGCCTCTACCAAGAATGGTCAATACCGTCTCCTCTAGGGGGATGAGGTGAAGCTAGGAATGTGAGGTGTGCCTCGTGTTTGGTAGAGATTGTTGGTAGGTGAGTGAGGGGGGGTCGTGCATTGAGCAATGTGTGAGGCTAGTTGTGCAGTTGGTAGGGGAGGGCTTTTGGAAGTTGCATTCACTGACCATGAGCACTCATCTGAGGTCATGAAACCTCTTTGGGTGCTGGAGCTGGGTCCTGGGGGAGACGCTGCTGGCAGTGAGGGCCTTGGTGATCTGTTCCCACATCCTTCTTTCTGGAGGTACTCCTGCCCCCTGTGGGTAGAGGACCTCTCTTCCAGAGTTGACCCCTGCACAAAGCTGGAGTGCTGCATGCGAGACCCTGGCCTGTTGAACCATTTGTGTTAGTGCTGAAATACTTATAGCATTTTTTTATCTGCAGAAGGCAGCTCAACTTTAAGAGCTGCAGACTGCTTAGAGCTGAAGGAATTTTAATTTTTTTATCTGCAGGAGGAAGCTCAGCTTTAAGAGCTGCAGACTGCCTTGAAAAGGAGTAGGTTAGCTTTAAAAGCTAACCTCGCTCCAGCGACGCGAACTTCGGCCCTCTGCTGAGCGCACAGCCTGTCAGCAGCAGGTTCCTCGCGAGGCTGTGCGCTCCTATCATGTAAACAGCACCAAATTGACATGCTGCCTGCGCTTTTTGAATGGGCACGGGCATATCTCGCATCGCAGTGTCCTTGCCCATTTTTTAGTGTTATCGAATTTCACCCCTATTGAATTCAAAATCCTCATCCTCTTTTACAGATCACTTCAGAGCCCTGCCCCACCTTCATCTGCAACCTTCTCTCAGCACATGCCCTTCGGCCCTCTGACTCTGGCTCCCTGTGTGCGCCCCTTTCTTCTGCTCCACTGTGGGTGGCAGAACCTCCAGCTGTCTTGACCCTCGTGTTTGAAACTTCCTCCCTAAGTCCCTCTGTCTTCATCTTTAGAACTCTCCTCAAAACCCATCTTTTCAACTGCTTTTGGCCATCTCTCCTATTACTGTTTGCCATCTGTTTTGTGAAATGAGTTGGGATATTTCACTATGTTCAAAGCTGTAAATCAGTGCATGGTATTGTTGTTGTTCTATTTATAACAATTGCAATGTGGTTTTGATGGAAAAAATATACGCTTCTAGCTGGAGGTTTTGCAGCCAAAGAATATCAGTTGTAAATTGCTTTACACCATCGCTTTCCTATTGTGAAGGAATTTCTCCTCACTAATTTTTTTTATGCTTGATCATAAGAACTGTAGAGATTAGATTATCTCTAGTCTGTCAAATAATCAGGATCGAGTGCAAACCAATATGCTGGGTATATTGGGCTAGATTTTCAGTTGATAGCGCCAGCAGTTAGCGCCTTAAGAGAAGTGATTTTCGGGCGCTATGCGTGTAGCGCCCGTGCGCAGCGCAGTTTGCGCCCCGCCCCAAATTAAGTTGCCCGTTAGCGCCGGCGCAAAGTTTAGCGCCCGCCCGGATGCACGCGCAGAAAATGACGTCACATCCTCGTGCAACGCCCTTTGGCCGCCCCGATTCCAAACTTCAGTCGGACCGCCCCATTGTGCGGCTGGCGTCCAGAACGTTTGTAAAATGGAACGCAACACACCCTGGGGAGCGCAAATTAAAGGGCACTCCTCCTCCATCTGCATGTGTTGTGTGGAAGGATCCAGTGTGTTGTTGTGAACGGTGTATTTATGTTTCCGGCCACCACCACCACCACCACCACCACCACCTCCTCCTCCTCCTCCTCCTCCTCCTCCTCCTCCTGCTGTTTTCCCCCCCAGACTCTGCCTTTGAAAAAAACACATGCACCCTTCCCCTTTAAGAGCTCACTTGCACCAGAGTGTCTGCCGTGCGCTGCGCCCGAGCTCGGGCGCTGCGCTCTGCACCGCCGGCTTAGCGCCTAAAGATAGCAGTGGAACGCCTCTTTTAGTGCTCCACCAACCTCTTAGGGCGAAGCCACTGAATTTCCAGCAACGGGGCGCTACTTTGGGGCGGGCGCTAACTTCGGGCGGGCGCTAAGGTTAGCACCCCAAAACTGTCTATACTGAAAATCTAGCCCATTGTGTTTAATTGGAGTTTAATATGGAATATTACAAACTAGTTATACAGCAAAAACATATGACTGTGACAAGTAGCAAGTACTGGTCCCGATTGCACAGAAGGCTGGTGTGCAGGAATAGCTCTTCTTCTCTCCCTCTCTCTCTCTCACTCCACCGTCTGTGCTGGGGGCTCTTCAGGTCCTTCTAGGGTTGCAAAGGGGTGGAAAGTTTCCGGTAAATTTCTGGAAATTTTCCATGGGAAGTTTAGCTTGGGAACTTTGCCCAAAAAAGCTCATGCTAGCATAATATTTTTTTTTGTGTATTTCTTTCATTTTTTTTCACAGGTCCTCTCTTAAAATTACTAACAGAGATGGAATCTTAATTATTAAGGAATTTCTTAATCAATATATGTTTATCTTCCTACTTGACTTGTTTTAATAATTACAAGTTTTGTGTGTGACTGTGAACAAATGTGTCCTGATTGGTTGGATGAGTGGGTGAGCGATTAGCTCCCTCTATTGGTGATGTAGCGTCGTGCGTGCACAAGTCATGCTTCCATCACATGGAGCATCAGGAAAAATTTACTGACCCTGTTGCAATCATGCTGATCGACCACAGTTCGACACAGAGACGAATGCCTTTTATTTCTCTGCATAGAACAATGCCACATTTACCGTCGGATGTGTTGAGTCTGTGTTTTCCCAAGTGTAGTTATGCTGAATAACTGAACACAGACAACAGAATACTTAAACAGGTCTTTAGTAATTGAGGGTCAGGGCTGAACTGAAATACAAACTGTTCCACAGTGCTTATATACCGGTGTGGTCACCACCGGTACTACAATATACAGGAGCCATCAGAAAGTAGTTCATCACCTTAAGGCAGTCTCTTAAGGTGGTACAGGTTACATACATTACAATTCCTCCCCTTTTAGCTTAACAGTGTACACCCCAATTTAAACATAACATGAATAACATATATATACAACTTTTATACAAAACTGTTCAAAGATTCAGTCTCTGAGGAGGCCTCCTGATCTGGGCCGGATAACGCCTTTCAGGGGTCTCTGGTTCTCGTTGCTGGGGTGACTCATCCATTTGATCTCTTATGGATTGAACATCATCATGTACGTTCGAGTCTGAGGTAGATGCTACAGGCTCAATAACTTCTTCAACTGGTGTCTCTGCCGTAGACGTGGGGTCGACCCTTGTTCTCGATTCCACAAGTTGGTCAGCATGACGTTGTATTACGTTCTCACCAATGTCCACCGTGTACATCAAGGGTCCTTGTTGGGCACAAATTGTTCCGGATTGCCATTTATCATTCCTGTAGTCCCTGGCCAACACTGGTTGTCCTATTTCGAAACTCCGAGTGGCCTTGTTATTTACGTGCTGGAATTGTTTGTTTTCGACTTCCCTATGCACATTGGGTTTTAACAAATCCAACCGGGACCGCAACCTCCTGTTATAAAACATTATGGCAGGGCTTTGATTCGTCACTGCATGCGTGGCGTTTCAATATGCCATCAGGAAATTGTCCACCTTGTGTTGTAGTGGAATATGGTCTTCGCTCATGGCCTTTATCGCCTTTTTGAACGTTTGTACAAATCTCTCGGCCAACCCATTTGTAGCCGGATGATATGGGGCAGATGTATAGTGTTTCACCCCATTCTTCTTCATGAATTTCTGGAATTCTTCTGACACGAACTGTGGTCCGTTATCTGAACATATTTGTTCCGGCAACCCATTCCTTGCAAATATGGTTCTTAGAACTGCGATCGTCTTTTCCGAGGTAGTGGTCGACATCTTAATCACTTCTGGCCATTTAGAATGTGCGTCTACCGCTATCAGAAACATGGAATCCATGAATGGACCTGCGAAGTCGATATGCACACGTTGCCATGGGGTTGACGGCCATTCCCACGGATGCAGCGGTGCGATTGGAGGTGCATTTTGAACTTTTTGGCACCCTGAGCAACTTTTAGTCAGATCCTCTATTTGTTTGTCGATACCTGGCCACCACACATAAGCCCTAGCAAGGCCTTTCATCTTGACTCCCCCCCAGATGACCTTCATGCAGTTCCTTCAGAACTCTCTCCCTTAATTTAGGAGGAATAATCACCCTTGTTCCATACATCAATGTTCCTTGGCAGATGGACAGCTGCTCTCGTCTGGCTGAGAATGCCGGTAACAGTGGTTCGCCATGTGTTGGCCATCCCTTCACTGTCAAATCGTAGACCCGAGACAGTGTCGGGTCGTTTCTGGTCTCTCTCTCAATACTCGCATTGGTAACTGGTAAGCATTCGATGATGGTCGAGTGAAATATCTCGACAGGGTCAACTGCCGGTGCCTCTTCCGCTGTAGGTAGTGGCAGGCGCGACAGCCCATCAGCATCACCATGTTGCTTTGTACCTTTGAATTCGATATCATATTGATGTGCCCCTAGGAAAAGGGACCATCTCTGAAGCCTCTGCGCCGTCATAACCAGAACACCCTTCTTAGGGTTAAAGATGGAAACCAACGGCTGGTGATCTGTCAGCAGCGTAAACCTTTGGCCTTGCAGGTAATGGTTAAATTTCTTAACTCCCCACACGAGGCTGAGAGCCTCCCTATCTATCTGAGCATAGTTGCGCTCAGCGGAGGTCAATGATCTGGATGCGAACGCGACTGGCCTTTCCAAGCCATTTGGCAACTTATGTGAGAGCACTGCCCCGATACCATATGGAGAAGCATCACAAGCTAAACGAATAGGCAGCGTTGGGTTAAAGTGAGCCAACACTTCCTTAGAGGTGATCAGTGCCTTGCTTTTTTGAAAAGCCCGCTTACAGTCCTCGCTCCACTTCCATGGTACTCCCATTTGCAAAAGAGTGTTCAGCGGGTGTAACACCGTGGATAAATTTGGAAGAAACTTGTGGTAATAGTTAATCAACGCAAGGAACGACCTCAACTGGGATACATTTTCCGGAGCAGGAGCTTTCACAACAGCTTCGATCTTGTCAGGTGACTTATGGAGCCCCTCCTGGTCAATGACGTGACCGCAGTATGAGATTCGTTTCTGAAAGAACTCACATTTCTGGCGATTAACTCTGAGTCCATATTCTTTCAATCTGGTGAGCACCTGCTCCAAATTCGCGAGGTGTTCCTTATCATCATCTCCTGTAATCAGAATGTCGTCCAGGTAACATTGTGTGCCTGGAATTCCCTGTAATACCTGCTCCATGGCCCTTTGCCAAATCGCTGGAGCCGATGCCACTCCAAAAACCAATCTATTATACCGATATAAGTCCTTACGTGTGTTGATCGTGAGATACTGGCGTGACGCTTCATCAACTTCCATCTGTAAGTACGCCTGCGCCAGGTCTATCTTGGTGAAGTGTTTCCCGCCAGACAGCGAAGCGAAGATATCCTCAATCCGCGGAAGCGGATATTGCACCGTGTGAAGAACCGGATTAACAGTGATCTTGAAATCACCACAGATGCGAACTTTCCCAGGTTGCCCCGGCTTGTTGCTCAACGAACGCTTCATGACAGGAACAATGGGCGTGGCCCATTCGCTCCAGTCCACCTTTGACAGTACTCCTGAACGTTCTAGCCCTTCCAGCTCTGCTTCCACAGCAGGTCGTATCGCATAAGGCACCGGTCTGGCTTTGAAAAATTTTGGATTTGCATGTTCTTCAACCTTGATGTTCGCCGTAATTCCTTTCAGTGTTCCCAGTCCCTGTTGGAACACCTCCTTAGCATCATCCAATATTTTGGACAGTCGTTTAGGTTTGACGTCGTCCTCTTTACCGGAATCTACAGTTAGTGCTTGTAAGGAATGCCAGTCCATATTTATTCTCCGGATCCATTCCCGTCCCAGCAGTGGTGGACCTCCCTCAGGTAACACATACAAGTCCATTCCTTGACTTTCTTTACCATTGTAGACCACCTTTACCTTTATCTTTCCGATGGGGTATACTCTTTGCCCCGTGTATGTTTTCAATACAATCTCCGTATCCCTCAGGGGAATGTGTGAGAATAACCTTTTGTACTCTTGCTTATTTATGACCGTCAATGCCGATCCAGTGTCCAATTCCATCTTCACTTGGACTCCTGCTATCCGAAGCATGACCCAGATAGTTTGGTGGTCTGCTGTGTTACCCACATTATGTATTTTTAGACAACCCAGTTCCTTACTGCTGGAGTCTGAATCCGTCTTCTGTTCATCCGAACTGTTCTCTGTCACCGTGTGTACTTTCTTGTACTTCTCCTGCGGCGACTTTTTGTTGCTGGTCTTCTTTCCTGACCGGCATACTTTCGCTATGTGACCAATTCTGCCACATTTCCTGCATTCTTTATCTTTGAACCAGCACTGGTTCTGATCATGTGTTGTCCTTGCGCAACGATAACACTTTACTGCACCCAATGCCATTTCATTGGTGCTGAATTCCGATGGCCTTTGCTGCATTTTACCCCAGGCATTAAAGATGGAAAGACTGTGTACATGTGCAAACACTGTACAAAGCCATATGTAAAGAATGCCACAAAGATGCAGCGGCATTTATCCAAATGCAACAACTTCACTCAAAGCTCATAGCAGTCAACCCAGAGTTCCTCTGCTTCCATTCAAGAAGATGATGGTTCACATTCAGCATCAGGCTCCTTGTCATCAGCAACTCCTGGCCCACTTGGAAGGTTCTTTGATACAATGGATAACCATAGCCAGAAGAATGCAGATGAGTGCCTTGCTCGAGCTGTATATGCGACAGGCTCACCCCTCATGCTCACAGCCAATGTGTACTGGAAGAGATTTTTCAATGTTATTCGCCCTGCATACTGTCCTCCCACCAGACATGCTTTGTCTACTTATTTGCTGGAGGCTGAGTATAACAGAGTCCAAGGAAAGCTCAAAGAAACGATAGAGATGGCAGACTGTGTTGCAGTTATCTCAGATGGGTGGTCAAATGTACGAGGGGAGGGCATCATAAACTACATCGTCTCCACTCCTCTCCCAGTGTTCTTCAAGAGCACAGACACGAAGGACAACAGACACACAGGCACATACATTGCTGATGAGCTGAAAACAGTCATCAACGATCTTGGATCACAAAAGGTCTTTGCAGTAGTTACTGACAATGCTGCGAATATGAAGGCTGCTTGGGCTCAAGTGGAGGAGGCCTACCCTCATATTACGTCTATTGGGTGCACAGCTCATGGGCTCAACCTGCTCCTCAAGGATATCATGGGTTTGAGAACCATGGAAACACTGTACAAGAGAGCCAAGCAAGTTGTTAAGTATGTCAGGGGAAAACAGGTAGTTGCAGCAACCAACAACTCCAAGCAAACGACAAAGAACAAGAACACCACACTGAAGCTGCCCAGCAACACTAGATGGGGTGGCGTTGTCATAATATACAACAGCCTTCTGGAGGGTAAGGAGATGCTGCAAGAAATGGCAATATCCTAGTCTGGGGATATGGCAACCACCATCAAGAAAATACTGCTGGATGATGTGTTTTGGGAGAGAGTGGTTAGAAGCCTTAAACTACTCTCACCAGTAGCATCTGCAATTGCTCAGATTGAAGGAGATGACTCTGTCTTGTCAGATGTTCTCAGGCTTTTTGCTGATTTAAAAGAACAAATCAACATTGCCCTACCCACATCCCTGCTGCTCAAAGCAGAGGAGAAGGCAATTGTTCAATTCATACAGACGCGTCAAGAATTTTGTGTCAAGCCGATTCATGCTGCAGCATACATGCTGGACCCAAAGCATGTTGGGAGACCAATACTTTCTGGAGAACAGATCAACAGCACTTACAGTGTGATTTCTACCCTCTCACGCCACCTCAATCTGGATGTGGGCAAAGTTCTGGGAAGTCTGGCAAAGTTCTCTACCAAGCAAGGTCTTCGGAATGGGGATGGGATATGGAAATCATGCAAGCATATCAGTGCACATACCTGGTGGAAGGGACTTTGTGCATCTGAGGCCCTGTCACCCATTGCATCGGTGATACTCCAAATCCCATCTTCATCAGCGGCCTCTGAACGAAACTGGTCACTTTTTGGGAATACGCATACAAAGGTGCGCAACAGGCTGACTAACAAAAGAGTGGAGAAACTGGTGGCTATCCAGGCGAACCTACAACTTATTGAGCCAGATACAGAAGTGTCCACCACACAGCTAGACAGTGACACAGAGGAGGAAATGGACACGTCAGAGCCAGAGTCAGAGAATCAGGAGGAGCAATGATGAGTAGAAGACTCAGAAGACTCATGAGTAGAAGACTCAAAGGGACAAAATAAGGACAAATTACAGACTAAATAAGCTGACGCTCTTTTTATTTTATTTTAAATGGGTCTTTTTTGTGGGGGTTCAATAAAGTTCAAAATTATAACCTAACTAAAGTTTTGAAAGCCTGTTTTTATTTTTATGGAACAGTATGTCTATTTTGATGACAAAGATAATATAAGGGTCAGAGACAAAAACCATCAGTGTGCAAAAAAACTCAAAATTCCCCAAATTCCTGAAAATTCCCTTGGAAAGTTTCTTCTTTTAAAAATTCCTGGAATTTTGCAACGCTAGGTCCTTCTTTTATTCTCTTTTTGGGGGTGGACCTGGGGCAGAATATTGACAAGACCATTTAACCTATTGCGGTTCCCCTTAAAACAAGGTGGCCAATGGTATGTCGAGTTCTTTGTTTAAACTTACAGATGAAACCCCCCCCCTTAAGGGTCTTATGCTTTTCCTCACATGTCTTTTTTGTTTATACATTTTGAAGCCAATCCATTTGAATTCCTCTTATCTCATCCATCCTTGTCCCCCCTTGTGTAGCCAGTGCATGTACCAGGCACAACCTTGGGCCTTTTAATTAGAGGCCCATGCTAGAGCTGTCTACTCAACCAGCCACTATCCAAACTATTTCTCCTTAACCTAACGGACTATTCCATCCTGAGATGATATATTAACTCCCATAAATTCCTTCTATTCTATATCCTTATACTAATTCATTTCTACACATCTTCGCAAGCAGTTATGTTAAACAAACTCCAATTTCTAACTTAGCATTATAATATGGTTATTAGCAATAATGGAAGAAATTGGCTTTTGTTGGCCAAGTTAAAGATATATTAAACAAAATCAAAATCCTAACTTACAAACAGCAGACAGCTAGCCTGGGAGGCAAGGTCATATGTGACTGCCACGGTGCAGAATGTTATCACATCCGCAGGGAACTGAAAACATGGGCAAATTTTAAGCACCTATCCATCTAATCTATTACCAGTCTGAAGACACTTTATCTCAAGCTCTAATACTAGTTTCCAGGAAAATAAAACTTAAGCAGTTCCAGTAAAATACAACTTGTACGTTGTATTCGCGTCACAATTTCATTTGCATAACCAAATATATTTTAGGTACCCCTAATTTCTAACAGAGTATAAGATATAGAAGCAGGTGTAGGCCATTTGGCCCGTGGAGCCTGCTTCGCCATTCAATAAGATCATGGCTGACCTTCTACCTCAACTCCATCTTCCAGTACTATCCCCATATCCCTTGAATCCCTGAGTATCCAAAAATCTATCAATCTCTGTCTTGAGTATACTCAGCAACTGAGCATCCACAGCTCTCTGGATAAGAGAATTTCAAAGATTCACAACCCTTTTGAATGAAGAAATCTCTCCTCATCTCAGTCTGAAATGGCCTACCTCTGTGACTGTGACCCCTAGTTCTAGACTCCACAGCTAGGGAAACATCCTCCCTGCATCTACCCTGTCAAGCCCCTTAAGATTTTTTATGTTTCAATGAGATCACCTCTCATTCTTCGAAACCCTAGTGAATATAGCCCTAGTCTACTCAATCTGTCCTCATAAGACAATCCCCTCATTCCAGGAATCAGTCTGGTGAACCTTCGTTACACTCCCTCTAAGGCAAGTATTTCCTTTCTTGGATAAGGAGACTAAGGCTAGAAATTGGCCTCCTTAGCGCCTCCGGGGGGTGATAACGGGGTGCTAACGGCGTGGTGAGATAAACGGCTCCCGCTAACTTCGGTGAGAGGTTGGCAGCAGCGGTAAGACTTTGCACCACGATCTCCTTCGCCCGGAGATCATGACATCATTGCCGTATGCATCGCCCCAGTAGTGCCCCGGACCCGAACTTTGGTTCCGCCCCCTGCAGCGTCACTGGGCGATGACACCGACAGCTGCAGGAGGCGCTGATCGGGAGGCCGGGCGCTTCGGGGGCGAAAGTTAAAGGAGAGGTTGCCGAGATAAGTACATACATTTCTGAAAGGTTATATTCAATTTTTTTTACTTCCCCTTGGCTGCGATTGATGAGCCCGGCACTCTGCTGGAGTGCATGGGGCTGATCGAGCTGGATCACGGCCGCCATCGGGGACCAGTTAACTGGTTCCAATGCAGAGCCTGCAGTGGTGGCCCTTCCCTTTAAGGGAGAGAAGGAGCCGCGGATCGCGGCAGTGCTGCACAGGACTTTGTGCACGACCGCCCCGCCTGCATCCTTTAACGCTCCAGGAAGGAAGTGGAGAACTTGATTTAGCACGCCACTTCCTTTCTGGAGTGCTACACCCAATCTCGTGAAAGCTAGGAATCATTAGCACCTGCCGCTAAGTTTCCCAGCTTTTAAAAGTTACCGCCCCCAAACGGGGCGATACAGAATTTCTCCCCCTAAAACTATACACAGTACTCCAGGTGTGGTCTCACCAAGGCCCTATACAACTGTAGTAAGACTTCCCTACTCTAAAACTCCAATCCCTTTGTAATAAAGGCTAACATACCATTTGCTTACCTAATTGCTTGCTGTACCTGCATGTTACCTTTCTGTGATTTGTGTACAAGGACACCCAGGTCCCTCTGAACACCAACATTTCCCAATCTCTCACCATTTAAAAAATATCCTGCTTTCCTATTCTTCCTACCAAAGTGGATAACTTCACAATTCTCCACATTATATTCCACCTGTCATATTCTTGCCCACTCACTTAACCTGTCTCTATCCCTTTGTAGCCTCTTTGCATCCTCCTCACAGATGACTTTCCCACCTAACTTTGTATCATCAGCAAACTTAGATATATTACACTCAATCCCCTCATCTAAGTCATTAATATAGATTGTAAATAGCTGAGGTCCAAGCACTGATGCTTGCGGTACCCCACCAGTTAGAGGTTGCCAACCCAAAAATAACCCGTTTATTCCTACTCTCTGTTTTCTGTCTGTTAACCAATCCTCAATCCATGCTAATATATTACCCCCAATCCCATAAGCCCTCATTTTGAGTAATAGCCTCTTGTGTGGCACCTTATCGAATGCCTTCTGAAAATCCAAATACACCACATCCACTGTTTCCCCCTTATCTATCCTGCTAGTTACAACCTCAAAAAACTCAAAGATTTATCAAACATGATTTCCCTTTCATAAATCCATGTTGACTCTGCGCAATCATATTATGATTTTCTAAGTGCCCTGTTACCACATACCTATTAATAGATTCTAGTACAGGAAACTTTTCTTTATCCGGCACCGACGGGACTGACTTGGTGCCAGTTCATCAAAAATTCCGGATAACCGAGAGCTATAGTAAAAGATACGGAGAGCTGACAGCTCCGTATAAAGCAACAAACCCTGTTGCTTAGCAACAAGTGCAGAACAATGACCACAAGTTGCAAGCGTCTCTGTAGCTTAGCAACAGCTGCAGCCACACCCTTGCACAGCAACAGATCGATGAAGGCAAGTACAATATGAAGTAAAACTTACCTGAAACTACTCCTGAATTTTGCCGGTTAACTGAGATTTCCGGTTATTTAGGTGCCGGTAAATCGAAAGTTTCCTGTATTTTCCTTACTACAGGTAGACTATCCTTTATCCGAACTTCCGAAAACCGAAACCCTCTAAAAACCGAAGGTTTTTTCGTTCAGCGTAAGTCGTGCGCACGACCCCGACCCCCGCCGACCCCCACCCCCGACCCCCCCGCCGACCCCCACCCTTTCGGATAAGGGATAGTGTATCCTTTATCCGCACTTCCGAAAACCGAAATCCTCTGAAAACCGAAAGTGTTTTCGTTCAGCGTAAGTCGTGCGCACGACCCCGACCCCCGCCGACCCCCACCCCGACCCCCCGCCGACCCCGACCCCCGCTGACCCCCCCGCCGACCCCGACCCCCGCCGACCCCCCCACCGACCCCGACCCCCCGCCGACCCCCACCCCTGACAAATTTCCCAGTCTTATAAAATACCTTCTGAAATCCGAAATTTTCCGAAAACCGAAACACGGCTGGTCCCGAGGTTTTCGGATAAAGGATAGTCTACCTGTACTGACATTAGGCTAACTGGCCTATAGTTTCCTGTTTTCTCTCTCCCTCCTTTCTTGAATAGTGGGGTTATGTTTGCTATCTTCCAATCCACAGGGACCGTTCTAGAATCTGGGGAATTCTAGAAGATCAAAACCAATATATCCATTATTTCCGTAGTCACCTCTTTTAAAACCTTGGATTGTAGGCCTAGGAGATTTGTCGACTGTGCATAGTTTTGGTCTCCTTATCTGAGGAAGGACATACATGCCTTAGAGGTGGTGCAATGAAGGTTCACGAAATTGATCCCTGGGATGAGAGGGCTGTCCTATGAGAAGAGATTGAGTAGGTTGGGCCGATACTCTCTGGATTTTAGAAGAATGAGAGGTGATCTCATTGAAGCATACACGATTCTGAGGGGACTGACAGTGTAGATGCTGAGAGGTTGTTTCCCCTGGCTGGAGAGTCTAGAACTAGGGAGCTAGTCTCAGGATAAGGGGTCGGCCATTTAAGACTGAGATGAGGAGGAATTTCTTCAATCAGAGGGTTGTGAATCTTTGGAATTCTCTGCCCCAAAGGGTTGAGTCATTGGCCTCGATTTTCTGCCAGCCGTCGGGCAGCTTTTCAGGCGGCCGAGGGCTGAAAATCGCCGAAAAAGGGGGTCGCAACCCCACCCGCCTGATTCCCCGCCCCGTCCGACTTTCGGACCGCCGTTTCTCCGCGACCTGCTTCAGTCCCACCCACCGCTGGCGGGACTGGCCGTCGGAACACTAATGAGCAATTATTACCTTATTTAAGTCGATTTTCAGGGGCCGTTGCGATTTTGGGGCTTTCCCCACATCAAACACGCCTGCGGGGAACTCCGCTGATGAAACCTGGCGTGAAGCTTGCCGGCTTGCTTGCTGTCAGCTGCAGGTCATTCGGAAAAGCTGCGATTTAAAGGGACAGCATTTGTATGGTGAAGGACCTTGTTGCTGCAGGCTTGGGGCTACTTCTTCAAGGCTTAGGCACAGCTGTGGAAGGTTGGAGCCTCACACACTTCTCCAATGTGATCTCCTGGGAAGCCCCTCTCGCCATCCTCACTCAGCGCTCCCTCAGCGGAGGCATCTACGAGAAGACAGGGGCGCCTTTTTTTCCTTCCCTTCTTGCCATTAGAGGATCTCCAGCAGCAGAGGCGGCAGCAGCAGAACCAGGAACAGCAGGATGAGCACCAGGAGCACCAGGCTGCTGCTCACTCACCTGAAGCTGCACAGGCCAGAAGGGGCCAGCGCTTGGAAGTGGCTTGAGAGCACCTTGCTGCGCTTTAGGGGGCCATGGGGACCCGTTTCTGCACTGGCAGTCCTACTCAGAAGGACTTCCATGAAGGTCTGCTTTCTCTGTTCAATAGATGGCCAACACTCCTCAAGAGATGTCATTCTCTTATGAGCACTCACCATGTTTTCCGTACCCTGGCGAGTTATCTCCTCCATGGAGGTTGCCAACCTTTCCATGGTGATGCGTTCATGCGCCAATGACTCCACAAAGGCTCTGCTCATGGTCGTTATGGACTCCTCCATTCGCTCCACACTCGCAGTGATCCTGGAGACAAAACCTGCCAGAGACTCCTGCATCTGTGCATGGAGATCTATCACCTCTTCTCTTGCGGATGGACCCAGAGGCAGAGGGTCGACATGCAGTGCAGCTGAGCTGAGTTGGCAGAGTCCTGCGCCCTCCGACGAGGACTCTCCACTGCTGTCCCTGTCTCCAGAATCTGCTGAGGCTCACTTGTGAGCTGTGAAGCACCAGGTGACAACACTACTCTATGTCCCGAAGGTCCCCCCGAGGTGTGAGTGTCTGCGCTGGTGCTGGGTGCGCTTACTTCTGCTGACGCTGCGCCTTCAGAGGTTGGAGCTTCCTCTGAGGAATCTGGCTGCACAGCCTCTTCCTCCTCCACAGTGAGGACGGGGGCTCTGGATGGTACTGTGGGGGAGTAAAGGAATGAGTTAGAGATGTAATGCCAAGGTTCTTCTGGTGACTCCCAGCGAGTTGGCATCTGCTGACACCTGCATCCATGCAGCATTGGTCTCAGTGGGAGGACCTCCCTGTGGGCCCTAACCCCATCCAATAATGCCTGCAGTGAAGCCTCATCGAATTTGGAGGCTGCTCGGGGTCTGGCACTGGTCACAGCTGCTGCAGGCTCCTCTGCCATCCTGTATGGTTCATTTGGAAGCCTTCAGAGGATGCAATGCTTGCCATGGACCTTGAAAGTGCCACGAATGATGACATCATACTGTGGGGCTTTCTGACTAGAAATGGACAATTAGCAAGGCTGCCCACATGCTGGGAATTAATTGGCCACTTGAGGGAAAATTGCGTGGAGCTGGCTGACACATTTTTTTGTGTGTCAGAACCCCACATTCGGGGGAATCCAACCATTTCCCACACAAGCCACAAAATCGGACCCATTGAGTATTTTCAAGGCTGAGATGGATAGATTTTTGGACTCTAGGGGAATCAAGGGAGATGGGGACCAGGCGGGAAAGTGGAGTTGAGGTTGAAGATCAACCATGATCTTATTGAATGGCGGAGCAGGCTCGAAGGCCCAAATGGCCTACTGCTGCTCCTAATTCTTATAGTACCATTAATTTTTCCAGTACTATTTCTTTATTAATACTAATTTCTTATATTATTATTACTATATTAAACTTGAGGTGATCCAAAACTCGGTTGTCCATGTCCTAACTCGCACCAAGTCCCATTTACCCATCACCACTGTACTCGCTGACCTACAATGGTTCCCGGTTAAGCAATGCCTCGATTTCAAAATTCTCATCCTTGTTTTCATATCCCTCCATGACCTCGCCCCTCCCTATCTCTGTAATCCCCTTCTGTCCCACAACACCCAGAGATATCTGCACTCCTCTAATTCTGCCCTCTTGGGCATCCCTGATTATAATCGCTCAACCATTGGTGGCCATGCCTTCTGTTGCCTCGGCCCTAAGCTCTGGAATTCCTTGCCTAAACCTTTCTGCCTCGCTACCTCTCTTTTCTCCTTTAAGACATTCCTTAAGACTTACCTCTTTGACCAAGCTTTTGGTCACCTGCCCTAAATTCTCCTTATGTGGCTCGCTGTCAATTTTTTTGTCTTAAAATACTCCTGTGCAGCGCTTTGGGTCAATTTACTACATTAAAGGCACTATATAAATACAAGTTGTTGTTGTTTTTTAAGTTCCTCATTCTCGCTATTCCCGGAATGCTTTTGTGTCTTCTACCATGAAGACAGATACAAATATTTGTTTAATGTCTCTGCCATTTCACTATTCCCCATTATAATTTTTCCTGTCTCTGCCTGTAAGGGACCCATGTTTACTTTCACTAATATTTTCCTTTTTGCATACCTATAGAAGCTCTTACAATTTGTTTTTATATCTCTTGTTAGTTTACTCTCATATACTCTTTTCTCTTTCTTTATCAATTTCTTGGTCATCCTTTGCTGAATTCTAAAATCCTCCCAAATCTCAGGCTTACTATTCTTTTTGGCAACGTTATAAGCCTCTTCCTTTAATCTAATACTATCTTTAGCTTTGTTGTGTATGTAACCGTTTACCTTTAAGGGAACTATAGAATGTGACCGTTCGCCTTTAAGAGCACTACTTTAGGGTGGCACTATTTATTGGCTCATGTATACTGTAATACCGATAGTGACCACACCAGTATATAAGGGTTGTGATACGTTAACTAGATCAGAAATCGCCCAGACCACTGAATAGTAAAGACCTGTTTTGTTTGTACTTCTAAAGTCTCTGAAGTTATTTACTGCACAACCTACAGACTTTACAGTGGCGACGAGTCCGATCGTACCCTGCGGCAAGACTAACCAGTAGCAGAGAGCTTCAAAAAGAAAACACGAGGCTCCGTCTACTAAAAGTATAGTACTTACTGGAAGCTGGAAGATTAACAGCAAAGCTACGGCAGCAACAGGCACAGATTACCCTGCTACCACATCTTGAGCGAGCCAATCAGCCTAAAACAAGGCGGCCGAAGAGACTGTGAGTAGTTAAAACAAATAAATTTAAAAAAAAACGGGGTAGAAGTATTTGGAGGAGAAGGGCAAAGCATTCGGGTCCAACGGCGTCGGGTGACAGCCGGACCGCGGGCAATGTGAGAAGCCGTGCAGCAACCGCTGCCACGAAGCGCTGAGCCTGCGAGTAGGCGCGGGAGTGTCAGAGCCGAGCGGGAGGCGTTGCAAGCCAGCGATCGCATCTCCAGATAAGGGCCGAGAGCTGCGAGAGCGATCGGATCTACAGATAAGGGCCGGCAGCCGCTTCGCGATCCAGCGATCGCATTATAGATAAGGGCCGCACTCGGGCTGACAGACGGCGTCGGGGGACCGGGTGAAGACCGCCAAGCGCGGGAAAACCGCCATTGAAGTGGGCGGGGAGAGCGAGAAGCGCGGGAAAGCCGCCATTTTTCGGGGAAAACCGCTGAAGAAGAAGGAAGAAGCGGGAAACCGCCATCTTGGAAATTATTAAGAATTTCAGAAAAGTAATAAGTTTTTTCAGAAAGGCTGGTGTGTTCTCAAGAAGAGAGAAGAAAATTAATAATAAGTAAAGTAATACTTGTACTGTTCTCAAAAAGAGAAGAAGATGCCTAAGCGAGGAAATATTAATGACTTTAATGCAGAAATAGAAGACTGGGCCACGTATGTGGAACGCATAGAAATATATTGCGTAGCCAACGAAATTGAGGATGACAACAAGGCAATAACTTTGTTAAATTCGATGGGAGCAAAAACATACGGGCTTTTGAAACATCTAATAGCACCAGTTAAACCAGTGGACCAGACCTTCGAAGAGATCGTAACAGTGTTGAAGGATCACTTGAACCCCACACCGTTGATGCTGGCTGAACGATTTAAATTTTACGCCAGAACCCAGAGGCAAGATGAAAGCAATGCGGAATACTTAGTCGAACTGCGTAAGCTAGCGAAATACTGCCAGTTTGGAGGGAATTTGACAGAGGCGCTGCGGGACAAGTTCGTATGCGGCTTGGCCAAAGAAGGAACGCAGAAGCGACTTCTGGAAGAAAACGACCTCACACTGGACAGGGCTGTCCTCATAGCTTCATCGCACGAAGCCGCAGCGAAAGGGACGGCGGAAATGCAGCTAAAGGCGGCGGCACTCGGGGTGGACCAAATTACAGCAAGCACTCCCAAATGCTACCGTTGTGGAAAGACAACGCACGACCAGAATCAGTGCTGGTTTAAGAACCAAGAGTGCAGGAAATGTGGCAAACTGGGTCACATCGCGAAGGTATGCAGGTCCGGAAAGAAGACCAACAAGCAAAGGAAGCCACCACCACAAGGAAAGTACAACAAGGTGCATCAGGTGGCTGAAAAGAGTTCAGACGAACAAAATTCAGACTCAGACCCAAACAGCCAGGAGCTGGATAGTCTGAGAATCCACCATGTGGGTAAAGTAACTGATCTACAGTTGATCTGGGTCACACTAAAAATAGCGGGAGTCCAAGTACGAATGGAGCTGGACACGGGATCAGCTGTATCCGTCATCAACCAAAAGGACTATCACCGGCTATTCTCTCACATACCCTTAAGAAATACCAAATTCGTATTACAGACATACACGGGGCATCATGTATACCCCCTGGGAAAAATACGAGTCAAGGTGAGAGATAGGGGTAAAGAACACCCACGAATGTATCTGTACGTACTACCTGAGGGAGGACCACCACTTCTGGGACGGGAGTGGATCAAGAAAATAGACATGGAATGGCACTACCAACAAGCAATGACGAGTGAGGACTCGGTGCAGACAAGCAGCTCAGACTCCGAGCCGGAAGACGATAAGTCCAGCTTATGTATGAAAAACAAGATTAACATGAACTCACGGACTAAGGTTGGGAAATCGATGGCGTGCATAAAGACAGAGAATTCTGAGTCTGTTCAAGCTACAGACATATGCATTACGGAGGAACACCGGGCTAGAACTCAACGTTATGTCAAAGTACAACGACAATTAGAACAGTTGAGTGCCCGTCTCCTACAAGAGATGGAAAAGGTGAAAAAGTTCTGGGACACCGAATGGGAGTCCCTGGAAAGACAACAGAGACAGCTCGCTCAAGCAGAGAGCGACCATAGAGCCATCGTGGCCAAGTACCAATCACATCTCCCTGAGGCTGTTCAGGAACTAGAATATACACAGAACGATCCAAAGGAAGAGGAATCTTCAGGAAGTTAGGATGGTATTCCAGTTCACCTCTACGAGTTGTTGCAAGCAGAGTGTAACGAGTTGAAAGAACAGTATGAACAGGCTCGGACTACAATCCTGGAAGGGGTTAACTTGGCAACTTCCGAAAAGCTCGTGTTAGTGAAAGCATATGAGCAACTAAAGGTTGAACATGAACGACTAAAGGTTGACCATAAGCAAGAATTACAAAGTCTGCAGGAAATGTTTGATGAGCTTCAGGCCAAGGCTGACTCATCGTTAGGGATTCAATCCATAGGAAAAAAATTAGTGGTGGAAGACATACCAGAACAGGGAATACAGGATGTCCAAGAACTCGTTAAATTATTAAAGGAAACACAAAATAAATATGAAGCGGCAATGGCCGAGGTCCAACGACTTGAAGAACAGATGCAACTGGAAATCTTTTCAGTGGAAGAAAAGGGAACTGTAAGAAACACAGAGACCGTAAGAATGGGCCATGAACATGAGCTTAAATCGTCAGAGGAGAAGGGTTTGGAGCTCTCAAAAGTTATTGAAATAGCCGAGGTTGCAACACAGACTGAGAAGATGGCAGCAGAGCAACCCTTAGATACCAAAAGTACGCTGACTCATGTCAAGGTTGAACAACAGAACGCTGAAACAACTGCTCCGGTAGAGGGATTGAATAGTCCGATCAATCAATCTCCAAAGGAAGTTGAAGTATTAAAATCACAAATGAGGTCATTAGTAAACAACTTGCTGAAAGCCCAGAAAAAGTTAGAGGAAGCGGAACACGTGAAGAAGTCTCTTCAGGAAAGATGTCTGGATTTGGAACAAAAGCTGGCTGACGTCCAGCTGGGTAGGGAGGACATAGAAGACCCTCTCGCTGGCCTAGCTCAGGACGACTCCGAATATTACTATGTCCTGTCCTGCCCAACTTGTAACTTCAACTCCCACCATACAGAAATCATGGAGGAGCACCGAAAGTCTACGGAACATCGGGAGAAGGTGGCTCTACTACGGAAAAAGGAGGAAGAGAAGGAGGAACTGCGCATGCAGCTGGCAGCTGACAGTGGAGCCCAGAGAGTCTCCAAGAAGCAGAAAAGGAAAAGTCGAAACAGAAGATGACCCATCTGAACCATTATTACCTCTACCAGATCACACACGTGGTCCCTCCGAACGGAGCCAATTCAGTTCGGAAGTTCAAACTGTTAAACCCATGGAAGGACTATTGAATGAGTCACTCCAGCAATGTGAACCGACTACACCACAGAGACTGAATCTATGAACTGTTTTCCACAGAGACTGAATCTGTGATCTGTTTTGACATGAAGTTATATATGTTATTATGTTATGTTAAACATGAAGTTATATGACGTTGACTCCATCGAGAGTATATCTGTAAATTGTTATATGACGTTGACTCCATCGAGAGTATATCTGCAAACTGTTTATATAAAATTGAAGATTGTATGTTTAACGGGATTCTGTAAGTAATAAGCTAGGAAGGGAGGAGTGTTGTGTATGTAACCGTTTACCTTTAAGGGAACTATAGAATGTGACCGTTCGCCTTTAAGAGCACTACTTTAGGGTGGCACTATTTATTGGCTCATGTATACTGTAATACCGATAGTGACCACACCAGTATATAAGGGTTGTGATACGTTAACTAGATCAGAAATCGCCCAGACCACTGAATAGTAAAGACCTGTTTTGTTTGTACTTCTAAAGTCTCTGAAGTTATTTACTGCACAACCTACAGACTTTACAAGCTTCTCTTGTTAGCCAATGTTGGACCACTTTTCCTGTGGGGTTTTTATTCCTTTGTCACACTTTGTGATTTCTCTCTGGGATTGTTACTCTGCCGCGAGGCTCTTTTTAAACTGTTCTCTGCTCTGGCTCTCGGCTCCTGCTCTTTATAAATCTCCACTCTGGCTCTCAGCTCCCGCTCATTTTAAATATCCGCTCTGGCTCTCAGCTCCCGCTCTTTTTAAATATCCGCTCTGGCTCTCAGCTCCCGCTCTTTTTAAATATCCGCTCTGGCTCTCAGCTCCCGCTCATTTTAAATATCCGCTCTGGCTCTCAGCTCCCGCTCTTTTTAAATATCCGCTCTGGCTCTCAGCTCCTGCTCTTTTTAAATATCCACTCTGGCTCTCAGCTCCCGCTCTTTTTAAACTGCTCTCATTGCATTAAGTAATGTGACATTCTACAGCAGAATCTCATTAAAATTATAAAAGCTTAACCTTAGAAAGAATGTAGTAAGAGATTGTAGATAATTAAGTCTGAAAAACAGCCAGAGGGCAAATGAAGAAGAATATTTGAACACATATCCATTATATTTCTACCAGTCACAGTGGCAGAGTGTTCATTATTCCTTTTCACATTCAAAAAGTTACTAAAGTAGATGGAAACCAGTAGCAGGATATCAATAAATTAGGCTGGATAATCAGAGATAGAGGGCTATGACATGGTTGAAGTAGCTCAGGTGAATCCACCTAGTTTATTAAAGGCAAGACATTGTGGCCTCTTGGTAAATTTTCCTTGAGAGAGTTTGGTCTCGACAACTGACCTGTGACAATATTGACTGTGCTGAATCCCAAAAACTTGGGATGGGTTTTTCACTGCAGCCTGCTGAAGAGCTACAATATTGCAATAGGTGCAGGTTTTATGGAAGACTGATGTTTCAGACTATGATGAGTACAGTTAAACTTTCCCAATCTACTACTAGCTTTTTACAGCCTACTAGGTGTATTGATTTGTATGTGGGTTCAATGACGACTCATTCATGAAAGAGAATGTCTTTTAATCTAAAGTATGTTCATCTAAGTTAACAGCATTACAGGAGGCATCATCTTAGAGATCCATCTAAAACAAAACTAACACTAAACTGCTTGTCTCTCACATGCCCTCTGCTGGTCAGGCATAAATAATCAATCAGGCAAATATGCTGGTAAGGCATAAATAATCAAACAGGCAAATACCATCACTATTTGCTGATATCATTACATCTCCCTTTCTTAAAACAAAAGTATTTTACTTTTATCTAACAACATGTTTTCTTTGTATTACTCTGCATTTTAACTGTAACACTTAATGAACTTACATTATCATTATCATTATCAAGGTTTTTTAACCTTGTTTTGTGTGTTCACATGAAATATGTAAATACACTAGAACTTGAAGAGAGAATAAGATAACATTACTTCCTTCTATAACAAGAGTCCTTAAACTTGCTCAATGAGTCTCTCAGGAGGCTTCACGTGTCTTGAGGATTTTCTGATTGATTGTCCTTGAATCTGAGTTGTTGCCTCAGATGATGATTTCTCAGCTGTGTGATCAGGTTGTTCAACAGTATCAGCCTTTTGACCTGCTGTGTGATCAGGTTGTTCAACAGTATCAGTCTTTTGACTTGCTGTGGCTGGTCCCATGAGAAGATCCCGACGATTTCTTTGCAGAACAGCACCCTCATCTGTCTGAATGGTGTATGATCTTGGTTGAACTTCACTCAGGGCAGTTCCCTTCTGAGTCCATATGTTTGTTTTGTCTTTGAACCTTACTTGGTCACCAGTGTGGAGTTCAGGTAGGTTTTGTGTTCCTCTGTCATAGTAGTACTTTTGCTTTTCTTTCTGTTGTTCTTTGAACTTCCTCACTTTCTCCCCCTCTTTTGTTTTCAGGAGGTTCTCCGGGATGGGTAGGTTTGACCTTAGCAGACATCCCATAAGGAGTTGGGCTGGTGACATACCACACTCGAGCGGCATTGTGCGGTATACAAGCATGCTCTGGTAGAAGTCAGTTCCACTGTCTTTTGCCTTGTACATCAGACTTTTCACTGTCTGGACCGATTTTTCCACTAGTCCATTGGACTGTGGAAAGTGAGGACTTGACGTTGTGTGGACAAAGTCCCACTCCTTGGCAAAGTGTCGGAAACTTGCATTGTAAAATTGGGGTCCGTTGTCTGTGAAGACCTCGCTTGCCATGCCATGTCTGGAGAATATGGCTTTCATGCATGTTATCACAGCATCTGCAGTGGTGGTGTACAGTCTACAAACCTCTGGATACAGGGAGTAATAGTCTGTGACTACAAGATAGTCCTTCCCTTGACATACGAATAGGTCAGCGCCTACCTTCTGGTAAGGTCTGTCTGGCGCTGGGTGTGGCTTTAGTGGTTCTACCGGATTGCTTGCTCGATATTTCAGGCATATTGTGCAGTTTGACACCTCATTTGTCACATCTTGGTTGATTCGTGGCCAGTACATCACCTCTCGTGCTCTTTTCTTACATTTTTCAATTCCCAGATGTCCTCCATGGATCCTTTTTAGCATCTCTTTTCTCAGACTCTTTGGGATAACTATTTTACTTCCTTTGTAGATGATGTCTTCGGCCACTGATAGTTCCGCCCTGCAGTTCCAGTACTCTGCCATGTCAGGTGAGCAGTCTTGCTTCATGTTGGGCCATCCATCCAAGATGCTTTTCCTCAGTCGTCTCATTGTTTCATCTTTGTTTGTCTCAGTCTTTATGAGCTCCATTTTTGCATCTGCTATGGGCAGTGCACTTGTGATCATGTCCACGTAGGCATTCACTTTTTCATCCATTTTGGTGTTTGCGGGCTCTCTTGGGTCAACAGCTCTGGACAACGTGTCTGCTGTATACATCAGCTTACCCAGTGTTTACGCAACATTCAGTGTATAGCGTTGCAGCCTGATCATCATTCTTTGTATTCTAAGCGGACATCCATTTAGTGGCTTTTGGAACAATGCAATCAAGGGCTTATGGTCAGTCTCTACACTGATTGCTTGTCCTGACACAAACTGGTGAAATCTTTCACAGGCGTATGTGATGCTGAGCAGCTCCTTTTCTATTTGAGCATATCGCGTCTCCGCGTCTGTCATTGAGCACGATGCATATGCAATAGGTTGCCAGTAGTCATATTTTTGCAGAAGAACGGCACCGAGTCCACTCTGTGATGCATCTGATGATATCTTGATGGGTCTCGCTGGGTCATAAAACCTCAGAACTGGTTCCTCTGTGAGCAGTTTCTTTAGATCGCTCCATGACTTCTCATGCTCATGATTCCATTCCCATTCTATGTTCTTTTCAGTTAGTCGTCTCAGTGGCGCCATCTTTTCTGAGAGGTTGGATATGAATTTACCCATGTAGTTGATCATTCCATTAAACCTCTGCATGTCCTTTTTGCATTGTGGCTTTGGCATATTCTCAATGGTGGACACCTTTCTGGGATTTGGTCTGATGCCCTCACTGCTAAGGATATCTCCCACGAATGTCAGTTCTGTCACCCCGAGCTGGCATTTCTCTCTATTCAGCTTCAGGTTTGTTTTCCTTGTTGCTTCCAGCACTTTTTTCAGTCTCTCATCATGCTCAGTTCTCGTGGTTCCCCATACTATGATGTCATCCATTGATGTATCAACTCCCTCCAGGTGCTCATAGATCATATGGATAGTTTTGTGATACACTTCAGGAGCTGAGGCAATGCCAAATGGTAACCTTAGGAATCTGTATCTGCCAAATGGACTGTTGAACGTGCACAGTCTTGAACTTGCCTCGTCCAGTTTCATCTGCCAAAATCCTGATGATGCATCTAACTTGCTGAAATACTTTGCATTTGCAAACTGTGACATGATTTCCTCACGTGTAGGAAGCTTGAAGTGCTCTCTCTTTATTGCTCTGTTTAGATCTCTTGGATCCAGGCAAATTCTGAGCTTTCCATTCTTTTTGTTCACAACGATGAGGGAACTCACCCACTCAGTTGGCTCATCTATCTTCTGAATCACGTTCAGGCTTTCCATCCTGTCCAACTCTGCCTTCAGTTGCTTTTGAAGAGCAAACGGAACTTTTCTGCATGGATGTATGACCGTTGGCATACTTTTATCTACTCTGATCGTGTGTTCTCCTGGAAGGCAGCCTAGACCCTGAAATAGGTCATTGTACTCTTTCTGAGTTCATCATAGACTGCCTCTCCTTCGCTTTCCACAACGAGGACTCTCTTTACCAGGTTCAGTCTCTCACAGGCTTTTAAACCTAGTATGGCTTACACATCCTTTGGCACCACGATTAATGCTAGCGTGTGCTCTCTGTCCTTGTGTGTCACTTTGACAATGCATTTTCCTTTCACTGGTCTATCAGTACCTGAGTATCCTGTCACTTTCACTTTTATTCCATGTATCTTTGGTCTGGGTCTAATTTTCTTAAAATCAGTCTCTGATATCACATTAACTTGTGCTCCAGTATCCAATTTAAATGGAATGTGTATGTCATTCACTTTTAGTGTCAACATCCAGTCTCTTTTTTCTTCTTTGTTTTCAGACACAACATCTACATAGAACTCCTCTATCTCGCTTTCATCTACTGCATGGACCTTGCTTTGTTGCGCTTGGTTCTTGCAGCAACGGGCATAATGTTTGTTTTTGTTGCAGCTATTGCATGTTTTACCATATGCTGGACACTTTTTTGGTGTATGCTGTGTACCGCATCGACGACATGACTTTCGATTGCCCCTTTCATTTTTGTTCGCTGGCCACGCCTCTTTTTTCACATTGGCGCTCTTTTTGTTAAACGGTTTGTGTCCGTTCTTTCTCACTGCATCCACGTTGCAGCTATTGTCACTGAACAGCTCCTTTGCCTGCAACTTCACAGTCTCTGTAGCCCTACACAGTGCTATGGCTTTTCCCAGGTCTAGAATTTGCTCTCTTAGCAGTCTTTCCCTTAGACCATTATTCGGAATACCACACACCAGTCTGTCTTTTATCAGCGAGTCTGTCAGTCCCCCAAATTCACACATTTTGCTTCTGTTTCTCAGTTCAGTCACATACTGATCAATATTCTCTCCCATTTTCTGTACACATGTGAAAAATCTATGCCTCTCCAACGTCACGTTACGTTTAGGTATGCAGTAGGCCTCAAACTGTTCCATTATTTTATCCAGCTTCATATTGTCTCCATCAGCAGTGAATGTGAAGTTATTATACACCTCCAGTGCTTCATCACCCACGACATGTAAGAACACTGATGCTTTCATTTTATCACTTTTCTCGTCAGCTCCGATTGCTGATAAATACAACTCCAAACGTTGTTTGAACCTTCTCCAATTTTCAGCCACATTACCTGTCAACTGAAGTTTCGCCGGTGGGTGTAAACCTTCCATTTTTCACTTCGTTAGCTATTCTCCAATGGTAAGTAACGATGTTCTCTTTTGGCTTGCTAATATGTGGAGAGCTGATTTAACTTCAGATTTTTCCTCTTCATCTCTTTCAATCACTTCTTCTGTCACCATGTATTGATTTGTATGTGGGTTCAATGACGACTCATTCATGAAAGAGAATGTCTTTTAATCTAAAGTATGTTCATCTAAGTTAACAGCATTACAGGAGACACCATCTTAGAGATCCATCTAAAACGAAACTAACACTAAACTGCTTGTCTCTCACATGCCCTCTGCTGGTCAGGCATAAATAATCAATCAGGCAAATATGCTGGTAAGGCATAAATAATCAAACAGGCAAATACCATCACTATTTGCTGATATCATTACACTAGGTACTGTGTGTACCTCAAAATAGCTCAGCGAGGCCAGAGAGATAATAGATGGTTAAGGTCTGAGAAGAGAAACTAAGGCCTAGAAATTCAGTTGGCTGCGCCAGCCGTTAGCGCCTTAGGAGGAGCAGATCTCGAGTGCTAGGCGCTTAGCGCCCGGGCGCAGCGCGATCTGCACCTCGCCCCAACTTCAGTAGACATTTAGCGCCGGCGCAAAGTCTTTGCGCGCGCTCATCTGCGCGCGCAGATCATGACGTCATTTCGTCGTGCAACACCCTTTGTGCGCCCGGAACCGGAACTTCACTCGCGCCGCCCCATTGTGCGCCGGGCGGTCCTAACGACTGTTGAGTGGAACGGTACACAGCCGAGGCGGGCCACAGGGAGCGCAAATTAAAGGGCACTTACCCTGCACTATAAAGGGCAGCCATTTTGCAGCATTCACTCTTGTGCAATGGATTTTTGGAGAGAGACCAAGGAAGAGAGCTTACTGCTTTGGCCCAACACTAGGACAGGTATTTTTGGCTTCAGGCCAGAGCTTTGCAATTATCTTTGTCTTCATTGAGATCTCAGTGTTTGCCAGCATATTATGGGGGCTGCATTGGGTGCCAACGCTGAGTTTCAGCCTTATGTCGGAAGGGCTTACAGACGCCGTGAGAGAGTGGCAGCCCTGGCTAGACGCAGAGCGGGCAACAGGCATCGCCAAGTGAGGCCTTACCGACCCAGGGTATACCGCCAGCAGTTCTCCTATCTCAACATGTCTGCCGCGCAGTGTGTTAGGAGGCTGCGATTCAGAAGGGAGGTGGTTGCAGACATCTGCCAGCTGCTTCACAGAGACCTGCGTCCACAGCTGATGCGCAGGACATCTCTGTCGGTGGCAGTGAAGGTGACGGTGGCTCTCAACTTCTATGCCACCGGCTCCTTCCAATCCGCTGCTGGGGACATCGCTAACATCTCCCAGTTCGCCGTGCATTGCTGCATCCGCCAGGTGACCAATGCCCTTTTCAGAAGGAGACGTCAATTCATCTCCTTCCCCATGACCCTGGACAAGCAGCAGCAGCGTGCAGTGGGATTTGCAAGAATAGCGGGCTTCCCCATGGTGCAGGGCGCCATTGACTGCACGCATGTGGCTTTGCGGGCACCTCTGGAGCATGCCGAGGATTACCGCAACCGGAAGGGCTACCATTCCCTCAACGTACAGCTGGTGTGTGACCACAGGCAGCGCATCCTAGCTGTCAATGCCCGCTTTCCAGGCAGCAGCCACGATGCCTTTATCCTGCGACAGACAACTGTGGCTGACATGTTCCAGGCACAGCCTCACCCAAGAGGATGGCTTATCGGGGACAAAGGCTATCCTTTGTGTACCTGGCTCATGACCCCGCTCCGCGTGCCCATGACCCCTGCTGAAGAGGCATACAATGAGAGCCATCAAGCGACCAGGAACCTCATCGAACAAACAATTGGCATCCTGAAGCAATGGTTCTGCTGTCTGGATCGCTCTGGGGGAGCCCTCCAGTATTCGCAGGAGCGAGTCTCCCAATTCGTCGTCGTTTGCTGCATGCTGCACAACCTGGCTATCCGCAGGACTCAGGCACTGCCACCTCACGTTGGACCACCACCTCAGGAGGAGGAGCAGGAGGAGCATGAGGAGGAGGAGGAGGAGGAGTACCAGCCCAGGAGGGAGGCAGAAGGTCCAAGGGCCGCCCGTCGGCGGCTTATTGAACGTCACTTCTAGGCCCCCTGTCAGGGAATGGCTTGTGCCAATGAAAGAACATGATTGCAGCCGCTCCGCAAGCCCTCAGCCGGTTAAGGCAAAAAACACTTCAAAGATCAAACATGGACAATGTGAATAAATAAAATTGTTTATTGTACAAACTCAGGGCCCTTCCCACATGAAAACCAAAAACACACGAAACCTCCAAAAAACACTCACACACATGACTCACTCCCACAACCTGGGGAGGATTAACAAAAGATGTAAACAAAAATGGCCTTCATCCTCGGCCTTCACAAAACACCCATTCCAAAAAACAAAACATTTGGACACACCCTCTACTTTGTGGCCTGCGAGGGCGATGCCTTCTGCAAACTTTGGCGGCCCCTGCACGCCCTGCTGCTCCTCCTCAAAGTGAGGCCAGTGGCTGCTGCAAGGCTGGGGGAAGGCTCCTGAGGGGCACATGTCATGACGGCAGATGCCCTTGGGGGTCGGCCTAGATGAGGTCTGGCCGTCGAGGGGCCGGCTGGTGAATGCTGCAGCTGTGGCTGGGCAGCATCAGTCGCTGCAGCAGCTCGTGGCAGCTCCACTGGGGGAGTGGCAGTGGCGGCTGGAGGAATGGGGGCAAGCTGGCGGATGGCAGGCGCTCGCTGGTCGCCTGAGACACTGGCACTCGCCCGGACCAGCACTGCAGCATGCGCAGCAATCTGCCGAGGGACAGACCGCTGTGCTGCTGCAGCGCGCCGGGTGCCCTGGCGATGCCTGGCTGACACAGCGAGTGTGGCAGCAGTGAGTGCCCATGTTGCCCTGTTCTGTGACCGCATCAGAGCAGCCAGTGACTGCACGGCACCACTGATCACCTGGCCAGTCGCTGCCTGAGCTGCCCCGAATTCCGCCAAACTGGTGGCCTGTGAGGCCCCGAATTCGGTCACACTCCGAGACAGGGACTCGATGGCCTCAGGCATCCGTGCCACTACCCCCATGAGCTCCGTGTGCCGGCGCTCCGAGTCCGCGGACATGTCCTCGAGGCGGCACATCTCCTCGGCGTTGACCATCTCCGGACTGGAGGCCGGACTCTCCCTCTGGGGAGAAGGCCGCCGAGCTGGCCGACCCTTCCTGCGTTGCTGGACGCCGCTGGGCCCAGCAATTGGACTCCCCTCCGACCCTTCCCCCCTCTGGGGAGAAGGCCGCTGAGCTTCCACCCCCCTCCCGCGTTTCTGCAGGCCGCTGGTCCCAGGAGCTACACTCCCCTCCGACACTTCCCCCACGCTCCCCTCCAGGGAAGACGTGTCCCCTACATTGGCATGGCTTGCCGCGGCTGAGGGTTCCCCTGATGGGCCGCCTTCCTCTTGCTCCTCCTCCTCCTCCTCTTCTGAGGGGCTGTCACTGGCAACTTCAGGGACCTCCTCCTCACCATCTGAAAGCAGGAAGGCACAAGAGTAGCTTTAGAGTGAGGAGAGGGCGTCAGCGAGGGATGCATGAGTGGTGGCATTCAGCGCATTGGTCGGACAGTGGCAAAGGATGTAGATCTGATGCGCAAGTGGGGCGAGAGAGGTCCAAAAGGTGATGTCCTTACCATTGGTGCCCAGAACAGGGTCGGCATCTCCAGATGCAACGGGGCCAATCACCCGGGCACCCATGATGCGCTCCACGCGCTGTTGCAGCTCGGTGAGCTGCTGGATCTGGGGTCCGCCTCCCCCGGTCTCAGTCCGGCTCCTCTTATTATTGGCCAGCTTGGCCTGCAAGAGAAAGGACGGCCTCTAAGTACAGTGTGTAGCCCTGATCTTGTGTGCACTGCCTCCCATGGTGGACTAGCCTGGCCACTGTGTAGCCCTGATCTTGTGTGCACTGCCTCCCATGGTGGAATAGCCTGGCCAGTGTGTTAAGTGCACAATGTGCAATTGATGTTCACGACTGTCCCATAGCTGCTGCATGAGGGCTGGCCATTAGGGCTTTCAGGTCCCTTTGCCCATAATGTGAGGTGCACATGCAAGGATGAGGAGGACACTGGAAAGGGTACTCACCCTGACAATCCTGGCGAGGTCATTTAGCTTTTTGCGGCATTGTACAGCGCTCCTGGGGACCTCACTGTTGGATGTCACCCTGGTGGCGACATGCCTCCAGGCTTTCCGGTAGACGCGGGCCGCCGGCTTCTTCCCATTGTCCGGAAACAAAATATGGTGTCTCTTCTCCACAGCGCCAACCAGCACCCTCAGATCATGCTCTGTGAAGCGCTACGCTCGTTCACGGGCCTTCTCCATCCTTTCAGGCACTATTTGGGTCCAGCAGCAGTGTTCAGGCCTAGCTGGAGGGCTGCAGTGTCCAGGGCGTGGCAGCAGACCAACTCGACCCTTCCCCCTTAAGAGCTGGCCGGCGCCAGACTGTCTGCTGTCAATCAAGAAGTGGCCGCACCTGTGCTGCGTCCGGCCTCGGCGGTATCGCTCAGCACCTCCGGCTTAGCACCTAAGGAGAGCCGTGCATCGCCAGTTTCAGCGCTCGAGCAAACTCTTAGGGCGAAGCTAATGAATATCGGCGAAGTGGCCTCGAATTTGCGCCGGGCGCAAACTTTAGCGGCCGCCCGACTTTACCGCCCCAAAAGTGGCTATAATGAATTTCTAGGCCTAAGAGTTCTATTAACAAAAGAGAAGAAAATCATAGTTAGAAGTAGTCAGTGTCTGGTCACCACAATCTCCTCCCCCCAAGCTTTATATCTTAAAGAAAGAGGAATTATGGTTATAAAATGTGCATTATGTCATCAAAATGTTCCTGATATACCTGTCCAAAAGAACAAATAAAATAACAGAAAAAAAGCAAGACTCAGCTGACTGCTTAAAGTTGTTTAATAACTTTAGAACTGGTGTATAACGTGCAGCTTCTTCACATAGGGATGGGCAATAAATGCTGGCCTTGCCAGTGACGCCCACATCCCATAAACAAATTTTAAAAAATGAAACGTTTATGAAGTAATAGCATATGGACATAGGAACAGGAGTAGGCCATTCAACCCTGCAAGCCTGTTTCACCATTCAATTAGATTGTGGCTGATCTGTACCTCAACTCCATTTACCCACCTTTGATCCATATCTCCTTACCTAATAAAAATCTATCGATCTCAGTCTTGAAAATTTCAATTGACCCTCTTTTGGGGGAGAGAGTTCCTAATTTCCACTATCCTTTGTATGGAAAAGGTGCTTCCTGATTTCACTCCTAAATCACTTGGTTTACTTTTAAGATTTGGCCCCTTGTTCTGGATTCCCCCACCAGAGGAAATAGTTTCTCTGTATTTTCCCTATTGAATCCCTTTATCATTTTAAACAGCTAGCAAGGGCTAACTGTACCACTGAGAAAACCATTCAAAATAACTGAAGGAAAGGAATACATGCTTTTCCATCTCATGACATCCACCAAGTCACCTGACTGCTATCATAACATTTATCATATAAAATATCAGTCACATGTAACGCAGCACGAGATAGGAATGCCAGAAGTACTTTACAAAGCATTTTAAAACAACAGCATTGACTCCGGACCCCACAAAGTCTCATGGCTGAGGGGAGTTGGTAGGTTGTAATCAGCAGGACATTTCCATGTTTGATATGAAATATGGCTTATGGCTTTAGTGGGCTTATTACACCATTTTGCTTCAGGTAATGTTATTGTAAAATAAGTCACATTCATTAAACTGTGTAATTCATAATATTACTTCTTACATTGAATCTGATGGCTTGACTTGATGTAGTGGTAAATTAATGGGGAAGCAAAGTGACAAGTAGCTTTCTAATGATTGAGTGGTAATTACACGTAATTGCTACATGGTTATGATCAAAATACCCTTAATAACCAGGGGGAGGAGATCCTGCTCTTGATGTTTAATGAAAAGCCTCAATATTCTTGTAGGGTTTCAGTATCAATATCATGTCATTAAATATTTTATTAAATTGATTTTTTACGAGGATTAAAATATTCGTGACATGTCAGTGTAATGGAAGTTTAAATGCAGTGCAGAAAGCATATTATGCTGTATTAAACCACTATACATTCAAGTACTAATCTTTGGCTGCATTTGCAGCAACACAGGTTTAATTCGATCCATATTTGTTGAAACTCATCCAGCGGTTTGAAACAATGGAAATTCGGTTTTCAGAAGCAGAAAAATTGAGCACTTTCTCAAAGAATTCTTATACTGTATATTTATCTGCATTTTATTTACCCTCAAATCTGAGGAAACTTCTCCAACTGTGGAAGGAGACAATATTTAAGGGTAGATATTGCTGTTGGGCACAGTTTGATAGGAATGCCACAACGTGGGAAATTCTGCTGATTTTTTGTACAGCGCTTTCTGCCTGAATTTTATGATGTGCACGCATTAACTAGCCAGCACGAGCTCACATCTGCACAGCAAGCTGCCTGAGGGATTGCTTGCACAGCTGACATGAATTCTAAAACATAGCAGGAGCTATTTAAAATGAAGGGAATTGAAGCTGTATTATTCCTGGGTTCTTAAGCTCCTTCCCCCCGCGCCGCCCCCCCCCCGCCTCATAAGAATAATCCAAAACCTCTGGCAAGAAACAGCTGACAAGGTGAATATCGTCAACAACACCCAGAGGACTGACTCCAAATAAAGAAGATGGTAGACTTCAGGACAGTTGCAAAGGTAGGGCAACCCTACAGTTTCCTATACTAAGTAACTGCCTCAAATGTGCATGCCAGACCGATTTCCTCATGGCCTGTGACTCTTTAAATGCTGCCCATAGAAAATTCTCAGGCAACCTTACAGTTCTTTGAATGTTTACTGTACATGGAAATACTCCAGCATGGCTGCAACTTAGAACTGAACAGCTGTCATGCCGGTGTCTTGAAAGGGCTTCACACAGCAAATCCTTCTAGCTCAACCTAGCTCAACGATGTTTGTTCATGTATTCACACACTGGATGGCCTGCAGAACGGGCACTGGTTTGCCATCCCAAGTGCCCTTGATGATCTCAAGACTATTTATCTACTTACAAGACAAAAGGCACATAAAGGAAAAGAACAGACCCAAAGTGGGCCCTGAAATGTAAAACCCTTGACCACATTTGAAGAAGTTATGATGAACCTAATCGACCATGAGAGCACAGAAGGAGTGAGGAAGTTTGAAGGCCCTGTGGTAAACCACTGTATTGTATATTGCCACCTCTGGGTGGCGCTGTGTATGGAGGCATGCCTCAGCTGACTCCACCCACCACTGTGTGGGTTTCGTTCAGACTTGTTCAGTCACTCACGAAGAAGCATGGTCTCTTCTTAGCTAATAAAAGCCTTATTCATCTCTTCTTTCGACTCATCATCTCTTCTTCGACTCATCACCTTTTATGAAGTAATTGATAAGCGTATCAGGCCCTAAGCTCAGAACTAGTACCATTCTGCTCTTATTGGGGCAGAAATTAGGATCGGGGGCTTGCCGCGCGTGCAAGCCCCCGATGTGCACTTACCCGACGCGCCGGCCGTTGAGCTTCAGGGATGCCTGGAATTCCTGTTTTAAAATGATGACTCCCAGGCAGCGTCTGACGTCACGCCGCCCAGGAGTGCAGCCAGCGCGAAGCCTGTAGCGCGCAGTGCAAGTGAGACACGCCCTTTGAGGTCTCCGTTTAATAGGACACGCCCCCAATGTTTCTCACAAGCTGCAAAGCATTTTTACAGGCAGAGCAGCATTTTAAATAGGTTTTTGGTATTTTTATGAAGCTTTTGGTAACTTTTATAAACGTTTACATTATTTTGAAGAATCTGAAGTAGTTTTAAACAGAATTAAAGCAATTTAAAGACTTTTAATAGCCCTGAAAGCATTTTTTTCATTCCATTTATTTAATTAGCAACGTCATCGTCGTACGTGTCTTCACACTGTTCCCTTTGGGGAACTGTATGAAGTGGTGGAAGGATTTATGGCCGTGATTAACGCTCCTTCCGTGACCGTAACCATCTTTGTACCAGCCATTAGGGTGGTTAGTCCTATGGCGGGAGGGTTTTACGGGCTCTCACAACCTATACGAGGGGGGGGGCCACCCACACCCACGGACACAAATATCCCACTGGATGTCAACCCAGAATTTAGAGCCGGAGCTCCGGCTCCACTTGCCGGGGCTGTCTGGAGCGGGGTTCGAAACCCTACCCCGTCTGGCCCAGCGGCGGGGATGCTACCGCTACGCCAAAGGCCCACTCCGATTAGCAACGTGAAATGGCTGGAATGAGCACAATTCACGGCATTAAAAGAACTCACAATTGAACTGATGATGACCTCAGCAATCTCCTCAACGAGGTGGAGGCGCAGCGCCTGCTCATCATTGGTAATGAGAAGTCCAAGGCGCCGCAAAAAGGACAGATGATAGCTTGGTCTTTCAAGTGGCAGCATAGGGCTCCAGTCACGGGGAGGGAAAAGGCGCAGGAAACGTATGGGTGTCACCTTTTGCGCGGAGTGGGCCTTTTGCGTAGCGGTAAGCACCCCCGCCGCTGGGCCAGAAGGAGTAGGGTTTCGAACCCCGCTCCAGACAGTCCCGGCAAGTGGAGTCGGAGCTCCAACTATAAATTCTGGGTGGACATCCAGCGGGACACTTGCGTCCGTGGGTGTGGGTGGCCCCCCCCCTCAGATGGGTTGTGGGAGCCCGTAAAACCCTTGCGCCATAGGACTAACCACCCTAATGGCTGGTATGAAGATGGTTATGGTCACGGAAGGAGCGTTAACGTGGCCAGAAATCCTTCCACCACTTCATACATTTCCCGAAAGGGAACAGTGTGAGGATACGTACGACGATGACCACTTGCGCAATGCACCTCCTTGGACCCTCAGTCGCAGATGCGAGGGGGCAAATCGTGCAATTGTTAAATTTTTCATTTTATTGACATGTAAAATGTTGTGTTTGCTGTTTTCATTGAAATGTTTATTTGTGACTGAAAGGATATGTAACCTTTTCCTTTAAAATCGTAGAGCAAGTTATTATCTTAATGGCAAGAAACTTGAAAGTACTGAAGTACAAAGGGATCTGGGGGTCCTGGTGCACGAAACTCAAAAGGTTAGTATGCAGGTGCAGCAAGTGATTAAGAAGGCCAATGGAATGTTGGCTTTCATTGCTAGGGGGCTAGAATATAAAAATAGGGAGGTATTGCTTCAGTTGTACAAGGTATTGGTGAGACCGCACCTGGAATACTGCGTACAGTTTTGGTGTCCATGCTTAAGAAAGGACATACTTGCTCTCGAGTCAGTACAAAGAAGGTTCACTCGATTAATCCTGGGGATGAGGGGATGGACATATGAGGAGAGGTTGAGTAGCTTGGGACTCTACTCATTGGAGTTCAGAAGAATGAGAGGCGATCTTATTGAAACATATAAGATTGTGAAGGGGTTGGATCGGGTGGATGCAGGGAGGATGTTCCAGATGATGGGTGAAACTAGAACTAGGGGGCATAGTCTTAGAATAAGGGGCTGCTCTTTCAAAACTGAGATGAGGAGGAACTACTTCACTCAGAGGGTGGTAGGTCCATGGAATATGCTGCCCCAAAAAGCTGTCGAAGCTACATCATTACATAAATTTAAAACAGAAATAGACAGTTTCCTAGTAGAAAAGGGAATTAAGGGTTACGGGGAGCGGGCAGGAATTTGGACATGAGTCTAGGTTCGGATAGGTCATGGCCCTGTGGGTAGCGGAGCGGGCCCAGGGGCCGTGTAGCCTGATCCTGCTCCTGTTTTCGTGTGTCTAATGCTGTTAGATTCAGGAGATAGTCCTGCCATAGTGGATTGGCGGTTAGGATCAGATCAGCCATGATCTTATTGAATGGCGGAGCAGGCTCGAGGGGCCAATTGGCCTACTCCTGCTCCTATTTCTTATGTTCTTATGTTCTTATGTAAACAGTGCAGCCTGTAGTCAGTTTGAAAAAAAATAACAACTTTTATTGGAGCCAAAGTATTTTTACAACAACTATTTGAAAATTAGAACATAGCTAGTTTCCACCTTGAATGTCTTTATTGCACTAAGAAAACAGAAAAAGTCACTTTAAAATGTTAACACATTTTTTTCTGAACTATTCATGTTTACAAATGTTTGAAAAGCAGGAAATAGCTAGTTAACATTTTAAAGTTATAAACTATCTACATCAAAACTGACCCTGAAAACTGTTTTATGATGCAATAAAAGTTCACTGCTTCACTTTAAATTGTGTCTGCTCCTTTCTTTGCCTTGCGGGGGGAGGGGGAGGTACAAGGCACCAGCAGCTCGTGAAGGTGTTGGCTACTAGCAGTTCCCAGGCATTTTTCTCGCTCACAGGCCTCCTGCTTACACAGACGTCCTTGCAAGGAAGAAATGGAAAGAGTTGTTAAAGTAATTTTAATGAAGTGACTGGCTAGAAAATCACCCCGGCCTATGGCAGGAGAAACGCGTTATCGTCTTGGTAATACATCATACCCGCCTGATCAATTTCACAGCCCGAGGTAATTTTCCAATAAGTTACTTTCTCTCAAAGTCATAATTAAATACATACATTCATACACATAAGTAAAGGAATATATACATACATACATATACGTAAAGGAATATATACGGACATACATACATAATTACTTAAAAGAATATATTACTGATGAAAAGTTTCTTTCTTAAAAATGTTGGAAATGTTACATTATTCATTTTAGAACAGTCATTTTCACATTTAATAAACACAGCAAATTCAATTCACACAGCCACAATTGCTCCTTCTACCTACAGTACTGAAAACCCATTAAAAAAAAATTAAACTTTAAAACTTACCTCAGCATTTCTTAAAATAACTTTCCTCCCTTTCCCAAACAAAAATATTGCCTTTCAGAAGCTCCACGATAAAATATATCTTCCTCCGCAGCCTCTGGAGCAACTGTACTCATGCTTTTTTCATGTGTAAGTTGTAAGGACTTAACCTCACTGAAAGCATGAATGAAACCGACGAATTTTACTGCGCACGCGCTGCCTGTGCAGTCGCACGCGTTCTGCCTCTGAACCCCTTCGTTCAGAGGACAGGAAATGCCGGTTTTCCCCGCATGCGCTGTGCATGCTGAAAACCGGCATTTCCTCCGGCCAGACGCGTGAGTACCCCGACCGTACTCACGCGTTTGGAACGGAATTACTGGGCCATTATGTCCTATCTCTCTCTCTCTCCCTCACACACGCATATAGATATTTAGACAGGCATACACTCAATCACATTGTTTGAAGGGGTCTCTTGCAGGCAGTATTGTAACATATGTTTCTTTTTTGTTATTAGTTTGCCAGCACACCCAGAACAAACCAGCACCCCACCACACTCTGCGTCATTCTCAATGACAGTCGCAAGCACCAGCACAGATACACAAATGCAGGATGTAGATAGTGACACTGAGGAGGTAGCACTGGTGAGTCACACCCATGAGGAATGTAAATAGTTGTGTCAGTGGAAGAGCCAGATTGTCAACTCACATCGTTCTTTAGCTGCAGTTCCTAGGGATTAGAACCTCACAGGGCCTTCTCAGAAAAGAAGATTACTGTCTGAGCATAATTATCTACAACAGTCAATTGAGTGTGTCCAACATACCCTGCTAGGTCTGGCTAGGAGTGTGGGAGAATCCAATAGCTACATATGTGCAGTTTTAAAAAATGTGTTCTTGGGATGTGGATGACTCTCAGAAGGCCGCATTTATTACCCAGCCCTAGTTGCCCTAAGAAGATGCTGGTGGGCCTGCTCCTTAAATTGCTGCAGTCCTTGTGTTAATGGTGCTCCCACAATGGTGTTCAGTAGGGAAGATGTGCAGGAAGATTTCTCTGCATTTCAGTCTACCATGGAGTGTTAGAAAAGGTATAGAAACCTGAGGTCCTTCACCAGAGCATCTAACTGCCTTTTGAATGATTCCTCATTCCAGCTATTAATTATTCTTTGCTTAAAGAAATGTTTTCTGATATTAGCCTTCAACAGTTTATACCTATGCCTCCTCTTTTTGCAGTCATGACTTAACTAGATAAACCTTTCTATGCCACTGAGTATCTTGTATAACATCTCTTCTCACTTACCTCTCTTCAAGGCTGAAGAGTCTGAGTTTTTCAAACCTTTTCTCATAACTCTGTCCTCCAATGCTAGGGATCAGTCTTGGAGGCCTTCTCTGCACCATAGCTTGAATGTTTCCCTTTTGCCTCAGGAACTGGAACTGAACACAGTGCTCAGAGGTGCAGCCTAAACAGTGTACTGTACAGCCTTAGTATGACAGCCTTAGACTTATAAGACTCCACTGCTAGTGGAGCCTCAGTAGAGATGAGTGTTAGTTGGGAAATAGGGCCTGCAGGCCTGAGTGTCCTAGTCACAGTGTTCATCATAGAGCCTGTTTTTGGACTTGATTCCCCTTTTTCTGGGGATTCTTGTGCCACTTGCATCATGGCGTACTGTAGTTGTAAGAATCCATTGTTGAGACTGCCATACTGTTGTAAACCACTGTTATACCTGTCTGTATGTGTATGTGTATTCCACTAGGTACAGGTCTGGACATGCCTTGGCTGACTCCTCCCACTATTCCAGGTATATAAGTGACTACCTCCCAGTCCCTTAGTATTCTGGACGGGTCGACCACTCGAGACAAGACCTTCATTCTGTCGTTAATAAAAGCCTGGTTGTTACTCGCTTAACCTCAGTCTTTTGAGTAATTGATGGCGCATCAATTTTATTAACTACATTTTTTATAATGGAGAAGATCCTCACACCAGCATGCCTGGACCTGGACAGTCGGGAAGCGGATGCTTCCACCAAGTTTGCTCACTGGCTCACGTGCTTCGAGACATTCCTGACTGCCTCCACTGCGGTCGTAACGGATGCGGACGAACTGTCTGTCCTGATCTCCAAGGTGAACCACCGAGCGTACTCAGTCATCCGGGACGCGACCTCGTACACAGCCGCCCTCCAGCTCTTCAAGACCCAGTACACGCGCCCTGTGAACGAAGTATACGCCAGGCACCTTCTGGGGAGTCGCAAGCAACAACCTGGGGAATCGACTGAGGAATACCTCCAAGCACTGTCCGTGCTTGGCCGGGCCTGTGGGTGTAAGGCGGTAACACCCGCTAAGTACACGGAGGAACTGATCCGGGATGCCTTTGTAGCGGGCCACAGGTCCAACTACACCCGACAGCGACTGCTGGAGCAGAGTGACCTCACCCTCGACAAAGCCTCCGAAATCGCACTAACGCTGGACGCAGCCTACCGGGGCATGGATGCCTACTCCTCTGCACCGTGGACGCCGCGGGGAACGACAACCTGGGACACGGTAGGACAGCCCCATAGCACCGTGCCACCCCAGCCACAGCCCAACAACGGCCCAACTACCGCAGCAGTGTCCCAAGGCCAGACAGCAGTATCCCAAGGCCAGAAATGCTACTTCTGTGGCCAGGCCAAACACCCCAGAGCGCGCTGCCTGGCGAAGAATGCGACCTGCTCGGGCTGCGGGAAAAAGGGACACTACGCCAGCGTCTGCAAGGCCAAAGCCACCCGAACGCCAGCAGCGCCGCGTGTGGGCCGGGCGAGCCGCCATCTTGGGCCCCCAACAGCGCTGCGTGTGGGCCGTGCGGGCCGCCATCTTGGGCCTCCCCAGCCATGTGCGAACCACTGCAGCAGCAGCCATCTTGGACGACTCCAGCCACATGGGAATCATGGACGCCGCCATCTTGGACACCAGCCGGGGCGCAGCAGACCGCCAACCCCCCCCATCTGATACCCGCAGTGACACACCGACCCCTATGCTGGCCTCCGTTACGCTGGACCAAACGAGACCGCACTAACTAGCTCGGTCCAAAATGGACGTTAAGGTAAACGGCCATGCAATAAACTGCCTTTTTGACTCCGGGAGCACAGAGAGCTTCATCCACCCCGACACGGTGCGGCGTTGCTCTCTCCCAGTCCTGCCTGCGCACCAGCGGATTTCTATGGCCTCCGAGTCCCAGTCAGCGGACATTGGCGGCTACTGCGTGGTGACACTAGTAGTAGACGGGACTGTGTTCAATAATTTTAAACTCCTGGTCCTGCCCGACCTCTGCGCTGCCGTCCTACTGGAGTTGGATTTCCAGTGCCACCTCAAAAGCGTTACGATGGCGTACGGTGGCCCCCTCCCCCCACTCACAGTCCGCAGCCAGCAGCCTCCAAATTGCCCGCCGCGCACCAGATGCAACCTCTCCACACTCAGAGTCCCACCCCCCCCACTGTTTGCTAACCTCACCCCCGACTGTAAGCCCATCGCCACAAAGAGCAGGCGATACAGTGCCGGGGACAGGGTTTTCATCAAAACCGAAGTGGAGCGGCTCCTGAAGGAGGGGATTATTGAGGGCAGCTCCAGCCCCTGGCGAGCCCAGGTTGTGGTCGTTAAGACCGGCGAGAAACAACGCCTGGTCATCGACTACAGCCAAACAATAAACCGCTACACTCTGCTGGACGCCTACCCACTCCCCCGCATAGCTGACATGGTCAACCAGATCGCGCAGTACCGCGTCTTTTCGACCATTGACCTGAAATCAGCGTACCACCAGCTCCCCATCCGCCCTGAAGACCGCCAGTATACTGCTTTTGAGGCAAACGGCCGCCTCTATCACTTCCTTAGGGTTCCCTTCGGCGTTACCAATGGGGTCTCCGTCTTCCAAAGGGAGATGGACCGGACGGTCGATCAAAACGCGCTGCAGGCCACTTTCCCTTACCTAGACAATGTGACCATCTGCGGCCATGACTTGCAGGACCATGACGCAAACCTCGAGAAATTCCTCCGCACCGCCCAATTCCTGAACCTGACATACAACAAGAAGTGCATATTCCGCACAGACCGCCTCGCCATCCTTGGCTGTGTTGTGGAACACGAGGTCATCGGTCCCGACCCAGACCGGATGCGTCCCCTTATGGAACTCCCACTGCCCCACTGCCTAAAAGCCCTGAAGAGGTGCCTAGGGTTTTGTTCCTACTACGCTCAGTGGGTCCCCTACTATGCAGACAAAGCCCGTCCGCTGATCAAATCCACCTCTTTTCCCCTGATGGCAGAGGCCCGCTTGGCCTTCCACCGTATCAAGGAGGACATTGCCAAAGCCACCATGCACGCAGTGGACGAATCCATCCCCTTCCAGGTGGAAAGCGATGCGTCCGACTTCGCTCTGGCCGCCACCCTTAATCAGGTGGGGAGACCTGTGGCATTCTTCTCACGAACCCTCCAGGGCCCGGAGACCAGACACTCCGCGGTCGAGAAGGAGGCCCAGGCTATTGTGGAGGCTGTGCGTCATTGGAGGCACTACCTGGCCGGAAAACGATTTACCCTGCTCACTGACCAGCGTTCAGTTGCTTTTATGTTCAACAACAAGCAGAGGGGCAAAATCAAAAATGACAAGATCTTGAGGTGGAGAATCGAACTTTCCACCTACAACTACGAGATCTTGTACCGGCCTGGGAAGCTCAATGAACCCCCAGATGCCCTATCGCGTGGCACCTGCGCCAGCGCGCAGATCGATAGGCTGAGGGCCCTCCACAATGACCTCTGCCACCCGGGGGTCACCAGGTTCTTCCACTTCATCAAGGCCCGCAACCTGCCTTACTCCATCGAGGAGGTCAGGACCATGACCAAGAACTGCCAAGTCTGCGCTGAGTGCAAACCGCACTTTTATAGACCAGACAGAGCCCACCTGATAAAAGCCACTCGCCCTTTCGAACGCCTGAGCGTCGATTTTAAAGGGCCTCTCCCCTCCTCCGACCGCAATGTGTACTTCCTCAACATCATTGACGAGTACTCCCGTTTCCCGTTCGCTATCCCCTGCTCGGACATGACCAGTGCCACGGTCATTAAATCTCTGAACAGCCTCTTCACCCTGTTCGGTTTCCCCAGCTATATCCATAGCGACCGGGGCTCATCGTTTATGAGCGACGAACTCCGCCAGTACCTGCTCGCTAGGGGTATAGCCACAAGCAGGACCACCAGTTACAACCCCCGGGGGAACGGACAAGTGGAAAGAGAGAATGCAACAGTTTGGAAGGCCGCCCTACTAGCCTTAAAGTCTAGGGGCCTTCCGACCTCCCGCTGGCAGGAGGTGCTCCCCGATGCGCTCCACTCGGTTCGGTCACTGCTCTGCACTGCCACCAATGCCACCCCTCACGAGAAAATGTTTGTCTTCCCAAGGAAGTCCACATCGGGGACATCATTACCGCCATGGCTGACGTCCCCAGGGCCGGTACTACTGAGAAGACACGTGAGGGCCAATAAAATGGACCCCCTGGTTGAGAGGGTCGACCTCCTCCACGCCAAACCCCAGTATGCTTACATTGCATACCCGGACGGGCGGGAGGACACAGTCTCCATACGAGACCTCGCACCCTCGGGGACCGCTGTAGGGCGGGAGGACACAGTCTCCATACGAGACCTCGCACCCTCAGGGACCGCTGTAACCCACTACCCATTACCACCCCCCCCCATGACCCGATATCCAACCCCAGCAGCCGGCTCGCCTTGGACCGTCACCCACGTGGACTACACTCCAGGGCCCCAGCCTACACGGGACGTGACGCCGGAAGCTCCACCACCCCTGCCGTCGCCACATCAATCACAGCGGCAGACAAGACCTCCGGAGAGACTCCAATACACGAACTTTTAAATACACTTCACCCCGCCGGACTCATTTTTAAACAAGGGGTGAGTGTGGTAAACCACTGTTATACCTGTCTGTATGTGTATGTGTATTCCACTAGGTACAGGTTTGGACATGCCTCGGCTGACTCCTCCCACTATTCCAGGTATATAAGTGACTACCTCCCAGTCCCTTAGTATTCTGGACGGGTCGACCACTCGAGACAAGACCTTCATTCTGTAGTTAATAAAAGCCTGGTTGTTACTCGCTCAACCTCAGTCTTTTGAGTAATTGATGGCGCATCACATACATTCTTCGATAACGCTTGCAGAGTGTTCAGATGAGCAGAGCAGTATCAAAAGATGCTATTAAGGTCTCTAACTCATCGATCATCTCTCTTCTTAGGGCTGGCCCATCCAGCAAAGGGACAAATAGGACAACAACTTGCTGTTTCTTGAGTTCCAGCTTATCTTACTCCACCTCACGTAATCTGTGCGTAAATTGGTGCTCATTCTTTAAACTCATTAGGGTTAATTCTGCAACCCTACACTCCAAGTAGGGAATTACATTTTCAGGCAGCACTGGTTGGAGAACTGGGGCTATAATTGATGTTATCGCCCTGTCTCCAACCTATTTGCTTACCTTTTGAAAGAATGGGATCGCTGAATTAGCTCTACTTTCTAAATACCCCTGGATAATAGGATCTGTGATCGTCTTGGCGACAGGTGGAGTGTGTGATATGACCTCCTGTGAAGTAATTAATTCTTTGCTACCACCAGCTGCCATTGCATCATCTTGGGAAGACCCTGTAGGAGGAGAAAAGCAAGATGAGTTCCAAGTTCAGGATAGAATGCCTTCTAAGAGTCATAGGGGGAGAAATTGGGTGAGTAGCGCCACCTGTTAGCGCCTAAAGAGGCAGTCAGTGGCTGTAGCGCCACTGGCTGCGCCTCCCGCAATATTGAGTTGGGGCGATAATGGTGGCGTTAGCCTTTTGCGCTGCGCCGCCACCGATGACGTCATCGGTGTGCGCAGCGCCCCATTCGCGCCCCAATCGCGATATTTGGTAGCAAACGCCGCTGTAGCGCCGTCCGCTACCCGCGCCCGGTTCACGGGGCCTTGCTGCGCCGGCAGAGGCGCAAGTTAAGGTGGAGGTGCAGGGCGGCCGCTTTTTCGGCAGCCGCCTGCCAGCACCTCCATCCCCGGCCTCCTGGTCCCCCTCCCGCGGCATTGCCGGCTGCTTCCCGAGAGCCCGGCACTTCTCCTTGGTGCCGGGCTCTTTTGCCGGCACTCGCGATCGGGGCTCGCGCTGTTGCAGGCCCCTCCCCCTTAACAGGGGGAGGAAGGCCTGCAGTACCGCAGCGTGCCGTGCCGCAGCGTGTGGCGCTGCGGCACGTAGCGCTGCGAAATTCACTTTCAGCGCCCTAAGAGGGACGCGGAGTGCCTCGAGCCGCGGCCCATCTCCCTCTAGGGGCACTTCAACTGAATTTGCAGCGATCGCTAATGCGGCGATTGCGGCGCAAATTCCAGCGCCCAGGCGAACTTTGCGCCGCTTGGGCGCCTCAGGCCAATTTCTAGGCCATAGAGTCATAGCGGCACAGAACGAGGCCATTTGGCCCATTGAGTCCATGCCGGCTCTCTGTAGAGCAATCCAGTCAGTTCCATTCCCCCGCTCTGTCCCCGTAGCCCTGCAAGTTTATTTCCCTCAAGTGCCTATCCAGTCTCCCCTTGAAAACATTGAGTTTCTCTGCTTCCACTACTTTCGTCAGCAGCAAATTCCAGGTCATCACCACTCGCTGTGTAAAAAAGTTTTCCCTCACATGCCCCCTGTATCTCTTGCCCAAAACCTTAAATCTGTGTCCCCTAGTCCTTGTACCATCAACTAGCGGGAACAGCCTTTCCCCGTCTAGCCTATCCACACCCGTCATAATCTTGTACACCTCTATCAAATCACCCCTCAACCTCCTTTGCTCTAATGAAAACAAATCCAGCTTCTCCAACTTGTCCTTGTAGCTAAGATCCCCCATCCCCAGAACCATTCTGGTAAATCTGCTCTGCACCCTCTCAAGGGCCTTCACATCCTTCCTAAAATGTGGTGACCAGAACTGGATGCAATACTCCAGTTGTGGCCTAACCAGCCACAGGTTCAGCATAAATTCTCTACTTTTGTACTCAATACCTCTATTTATGAAGCCCAAGATCCCATATGCTTTGTTAACCACTCTCTCAATATGTCCTGCCACCTTCAGGGACCCATGCACATTAACTCCCAGGTCCCTCTGTCCCTGCACACTCTTTAAAACTGTGCCATTAAGTGTATATTGCCTCTCCCTGTTCCTTCTGCCAAAACGCATCACCTCACACTTCTCTGTATTAAATTTCATCTGCCACTTGTCTGCCCATTCTGCTAGCCTTTCTATGTCCTGTTGCAGTCAATTGATATCATCATCACTGTTTGCCATACCCCCAAGTTTGGTGTCATCGGCAAATTTAGAAATTCTACTCTGTATTCCAATATCCAGGTCATTTATTGTGGTGATTATTCTTGTTTTATAAGAAGCATTGTAATTGGTTGCCTGTTTTCCTGCCTTGAGATATATGCTGTAAACTTATTGGTTAGTTGATTCCATGTGACCTGTGGTGGCCATCTTAAATTCAGTTTTCTACAGTTTGGTTGAGACTGGGTGCTCAACATGTACTTGCTGGTTTTTTAAGGTTAATAAAGCCTAGCTTTTGAAAGGCAATCTACTCTTTATTTCAATTTATTAACCTTTTGCTATAATGGAACGATATCTTCGACCAGAACGATTTAATGCTGACCCTAATTCTGCAGGAGTGGATGATCAATGGAAACATTGGTATCGTACATTTAAAAACTTTTTGGGTGTGTGGGATCAGCAATCTCTAAATAAGTTGGATATACTAATCAACTACATTGCTCCGGATGTGTATAAGTATATTTTGGACCGTGAAACTTATGAATTGGCTATTGCTACGTTGGAAAAAATGTTTGTTAAACCCAAAAATGAGGTATTTGCACATCACCTTTTATCTGCCCGTAGGCAGCAGGCGGGAGAATCCTTGGATGCTTATTTACAAGCACTCCGGCGCCTTGGTGCTAACTGTAATTATAAGGCCGTGTCTGCAGAAGAACATAGGGAAGAGTCGGTACGGGATGCATTTATTAATGGATTACTGTCTAGATCAATTCGTCAGCGGTTATTAGAAAATAAGATCTTGGATCTTAAGAGTGCTTTTGAGCAAGCCTCTACATTGGATTTGGCTCAGAGAAGTTCGGATTCTTATGCTCTTTTTAATCGGCCTGCGACCGTGGTTTTGGCAGTTCCGGATGAAAGGGAGTTACGTGGATTTAATAGGAGTGGTTTGCCAGATTCTGAAACAGTTTCTATTTCGGCAGCTGTTGCCTCTAGGATTCAGAAGTGTTATTTTTGCGGGAACGCCCGGCACCCCCGTCTGAAGTGCCCTGCCCAGGAGGCTGTGTGTAGTAAATGCGGCAAGGGATGTCATTACGCACGTGTTTGCAAATCGGTTGCCTCCTCTGCGACCATTAAGCCTTTAGATAGGGCGTTTATTGCATCAGTTTCTGCCGCCTTTTCCCATGGCCTAAACAAAGCTATAGTTATGGCCCAAGTTAATGGGTTAGAAGTGAAGGCCCTTATAGATACGGGCAGTACTGTGAGCTTTATAAGTCTTCAGTTTGTGAGGGAGAAGCGTTTGAAAATTTCGCCTGTTTCCTATCAGGCGTGTATGGCTCAGACGACTATCACCTCACAAGTAGCTGGTTGTTGCCTTGTGAAATTAATTCTCCTAGGTAATACGTATACTGATATACGCCTATCCGTTCTGCCTAATCTCTGTGCGGGCATTTTGATTGGTCATGATGTGCTTCAATTACATGAGTCCCTCAGTCTTTCTTTCGGAGGAACCAAGCCACCTTTGTCTATTTGTGGATTAACTTCTTTATTCATTTCTCCATTATCACTTTTTTCCAATTTGATGCCGGACTGTAAGCCAATTGCTGCCAAGTCAAGAAGGTATAGCAGTCAGGATAAAGAATTTATTAATTCTGAAGTTCAAAGTCTTTTATCGGAAGGAATCATTGAACCTAGTTTTTCGCCCTGGCGGGCACAGGTAGTTGTCACCACTAATGAGAGACATAAGAAGCGAATGGTGATAGACTACTCTCAAACTATTAACAGGTATACTCAATTGGATGCGTACCCCCTGCCTAAGATTGATGAGCTTATCAATAAAGTATCTCAATATAAGGTTTTTAACACTATTGATCTAAACAGTGCTTATCATCAGATTCCTATCGCTAAGAGGGACAAACCATATATGGCCTTTGAAGCTGGCGGAAAGCTGTACCAGTTTTGCCGAGTACCATTCGGTGTTACTAACAGTGTCGCCTGTTTTCAACGGGCAATGGATGCTTTTATAAGTGATAACTCTCTCTCTGACACCTTCTCATATTTAGATGACATCACGGTGTGTGGCAAATCAAGGGTGGAGCACGATTTTAATCTAGAAAGATTCCTTCAAGTTGCGGAAAAAGTTGGCTTAACTTTCAATAAAGAGAAGTGTATCTTTTCGACCACCGAGGTAAATTTACTGGGGTATATTATCTCGGGAAACAAGATTAAACCAGATCCAGAATGGCTGCGACCACTGATTGATTTACCTTGCTGATGCGCTATCAATTACTCATAAAAGACTGAGAGTTAGAAGAGTAACTAAAGGCTTTTATTAACAACAGAATGGAGGTCTGCCTCGAGTGGTCGACCGGTCCAGGATACAAAGGGCTGGGGAGCAGTCACCTTTATACTAGGACCTGTGGGAGGAGTCAGCCGAGGCATGTCCAGGCATGTACACAGTGGAATACAAACAGGACAAACAGGAATACAAACAGTGGTTTACCACATTCACCCCTTGTTTAAAATTGAGTCCGGCGGGGTGAAGTGTATTAAAAGTTAGTGTATTGGAGTCTCTCCGGAGGTCTTGTCTGCTGCTGTGATCGGCGTGGCGACGGCAGGGGTAGCGAAGCTTCCGGCGTCGAGTCCAGCGTAGGCTGTGGCACAGGCGTGTCGTCCTCGTAGATGTCGAGCGGGTCGCGGGGCCCAGGCCTGCCGTCTGCTGGGGCTGGATATCGGATCGTGGGGGGGGGTGGTAGTGGGTAGTGGGTTACTGTGGTCCCCGAGGGTGCAAGGTCTCTTATGGAGACTGTGTCCTCCCGCCCGTCCGGGTATGCGATGTAAGCATACTGGGGGTTGGCGTGGAGGAGGTCGACCCTCTCGACCAGGGGGTCCGTTTTATGGGTCCTCACGTGTCTTCTCAGTAGGACCGGCCCTGGGGACGTCAGCCATGGCGGTAGCGATGTCCCTGATGTGGACTTCCTTGGGAAGACAAACATTTTCTCATGAGGGGTGGCGTTAGTGGCAGTGCAGAGCAGTGACCGAATAGAGTGGAGCGCATCGGGGAGCACATCCTGCCAGCGGGAGGTTGGAAGGCCCCTAGACTTTAAGGCTAGCAGGACGGCCTTCCAAACTGTCGCATTTTCTCTTTCCACCTGTCCGTTCCCCCGGGGGTTGTAACTGGTGGTCCTGCTTGTGGCAATACCCCTAGTTAGCAGGTACTGACGGAGTTCGTCGCTCATAAACGATGAGCCCCGGTCGCTATGGATATAGCTGGGGAAGCCGAACAGGGTGAAGAGGTTGTTCAGACATTTAATGACCGTGGCACTGGTCATGTCCGGGCAGGGGAAGGCGAACGGGAAACGGGAGTACTCATCAATAATATTGAGGAAGTACACATTGCGGTCGGAGGAGGGGAGAGGCCCTTTAAAATCAACGCTCAGGCGCTCGAAGGGGCGAGTGGCTTTTATCAGGTGGGCCCTGTCTGGTCTATAAAAGTGTGGTTTGCACTCAGCGCAGAATTGGCAGTTCCTGGTCATGGTCCTGACCTCCTCAATAGAGTAAGGCAGGTTGCGGGCCTTGATGAGGTGGAAGAACCTGGTGACCCCCGGGTGGCAGAGGTCGTTGTGGAGGACCCGTAGTCTATCGATCTGCGCGCTGGCGCAGGTGCCACGCGATAGCGCATCCGGGGGTTCATTTAGCTTCCCGGGCCGGTACAAGATCTCGTAGTTGTAGGTGGAAAGTTCGATTCTCCACCTCAAGATCTTGTCATTTTTGATTTTGCCCCTCTGCTTGTTGTTAAACATAAAAGCAACTGAACGCTGGTCAGTGAGCAGGGTAAATCGTTTTCCGGCCAGGTAGTGCCTCCAATGACGCACAGCCTCCACAATCGCCTGGGCCTCCTTCTCAACAGCGGAGTGTCTGGTCTCCGGGCCTTGGAGGGTTCGTGAAAAGAAGGCCACGGGTCTCCCCGCCTGATTGAGGGTAGCGGCCAGGGCAAAGTCGGACGCGTCGCTTTCCACCTGGAAGGGGATGGATTCGTCCACTGCGTGCATGGTGGCTTTGGCAATGTCCTCCTTGATACGGTGGAAGGCTAAGCGGGCCTCTGCCGTCAAGGGAAAAGAGGTGGACTTGATCAGCGGACGGGCCTTGTCCGCATAGTAGGGGACCCACTGGGCGTAATAGGAGAAAAACCCTAGGCACCTCTTCAGGGCCTTGAGGCAGTGGGGCAGTGGAAGTTCCATAAGGGGACGCATCCGGTCGGGGTCGGGGCCGATGACTCCGTGTTCCACAACACAGCCAAGGATGGCGAGGCGGTTTGTGCGGAATATGCACTTCTCCTTGTTATATGTCAGGTTTAGGAGTTGGGCGGTGCGGAGGAATTTTTCGAGGTTTGCGTCATGGTCCTGCAAGTCACGGCCGCAGATGGTCACATTGTCCAGATATGGGAAAGTGGCCTGCAATGCATTTTGATCTACCATCCGGTCCATCTCCCTTTGGAAGATGGAGACCCCGTTGGTGACGCCAAAGGGAACCCTAAGGAAGTGATAGAGGCGGCCGTTTGCCTCAAAGGCAGTGTACTGGCGGTCCTCAGGGCGGATGGGGAGCTGGTGGTATGCTGATTTCAGGTCAATGGTCGAGAAGACGCGGTACTGCGCGATCTGGTTGACCATATCAGCTATACGGGGGAGTGGGTAGGCGTCCAGCAGGGTGTAGCGATTTATTGTCTGGCTGTAGTCGATGACCAGGCGCTGCTTCTCGCTGGTCTTAACGACCACAACCTGGGCTCGCCAGGGGCTGGTGCTGCCCTCAATAATCCCTTCTTTCAGGAGCCGCTTCACTTCGGTTTTAATGAAAACCCTGTCCCCGGCACTGTATCGCCTGCTCTTTGTGGCGATGGGCTTACAGTCGGGGGTGAGGTTAGCAAACAGTGGTGGGGGGGTGACTCTGAGTGTGGAGAGGTTGCACCTGGTGCGCGGCGGGCAATTTGGAAGCTGCTGGCTGCGGACTGTGAGTGGGGGTAGGGGTCCACCGTACGCCATCGTAACACTTTTAAGGTGGCACTGAAAATCTAACCCCAGCAGGACAGCAGCGCAGAGGTCAGGCAGGACCAGAAGTTTAAAATGATCGTACACGGTCCCGTCTACTACGAGTGTCACCACGCAGTAGCCGCCGATGTCCGCCGACTGGGACTCGGAGGCCATAGAAATCCGCTGTTGCGCAGGCAGGACTGGGAGAGAGCAACGCCGCACCGTGTCGGGGTGGATGAAGCTCTCCGTGCTCCCAGAGTCAAAAAGGCAGATTGTATCGTGACCATTTACCTTAATGTCCATTGTGGAACTGGCCAGTTGGTGCGGTCTCGCTTGGTCCAGTGTAACGGATGCCAGCGTAGGGGTCGGTGTGTCACTGCGGGTATCAGATGAGGCGGTGTCGGGGGCCTGCTGCGTCCCGGCTGTCGTCCAAGATGGCGGCGTCCATGATCCCCATGTGGCTGGAGGCGTCCAAAATGGCTGCTGTACCGGTGATTCGCACACGGCCGGGGAGGTCCAAAATGGCGGCCCGCATGGCCCACACACGGCGCTGCTGGGGTTCGGGGTGGCTTTGGCCCTGCAGACGCTAGCGTAGTGTCCCTTCTTCCCGCAGCCCGAGCAGATCGCGTTTTTCGCCGGGCAGCGCGCTCTGGGGTGTTTTGCCTGGCCACAGAAGTAGCATTTCTGGCCTTGGGGCACTGCTGTCTGGCCTTGGGACACTGCTGCGGTAGTTGGGCCATTGTTGGGGTGTGGCTGGGGTGGCACGGCGCTATGAGGCGGTCCTACCGTGTCCCAGGCTGTCATTCCCCGCGGCGTCCACGGTGCAGAGGAGTAGGCATCCATGCCCTGGTAGGCTGCATCCAACGATAGTGCGAGTTCAGAGGCCTTGTTGAGGTCGAGGTTACTCTGCTCCAACAGTCGCTGTCGTGTGTAATTGGATCTGTGGCCCGCTACAAAAGCGTCCCGGGTAAGTTCCTCTGTGTACACGGCGGCCTTTACATCCTTACAACCACAGGCCCGGCCAAGCACAGACAGTGCCTGAAGGTATTCCACGGTCGATTCCCCAGGTTGTTGTTTACGACTCCCCAGGAGGTGCCTGGCGTACACTTCGTTCACTGGGCGCGTGTACTGGTCCTTGAGGAGCTTGATAGCATCCGCGTACGAGGTCGCGTCTTGGATGACCGAGTACACTCGGTGGTTCACTTTGGAGGTCAGGACATCCAGTTTGTCCTCGTCCGATTTGATTGCTTCGGAGGCGGTCAGGAATTTTTCGAAACACTTAAGCCAGTGAGTAAACTTGGTGGATGAGTCCGCCTCCCGATGATCTAAGTCCAGGCATGCTGGTGTGAGGATCTTCTCCATTATAAAAATGTTGTTAATAAAATTGATGCGCTATCAATTACTCATAAAAGACTGAGAGTTAGAAGAGTAACTAAAGGCTTTTATTAACAACAGAATGGAGGTCTGCCTCGAGTGGTCGACCGGTCCAGGATACAAAGGGCTGGGGAGCAGTCACCTTTATACTAGGACCTGTGGGAGGAGTCAGCCGAGGCATGTCCAGGCATGTACACAGTGGAATACAAACAGGACAAACAGGAATACAAACAGTGGTTTACCACACTTGCCCTACTAATTCTAAGGCCTTGCAACGAGTTGTTGGACTGTTTTCTTATTATTCTAATTGGATTGCAAACTTCTCGCAGAAGATCCGGCCCCTTATTCGGGTTACGATATATCCTCTATCATGGGAGGCCAGGATGTGTTTTGATAATCTTAAAAAGGATATCCTTGGAGCAGTTGTGCATTCTATTGATGAGCAGGTTCCCTTTGTGATTGAGACGGGCGCTTCCGATTTTGCAATTGGGGCTACCCTGAACCAAAATGGAAGACCTGTGGCCTTTTTCTCACGTACTTTGAGCAATAGTGAGCAGAGACATTCATCAATAGAGAAAGAGGCGTACGCAATAGTAGAAGCACTGCGTAAATGGAGACATTATTTATCTGGGCGACATTTTATGTTAGTAACTGACCAAAAATCTGTGTCCTTCATGTTTGATGTCAAACATTTCGGAAAGATTAAGAATGATAAAATAATGAGGTGGAGGATCGAGTTGGCATGCTACCATTTCGATATAGTCTATCGTCCGGGGAAGGATAATGTTGCCGCTGATGCGCTGTCGAGGGCTTATTGTTCTGTGCTTCACGGAGATACGCTTATTAATCTTCATAATGCTTTGTGCCATCCTGGTGTTACGAGGATGATACACTTTGTACGCAGTAAGAATTTGCCCTTTTCAGTTGAAGACGTCAAGTGGATGACTTCATCATGCTCTGTCTGCGCCCGGTGTAAACCGAATTTCTTTAAGCCTCAACGAGCTCATCTTATAAAGGCTACTTCTCCCTTTGAACGCCTGAGCGTTGATTTTAAGGGGCCTCTTCCTTCAACGACTCAGAATCGATATATATTTACTGTTGTGGATGAGTTTTCAAGGTTCCCTTTTGCTTTTCCTTGTGCAGATGTATCAGCTGCTACAGTTATTAAATGTCTGACTCAACTTTTTGTCATCTTTGGGATGCCTGCGTATATCCATTCGGATCAGGGAAGTTCTTTTATGTCTTCCCAGTTGAAGGAATACCTCCAGAGTCGGGGAATTTCTACTAGCAGAACTACCCCGTATAATCTCCAGGGTAATGGACAGTGCGAGCGATACAATGGTGTGATCTGGAAGGCAGTTATGTTGGCTTTGACATCCCGGAACCTTAAGAATACACAGTGGGAAATGGTACTGCCTGATGCCCTGCATTCCATTAGATCATTGCTTTCAACGGCTACTAATGTGACCCCCCATGAAAGGCTCTTCAACTATCCGCGGAGATCCACTACGGGATATTCGGTACCTTCATGGCTTACTATGCAGGGACCTGTGCTGCTCCAACGCCATGTTAGACTGTCAAAGTATGATCCTTTAGTGGAGGAGGTGGAGCTATTGGAGGCAAATTCCCAATATGCTCACATGCGATTCCAAGATGGGAAAGAAATTACAGTTTCAGTTAAAGACTTAGCTCCTTGTGGTGGCCAGCCCTCTCCTGAGGACATTAACAATAGCCATAATTCAGATAATGTTGATGTCGTCACAGATACTACGAACATTTCCAATCCTTTTGCAGACACTTACAATTCTCTTAGTCTGCCCCCGATGGATGTTCATGACCCTCCCAGTCTACCTTCTAATGGGACTTCCAATCCGGAAACCGTTGATAATCGGGATATTGATAGCCTCCCTGCAGAAGATATTTCTGTGTCTCCTGGTGTGGGAGGGCAAGGAACTCCACCAAGGCTAAGAAGGTCGACACGAACAAGATATCCGGTCGACCGATTAAAAATGGACTTTTAAAATAATTAATAATTTAATAGTAAAATTTTAAAATTGTTGAAGGCATTATACATGTATTGCTCTAGTCATAAATAACTAATTGTAAACTGTAAAGGCTACCTAGGTTGAAGTATATTTTAAAAGGAGGGGTGAATGTGGTGATTATTCTTGTTTTATAAGAAGCATTGTAATTGGTTGCCTGTTTTCCTGCCTTGAGATATATGCTGTAAACTTATTGGTTAGTTGATTCCATGTGACTGTGCATTTATGTACATGCATTCTAAACCCATTTTTGAATTTTTCGTAGTCTTTCTTCGTCTGCTCCTATCTAATATGGTACTACTGCCGCCTCTAGTACTTTCTTCTCTAGTACTATCCAACACACTCACTCTTTTATTCACCTTATTCCTCTTTTCTACTCCTATATGCTGGTGCCCATCCCCCTGCCAAGCTAGTTTAAACCCTTCCCAACAGCAATAACAAACCTCCCCGCAAGAATATTGGTCCCGGCTCTGTTGAGATAAGGTAACATTATATTGGGTGCCATGCTATTGCTGTTCCTCTGTGTTATTCAGTGACAGGGTGATTACGGGTAACAATGAGAACAAAAAAGGATATTTGATGGGTGGTAGCAGCAATTCCCAAATAAACCTCCCTGACTCGTTCCACAGACAGTGGGATCAAAAGCCTAGGGCCATCTTCTCAAAGGTGACAGCTGCCTCACATTGTGAGGCTCCCTGCGGTGCATGTTCAATCATGGTGGCTGTGAGTTGCCTTCTCTTGAAAGAGCACACAAGAGATCAAGTGTTAGAAATTGTCCAACTCCCTTTTTGTATGAATGCTTTCCAGTGCATATGGGGCTGGTGGCAGTGTTGGTTCTGAACACATCTTTCAACATTTCTGAATCACAATAAAAGCTACTTATGAGCCCCACAAAACATGTGGAGAAGCTGGCACACAACTGAAGGGAGATTTCAAGAACAGTAGGGGATCCCACTAAACTACAAGCTCTGACAGCAATAGAGGAGGCGGCCATCGATGTCCTTGCCAGAGAGAGGGAGCATAGTATTGAAGATGGTGAGGCTGGAGGCCATGCACAGCAGGGTGTTTGGGCATTTTCCCTTCCTTTTCTCTTTCTAATAAGTCTCTCATACACACACACTCACCAAGACAACCTAATGCAGCATTGCTACTACTTACCTTTGCCACAATGTGCTAACTCTTCTCCCTCCGTCCTCTTTCTAGGTTCTTCTGGTGACTCGTGCCTTGCAGCCATACAGACTGAGGGTGAGGACCCTCTGGAAGATGCAACGTCACTCGCTCTCACCTTTCCAAGCATCAGCACAGAAATCGGCAACCCACGTGGTATAGATAGTGAGTTAGAGGGGTCTGCACTGGGTGATTCACCGAGCACAAGTGAGCAGGAGCGAGTGGAAAGGACGGCCCAGGAAATGACTCACTGATAAGAAAGCTCGTGTCCTAGCTCTGCTGAAGAGGACAGAGATGTAAAATTTAAGGGCCCAGCCTTTAAAAGAAAAATGTTTTCTGTGCACCAGGAATTGTTGAATGCATTGGACTGCCCACTAAGGAGTGTCTCTGATATGTTAAAGAGTATGGAGGAGTCCATTAGCAACTTAAGCACATGGCATCGACACTCTACAGTCAACAATAGAGTGCATGGTCACCTCAATTGATAAGAACATAAGAAATAGGAGCAGGAATAGGCCATATGGCCTCTCGAGCCTGCTCCACCATTCATGATCATGGTTGCTGCAGCTGGGCCCTCCTTGCAAGAGTAAGTGGCACCAGTAGTACCATTTCTCAGGGATGCTGCTACTGGGATCATGCAGGCTCTAGAGTCCACCATCTCCTCTGCCTTGAACAGACTGGGAGACCGAATGGATAGGGGCTTCAGTTGCATAGTCGGTGTCCTAAAATCTACTCACCTGCAGATCAGTGGAACTGCTGAGCCACATCCCAATATCTGGGAAGTCATGCAATGGGAAGAGAATGTGTTGCCCTCTCTCAGGATAACAGCACATCTGGATCCTTGCCAGCATCTCAACCAATGCTGCCTCTGGTGCCAGAAATCAAGCTGGGTCAGACTGCCCCAAGCAGCTGCTGAATTGCTCCAGCTTGGACCAGTAAAAAGGCACTATGGACTCACAGCAGGGTGATAGTTATTGTGTATAGGCATTTATGTAAGTAAGTAAAATGATAAACCTTATTACAATCTTTGGGCTGGATTTTCATTCAGGAGTCGGGTAGGAGGCGAGACTACAACTTTCGGGGTTGTAGTCTCGCCTCCATCAAGATGTGGCCAATCCACGCGATTTTAACTTGATTGACCTTGTTGAGCCTGCCCAGTGGGCTCAGCAGGCCAATTAAGGGCCACTCGGCAACAGGTGACTTCACAGACTGAAATTTCATCTGTCAAGCAGTTTTGACAGATGAAATATCAGTGTTTCACAGCTGCTTGAAGCTGTCAAACACTGACAGTCTTACTTCTAACCTGAGTCCTTCTCCACAGACTCAGTTAGAAATCTCTCCTGCACAGAAAGCTGAAGGCTGTCACTTTTGACAGTTCGCAGCCATTCTGCTTTCTGTACCGGTGAGATGAGGGACTCCCGAGACCTAAAGGAAGGAAGGCTGGAAAGGTAAGAAAAGGTAATTTAAACTTCTTTAAACATTTTAGACACACCAAACACACTTACCTTTGCACTCATGCACACATCATTCACCTGAACATTGACATCTCGACCCCTCCAAGTCCTTCAACCCGACGACCCGTCTTGCAAACTTGGTGTGGTTTGGAGCCATTGGGAATCCCACACTTCAGCATTAAAAATAGGGATTAGGCTAAAAACTGCCTGTTAACAGGTAGTTAATTGGCACTAATCCCTTCCTGCCTCGGGTAGGCGGGTCCCAGTGCGGGGCGGGTACCCGCCTCCTTTGAAACTGGCATGGAGGCGGGTTGGGTGCGGGATGGGGTCGGGACCCCTGATTTTGGGATTTTAACCCCCTACACGCCTCCAATCCCACCTCCACTGAAAATCGAGCCCACTGTGTGCTGAGAGTGTTCTTGTAGTAGCTGGTGACCCGGCAATGTTGGTTGACGTGAATAACAATGCTAATCTTTGGGCAGATGCCATTTATTTAAGGATGTGAGGACTGGAAGAAATGTTGGTCATGTCTGTTAATGAAGTGGAGCAGGGATTATTCTACCAGCACCCTTCAATGAGCTGCTGCAGTAGAGCACTGGTTGCAGGCAGGCGTTGGAGTCCTCCTGCTTCCACATAGTTAACGGACTAGTTAGGGGAGTGGTACTAGTCTGCTTGCACCTGTTGACTAAGGTTCTAATGGTGAGCACCTATGAGACATAGAGAAAGTAATTCAGAGTAAGATACATACACTGATGGAGAGTGTCATGAATCTTATCATGACTCATGAAGTAACACTGGGCGGCCAGCTGGTGGCGCTGTCCAAGGAAAGTATAAATACTCGGGCGTGGGCCCAGCTTGCTCAGGATGTTTCTGTAACCGGGAACTAGTGATGTAACTAGAAACTCATGGTTGTGAAACAGTTGATTAAAGCCTTGTTTTATACTCAAACCAAGTGCTCAGTAATCTTTTTACATCAATTTAATCAACTGGACCTGATCCACGCTCTGAGTGGTCTTGGGAACAGACGGCTATGACTCAAACTGTAGAAGGGAACTCGGACGAAGTAATCGATCCATCATGGAGGAACTACTCAGACCCGCCCGTCTCGACCTGGACCCGAATTCACTTACAGCTGCTAAGGTATGGAAACACTGGTATCGTACCTTTAGCAACTTCCTTGAGGAGTGTGGTGAGAATGTTCCTAATAAGTTACGAATGCTTGCCAACTATGTATCCCCTCATGTGTTTGACTATATTGAAGACTGTGTAGACTATGATGCCGCTATCCAAATACTATAGCAACTATATGTTAAGTCCCCAAACAAAATTTTTGCTCAGCATCTACTGGCCACAACTCAACAACAACCCGGGGAATCACTTGATGAATTCCTTCAGAAACTTCGCAGGCTCAGCAAGGATTGTAATCTTAAAGCTGTCACAGCTGAGCAGTACCAGGAGGAGTTAATTCGTGATTCCTTTATTAATGGGATTGCATCTCCCTTCATACATCAGCGTCTGTTGGAGAATAAAACCCTCAAGTTACAGGCTGCCTATGACCAGGTATCCTCTCTGGACTTAGCAAAGAGGAATGCAGATACCTATCTTTCATCACATGCACGGGCTGCTGCTATCACTTTTAGTGACTCCTTCGACAGGCCTCGGGCGGAAGCCCTCACCGATGATGACTCCCATCTGGCTGATGACAACCCTACCCTAGAAGCCTTCACTGATGATGACCCTGCCCTAGCGACATCTTGGCAATTTGGAAGGAAGTGTTTCTTTTGTGGAGGTGCATTCCACTATAGGAAATATTGTACTGCTCGTAACGCAGTCTGCAATCATTTCAGTAAGAAAGGTTACTTTTCTAAGGTATGCCAGTCAAGAGCCTCAGTTAGTAAGAAAGGCCACTTTTCTAAGGTATACCGGTCGAGAGCCCCTGTTAGTTTTGCAGCTACTATCTATAAAACTGCTCCTCCCCCAAGAGCCACTACTAAGGTTACAGCTGCAATCTATAAAACTGCTCCTCCCCCAAGAACCACTATGAAGGTTACAGCTGTCAAGGGTAAAACTGCCCCTCCTCCCATCACAGCTGTTTCCCCCAAAGTCTGTCCCATGCAGCCACGAAGATTTCGGTAAATGGACACATTTTGAGTGCACTAATCGACTCATGCAGCTCTGACAGCTTCATTAGTGAGTGGGCTGTCAGTAAGTTAAAACTGCGTATTTACCCCTCGGACAGGGAAATTGCAATGGCTCTGACGACACTGACCACCAATTCTTCCGGCTTTTGTCTTGTTGATCTTATTCTCAATGGCCGCACTTATTCTCCACCCAGCTCGGGGTGCTCAAAAACCTATGCAGTGATGTGCTCCTGGGAGAGGATTTCCAGAAACAACACAAAAGACTCACTTTCGAGTTTGGAGGGTCAAAGCCGGAGCTTACTATTTCCAAATTACCGTTTTGTGCGTTTTCGGTGGCTTCGCTTGACGAGCCCTCCTTGTTTTCCAATCTTTCCCCCTGATATAAGCCCATAGTCACTAAATCACGACGTTTCAGCCAAGATGATCGATCCTTTATCGAGGCAGAAATCTCTCGCCTTCTAGCTGACGGTATCATTGAGCCATGTTCATCTTCCTGGCGGGCTCAAGTCGTTGTTGTTAAAAATCCTCTGAAGCAACACAAGAAACGTCTTTGCATCGATTACTCGCACACTATTAACCAGTATACCACCTGGATGTCTACCCACTACCACGCATCGATGACATGGTCAATAACCTTACCAACTACAAGGTATTTTTGATTTAAAGAGCGCATACCATCAAGTACCATTAAAGGACTCTGACAAAAAGTATACGGCCTTTGAGGCCAATGGTCAGCGTTATCAGTTTTGTCGCCTTCCATTTGGGGTCACCAATGGGGTGGCTGTCTTTCAACAGGCAATGGATAGCCTAGTCAAACAGGAGAACTTAACGGACACTTTTCCATATCTGGATAATATCACCATTGCTGGTCATGACCAGAAGGAGCATGATGCCAACCTCCAGAAATTTTTAGATGTTCTCCGTCGTCGCAACTTAACCTTAAATGAGTCCAAATCTGTGAAATCAGTACCATCAGTCAACATCCTTGGCTATTGGGTGGGCAACGGTGTCATCAAACTGGACCCGGAGCGACTTCATCCACTTCAGGAGCTCCCTCCCCCTACGAATCTCGGCTCTCTTCGTCAGGCACTCGGCATGTTCGCCTATTATGCGAAGCGGATACCCCACTTTTCCAACAGGATCCAGCCCCTGCTTCATGTGAAGTCATTTCCGTTGGAGGCAACGGCTATTTCAGCTTTCAAACTCCTCAAGCGACAACTGGAAAAAGCCACACTTCGTTCCATCGATGAAAATCTTCCTTTTGTGGTCGAGTGCGATGTATCGGAGGTGGCGATCTCGGCTACCTTGAATCAAGGTGGTCGACCCGTGGCATTTCTGTCCAGAACTTTGCAGGATAGCGAGCTCCATTATCCTCCTGTCGAGAAGGAGGCTACGGCTATCATCGAAGCAGTATGTAAATGGAGTCATTTTCTCGCTCGTCGCCATTTCACGCTTATAACTGATCAGCGCTCCGTGGCCTTTATGCTGGATAACCGGAAACGCACTAAGATCAAGAATAACAAAATACAGTTCTGGAGGATGGAATTGGCCGCCTTTGGCTACACCATACATTATCGACCCGGCAAAGAGAATGTAGTCGCAGATACCCTCACGCGTGCATCCTGCTCTTCTATGTCAACTTCGACTCTTGCGGATCTTCATACTGACTTATGCCATCCTGGCGTTACCCGTATGTTGCACTTTGTGGGATCTAAAAATCTCCCATTTTCTATGGAAGGTGTGAAAAGAACATGCTCCACTTGTAGAATTTGTGCGGAATTAAAACCACAATTCTTCCATCCGTCGGATGGCTCACTCATACGTGCTATGCAGCCTATGCAGTGACTCAGCATTGACTTTAAAGGGCCATTGCCTTTCTCAACGCGAAACACCTACTTGCTTACTATGGTGGACGAATATTCACGCTTTCCCTTTGCTTTCCCCTGTCCCAATATGCTTACTTCCACAGTGATCAAATGCCTCGATCAAGTCTTTTCCCTTTGCGGTATGGCCAATTTCATCCACTCTGATCGGGGTCCCTCTTTCATGTCAAGCGAACTCAAAAGTTATCTTTCCCAACGGGGAATCGACACAAGTAAATCGACACCGTATCATCCCATCGGTAACGGACAGGTTGAGAGATACAACGCTATCATTTGGAACGCAGTTCGTCTTGCACTGAGGTCATGCAACCTACCAGACCAGCAGTGGGAAACTATGTTCCCTGATGCGTTGCATTCCATCATGTCTCTTCTCTCTACGTCCACCAATGTCACTCCTCAGGTTCCAGCGTCGTTCCACTCATGGGACGTCCCTAACATCATGGTTGGCAGCTCCCGGCCCCGTGCTGCTCCGAAGATTCATCCGATCTTCCAAAAACAATCCCCACGTCGATGAGGTGGAACTAACGGACGTTAATCCCACTTACACACACATGCGGTACCCTGATGGCCGGGAGTCCACCGTTTCACTCCGAGATCTGGCTCCCTGTCCAACCAATCCCACAGACCCAACTGGTAGAGGAACCAATGGTAATGATGCCAACGCTCTGCGCTCCCTTGAAGATGATGCCTTACCTGGGACATCAAGGGATCTGCTGGCTACTAGGAGAGCCGAGCGCTTCCCATGGGATGGCCACCCGAAGCCAGGACGCTGGTCAATCCCCGGCTACCAACCAATACAACGCCAGCTCTGCGCCTGTGGGGACCCGCACCTGGAGTCACGATCTCCCCAGTCTTCCGCAGGTCGATCAAGGCGACACGGGCCCTGTCGATCTACCAGTATGGATCAAGCGGCCCAGGGACCAAGACACGGTCCGAGGAGACGGGCCTTCCAGCCACAAGCAAAGATCTAAAAGCCGGCGACTATTCGTGGTCCACCTAATCCACTAGAAGGAAGTCGTTGGACTTCCAGAACTTTCAGGCGGAAGAGGATGTCATGAATCTTATCATGACTCATGAATTAACACTGGGCGGCCAGCTGGTGGCGCCATCCAAGGAGTATAAATATTCGGGTGTGGGCCCAGCTTGCTCAGGATGTTTCTGTAACCAGGAACTAGTGATGTAACTAGAAATCTCATGGTTTTGAAACAGTTGATTAAAGCCTTGTTTTATACTCAAACCAAGCACTCGGTAGTCTTTTTACATCAGAGAGGCAGACAGAAGGAGTAGATTTTCATCTTCACTGCATAGGTTGAAATCAATGGAATGAAAATTGGGCAGGTTCTATAAAAGGCGGGCAATCCACTCTGCTAGATTATTGCCCAAGCGATGAGAAGAAAATCCCCACAGTGTATTTCCTTATTCTAATTTGATTTAGAAAATCAAATAGTTTGAATTTTGAAAGTAAACAAAGCCACTTTGAGGAAACAGAGAGGAAGTGAGGGTGAAGGGATTGGTAGAGGGAAACACATTGAGGGTTGTTGTGTCTGTGTATAATAAGACACAGACTGCAGGAGAACGGTACAACAGGTGTTTACTCAACGTGGCTCACACGGGAACTGAACTGTACAGATTACTACTCAGTGCTATATACAGGTGTGGTCACTGCCGGTACTGCAGTATACATGAGCTGTAAAAGATAGTTCCCCCCTTAAAGGTATATACATTACAATTCCTCCCCTTTTAGATTAACAGTACCATAACACTCATTTAACAATTAAATATCAAACTAATTACAATTAACACTTTTAACATGCAACATTAGCTGAAAATAGTCTATTTATATATTCAGTCTTTGGGGAGGCTTCCTGATCCTTTCTGGATAGCGCCTTTCCTGAGTGTCTTGCTCTTGGTGCGGAGGCGATTCTGGCCCCCTGTCGTCGGTTGGTTCATCAGCTTCCGATGCTACTGTTTCTGGGGTAGATGCGACCTGTACGTCGGGTTCATCACCAGGTATGTATGGGCGAGGCATGGGGTTGGCTTGTTCCTGTGACTCTAGGATCTGGTCAGCATGGCCTCTCACGATGCTCTCCCCAATGTCCACTGTGTACATTAGTGGACCCTGCCGTGTGCATATCGTTCCTGGCTGCCATTTTTCTGTTCGGTAGTCCTGGTTGCCCTACATTGAAGCTCCTTGTTGGCTTCTCATGGATGTGTTGGAATTGCTTACTCTCAACATCTCTTCGTACGTTTGGTCTGAGCAAATCCAGGCGAGATCTTAACCTTCGGTTAAAGAACATTATGGCTGGGGCCTGGTTGGTGACTGCATGTGTCGCATTCCGGTAGGCGAACAGGAAATTGTCCACCTTGTGCTGCAGCGGAAAGTTGTCACTGTACATAGCCTTTATTGCCTTCTTAAAGGTTTGTACGAACCTCTCAGCCAATCCATTTGTGGCTGGATGTTACGGGGCGGATGTGTAATGCCGTACCCCATTCTTTTTCAAGAGCCTCCGGAACTCTTCGGACACAAACTGTGGTCCGTTGTCGGAGCAAATCTGTTCTGGCAAGCCATTCCTGGCAAAAATGGTCCGTAGGACTGCAATAGTTTTCTCCGTGGTGGTGGAGGACATTTTGATGACCTCAGGCCATTTCGAGTGTGCATCCATGGCTATTAAAAACATTGAGTCCATGAATGGACCAGCAAAATCAATATGCACCCGTTGCCATGGAGATGAGGGCCACTCCCATGGGTGTAGAGGGGCCTGTGGTGGTGCATTTTGGACTTTCTGGCATCCTGAGCAGCTCTTGGTCACGTCCTCGATTTGTTTATCGATTCCCAGCCACCACACATAAGCCCTGGCTAAGCTTTTCATTTTCACCCCTCCCAGATGACCCTCATGAAGCTCATTGAGCACTCTATCCCTTAACTTGGGTGGAATTACCACTCGGGAGCCACACATCGAGGTCCCCCGGCACACTGACAGCTGTTCTCTCCTTGTTGAGAATGCTGGCAACAGTGAGTCGCCATGTGCTGGCCATCCCTTCACCGTCAAATCATATACCAGAGACAGTGTCGGGTCATTTCGGGTTTCCTTTTCGATACAAGCGTTAGTTACCGATAGGTATTCAACTATAGTCGAATGGAATATTTCGACAGGATCCACTGCTGGTGCTTCCTCTGCAGTAGGCAGTGGCAGGCGTGATAGCCCATCAGCATTTCCATGCTGTTTCGTGCCCTTATATTCAATCTCATAGTGGTGCGCCCCTAGAAAAAGTGACCATCTTTGTAGTCGTTGTGCAGTCATCACCGGAACGCCCTTCTTCGGATTAAAAATGGAGACAAGAGGCTGGTGATCAGTCAGCAAGGTGAATTTCTGCCCGTGCAGATAGTGATTGAACCTTTTCACTCCCCACACTAGGCTGAGGGCCTCCCTGTCAATCTGGGCGTAGTTACGCTCGGCTGAGGTTAGTGATTGTGACACGAAGGCTATTGGCCTCTCTGAGCCGTCCAAGAATTTGTGCGACAGCACCGCTCCAATGCCGTAGGGTGACGCATCACATGCCAACCAAATTGGTAACGCTGGTTTGTAATGGGCCAATACCTCTTTCGATGTGATTAGTGTTTTACTCTTCTGGAAAGCTTGTCTACATTCGTCACTCCACTTCCATGGCACCCCAGTTTGCAGTAGGGTGTTCAGTGGGTGTAGTATTGTAGACAAATTTGGCAAGAACTTATGGTAGTAGTTTACCAGCCCGAGGAACGACCTCAGTTGTGACACATTTTCCGGTGCTGGAGCCTTGATTACTGCCTCAATCTTCTCTGGGGACTTATGTAACCCCTCTTTATCGATAACGTGGCCACAATACGAGATCTGTTTTCTAAAAAACTCGCATTTGGGGCGGTTAGCTCGGAGCCCATATTCCTGCAATCTAGTGAGCACCTGCTCCAGGTTGGCAAGGTGATCACTGTCATTTTCGCCCGTGACCAGGATGTCGTCCAAATAACACTGGGTCCCTGGGATCCCTTGCAGGACTTGTTCCATTGCCCTCTGCCAAATAGCCGGAGCTGATGCTACCCCGAATACCAGCCGGTTGTATTGGTAGAGACCTTTATGGGTGTTGATTGTGAGGTATTTTTTTGATGCTTCTTCTACCTCCATTTGCAGATACGCCTGGGCCAGATCAATCTTAGTGAAGCATTTCCCTCCAGATAGCGAGGCGAAAATATCTTCAATCCGCGGAAGTGGATATTGTACGGTGTGAAGGACCGGGTTCACTGTTACCTTAAAGTCCCCACAGATGCGAACCTTCCTTGGTTCCCTAGGCGTGCTGCTCAACGGCTTTTTCATCACAGGGATGATGGGTGTAGCCCACTCGCTCCAGTCTACCTTGGACAGTGCACCTGAACGTTCCAGACTCTCCAGCTCTGCTTCGACGGCTGGGCTGATCGCATAAGGTACCGGTCTGGCCTTAAAAAATTTTGGGCTTGCGTTTTCTTCAAATTTAATCGTCGCTGTCATGCCTTTTAGTGTTCCGAGTCCTTGCTGGAACACTTCTTTTGCGTCAGTTAGGATCTTTGACAGTCGCCCAGGTGTGAGGTCGTCATCCTTTTTGTCAGCCACAGTCAGTGCCTGTATGGAATGCCAATCCAGTTGTATTTTCCGGATCCATTCACGTCCCAGTAATGGTGGTCCTCCATCTTGCAATACATACAGGTCTCGTTTTGGTGTTTCCTTACCATTATATATAACGGTCACCCTTATTTTTCCTTTGGGGTAGACTTTTTGCCCCGTGTACGTCTTCAAAATAATTTTTGTGTCTCTCAAGGGTATGTGTGAGAATAGTCGCTTGTAGTCCCATCGGTTTATGACTGTTAGGGCTGATCCTGTGTCCAATTCCATCTTTACCTGGACTCCTGCTATCTTGAGAGTGACCCAAATGGTTCGGTGATCCTCCATTGTGATCACGTTATGTAGTTTCAGACAACTCAGTTCCCTGCTTTTGGAGTCGTTATCACTCTTTTGTTCATCTGAACTATTCTCCGTCACCTTATGTACGTTCTTGTACTTTTCTTTGGTAGGTTTCTTATTGCTGGTATTCTTTCCCGACCTGCAGACTCGTGCTATGTGTCCTACTTTTCCACACTGTCTGCACACTTTGTCTTTGAACCAGCAATCATTCTGGTCGTGTGTTGTTCTGCCGCAGCGATAGCACTTCTCTGTTCCGTATGACATTTCGTTTGTGCCATATTCTTGCGGTCTCTGTTGTATCTCTGCCGTGCCCCGTGCTGCTGCTTCATATGATACCGCAATGCTGAAAGCCTTTTCCAGCGTAAGGTCCTTTTCAGACAAAAGCCTTTTCTGGGTTACTTCACTTTGAAGCCCACACACAAACTTGTCCCTTAAGGTATCTGCCAGTCCCGCTCCAAACTGGCAGTGTTTCGATAGTTTGCGCAGTTCTGTTAAATAATCAGCATTGCTTTCATCCTTATGCTGGTTCTGTTTGTGAAACTTGAATCTTTCCGCTATCAGCAGCGGTGTGGGGTTTAAATGTTCCTGTAGTATTGTTACTATGTCTTCAAAACTCTTTTCCATTGGCTTCGTTGGGGTTACTAGATTTTGTAATAACCCATACGTCTTTGCACCCATTAAATTTAACAATACCGACGCTTTCTTGTCATCTGACACCTCATTTGCCTTGCAGTATACCTCTATTCATTCGACATATGTAGTCCAATCTTCGACTTCATTGTCAAACGCGGTGATACTACCACTCTTTGGCATTTTGGGTGTGGTTTAAAATGGCATCTCCCAATGGCTTAAAATGGCATCTCCCGCACTTTCCTTCCTCCCCCGCTGCTGCCAACGCCGCTCCCGGCAGTTCTTGTGGCAATGGCGGCGCCCTGTAGGTTTCGCGCGCTTCTCCTGCGATGCTGCCAACGCCGCTCTCGGCGGTCTTCTTGGCAATGGTGGCACCTCGCGGGTTTCTGCGAGTCTCTCTCTCCCTCTCTTCGACGCTGCCCGGCCCCTGAACACTGGCTGCGCCCTGTGCGCTCTGCCCTCTCTCTCTCTCCTCCGTCGACGCTGCTCGGCCCTTTGCTGTGCCGCTCAGTCAGGCTCTAGCCCGCCGCTGTCTGGGAAGGGTCTGCGCACTACCTGTTGCCAGCCCGTTTCGCTGGACCACCTCGACTGGAAAGCCAAGCCTGGCTCTCGACAGCATCCCCCACAATTCTCGAGTCTCTGCTGGATGACTGGGCGGTTGCCCGCGGTCGACGCCCGAGTCTCTGGCCTTGACCTCCAATCCACTGATCTCCAGGAATGAATCCCCGGGAGGTGATGCAGAGTTGCAGGTAGGTTTGAACTTGCCTTGTCGCCAATGTTGTGTCTGTGTATAATAAGACACAGACTGCAGGAGAACGGTACAACAGGTGTTTACTCAACGTGGCTCACACGGGAACTGAACTGTACAGATTACTACTCAGTGCTATATACAGGTGTGGTCACTGCCGGTACTGCAGTATACATGAGCTGTAAAAGATAGTTCCCCCCTTAAAGGTATATACATTACAAGGGTGATGAAATCTTTGGTCTCTTGCCACCCACCATTGGAGGAGTGAATGGGAATGGTAAAGAAATGGATGGAGGGCAAAGAGTGAGGCGAGTTACAGCAGAGTGAGGCGAAGGAGCGAATGCAGAGGTGGGGCAGGTATTTCAAAGGGGAAGAGATGGGGTAGTGATGGCAGTGAGAGGTTGGTAGGAAGAGGAACAGTTAGTGGGAGGGTGAAGTGGTATGGGATGTGTTGGGATCACTACCCCTACCTCCACTAGCTCCTGGCTTCAAATCATTCCATGCCTGTGCGCTATGTGTCTGCTGTGGCTCAGTTGGTCGCACACTCGCCTCTGAGTCAGAAGGTTGTGGGTTCACAGTCCCACTCCAGAGACTTGTGCACATAAAGTTAGGCTGACACTCCAGTGCAGTGCTGAGGGAGTGCTGCACTGTCGGAGGTTCCGTCTTTTGGATGAGGCGTTAAACCGAGGCCCCGTCTGCTCGCTCAGGTGGATGTATAAGATCCCATGGCACTATTTCAAAGAAGAGCAGGGGAGTTCTCCTCGGTGTCCTTGCCAATATTTATCCCTCAACCAACATAACAGAAACAGATTATCTGGCCATTATCACATTGCTGTTTGTGGGAGCTTGCTGTGTGCAAATTGGCTGCTGCGTTTCCCACATTACATCAGTGACCACACTTCAAAAGTACTTCATTGGCTGTAAAGTGCTTTGAGACGTCCGGTGGTCGTGAATGGCGCTATATAAATGCAAGTCTTTCTTTCTTTACCCTACCTCTGCAATCTTCTGCATCCCTACATTTTTCCATGCATCCTTTTCTCTTCTGGCTCTTCTCCACAGTGCACAGCATTTCCTCCATTTCACCATCAGTGCAGCCACTGTATTGTTGCTCTTTGCAATAAGCCAGGCCAGCAATATTTCAGTCAGACATGAGACCACTATATCTATTTATGGTGGCCTCACTGGAGGCAGAGCTGTCAAGTACTGATCAGCTGCTCCTCACTACATTTTTCACATTACTGCTGGTGTGAATTTGAGCTAAAACTCTCAGAATAATGGGGGTAAAAGTGGCAGGGTTTCACTGTAACAGTTTATCAACAGGACAGCAATGACAACGAATCCGTGATGACAGAAAGGGGATGTTTCAGATTACCGCCACCTGGTGGACACATCGGGCATGATTTTAACTTGGACAAACCAGGCAGGAATTGGGTGGTAGTGGCTCTAAAATCAGAGTGCTCTGTTTCCATTCCGATCCTGCCTGTCGCCATTTTGACCAGAACATTTACAAGGGCATCTCAGGAGCCCATCTTAATCAGGTGGGAGCCTCATTAAATTATGCAACTCGGGGTCCTATGATATACGATTTTGAGGTACAGATGGGATCATTGAGGGCAATGCAAGGAACAGCACCAACAACTGTACATGGCCTTCTTTGATCTCACAAAGGCCTTCGACACTGTCAACCGTGAGGGATTATGGAGTGCCCTCCTCAAATTCGGCTGCCCTCAAAAGTTTGTCACCATCCTCCGCCTGCTTCACGATGACATGCAAGCCGTGATCCTGACCAATGGTTCCACCACAGACCCAATTCAGGTACGGACCGGGGTCAAGCAAGGCTGTGTCATCGCACTAACGCTCTTCTCGATCTTCCTTGCTGCAATGCTCCATCTCACCATCAGTAAGCTCCCCGCTGGAGTGGAGCTAATTTTCAGAACAAACGGGAAACTGTTCAACCTCCGTCGCCTCCAGTCCAGGTCCAAGGTCGTTCCATCCTCTGTTGTTGAATTACAGTATGCAGACAATGCTTGCGTCTGCGCTCACTCGGAGGGCGAACTCCAAACCATCGTCAACACCTTCACCGAAGCATACAAGAGCATAGGCCTTACACTAAACATCCGTAAGACAAAGGTCCTCTACCAACCTGCCCCCGCCACACAGTACTGCCACCCGATTATCAAAATCCACGACAAGGCCTTGGACAATGTGGACCACTTTCCATACCTTGGGAGCCTACTGTCAACAAGGGCAGACATCGACGACGAAGTCCAACACCGCTTTCAGTGTGCCAGTGCAGCCTTCGGTCGCCTGAGGAAGAGAGTATTTGAAGACCAGGACCTCAAACCCAGCACTAAGCTCATGGTCTACAGAGCAGCAGTAATACCCGCCCTGCTGTATGCCTCGGAGATATGGACCATGTACAGCAGGCACCTCAAAGCACTGGAGAGGTACCACCAATGCTGCCTCCGCAAGATCCTGCAAATCCATTGGCAGGATAGGCGCACCAACGTCGGTGTTCTTGCTCAGGCCAACATCCCCAGCATCGAAGCTTTGACCACACTCAATCAGCTCCGATGGACGGGTCACATTGTCCGCATGCACGATACGGGACTCCCAAAACAAGCACTCTACTTGGAGCTCCGACACGGCAAGAGAGCCCCAGGTGGGCAGAGGAAACGCTTCAAGGACACCCTCAAAGCCTCCTTGAAAAAGTGCAACATCCCCACCGACACCTGGGAATCCCTGGCCCAAGACCGCACAAAGTGGAGGAGAAGCATCCGGGAAGGCGCCGAACACCTTGAGTCTCTTCGCCGGGAGCAAGCGGAAGCCAAGTGCAGGCAGCGCAAGGAGTGCACATCAACCCAAGCACCCCACCCGCCCGCCCCTTCAACCACCACCTGCCCCACCTGTGACAGAGACTGTAGGTCCCGCATTGGACTCATCGGTCACCTGAGAACTCATTTTTAATGTGGAAGCGAGTCATCCTCGGTTCCGAGGGACTGCCTAAGAGAAGAAGAAGAAGACAGATGGGAGGAGTGTGTGCCGTACATGCTCTGCCTATTTGTAACGGGTGGTGAGTGGTTTAACCAGTGATCCTTAAAGGGTCCACTGAAGCAGCTCACAAAATGGAGAGCAAAATATCTAAAAAGCAACATACTGCAGATGGTGGAAATCGGAAATAAAAAAAAGAAAATGCTGGAAACACTCAGGTTCTTCGGCAGCACCTCCCAAATCCACGACCTCTTCCACCTAACAGGACAAGGGCAGCAGGCGCATGGGAACACCACCACCTCCAAGTTCCCCTCCAAGTCACACACCATCCTGACTTAGAAGTATATCGCCGATCCTTCATCGTCGCTGGGTCAAAATCCTGGCACTCCCTCCCTAACAGCACTGTGGCAGTACCATCACCACACAGACTGCAGCGGTTCAAGAAGACGGTTCACCACCACCTTCTCAAGGGCAATTAGGGATGGGCAATAAATGCTGGCCTTGCCAGCGACGCCCAGATCCTGTGAATCAATAAAAAAAAGGTCAGGCAACATCTGTGGAGTGAAGAAAATTCTGCGGATCGGTCATCTCTGCCTCTCTATCTATTTATCTAACATCTATCATCTGTCTACCTGTACACACACACACACACACATATATATAGCCAACTCTGTAATGACCGAGACACAAAGGCAATGTGTGTGGATATTTTACGAGGCGAGAGCAATGGGTTAAAAACGGAATAATGTCAGATACATAAGCGTTAACGGGGAGAGATTATCCAGATGTGTTAGGCGTTTATGTATTAATATGGCTAGAAAATGAATCTAAACAGTAGATATTTCACAGATAGGCCGATACATATCTTTTATGAAAAGAATACAGAGGCAGCTTAAGTGATTTGTACAAGAATGCAATTCCCTGGCGATAGCACCAGTCAAAACTGTTGACTAGATCCACTCACACATGTGTAATAAATCTAGATTGTACAGATCGGCGATTTGCTCAGGTTTAACAACCCCGGAGGTTGAGAAATTGTTCCAGTCAGAATGATTGCCTTCCTCCAACATCTCCCGGTGCATTTCCAACAGGTATTATAGCGCAATTGACATCCCGAAATCTCAAAATGTGTCCTTGGGATCATTGAGGGGTGGTTAGGGTACCGTGGATCGGAAAGGTATTGTAGAACAAAAAGAAAACACTACAGATGCTGGAAATCTGAAATAACAACAAAAAATGCTGGAGATACTCAGCAGGTCAGGCGGCATCTGTGAAGAGAGAAACAGAGTTAACGTTTCAGGTCGATGACCTTTCGAAAGGTATTGTAGAACTTGGCTCTGACCCATCCACCTGGCCAGAAGGGCCAGAGCGCTGGCAGCTTGTACACAACACATCAGATGTCCTCCCCTGGGTCCGGAGCGGCTGCAGTCTGCACGCACACACACACAGTGCTGTGCTGTAGCAATGAATTCACCTCACGGGCTGCGACCTGCGCCAGCACGGAGCAGTTGGCAGGAGAGGGGATCGCAGGAATGACCTGCAGCTCCCTGGCCTTCAGCAGCCTCGGTGAGCAATCCCTACAGCGGGGAAAGGCTGACCCCTGGGGCGGGCGGGGAGGGGGAAGCACATTCTGGGCTGTGAGCTCAACCGTAGGGTTCGTGCGATATTCTCTCACCCGGAGGAAGAAAATCCTCTGTTTTGTTGAATGGAGATGTTTTCGAATCTGTTACAGGAAGGCAAAGGCACAGATATCTTAGTTTCAGCCTCAGGACAGGGCACACACTGGGGGCAGGAGCAGAGTCTGTGCTGAATGAACCTTGATAGAGACATTGGTATTCGGAGCTGACAGCTTTGTGGACGGCCTCGTTGGTAATGGGCATGTGTGCTTTATATGTGCCTGCAACTGATTTTAAGAATGTCGATTAACTTCTGGGTAAAGCGGTAACGATAACCACAGCAACACTGATTCAAATTCCTCTTGGGTTCAGACTCTGGGGTTTCAGCCATGGAACAGGGAGTGAATCTGATTCCCCGATAATCTGACTAACCTGCCACCACCCCCCCCCCCACATTTTCGTGGTGTTGTCGGTGTGGGATGAGGGATGGGGATGAGGATGGGAACGGAAGCCCTGGTGTAGTGAGAGGAGGAGCGGTTCTGAGTGTGAGTTGTGGCTTGGATTTAACTGCTCCCATTGCGGTGTGTGATCTCAGGGTGATAAGAAGGATCCGCGATAACAAGGTGAGGAAATACTTTATCATCAAAGCAGAGACTTATACTATATCTGTAAACTGTACCTATTGTATGCAGACAGATCTACGCGTTCCTCCCATTCACTGTGATCATTTATAACAGGAAACCCAAATCGGAACCGAATTTTTTTTATATATTGCAAATATTCTGTTACATCGATACTTTGCCTCCGTCGGCGATCGATTCGTGAACCAATATTTATAAAGCAGACTATGCAGCAGCCTCCTTTTCTAAGATATCCCACCTGGCCAATTCTGCAGTGCTGTCCCCCCCGACAGGCACAGCTCATCAAAGCAGAAAGGCGAAAAAGGCGAAAAGGAACGGAAACGGCAGAGCAATTTCTGTGGCCGTTCACAGAATGGAGGAGGATAATAACACTGCGGGGTTTATTTTGTGTTGTTAAGGGAACACAGTTTATTGACTGGAGGTGGTCGCGGAGTGAAGGAGTCGGGGTCCCAAGCTCCTTTAAAGAGTACCCGAGACTCATTTTACTTCATTAGATTTGGGCGGCAAGTAAAGATTCTGTAAACTGCAGGTCTGGTTACCACTGAGCCTCACCGCCACGTTGTTGACATGTTCTGTTCTCATTTGGTCTTTTGAAGCTCTCTCCAGAGCTTGGAAGGGGTTTTGAAGTTTTGAGGTTCTGGGAAGGACAATAGACTGCGGTTTCCGAGTAAAGAACCTCAGTATCTTTCTAAATTATTGCTTCAGCAGACTGACAGTCAATACATGTTTAGCTAATACGCTATCCTGAACTCATCTCTCTCAATCGTTGATGTTCTTTTCCTTCTTTCCCCCCACTCCATCCTCTGCCGCTAGCCCGCCACTTCCAGCTCTTTTCTGCCTCACTTTTTTATGTTTTCTGTGCTTAGCATATTTCATTCTCCCTTCATTAAAAAAAAATCTTTCCTTTGTCCTCTGTGGTCCTTTTCCACCCCCATTGCCCCAGTCGGTTTATTCCCCACCCCCCCCTTCCCTTTCATTCACTTCTTTATCTGTTCTTTTCGTTATCAATTCTTCTGCCTCTTTCCTACCAGCCATTGGAGCGGTGTCAGAGTGATGGTCAATCCTTGGGTTGCTGAAATGGAAATGGACTTGAGGTTTGTTTCGGGGAATATAAAATGATATCAGGGATCGGGAGTGGGTCCCAGGAAAGAGACAACTATGCTCCATTTTCTCATATCTCTGTCCATGTAGCTACCACATCCAACCGCGAGGAATTAGCAGCAGTTGTGCAGTTTGCGCCTATGTTGCAACGATTTTAATTTTAATTTTTGGCGATCTCCCCCTCCCGCCCATCCAAATGCCGAGTTCCCCTTGTGGTGATAGGTTTTGCAAGGGCTCTCCTAAGATTGTCCCTGGTCAGACTGGTCTCACTCCACCGGGTTAAATTAGCCACACGCGCGCACAAATCTGTAATTAACGTGCGACTCTGATCGGTGGAGTGTCCTTATGTCTCAATAAATGTCGAGCTCTCAAAGAACTGACTGAAGTGTGGAAAAGGGTGTACATGTTGGAGAATGTGGTGTGGAGGCCTAGCGAGATTTTCAACAGTTAATTCCTGTCAGCCCATTTGTACAGCCCAAAAGTAAAACAGGCTAGAGAGCAGTGCATTTACCGCACCAAGATTGACACAAGAATTGCATTGGGATCGGCGTTGAATAGCCAAATATTTCACGATTCCACCACTGGCTTCAATTTGGATGTAAAAAGATCACATTGTATGTGATAATGCCCTAATCCCCAAAAGGTTATATGGCTCACACCAGTGAACATGTGTGACTAACAGTGGCAGATCAGTAGCTGCATTTGATAGGCAGGCATTGCTTGAAGCCTTGAGCACGATCATTGGGGAAAGTTCAATCCTCCGTCACTAGAAGAAAGGATGAATCCTTGACAGGCGAGTGTAGGGCTGAATTAATCAATTGTTAGAATGGCTGAATCTACCACCACTGGAGAAAGGGCTGAATTCTGTATCACTGGTGAGAAGGGCTGAATTCTCTCTCCGAGGTGAGAAGGGCTGAATTCTCTCTGAGGTGAGAAGGGCCGAATTCTCTCTCCAAGGTGAGAAGGGCTGAATTCTCTCTCCGAGGTGAGAAGGGCTGAATTCACTCTGAGGTGAGAAGGGCCGAATTCTCTCTCCGAGGTGAGAAGGGCTGAATTCACTCTGAGGTGAGAAGGGCCGAATTCTCTCTCCAAGGTGAGAAGGGCTCAATTCTCTCTCTGAGGTGAGAAAGGCTCAATTCTCTCCCTGAGGTGAGAAAGGCTGAATTCTCTCCCTGAGGTGAGAAAGGCTGAATTCACTCTGAGGTGAGAAGGGCCGAATTCTCTCTCCAAGGTGAGAAGGGCTGAATTCTCTCTCTGAGGTGAGAAGGGCTGAATTCACTCTGAGGTGAGAAGGGCCGAATTCTCTCTCCAAGGTGAGAAGGGCTCAATTCTCTCTCTGAGGTGAGAAGGGCTGAATTCTCTCTCCGAGGTGAGAAGGGCCGAATTCTCTCTCCAAGGTGAGAAGGGCTGAATTCTCTCCCTGAGGTGAGAAGGGCCGAATTCTCTCTCCAAGGTGAGAAGGGCTGAATTCTCTCTCCGAGGTGAGAAGGGCCGAATTCTCTCTCCAAGGTGAGAAGGGCTGAATTCTCTCTCCGAGGTGAGAAGGGCTGAATTCGCTCTCCAAGGTGAGAAGGGCTGAATTCTCGCTCCGAGGTGAGAAGGGCTGAATTCTCTCTCTGAGGTGAGAAGGGCTGAATTCTCTCGCCGAGGTGAGAAGGGCTGAATTCTCTCTCTGAGGTGAGAGGGGCTGAATTCTCTCCCTGAGCTGAGAAGGGCTGAGCTCTCTCTCTGAGCTGAGAAAGGCTGAATTCTCTCTCCGAGGTGAGAAGGGCCGAATTCTCTCTCTGAGGTGAGAAGGGCTGAATTCTCTCTCCGAGGTGAGAAGGGCTGAATTCTTTCTCTGAGGTGAGAAAGGCTGAATTCTCTCTCTGAGGTGAGAGGGGCTGAATTCTCTCTCTGAGCTGAGAAAGGCTGAATTCTCTCTCCGAGGTGAGAAGGGCTGAATTCTCTCTCCAAGGTGGGAAGGGCTGAATTCTCTCTCCGAGGTGAGAAGGGCTGAATTCTCTCTCCGAGGTGAGAAAGGCTGAATTCTCCATCTAAGGTGAGAAGGGCTGAATTCTCTCTCCGAGGTGAGAAGGGCTGAATAATCTCTCCGAGGTGAGAAGGGCTGAATTCTCTCTCCGAGGTGAGAAGGGCTGAATAATCTCTCCGAGGTGAGAAGGGCTGAATAATCTCTCCGAGGTGAGAAGGGCTGAATTCTCTCTGAGGTGGGAAGGGCTGAATTCTCTCTCTGAGGTGAGAAGGGCCGAATTCTCTCTCCAATGTGAGAAGGGCTGAATTCTCTCTCCAAGGTGAGAAGGGCTGAATTCTCGCTCCGAGGTGAGAAGGGCTGAATTCTCTCTCTGAGGTGAGAAGGGCTGAATTCTCTCTCTGAGGTGAGAAGGGCTGAATTCTCTCGCCGAGGTGAGAAGGGCTGAATTCTCTCTCTGAGGTGAGAAGGGCTGAATTCTCTCTCTGAGGTGAGAAGGGCTGAATTCTCTCGCCGAGGTGAGAAGGGCTGAATTCTCTCTCTGAGGTGAGAGGGGCTGAATTCTCTCCCTGAGGTGAGAGGGGCTGAATTCTCTCCCTGAGGTGAGAAAGGCTGAATTCTCTCTCCGAGGTGAGAAGGGCCGAATTCTCTCTCTGAGGTGAGAAGGGCTGAATTCTCTCTCCGAGGTGAGAAGGGCTGAATTCTCTCTCTGAGCTGAGAAAGGCTGAATTCTCTCTCCGAGGTGAGAAGGGCTGAATTCTTTCTCTGAGGTGAGAAAGGCTGAATTCTCTCTCTGAGGTGAGAGGGGCTGAATTCTCTCTCTGAGCTGAGAAAGGCTGAATTCTCTCTCCAAGGTGAGAAGGGCTGAATTCTCTCTCTGAGGTGAGAAGGGCTGAATTCTCTCTCCGAGGTGAGAAAGGCTGAATTCTGTCTCCGAGGTGAGAAGGGCTGAATTCTCTCTCCAAGGTGGGAAGGGCTGAATTCTCTCTCTGAGGTGAGAAAGGCTGAATTCTCTCTCCGAGGTGAGAAGGGCTGAATAATCTCTCCGAGGTGAGAAGGGCTGAATTATCTCTCCGAGGTGAGAAAGGCTGAATTCTCTCTGAGGTGAGAAAGGCTGAATTCTCTCTCCGAGGTGGGAAGCGCTGAATTCTCTCTCTGAGGTGAGAAAGGCTGAATTCTCTCTCTGAGGTGAGAAAGGCTGAATTCTCTCTCTGAGGTGAGAAAGGCTGAATTCTCTCTCCGAGGTGAGAAGGGCTGAATTCTCTCTCTGAGGTGAGAAAGGCTGAATTCTCTCTCCGAGGTGAGAAGGGCTGAATAATCTCTCCGAGGTGAGAAGGGCTGAATTATCTCTCTGAGGTGAGAAAGGCTGAATTCTCTCTCTGAGGTGAGAAAGGCTGAATTCTCTCTCCGAGGTGAGAAGGGCTGAATTCTCTCTCTGAGGTGAGAAGGGCTGAATTCTCTCTCCGAGGTGAGAAGGGCTGAATAATCTCTCCGAGGTGAGAAGGGCTGAATTATCTCTCCGAGGTGAGAAAGGCTGAATTCTCTCTGAGGTGAGAAAGGCTGAATTCTCTCTCCGAGGTGGGAAGCGCTGAATTCTCTCTCTGAGGTGAGAAAGGCTGAATTCTCTCTCTGAGGTGAGAAAGGCTGAATTCTCTCTCTGAGGTGAGAAAGGCTGAATTCTCTCTCCGAGGTGAGAAGGGCTGAATTCTCTCTCTGAGGTGAGAAAGGCTGAATTCTCTCTCCGAGGTGAGAAGGGCTGAATTCTCTCTCCGAGGTGAGATGGGATGAATTCTCTCTCCGAGGTGAGATGGGATGAATTCTCTCTCCGAGGTGAGAAAGGCTGAATTCTCTCTCCGAGGTGAGAAGGGCTGAATTCTCTCTCCTAGGTGAGAAGGGCTGAATTCTCTCTCCTAGGTGAGAAGGGCTGAATTGTCTCTCCGAGGTGAGAAAGGCTGAATTCTCTCTCTGAGGTGAGAAGGGCTGATTTCTCTCTCTGGGGTTAGAAGGGCTGAATTCTCTCTCCGAGGTGAGAAAGGCTGAATTCTCTCCCTGAGGTGAGAAGGGCCGAATTCTCTCTCCAAGGTGAGAAGGGCTGAATTCTCTCCCTGAGGTGAGAAGGGCTGAATTCCCTCTCCGAGCTGAGAAGGGCTGAATTCTCTCTGTGAGGTGAGAAGGGCTGAATTCTCTCTCTGAGGTGAAAAGGGCTGAATTCTCTCTCTGAGGTGAGAAGGGCTGAATTCTCTCTCCGAGGTGAGAAGGGCCGAATTCTCTCTCCAAGGTGAGAAGGGCTGAATTCTCTCTCCGAGGTGAGAAGGGCTGAATTCGCTCTCCAAGGTGAGAAGGGCTGAATTCTCGCTCCGAGGTGAGAAGGGCTGAATTCTCTCTCTGAGGTGAGAAGGGCTGAATTCTCTCGCCGAGGTGAGAAGGGCTGAATTCTCTCTCTGAGGTGAGAGGGGCTGAATTCTCTCCCTGAGCTGAGAAGGGCTGAGCTCTCTCTCTGAGCTGAGAAAGGCTGAATTCTCTCTCCGAGGTGAGAAGGGCCGAATTCTCTCTCTGAGGTGAGAAGGGCTGAATTCTCTCTCCGAGGTGAGAAGGGCTGAATTCTTTCTCTGAGGTGAGAAAGGCTGAATTCTCTCTCTGAGGTGAGAGGGGCTGAATTCTCTCTCTGAGCTGAGAAAGGCTGAATTCTCTCTCCGAGGTGAGAAGGGCTGAATTCTCTCTCCAAGGTGGGAAGGGCTGAATTCTCTCTCCGAGGTGAGAAGGGCTGAATTCTCTCTCCGAGGTGAGAAAGGCTGAATTCTCCATCTAAGGTGAGAAGGGCTGAATTCTCTCTCTGAGGTGAGAAGGGCTGAATAATCTCTCCGAGGTGAGAAGGGCTGAATTCTCTCTCCGAGGTGAGAAGGGCTGAATAATCTCTCCGAGGTGAGAAGGGCTGAATTCTCTCTCCGAGGTGAGAAGGGCTGAATTCTCTCTCTGAGGTGAGAAAGGCTGAATTCTCTCTCCGAGGTGAGAAGGGCTGAATTCTCTCTCCGAGGTGAGAACGGCTGAATTCTCTCTCCGAGGTGAGAAGTGCTGAATACTCTCTCTGAGGTGAGAAGGGCTGAATTCTCTCTCCGAGGTGAGATGGGATGAATTCTCTCTGCGAGGTGAGATGGGATGAATTCTCTCTGCGAGGTGAGAAGGGCTGAATTGTCTCTCCGAGGTGAGAAAGGCTGAATTCTCTCTCTGAGATGAGAAAGGCTGAATTCTCTCTCTGAGATGAGAAAGGCTGAATTCTCTCTCTGAGATGAGAAAGGCTGAATTCTCTCTCCGAGGTGGGAAGGGCTGAATTCTCTCCCTGAGGTGAGAAGGGCTGAATTCTCTCTCCGAGGTGAGAAGGGCTGAATTCTCTCTCCGAGGTGAGAAGGGCTGAATTCTCTCTCCGAGGTGAGAAAGGCTGAATTCTCTTTCTAAGGTGAGAAGGGCTGAATTCTCTCTCTGAGTTGAGAAGGACTGAATTCTCTCTCCGAGGTGAGAAGGGCTGAATTCTCTCTCTGAGGTGAGAAAGGCTGAATTCTCTCTCCGAGGTGAGAAAGGCTGAATTCTCTCTTTGACGTGAGTAGGGCTGAATTCTCTCTCCGAGGAGAGATGGGATGAATTCTCTCTCCGAGGTGAGAAGGGCTGAATTCTCTCTCCGAGGTGAGAAGGGCTGAATTCTCTCTCCGAGGTGAGAAAGTCTGAATTCTCTCTCCGAGGTGAGATGGGATGAATTCTCTCTCCGAGCTGAGAAGGGCTGAATTCTCTCTCCGAGGTGAGAAAGGCTGAATTCTCTCTCCGAGGTGAGAAGGGCTGAATTCTATCTCTGAGGTGAGAATGGCTGAATTCTCTCTCTGAGCTGAGAAAGGCTGAATTCTCTCTCTGAGCTGAGAAAGGCTGAATTCTCTCCCTGAGGTGAGAAGGGCTGAATTCTCTCTGAGGTGAGAAGGGCTCAATTCTCTCTCCGAGGCGAGAAGGGCTGAATTCTCTCTCCAAGGTGAGAAGGCCTGAAATCTCACCGAGGTGAGAAGGGCTGAATTCTCTCTCCGAGGTGAGAAAGGCTGAATTCTCTCTCCGAAGTGAGAAGAGCTGAATTCCCTCTCCAAGGTGAGAAGGGGTCAATTCTCTCTCCAAGTGAGAAGGGCTGAAATCTCTCTGAGGTGAGAAGGGCTGAATTCTCTCTGAGGTGAGAACGGCTGAATTCTCTCTCCGAGGTGAGAAGGGCTGAATTCCCTCCCCGAGGTGAGAAGGGCTGAATTCTCTCTCCGAGGTGAGAAAGGCTGAATTCTATCTCTGAGCTGAGAAAGGCTGAATTCTCTCTCTGAGCTGAGAAAGGCTGATTTCTCTCTCCGAGGTGAGAAAGGCTGAATTCTCTCCCTGAGGTGAGAAGGGCTGAATTCTCTCTCCGAAGTGAGAAGGGCTGAATTCTCTCTCCGAAGTGAGAAGGGCTGAATTCTCTCTCTGAGGTGAGAAAATCTGAATTCTCTCTCTCAGCAGAGAAAGGCAGAATTCTCTCTCTGAGGTGAGAAGGGCTGAATTCTCACTCTGAGGTGAGAAAGGCTGAATTCTCTCTCTGAGCTGAGAAAGGTTGAATTCTCTCTCTGAGGTGAGAAAGGCTGAATTCTCTCTCCGAGGTGAGAAGGGCTGAATTCCCTCTCTGAGGTGAGAAGGGCTGAATTCTCTCTCTGAGGTGAGAAAGGCTGAATTCACTCTCTGAGGTGAGAAAGGCTGAATTCTCTCTCCAAGCTGAGAGAGGCTGAATTCTCGCTCTGCGGTGAGAAAGGCTGAATTCTCTCTCTGAGGTGAGAAGGGCTGAATTGTCTCTGAGGTGAGAAGAGCTGAATTCTCTCTCCGAGGCGAGAAAGGCTGAATTCTCTCTCCGAGATGAGAAAGCTGAACTCTCCTTCTGAAGTGAGAAGGGCTGAATTCTCTCTCCGAGGTAAGAAGGGCTGAATTCTCTCTCCGAGGTGAGAAGGGCTGAATTCTCTCTCCGAGGTGAGAAGGGCTGAATTCTCTCTCTGAGCTGAGAAAGGCAGAATTCTCTCTCTGAGGTGAGAAGGGCTGAATTCTCTCTCCGAGGTGAGAAGGGCTGAATTCTCTCTCTGAGGTGAGAAAATCTGAATTCTCTCTCTGAGCTGAGAAAGGCTGAATTCTCTCTCTGAGGTGAGAAGGGCTGAATTCTCTCTCTGAGGTGAGAAAGGCTGAATTCTCTCTCCGAGGTGAGAAGGGCTGAATTCTCTCTCTGAGGTGAGAAGGGCGGAACTCTCTCTCTGAGGTGAGAAAGGCTGAATTCTCTCTCCGAGGTGAGAAGGGCTCAATTCTCTCTCCGAGGCGAGAAGGGCTGAATTCTCTCTCTGAGGTGAGAAGGGCTGAATTCTCTCTCTGAGCTGAGAAAAGCTGAATTCTCTCTCCGAGGCGAGAAGGGCTGAATTCTCTCTCTGAGGTGAGAAGGGCTGAATTCTCTCTCTGAGCTGAGAAAGGCTGAATTCTCTCTCCGAGGTGAGAAGGGCTGAATTCTCTCTCTGGTGTGAGAAGGGCTGAATTCTCTCTCCGAGGTGAGAAAGTCTGAATTCTCTCTCCGAGGTGAGAAGGGCTGAATTCTCCATCCAAGGTGAGAAGGGCTGAATTCTCTCTCTGAGGTGAGAAGGGCTGAATTTTCTCTCTGAGGTGAGAGGGGCTGAATTCTCTCTCCGAGGTGAGAAGGGCTGAATTCTCTCTCCGAGGTGAGAAGGGCTGAATTCTCTCTCTGAAGTGAGAAGGGCTGAATTCTCTCTCCGAGCTGAGAAGGGCTGAATTCTCTCTCCGAGGTGAGATGGGATGAATTCTCTCTCCGAGGTGAGAAGGGCTGAATTCTCTCTGAGGTGAGAAGGGCTGAATTCTCTCTCCAAGGTGGGAAGGGCTGAATTCTCTCTCCGAGGTGAGAAGGGCTGAATTCTCTCTGAGGTGAGAAGGGGTGAATTCTCTCTCCGAGGTGAGAAAGGCTGAATTCTCTATCTAAGGTGAGAAGGGCTGAATTCTCTCTCTGAGGTGAGAAGGGCTGAATTCTCTCTCCGAGGTGAGAACGGCTGAATTCTCACTCTGAGGTGAGAAAGGCTTGATTCTCTCTCCGAGGTGAGAAAGGCTGAATTCTCTCTTTGTGGTGAAAAGGGTGGAATTCTCTCTCTGAGGTGAGAAGTGCTGAATACTCTCTCTGAGGTGAGAAGGGCTGAATTCTCTCTGCGAGGTGAGATGGGATGAATTCTCTCTCTGAGGTGAGATGGGATGAATTCTCTCTCCGAGGTGAGAAGGGCTGAATTCTCCCTGCGAGGTGAGAAGGGCTGAATTCTCTCTCCGAGGTGAGAAGGGCTGAATTCTCTCTCCGAGGTGAGAAGGGCTGAATTCTGTCCCTGAAGTGAGAAGGGCTGAATTCTCTCTCCTAGGTGAGAAGGGCTGAATTCTCTCTCCGAGGTGAGAAGGGCTGAATTCTGTCCCTGAGGTGAGAAGGGCTGAATTCTCTCTCTGAGGTGAGAAAGGCTGAATTCTCTCTCTGAGGTGAGAAAGGCTGAATTCTCTCTCTGAGATGAGAAAGGCTGAATTCTGTCCCTGAGGTGAGAAGGGCTGAATTCTCTCTCTGAGGTGAGAAGGGCTGAATTCTCTCTCCGAGGTGAGAAGGGCTGAATTGTCTCTGAGGTGAGAAGGGCTGAATTGTCTCTCCGAGGTGAGAAGGGCTGAATACTCTCTCCGAGGTGAGAAGGGCTGAATTCTCTCTTTGAGGTGAGAAGGGCTGAATTCTCTCTCCGAGGTGAGAAGGGCTGCATTCTCTCTCTGAGGTGAGAAGGGCTGAATTCTCTCTCCGAGGTGAGATGGGATGAATTCTCTCTCCGAGGTGAGAAGGGCTGAATTCTCTCTCCGAGGTGAGAAGGGCTGAATTCTTTCTCCGATGTGAGAAGGGCTGAATTCTCTCTGAGGTGAGAAGGGCTGAATTCTCTCTCCGAGGTGAGAAGGGCTGAATTCACTCTCCGAGGTGAGAAGGGCTGAATTCTATCTCTGAGGTGAGAAAGGCTGAATTCTCTCTCTGAGCTGAGAAAGGCTGAATTCTCTCTCTGAGCTGAGAAAGGCTGAATTCTCTCCCTGAGGTGAGAAAGGCTGAATTCTCTCCCTGAGGTGAGAAGGGCTGAATTCTCTCCCTGAGGTGAGAAGGGCTGAATTCTCTCCTTGAGGTGAGAAGGGCTGAATTCTCTCCCTGAGGTGAGAAAGGCTCAATTCTCTCTCCAAGGTGGGAAGGGCTGAATTCTCTCTCTGAGGTGAGAAGGGCTCAATTCTCTCTGAGGTGAGCAAGGCTGAATTCTCCATCTAAGGTGAGAAGGGCTGAATTCTCTCTCCGAGGTGAGAAGGGCTGAATAATCTCTCTGAGGTGAGAAAGGCTGAATTCTCTCTCCAAGGTGGGAAGGGCTGAATTCTCTCTCTGAGGTGTGAAAGGCTGAATTCTCTCCCCGAGGTGAGAAAGGCTGAATTCTCTCTCTGAGGTGAGAAAGGCTGAATTCTCTCTCCGAGGTGAGAAGGGCTGAATTCTCTCTCCGAGGTGAGAAGGGCTGAATTCTCTCTCCGAGGTGAGAACGGCTGAATTCTCTCTCCGAGGTGAGAATTGCTGAATACTCTCTCTGAGGTGAGAAGGGCTGAATTCTCTCTCCGAGGTGAGATGGGATGAATTCTCTCTCCGAGGTGAGATGGGATGAATTCTCTCTCCGAGGTGAGAAGGGCTGAATTCTCTCTCTGAAGTGAGAAGGGCTGAATTCTCTCTCCGAGCTGAGAAGGGCTGAATTCTCTCTCCGAGGTGAGATGGGATGAATTCTCTCTCCGAGGTGAGAAGGGCTGAATTCTCTCTGAGGTGAGAAGGGCTGAATTCTCTCTCCAAGGTGGGAAGGGCTGAATTCTCTCTCCGAGGTGAGAAGGGCTGAATTCTCTCTGAGGTGAGAAGGGGTGAATTCTCTCTCGGAGGTGAGAAAGGCTGAATTCTCACTCTGGGGTGAGAAAGGCTGAATTCTCCATCTAAGGTGAGAAGGGCTGAATTCTCTCTCCGAGGTGAGAAGGGCTGAATAATCTCTCTGAGGTGAGAAGGGCTGAATTCTCTCTCCGAGGTGAGAAGGGCTCAATTCTCTCTGAGGTGAGAAAGGCTGAATTCTCTCTCCGAGGTGGGAAGGGCTGAATTCTCTCTCTGAGGTGTGAAAGGCTGAATTCTCTCTCCGAGGTGAGAAAGGCTGAATTCTCTCTCTGAGGTGAGAAAGGCTGAATTCTCTCTCTGAGGTGAGAAGGGCTGAATTCTCTCTCTGAGCTGAGAAAGGCTGAATTCTCTCTCCGAGGTGAGAAGGGCTGAATTCTCTCTCCGAGGTGAGAACGGCTGAATTCTCTCTCCGAGGTGAGAATTGCTGAATACTCTCTCTGAGGTGAGAAGGGCTGAATTCTCTCTCCGAGGTGAGATGGGATGAATTCTCTCTCCGAGGTGAGATGGGATGAATTCTCTCTCCGAGGTGAGAAGGTCTGAATTCTCTCTCTGAAGTGAGAAGGGCTGAATTCTCTCTCCGAGCTGAGAAGGGCTGAATTCTCTCTCCGAGGTGAGATGGGATGAATTCTCTCTCCGAGGTGAGAAGGGCTGAATTCTCTCTGAGGTGAGAAGGGCTGAATTCTCTCTCCAAGGTGGGAAGGGCTGAATTCTCTCTCCGAGGTGAGAAGGGCTGAATTCTCTCTGAGGTGAGAAGGGGTGAATTCTCTCTCCGAGGTGAGAAAGGCTGAATTCTCTATCTAAGGTGAGAAGGGCTGAATTCTCTCTCTGAGGTGAGAAGGGCTGAATTCTCTCTCCGAGGTGAGAACGGCTGAATTCTCACTCTGGGGTGAGAAAGGCTGAATTCTCTCTCCGAGGTGAGAAAGGCTGAATTCTCTCTTTGTGGTGAGAAGGGTGGAATTCTCTCTCTGAGGTGAGAAGTGCTGAATACTCTCTCTGAGGTGAGAAGGGCTGAATTCTCTCTCCGAGGTGAGATGGGATGAATTCTCTCTCTGAGGTGAGATGGGATGAATTCTCTCTCCGAGGTGAGAAGGGCTGAATTCTCCCTGCGAGGTGAGAAGGGCTGCACTCTCTCTCCGAGGTGAGAAGGTCTGAATTCTCTCTCTGAGGTGAGCAGGGCTGAATTCTCTCTCCTAGGTGAGAAGGGCTGAATTCTCTCTCCGAGGAGAGAAGGGCTGAATTCTCTCCCTGAAGTGAGAAGGGCTGAATTCTCTCTCCTAGGTGAGAAGGGCTGAATTCTCTCTCCGAGGTGAGAAGGGCTGAATTCTGTCCCTGAGGTGAGAAGGGCTGAATTCTCTCTCTGAGGTGAGAAAGGCTGAATTCTCTCTCTGAGGTGAGAAAGGCTGAATTCTCTCTCTGAGATGAGAAAGGCTGAATTCTGTCCCTGAGGTGAGAAGGGCTGAATTCTCTCTCCGAGGTGAGAAGGGCTGAATTCACTCTCCGAGGTGAGAAGGGCTGAAATCTATCTCTGAGGTGAGAAAGGCTGAATTCTCTCTCTGAGCTGGGAAAGGCTGAATTCTCTCCCTGAGCTGAGAAAGGCTGAATTCTCTCCCTGAGGTGAGAAGGGCTGAATTCTCTCTGAGGTGAGAAGGGCTCAATTCTCTCTCCGAGGCGAGAAGGGCTGAATTCTCTCTCCGAGGTGAGAAAGACTGAATTCTCTCTCCGAGGTGAGAAAGGCTGAATTCTCTCTGAGGTGAGAAGGGCTCAATTCTCTCTCCGAGGTGAGAAGGGCTGAATTCTCTCTCCGAGGTGAGAAGGGCTGAATTCTCTCTCCGAGGTGAGAAGGGCTGAATTCTCTCTCCGAGGTGAGAAAGGCTGAATTCTCTCTCCGAGGTGAGAAGGGCTGAATTCTCTCTCCGAGGTGAGAAGGGCTGAATTCTCTCTCCGAGGTGAGAAGGGCTGAATTCTTTCTCCGATGTGAGAAGGGCTGAATTCTCTCTGAGGTGAGAAGGGCTCAATTCTCTCTCCGAGGTGAGAAGGGCTGAATTCTCTCTCCGAGGTGAGAAAGGCTGAATTCTCTCTCCGAGGTGAGAAGGGCTGAATTCTCTCTCCGAGGTGAGAAGGGCTGAATTCTCTCTCCGAGGTGAGAAGGGCTGAATTCACTCTCCGAGGTGAGAAGGGCTGAATTCTATCTCTGAGGTGAGAAAGGCTGAATTCTCTCTCTGAGCTGAGAAAGGCTGAATTCTCTCTCTGAGCTGAGAAAGGCTGAATTCTCTCCCTGAGGTGAGAAGGGCTGAATTCTCTCCCTGAGGTGAGAAAGGCTCAATTCTCTCTCCAAGGTGGGAAGGGCTGAATTCTCTCTCTGAGGTGAGAAGGGCTCAATTCTCTCTGAGGTGAGAAAGGCTGAATTCTCCATCTAAGGTGAGAAGGGCTGAATTCTCTCTCCGAGGTGAGAAGGGCTGAATAATCTCTCTGAGGTGAGAAGGGCTGAATTCTCTCTCCGAGGTGAGAAGGGCTGAATTCTCTCTCTGAGGTGAGAAAGGCTGAATTCTCTCTCCGAGGTGGGAAGGGCTGAATTCTCTCTCTGAGGTGTGAAAGGCTGAATTCTCTCTCCGAGGTGAGAAAGGCTGAATTCTCTCTCTGAGGTGAGAAAGGCTGAATTCTCTCTCCGAGGTGAGAAGGGCTGAATTCTCTCTCTGAGCTGAGAAAGGCTGAATTCTCTCTCCGAGGTGAGAAGGGCTGAATTCTCTCTCCGAGGTGAGAACGGCTGAATTCTCTCTCCGAGGTGAGAATTGCTGAATACTCTCTCTGAGGTGAGAAGGGCTGAATTCTCTCTCCGAGGTGAGATGGGATGAATTCTCTCTCCGAGGTGAGATGGGATGAATTCTCTCTCCGAGGTGAGAAGGGCTGAATTCTCTCTCTGAAGTGAGAAGGGCTGAATTCTCTCTCCGAGCTGAGAAGGGCTGAATTCTCTCTCCGAGGTGAGATGGGATGAATTCTCTCTCCGAGGTGAGAAGGGCTGAATTATCTCTGAGGTGAGAAGGGCTGAATTCTCTCTCCAAGGTGGGAAGGGCTGAATTCTCTCTCCGAGGTGAGAAGGGCTGAATTCTCTCTGAGGTGAGAAGGGGTGAATTCTCTCTCCGAGGTGAGAAAGGCTGAATTCTCTATCTAAGGTGAGAAGGGCTGAATTCTCTCTCTGAGGTGAGAAGGGCTGAATTCTCTCTCCGAGGTGAGAACGGCTGAATTCTCACTCTGGGGTGAGAAAGGCTGAATTCTCTCTCCGAGGTGAGAAAGGCTGAATTCTCGCTTTGTGGTGAGAAGGGTGGAATTCTCTCTCTGAGGTGAGAAGTGCTGAATACTCTCTCTGAGGTGAGAAGGGCTGAATTCTCTCTCCGAGGTGAGATGGGATGAATTCTCTCTCTGAGGTGAGATGGGATGAATTCTCTCTCCGAGGTGAGAAGGGCTGAATTCTCCCTGCGAGGTGAGAAGGGCTGCACTCTCTCTCCGAGGTGAGAAGGTCTGAATTCTCTCTCTGAGGTGAGCAGGGCTGAATTCTCTCTCCTAGGTGAGAAGGGCTGAATTCTCTCTCCGAGGTGAGAAGGGCTGAATTCTCTCCCTGAAGTGAGAAGGGCTGAATTCTCTCTCCTAGGTGAGAGGGGCTGAATTCTCTCTCCGAGGTGAGAAGGGCTGAATTCTGTCCCTGAGGTGAGAAGGGCTGAATTCTCTCTCTGAGGTGAGAAAGGCTGAATTCTCTCTCTGAGGTGAGAAAGGCTGAATTCTCTCTCTGAGATGAGAAAGGCTGAATTCTGTCCCTGAGGTGAGAAGGGCTGAATTCTCTCTCCGAGGTGAGAAGGGCTGAATTCACTCTCCGAGGTGAGAAGGGCTGAAATCTATCTCAGAGGTGAGAAAGGCTGAATTCTCTCTCTGAGCTGAGAAAGGCTGAATTCTCTCTCTGAGCTGAGAAAGGCTGAATTCTCTCCCTGAGGTGAGAAGGGCTGAATTCTCTCTGAGGTGAGAAGGGCTCAATTCTCTCTCCGAGGCGAGAAGGGCTGAATTCTCTCTCCGAGGTGAGAAAGACTGAATTCTCTCTCCGAGGTGAGAAAGGCTGAATTCTCTCTGAGGTGAGAAGGGCTCAATTCTCTCTCCGAGGTGAGAAGGGCTGAATTCTCTCTCCGAGGTGAGAAAGGCTGAATTCTCTCTCCGAGGTGAGAAGGGCTGAATTCTCTCTCCGAGGTGAGAAAGGCTGAATTCTCTCTCCGAGGTGAGAAGGGCTGAATTCTCTCTCCGAGGTGAGAAAGGCTGAATTCTATCTCTGAGCTGAGAAAGGCTGAATTCTCTCTCTGAGCTGAGAAAGGCTGATTTCTCTCTCCGAGGTGAGATAGGCTGAATTCTCTCCCTGAGGTTAGAAGGGCTGAATTCTCTCTCCGAGGTGAGAAGGGCTGAATTCTCTCTCTGAGGTGAGAAGATCTGAATTCTCTCTCTCAGCAGAGAAAGGCAGAATTCTCTCTCTGAGGTGAGAAGGGCTGAATTCACTCTCTGAGGTGAGAAAGGCTGGATTCTCTCTCTGAGGTGAGAAAGGCTGAATTCTCTCTCTGAGGTGAGAAAGGCTGAATTCTCTCTCTGTGGTGAGAAAGGCTGAATTCTCTCTCCGAGGTGAGAAGGGCTGAATTCTCTCTCTGAGGTGAGAAGGGCTGAATTCTCTCTCTGAGGTGAGAAGGGCTGAATTCTCTCCCTGAGGTGAGAAAGGCTGAATTCTCTCCCTGAGGTGAGAAGGGCTGAATTCACTCTCTGAGGTGAGAAAGGCTGAATTCTCTCTCCGAGCTGAGAAAGGCTGAATTCTCGCTCTGCGGTGAGAAAGGCTGAATTCTCTCTCTGAGGTGAGAAGGGCTGAATTGTCTCTGAGGTGAGAAGGGCTGAATTCTATCTCCGAGGCGAGAAGGGCTGAATTCTCTCTCCGAGGTGAGAAAGGCTGAATTCTCCTTCCGAAGTGAGAAGGGCTGAATTCTCTCTCCGAGGTAAGAAGGGCTGAATTCTCTCTCCGAGGTGAGGAGGGCTGAATTCTCTCTCCGAGGTGAGAAGGGCTGAATTCTCTCTCCGAGGTGAGAAGGGCTGAATTCTCTCTCCGAGGTAAGAAGGGCTGAATTCTCTCTCTGAGGTGAGAAGGGCTGAATTCTCTCTCTGGTGTGAGAAGGGCTGAATTCTCTCCCCGAGGTGAGAAGGGCTGAATTCTCTCTCTGAGGTGAGAAAGGCTGAATTCTCTCTCTGTGCTGAGAAAGGCTGAATTCTCTCTCTGAGCTGAGTAAGGCTGATTTCTCTCTCCGAGGTGAGAAGGTCTGAATTCTCTCCCTGAGGTGAGAAGGGCTGAATTCTCTCTCCGAGGTGAGAAGCGCTGAATTCTCTCTGAGGTGAGAAAATCTGAATTCTCTCTCTGAGCTGAGGAAGGCTGAATTCTCTCTCTGAGGTGAGAAAGGCTGAATTCTCTCTCCGAGGTGAGAAAGGCTGAATTCTCTCCCTGAGGTGAGAAGGGCTGAATTCACTCTCTGAGGTGAGAAAGGCTGAATTCTCTCTCCGAAGTGAGAAGGGCTGAATTCTCTCTCCGAGGTGAGAAAGGCTGAATTCTGTCTCTGAGGTGAGAATGGCTGAATTCTCTCCCTGAGGTGAGAAGGGCTGAATTCTCTCACTGAGGTGAGAAGGGCTGAATTCTCTCTCTGAGCTGAGAAAGGCTGAATTCTCTCTCTGAGGTGAGAGAGGCTGAATTCTCTCTCCGAGGTGAGAAAGGCTGAATTCTCTCTCTGAGGTGAGAAGGGCTGAATTCTCTCTCCGAGGTGAGAAAGGCTGAATTCTCTCTCTGAGGTGAGAAAGGCTGAATTCTGTCTCTGAGGTGAGAATGGCTGAATTCTCTCCCTGAGGTGAGAAGGGCTGAATTCTCTCACCGAGGTGAGAAGGGCTGAATTCTCTCTCTGGGGTGAGAAGGGATTAATTCTCTCTCCGAGGTGAGTAGGGCTGAATTCTCTCTCTGAGCTGAGAAAGGCTGAATTCTCTCTCTGAGGTGAGAAGGGCTGAATTCTCTCTCTGGGGTGAGAAGGGCTGAATTCTCTCTCTGAGGTGAGAAAGGCTGAATTCTATCTCTGAGCTGAGAAAGGCTGAATTCTCTCTCTGAGCTGAGAAAGGCTGATTTCTCTCTCCGAGGTGAGAAGGGCTGAATTCTCTCTCCGAGGTGAGAAAGGCTGAATTCTCCTTCCGAAGTGAGAACGGCTGAATTCTATCTCTGAGCTGACAAAGGCTGAATTCGCTCTCTGAGCTGAGAAAGGCTGAATTCTCTCTCTGAGGTGACAAGGGCTGAATTCTCTCTCTGAGGTGAGAAGGATTGAGTTCTCTCTCCGAGGTGAGAAGGGCTGAATTCTCTCTCCGAGGTGAGAAACACTGAATTCTCTCCCTGAGGTGAGAATGGCTGAAATCTCGCTCTGAGGTGGAAAGGGCTGAATTCTCTCTGAGGTGAGAAGGGCTGAATTCTCTCTCCGAGGTGAGAAAGGCTGAATTCTCTCTGGGATGAGAAGGGCTGAATTCTCTCTCCGAGGTGAGAAAGGCTGAATTCTCTCTCTGAGATGAGAAAGGCTGAATTCTCTCTCCGAGGTGAGAAGGGCTGAATTCTCTCTCCGAGGTGAGAAGGGCTGAATTCTCTCTCTGAGGTGAGAAGGGCTGAATTCTCTCTCTGAGGTGAGAAAGGCTGAATTCTCTCTCTGAGATGAGAAAGGCTGAATTCTCTCTCTGAGGTGAGAAGAGCTGAATTTTCTCTCCGAGGTGTGAAGGGCTAAATTCTCTCTCCGAGGTGAGAAGGGCTGAATTCTCTATCTAAGGTGAGAAGGGCTGAATTCTCTCTCTGAGTTGAGAAGGGCTGAATTCTCTCTCCGAGTTGAGAAGGGCTGAATTCTCTCTCTGAGGTGAGAAAGGCTGAATTCTCTATCTAAGGTGAGAAGGGCTGAATTCTCTCTCTGAGTTGAGAAGGGCTGAATTCTCTCTCTGAGGTGAGAAGGGCTGAATTCTCTCTCTGAGGTGAGAAAGGCTGAATTCTCTCTCTGAGGTGAGAAGGGCTGAATTCTCTCTCTGAGGTGAGAAACGCTGAATTCTCTCTTTGAGGTGAGAAAGGCTGAATTCTCTCTCTGAGGTGAGAAGGGCTGAATTCTCTCTCTGAGGTGAGAAAGGCTGAATTCTCTATCTAAGGTGAGAAGGGCTGAATTCTCTCTCTGAGTTGAGAAGGGCTGAATTCTCTCTCTGAGGTGAGAAGGGCCGAATTCTCTCTCTGAGGTGAGAAAGGCTGAATTCTCTCTCTGAGGTGAGAAGGGCTGAATTCTCTCTCTGAGGTGAGAAACGCTGAATTCTCTCTTTGAGGTGAGAAAGGCTGAATTCTCTCTCTGAGGTGAGAAGGGCTGAATTCTCTCTCTGAGGTGAGAAGGGCTGAATTCTCTCTCCGAGGTGAGATGGGCTGAATTATCTCTCCAAGTTGAGAAAGGCTGAATTCTCTCTGAGGTGAGAAGGGCTGAATTCTCTCTCTGAGGTGAGAAGGGCTGAATTCTCTCTCCGAGGTGAGAAAGGCTGAATTCTCTCTCCGAGGTGAGAAAGGCTGAATTCTCTCTCCGAGGTGAGAAGGGCTGAATTCTCTCTCTGAGGTGAGAAGGGCTGAATTCTCTCCCCGAGGTGAGAAGGGCTGAATTCTCTCTCCGAGGTGAGAAGGGCTGAATTCTCTCTCTGAGGTGAGAAGGGCTGAATTCTATCTCTGAGGTGAGAAAGGCTGAATTCTCTCTCCGAGGTGAGAAAGGCTGAATTCTCTCTCTGAGCTGAGAAAGGCTGAATTCTCTCTCTGAGCTGAGAAAGGCTGAATTCTCTCCGAGGTGAGAAGGGCTCAATTCTCTCTCTGAGGTGAGAAAGGCTGAATTCTCTCTCCGAAGTGAGAAGGGCTGAATTCTATCTCCGAGGTGAGAAGGGCTCAATTCTCTCTCCGAGGTGAGAAAGGCTGAATTCTCTCTCCGAGGTGAGAAAGGCTGAATTCTCTCTCCGAGGTGAGAAGGGCTGAATTCTCTCTCCGAGGTGAGAAGGGCTCAATTCTCTCTCCGAGGTGAGAAGGGCTGAAATCTCTCTCTGAGGTGGAAAGGGCTGAATTCTCTCTGAGGTGAAAAGGGCTGAATTCTCTCTGAGGTGAGAATGGCTGAATTCTCTCTCCGAGGTGAGAAGAGCTGAATTCCCTCTCCGAGGTGAGAAGGGCTGAGTTCTCTCTCCGAGGTGAGAAGGGCTGAATTCTCTCTCCGAGGTGAGAAAGGCTGAATTCTCTCTCTGAGGTGAGAAAGGCTGATTTCTCTCTCCGAGGTGAGCAGGGCTGAATTCTCTCTCTGAGGTGAGAAAATCTGAATTCTCTCTCTCAGCAGAGAAAGGCAGAATTCTCTCTCTGAGGTGAGAAGGGCTGAATTCTCTCTCTGAGGTGAGAAAGGCTGAATTCTCTCTCTGAGCTGAGAAAGGCTGAATTCTCTCTCCGAGGTGAGAAGGGCTGAATTCTCTCCCTGAGGTGAGAAAGGCTGAATTCTCTCTCTGAGGTGAGAAAGGCTGAATTCTCTTCCTGAGGTGAGAAGGGCTGAATTGTCTCTGAGTTGAGAAGGGCTGAATTCTCTCTCTGAGGCGAGAAGGGCTAAATTCTCTCTCCGAGGTGAGAAAGCTGAACTCTCTCTCCGAGGTGAGAAAGGCTGAATTCTCTCTCCAAGGTGAGAAGGGCTGAATTCTCTCTCCGAGGTGAGAAGGGCTGAATTCTCTCTCTGAGCTGAGAAAGGCTGATTTCTCTCTCTGAGGTGAGAATGGCTGAATTATCTCTCTGTGCTGAGAAAGTCTGAATTTTCTCTCTGAGCTGAGAAAGGCTGATTTCTCTCTCCGAGGTGAGAAGGTCTGAATTCTCTCCCTGAGGTGAGAAGGGCTGAATTCTCTCTCCGAGGTGAGAAGGGCTGAATTCTCTCTCTGAGGTGAGAAAATCTGAATTCTCTCTCTGAGCTGAGAAAGGCTGAATTGTCTCTCTGAGGTGAGAAGGGCTGAATTCTCTCTCTGACGTGAGAAGGGCTGAATTCTCTATATATGGTGAGAAGGGCTGAATTCTCTCTCTGAGGTGAGAAGGGCTGAATTCTCTCTCCGAGGTGAGAAGGGCTGAATTCTCTCTCTGAGGTGAGAAAGGCTGAATTCTCCCTCTGAGGTGAGAAAGGTGGAATTCTGTCTCTGAGGTGAGAATGGCTGAATTCTCTCTCTGAGGTGAGAAGGGCTGAATTCTCTCTCTGAGGTGAGAATGGCTGAATTCTCTCTCTGAGGTGAGAAGGGCTGAATTCTCTCTCTGAGGTGAGAATTGCTGAATTCTCTCTCTGGGGTGAGAAGGGCTGAATTCTCTCTCTGAGGTGAGAAAGGCTGAATTCTATCTCTGAGCTGAGAAAGGCTGAATTCTCTCTCTGAGGTGAGAAGGGCTGAATTCTCTCTCCGAGGTGAGAAAGGCTGAATTCTGTCTCTGAGGTGAGAATGGCTGAATTCTCTCCCTGAGGTGAGAAGGGCTGAATTCTCTCACTGAGGTGAGAAGGGCTGAATTCTCTCTCTGAGCTGAGAAAGGCTGAATTCTCTCTCTGAGGTGAGAGAGGCTGAATTCTCTCTCCGAGGTGAGAAAGGCTGAATTCTCTCTCTGAGGTGAGAAGGGCTGAATTCTCTCTCCGAGGTGAGAAAGGCTGAATTCTCTCTCTGAGGTGAGAAAGGCTGAATTCTGTCTCTGAGGTGAGAATGGCTGAATTCTCTCACCGAGGTGAGAAGGGCTGAATTCTCTCTCTGGGGTGAGAAGGGATTAATTCTCTCTCCGAGGTGAGTAGGGCTGAATTCTCTCTCTGAGCTGAGAAAGGCTGAATTCTCTCTCTGAGGTGAGAAGGGCTGAATTCTCTCTCTGGGGTGAGAAGGGCTGAATTCTCTCTCTGAGGTGAGAAAGGCTGAATTCTATCTCTGAGCTGAGAAAGGCTGAATTCTCTCTCTGAGCTGAGAAAGGCTGATTTCTCTCTCCGAGGTGAGAAGGGCTGAATTCTCTCTCCGAGGTGAGAAAGGCTGAATTCTCCTTCCGAAGTGAGAACGGCTGAATTCTATCTCTGAGCTGACAAAGGCTGAATTCTCTCTCTGAGCTGAGAAAGGCTGAATTCTCTCTCTGAGGTGACAAGGGCTGAATTCTCTCTCTGAGGTGAGAAGGATTGAGTTCTCTCTCCGAGGTGAGAAGGGCTGAATTCTCTCTCCGAGGTGAGAAACACTGAATTCTCTCCCTGAGGTGAGAATGGCTGAAATCTCGCTCTGAGGTGGAAAGGGCTGAATTCTATCTGAGGTGAGAAGGGCTGAATTCTCTCTCCGAGGTGAGAAAGGCTGAATTCTCTCTGGGATGAGAAGGGCTGAATTCTCTCTCCGAGGTGAGAAAGGCTGAATTCTCTCTCTGAGATGAGAAAGGCTGAATTCTCTCTCCGAGGTGAGAAGGGCTGAATTCTCTCTCCGAGGTGAGAAGGGCTGAATTCTCTCTCTGAGGTGAGAAGGGCTGAATTCTCTCTCTGAGGTGAGAAAGGCTGAATTCTCTCTCTGAGATGAGAAAGGCTGAATTCTCTCTCTGAGGTGAGAAGAGCTGAATTTTCTCTCCGAGGTGTGAAGGGCTAAATTCTCTCTCCGAGGTGAGAAGGGCTGAATTCTCTATCTAAGGTGAGAAGGGCTGAATTCTCTCTCTGAGTTGAGAAGGGCTGAATTCTCTCTCCGAGGTGAGAAGGGCTGAATTCTCTCTCTGAGGTGAGAAAGGCTGAATTCTCTATCTAAGGTGAGAAGGGCTGAATTCTCTCTCTGAGTTGAGAAGGGCTGAATTCTCTCTCTGAGGTGAGAAGGGCTGAATTCTCTCTCTGAGGTGAGAAAGGCTGAATTCTCTCTCTGAGGTGAGAAGGGCTGAATTCTCTCTCTGAGGTGAGAAACGCTGAATTCTCTCTTTGAGGTGAGAAAGGCTGAATTCTCTCTCTGAGGTGAGAAGGGCTGAATTCTCTCTCTGAGGTGAGAAAGGCTGAATTCTCTATCTAAGGTGAGAAGGGCTGAATTCTCTCTCTGAGTTGAGAAGGGCTGAATTCTCTCTCTGAGGTGAGAAGGGCCGAATTCTCTCTCTGAGGTGAGAAAGGCTGAATTCTCTATCTGAGGTGAGAAGGGCTGAATTCTCTCTCTGAGGTGAGAAACGCTGAATTCTCTCTTTGAGGTGAGAAAGGCTGAATTCTCTCTCTGAGGTGAGAAGGGCTGAATTCTCTCTCTGAGGTGAGAAGGGCTGAATTCTCTCTCCGAGGTGAGATGGGCTGAATTATCTCTCCAAGTTGAGAAAGGCTGAATTCTCTCTGAGGTGAGAAGGGCTGAATTCTCTCTCTGAGGTGAGAAGGGCTGAATTCTCTCTCCGAGGTGAGAAAGGCTGAATTCTCTCTCCGAGGTGAGAAAGGCTGAATTCTCTCTCCGAGGTGAGAAGGGCTGAATTCTCTCTCCGAGGTGAGAAGGGCTGAATTCTCTCTCTGAGGTGAGAAGGGCTGAATTCTCTCCCCGAGGTGAGAAGGGCTGAATTCTCTCTCCGAGGTGAGAAGGGCTGAATTCTCTCTCTGAGGTGAGAAGGGCTGAATTCTATCTCTGAGGTGAGAAAGGCTGAATTCTCTCTCCGAGGTGAGAAAGGCTGAATTCTCTCTCTGAGCTGAGAAAGGCTGAATTCTCTCTCTGAGCTGAGAAAGGCTGAATTCTCTCCGAGGTGAGAAGGGCTCAATTCTCTCTCTGAGGTGAGAAAGGCTGAATTCTCTCTCCGAAGTGAGAAGGGCTGAATTCTATCTCCGAGGTGAGAAGGGCTCAATTCTCTCTCCGAGGTGAGAAAGGCTGAATTCTCTCTCCGAGGTGAGAAAGGCTGAATTCTCTCTCCGAGGTGAGAAGGGCTGAATTCTCTCTCCGAGGTGAGAAGGGCTCAATTCTCTCTCCGAGGTGAGAAGGGCTGAAATCTCTCTCTGAGGTGGAAAGGGCTGAATTCTCTCTGAGGTGAAAAGGGCTGAATTCTCTCTGAGGTGAGAATGGCTGAATTCTCTCTCCGAGGTGAGAAGAGCTGAATTCCCTCTCCATGGTGAGAAGGGCTGAGTTCTCTCTCCGAGGTGAGAAGGGCTGAATTCTCTCTCCGAGGTGAGAAAGGCTGAATTCTCTCTCTGAGGTGAGAAAGGCTGATTTCTCTCTCCGAGGTGAGCAGGGCTGAATTCTCTCTCTGAGGTGAGAAAATCTGAATTCTCTCTCTCAGCAGAGAAAGGCAGAATTCTCTCTCTGAGGTGAGAAGGGCTGAATTCTCTCTCTGAGGTGAGAAAGGCTGAATTCTCTCTCTGAGCTGAGAAAGGCTGAATTCTCTCTCCGAGGTGAGAAGGGCTGAATTCTCTCCCTGAGGTGAGAAAGGCTGAATTCTCTCTCTGAGGTGAGAAAGGCTGAATTCTCTTCCTGAGGTGAGAAGGGCTGAATTGTCTCTGAGGTGAGAAGGGCTGAATTCTCTCTCTGAGGCGAGAAGGGCTAAATTCTCTCTCCGAGGTGAGAAAGCTGAACTCTCTCTCCGAGGTGAGAAAGGCTGAATTCTCTCTCCAAGGTGAGAAGGGCTGAATTCTCTCTCCGAGGTGAGAAGGGCTGAATTCTCTCTCTGAGCTGAGAAAGGCTGATTTCTCTCTCTGAGGTGAGAATGGCTGAATTATCTCTCTGTGCTGAGAAAGTCTGAATTTTCTCTCTGAGCTGAGAAAGGCTGATTTCTCTCTCCGAGGTGAGAAGGTCTGAATTCTCTCCCTGAGGTGAGAAGGGCTGAATTCTCTCTCCGAGGTGAGAAGGGCTGAATTCTCTCTCTGAGGTGAGAAAATCTGAATTCTCTCTCTGAGCTGAGAAAGGCTGAATTGTCTCTCTGAGGTGAGAAGGGCTGAATTCTCTCTCTGACGTGAGAAGGGCTGAATTCTCTATATATGGTGAGAAGGGCTGAATTCTCTCTCTGAGGTGAGAAGGGCTGAATTCTCTCTCCGAGGTGAGAAGGGCTGAATTCTCTCTCTGAGGTGAGAAAGGCTGAATTCTCCCTCTGAGGTGAGAAAGGTGGAATTCTGTCTCTGAGGTGAGAATGGCTGAATTCTCTCTCTGAGGTGAGAAGGGCTGAATTCTCTCTCTGAGGTGAGAATGGCTGAATTCTCTCTCTGAGGTGAGAAGGGCTGAATTCTCTCTCTGAGGTGAGAATTGCTGAATTCTCTCTCTGGGGTGAGAAGGGCTGAATTCTCTCTCTGAGGTGAGAAAGGCTGAATTCTATCTCTGAGCTGAGAAAGGCTGAATTCTCTCTCTGAGGTGAGAAGGGCTGAATTCTCTCTCCGAGGTGAGAAGGGCTGAATTCTTTCTCTGAGGTGAGATGGGATGAATTCTCTCTCTGAGGTGAGAAAGGCTGAATTCTCTCTCCGAGGTGAGAAGGGCTGAATTCTCTCTGAGGTGAGAAGGGCTGAATTCTCTCCCCGAGGTGAGATGGGCTGAATTCTCTCTCTGGGGTGAGAAGGGCTGAATTCTCTCTCCGAGGTGAGAAAGGCTGAATTCTCTGTCCGAGGTGAGTAGGGCTGAATTCTCTCTCCGAGGTGAGAAGGGCTGAATTCTCTCTCTGAGGTGAGAAGAGCTGAATTCTCTCTTCAAGGTGAGAAGGGCTGAATTCTCTCTCTGAGGTGAGAAAGGCTGAATTCTTTCTCTGAGCTGAGAAAGGCTGAATTCTCTCTTCAAGGTGTGAAGGGCTGAATTCTCTCTCTGATGTGAGAACAGCTGAATTCTTTCTCTGAGCTGAGAAAGGCTGAATTCTCTCTCTGAGATGAGAAATGCTGAATTCTCCCTCCGAGGTGAGAAGGGCTGAATTCTCTCTCTGAGGTGAGAAGGGCTGAATTCTCTCTCTGAGGTGAGAAAGGCTGAAATCTCTCTCCGAGGTGAGAAAGGCTGAATTCTCTCTCCGAAGTGAGAAGGGCTGAATTCTGTCTCCGAGGTGAGAAGGGCTGAATTCTCTCTCCGAGGTGAGAAGGGCTGAATTCTCTCTCCGAGGTGAGAAGGGCTGTATTCTCTCTCCGAGGTGAGAAAGGTGAATTCTCTCTCCGAGGTGAGAAGGGCTGAATTCTCTCTCTGAGCTGAGAAAGGCTGATTTCTCTCTCCAAGGTGAGAACGGCTGAATTCTCTCCCTGAGGTGAGAAGGGCTGAATTCTCTCTGAGGTGAGAAGGTCTGAATTCTCTCTCTGTGCTGAGAAAGGCCGAATTCTCTCTCTGAGCTGAGAAAGGCTGAATTCTCTCGCTGAGGTGAGAAGGGCTGAATTCCCTGAGGTGAGAAGGGCTGAATTCTCTCTCCGAGGTGAGAAAGGCTGAATTCTCTCTCCAAGCTGAGAAGGGCTGAATTCTCTCTCCAAGCTGAGAAGGGCTGGATTCTCTCTCTGAGGTGAGAAGGGCTGAATTCTCTCTCTGAGGTGAGAAGGTCTGAATTCTCTCCCTGAGGTGAGAAGGGCTGAATTCTCTCTCTGAGGTGAGAAGAACTGAATTCTCTCCCTGAGGTGAGAAAGGCTGAATTCTCTCTCTGAGGTGAGAAAGGCTGAATTCTCTCTCCGAGGTGAGAAGGTCTGAATTCTCTCTCCGAGGTGAGAAAGGCTGAATTCTCTCTCTGAGGTGAGAAAGGTTGAATTCTCTCTCTGAGGTGAGAATGGCTGAATTCTCTCACCGAGGTGATAAGGGCTGAATTCTCTCTCCGAGGTGAGAAGGGCTGAATTCTCTCTCCGAGGTGAGAAGGGCTGAATTCTCTCACCGAGGTGAGAAGGGCTGAATTCTCTCTCTGGGGTGAGAAGGGCTGAATTCTCTCTCCGAGGTGAGAAGGGCTGAATTCTCTCTCTGGGGTGAGAAGGGCTGAATTCTCTCACTGAGGTGAGAAGGGCTGAATTCTCTCTCTGGGGTGAGAAGGGCTGAATTCTCTCTCCGAGGTGAGAAGGGCTGAATTCTCTCTCTGGGGTGAGAAGGTCTGAATTCTCTCTCTGAGGTGAGAAAGGTTGAATTCTCTCTCTGAGGTGAGAATGGCTGAATTCTCTCACCGAGGTGATAAGGGCTGAATTCTCTCTCCGAGGTGAGAAGGGCTGAATTCTCTCTCCGAGGTGAGAAGGGCTGAATTCTCTCACCGAGGTGAGAAGGGCTGAATTCTCTCTCTGGGGTGAGAAGGGCTGAATTCTCTCTCCGAGTTGAGAAGGGCTGAATTCTCTCTCTGGGGTGAGAAGGTCTGAATTCTCTCTCTGAGGTGAGAAAGGCTGAATTCTCTCTCTGAGGTGAGCAGGGCTGAATTCTATCCCTGAGGTGAGAAGGGCTGAATTCTCTCTCCGAGGTGAGAAGGGCTGAATTCTCTCTCCGAGGTGAGAAGGGCTGAATTCTCTCTCCGAGGTGAGAAAGGCTGAATTCTCTCTCTGAGGTGAGAAAGGTTGAATTCTCTCTCTGAGGTGAGAAGGCTGAATTCTCTCTCCGAGGGGAGAAAGGCTGAATTCTCTCTCTGAGGTGAGAAAGGTTGAATTCACTCTCTGAGGTGAGAATGGCTGAATTCTCTCACTGAGGTGAGAAGGGCTGAATTCTCTCTCCGAGGTGAGAAGGGCTGAATTCTCTCTCCGAGGTGAGAAGGGCTGAATTCTCTCTCCGAGGTGAGAAAGGCTGAATTCTCTCTCCGAGGTGAGAAGGGCTGAATTCTCTTCCTGAGGTGAGAAAGGCTGACTTCTCTCTCTGAGGTGAGAAGGGCTGAATTCTCTCTCCCTGAGGTGAGAAAGGCTGAATTCACTCTCTGAGGTGAGAAAGGCTGAATTCTATCTCCGAGGTGAGAAGGGCTGAATTCTCTCCCTGAGGTGAGAGGGGCTGAATTCTCTCTGAGCTGAGAAGGGCTGAATTCTCTCTGAGCTGAGAAGGGCTGAATTCTCTCTCTGAGGTGAGAAAGGCTGAATTCTATCTCCGAGGTGAGAAGGGCTGAATTCTCTCCCTGAGGTGAGAAGGGCTGAATTCACTCTCTGAGGTGAGGAAGGCTGAATTTTCTCTCCGAGGTGAGAAGGGCTGAATTCCCTCTCTGTGGTGAGAAGGGCTGAATTCTCTCTCCGAGGTGAGAAGGGCAGAATTCTCTCTCTGAGCTGAGAAAGGCTGAATTCTCTCTCTGAGGTGAGAAGGGCTGAATTCTCTCTCTGAGGTGAGAAGGGCTGAATTCTCTCTCCGAGGTGAGAAAGGCTGAATTCTCTCTCCGAAGTGAGAAGGGCTGAATTCTCTCTGAGGTGAGAAAATCTGAATTCTCTCTCTGAGCTGAGAAAGGCTGAATTCTCTCCCTGAGGTGAGAAGGGCTGAATTCTCTGAGGTGAGAAAGGCTGTATTCTCTCTCTGAGCTGAGAAAGGCTGAATTCTCTCTCCGAGGTGAGAAGGGCTGAATTCTCTCTCTGAGGTGAGAAGGGCTGAATTCTCTCCCTGGGGTGAGAAAGACTGAATTCTCTCTCTGAGGTGAGAAAGGCTGAATTCTCTCTCTGTGCTGAGAAAGGCTGAATTCTCTCTCTGAGCTGAGAAAAGCTGATTTCTCTCTCTGAGGTGAGAAACTCTGAATTCTCTCTCTGAGCTGAGAAAGGCTGAATTCGCTCTCTGAGGTGAGAAGGGCTGAATTCTCTCTCTGAGGTGAGAAAGGCTGAATTCGCTCTCTGAGGTGAGAAGGGCTGAATTCTCTCTCTGAGGTGAGAAAGGCTGAATTCTCTCTCCGAGGTGAGAAGGGCTGAATTCTCTCTCTGAGGTGAGAAAGGCTGAATTCTCTCTCTGAGGTGAGAAGGGCTGAATTCTCTCCCTGAGTTGAGAAAGGCTGAATTCTCTCTCTGAGGTGAGAAAGATTGAATTCTCTCTCTGAGGTGAGAATGGCTGAATCCTCTCTCTGAGGTGAGAAGGGCTGAATTCTCTCACCGAGGTGAGATGGGTTGAATTCTCTCTCCGAGGTGAGAAAGGCTGAATTCTCTCTCTGAGGTGAGAAGGGCTGAATTCTCTCTCTGGGGTGAGAAATGCTGAATTCTCTCTCCGAGGTGAGAAAGGATGAATTCTCTCTCTGAGGTGAGAAAATCTGAATTCTCTCTCTGAGCTGAGAATGGCTGAATTCTCTCTCCGAGGTGAGAAAGGCTGAATTCTCCCTCCGAGGTGAGAAAGGCTGAATTCTCTCCCTGAGGTGAGAAAGGCTTAATTCTCTCTCTGAGGTGGGAAGGATTGAATTCTCTCTCTGTGGTGAGAAAGGCTGAATTCTCTATCTAAGGTGAGAAAGGCTGAATTCTCTCTCTGAGGTGAGAAGGGCTGAATTCTCTCTCCGAGGTGAGAAGGGCTGAATTCTCTCTCTGAGGTGAGAAAGGCTGAATTCTCTCTCTGAGGTGAGAAAGGCTGAATTCTCTCTCCGAGGTGAGAAGGGCTGAATTCTCTCTCCTAGGTGAGAAGGGCTGAATTCTCTCTCTGGGGTGGGAAGGGCTGAATTCTCTCTCCGAGGTGAGAAGGGCTGAATTCTCTCTCCTAGGTGAGAAGGGCTGAATTCTCTCCCTGAGGTGAGAAAGGCTCAATTCTCTCTCCGAGGTGAGAAGGGCTGAATTCTCTCTGTGAGGTGAGAAGGGCTGAATTCTCTCACTGAGGTGAGAAGGGCTGAATTCTCTCCCTGAGGTGAGAAAGGCTGAATTCTCTCTCCGAGGTGAGAAGGGCTGAATTCTCTCTGTGAGGTGAGAAGGGCTGAATTCTCTCTCTGAGGTGAGAATGGCTGAATTCTCTCTCTGAGGTGAGAAAGGCTGAATTCTCTCTCTGAGGTGAGAAGGGCTGAATTTTCTCCCTGAGGTGAGAAGGGCTGAATTCACTCTCTGAGGTGAGAAAGGCTGAATTCTCTCTCCGAGGTGAGAAAGGCTGAATTCTCTATCTGAGGTGAGAAGGGCTGAATTTTCTCCCTGAGGTGAGAAGGGCTGAATTCACTCTCTGAGGTGAGAAAGGCTGAATTCTCTCTCCGAGGTGAGAAGGGCTGAATTCTCTCTCTGAGGTGAGAAGGGCTGAATTCTCTCTGAGGTGAGAAGGGCTGAATTCTCTCTCTGAGGTGAGAAGGGCTGAATTCTCTCTCTGAGGTGAGAAAGGCTGAATTCTCTCTCTGAGGTGAGAAGGGCTGAATTCCCTCTCCGAGGTGAGAAGGGCTGAATTCCCTCTCCGAGGTGAGAGGGGCTGAATTCTCTCTCCGAGGTGAGAAAGGCTGAATTCCCTCTCCGAGGTGAGAGGGGCTGAATTCTCTCTCCGAGGTGAGAAAGGCTGAATTCTCTCTCCGAGGTGAGAAGGGCTGAATTCCCTCTCCGAGGTGAGAGGGGCTGAATTCTCTCTCCGAGGTGAGAAAGGCTGAATTCTCTCTCTGAGGTGAGAAGGGCTGAATTCCCTCTCCGAGGTGAGAAGGGCTGAATTCCCTCTCCGAGGTGAGAGGGGCTGAATTCTCTCTCTGAGGTGAGAAAGGCTGAATTCCCTCTCCGAGGTGAGAGGGGCTGAATTCTCTCTCCGAGGTGAGAAAGGCTGAATTCTCTCTCCGAGGTGAGAAGGGCTGAATTCCCTCTCCGAGTTGAGAAGGCTTGAGTTCTCTCTCTGAGTTGAGAAGGGCTGAATTCTCTCTCCGAGGTGAGAAAGGCTGAATTCTCTCTCTGATGTGAAAAGGGCTGAATTCTCTCTCTGAGGTGAGAAAGGCTGAATTCTCTCTCTGAGGTGAGAAGGGCTGAATTCTCTCTCTGAGGTGAGAAGGGCTGAATTCCCTCTCCGAGGTGAGAAGGGCTGAATTCTCTCTCTGAGTTGAGAAGGGCTCAATTCTCTGTCTGAGGTGGGAAGGGCTGAATTCTCTCTCCGAGGTGAGATGGGCTGAATTCTCGCTCCAAGGTGGGAAGGGCTGAATTCTCTCTCCGAGGTGGGATGGGCTGAATTCTCTCTCCGAGGTGAGAAGGGCTGAATTCTCTCTCTTAGGTGATAAGGGCTGAATTCTTTATTGTGTGATGCAATGTAGGGCTGAATATGCCACTATTTCAATGAAGGAAGGGTTATATACTTATAGAGAGGAAGGGTTAAATATTACCCACAAAAATATCCAGACTGGTTGGTATAACTGCCATGACTTCATGATGGATAGCTGAAGCTGCTTTGCAGGCAACTGCTGATGCTTGAGTTTCATCTTTAAAACAATAATTAAGGCACCATCTGACAAGAGCACTGTACAGTATGATCATGACTTCCTCGGACTTGTATTGTACAGTTTTGGCCATGTAGTTCAATATTCTGCTGGTTTTGTTGATTGCTGCTTTGCATGGGCTGGACAGGTTGAGCATTGCGTCTATTAAGATTCCTAGGACTGGATTTTATTTTTATGGGGCGGAGTAGGGGCAGGGTAGGATTTCCCCCTGCTGCTCTGACGCTGTCCTGGCCCTGGCCTATTTTCCTGGGTCAGGGGTCATTTACTATGTATGGCAGGCTCCTGGCGGGATTCCTGCTGCCAAGAGGAAGATAAATTCAATGGCGCTGCAGCAGCGATGCCACTGTAGCACCTGAAGAAACAGCGAGGGACCTTAAAGGAACAGAAGAGCCCTGACAAAGGAAGGAGCTGCAGCCATTGTTGGCCTTGACCGGAACTGAGGCCTAGGATAGCGTTGTCAACTCTGGTTGAGTGTATTCCTGGATGTTTCATCACATGACCTGCCCCACGCTCCTGCCATTGTCACCCAACATGTCTGTCCTCACGGCGCACCACATTCCCACGCCAATAGGAAAGTGAATAGACTCTTTATTACCCAATTGGATGATGCTGGACTGTCAGTCGAAGAGCCTTTTTAAAAAAATCTCCAATATTTTTATAACTAATAAACAGAAGTGTTCAAAGAAAATTAAAAAAGACAATTTTTTAAATAAGTCCCTATGATTTTCTCCAGGGTTGATCGTAGCAGTATCCTGGAGATTAACCTGATTAATCTTCAATTCCTGGAGACTCCAGGCAAATTCCAGAAGGTTGGCAAACCTAGTCTAGAAAGGTAAGTGCTGAAAACCGGATTGGAGGGAGAGGAGGCCTCGACTAGGCCTCCTTTGGACGAGATTAGGGCCTTTACCACTAGCCCGGGCCAACAGCCTACTTCCACAGGCAGTCCTGGGAAGCAGCGGTAAAAGGGGTGAATCAGAGACCAGGTCCCGCCGGCATTCACATGTAGTGGGTGCTGAAGGGGTAGCCAGCAGATGTCCCTTCGGAGGGCTAGGGGGGAGAATTAAAGTTGGTTCAGGGAGGCAGCACCAGGCCTCACCACCTAATTTTATCATTGCTTTGCTGCAATGTCAGGGTATTGTGGAGAAAAATCAATTCCCTCGGCTCTTTAAACTTCATCCTTAGCTATTTAAACACCATTCATAAAGGATGTAATGCACCAATTTTTTCTTCATATGTGCATTACATTGATCTGTATTAAATTTAATCTGTCATTGTTTGGCCCACTTACATATTTTGTTTAACTTGTTTTGTAGTTTCTGGGCTGCCTCTTCCAATTCAATTTCCTCTCCTAATTTAGTGTCACCTGCAAATTTGACCAATTTGTATTGAGTTTCTTAATCAAAGTCATTGATCTAAATTAGAAACAGTAGTGGTCCCAACACTAAGCTCTGAGGCACTCCACTCAGCAATTTTCCTCCACCCTGACATTATAGGGGAAAAATTGGGTTGCTTTGTGCCTCCGAGTAACAGGGTGCCACTAACGCCTCCCGCAAAATTCACCATGTGCAGCACCCCGCTCGCAAACTTCGCTCGCGCCCCCTAACCTACCGTCAGAGGCTATGTCCGACAGGGTCAGGGTGCCGTGTTTGTGGCCGCGGTGGCGCTAATTAAAGGGCAGGTGCTGGGCAGCAATTTATTTTGGGCCGCCTGCCAGCACCTGCCCCCTTTCACCTCCTCATGCAGGGTGCTGGCTGCGATCGGTCAGCCCTGCACTCCTCTTGAGTGGCACCCTGCTCCCCGATGGTCCAGCAGGGCCCCGGTGCGCGCTGCGCTAGGCCCCTCCCCTTTAATCAGGGGAGGGAAGCCTGTAATACAGTGGCGCTACATGCTGACGTTCGTGGCGCTGTTGCACGTAGTGCCGCGATATTGATTGGTAGGCCCCAAGAGGGAGGGGGAGTGCTTCCAGTAGCTGCCCCTGCTTGGGGCGTTACCATTGAATTTACCACGCAGGGGTGGTAACTTTTTTGAGGTGCTAAAAGTAGCACCCCGGTGAAGTTAGCACCCCAAAGGGGGCACGGCCCAATTTTTCCCCCGTACTTCCCTAACTAGTACCCGTTGTTTCCTACCCTTCAGCCAAGTTCTTTTCCCAGGTTTTACCCTGAATCCCCACAGCTTTGAGTTTAACTGTTAATCTTTCATATTATAAAATTCTTTTTGGAAATCTAGGTATTAGGGGTGACTTACATTGTTACTTCCTCAAATAAATCAAAGAAGTTGATCAGAACCATCTAAAGCCATGTTGGGATGGTATTGAATTGTATTGAAACAACTAAGTGTGAAGTTGAAAGTAATCTAGGAGTGTTAGTAGACAGTGTACTGAACATGCCCAATCCCTATAAAGCCGCAATCATCAAGGCACAGTGTTGAACTATATACCCAAGGCAGTCGAGTATAAGGCAGAGGAAGTTATGCTTAAGCTGTAGTGCCCTGGTCAGATCATGCCTTGAGTACTGTGTCCAGATCTGGTTACCAAGGCGCAATGGAAACATTCAAGTCCTGGAAGCAGTGCAGAAACTGTTCCATAGCAGGTGATTTTAACCCTACCCGCCCAGTGGAAACCAGCAGATATTGGGCGGATGGCAAGTTAAAATTACTCCGGTTACCTACCCACCCTGGCGCTGCCTGGGTCTCATTTTTGGAGCAAGGGACAGTGCTGCCTATCTACCCAAAACTGGCCCGGAGTTAAAACCTGAGCTAGGTGTAGAATATTAAACTGGTAAAAGGCAAATTTAAGTAATTCTTCACTGAAAGGATAATAAACACATGAAGTAAGCTTCCAGGTAGGGTAGTGAAAACAAATATTCTAGAATCATTTTAGGAACAGTAGAATGCTGTGATGGGGAGGACAATTTTCTTTAACTTGGATGGACTAGGATGGGCTGAATGGCCTTCTTCATACAATATGATCTTGTAATCTTTGTACATTAGATGCAGGATGAACTTCCTGTACTCCTTTTCAAGAAATAGAGGACACTACATCGGTCTCAGTATGTCATACATTTAAACGAGTAGATTTAACCAGATGATAGTGATGATCGTGTTATCCCTGGATAAATTCACAAGAACACACCTGGGCCTAGAATTTCAGTATAGCCAGTTTTGGGGCGCTAACGTTAGCGCCCGCCTGAAGTTAGCGCCCGCCCCAAAGTTGCGCCCCCTTGCCGGAAATTCAGTCGCTTCGCCCTAAGAGGTTGCTGGAGCGCTAAAAGAGGCATTCCACTACTATCTTTATGCGCTAAGCCGGCGGTGCAAAGGGATAGCGCCGAGGCGGGGCGCAGCGCGGGTGCGGTCATTTTCTGATTGACAGCAGACCCCATGGCGCCGACCAGCTCTTAAAGGGGGAAGGGACGATTTGGTCTGCTGCCACGCCCTGCACACTGCAGCTTTGCAAATAGGCCTCAACACTGCTGCTCAGCCCCAGGGAGTCATGGCAATGCCAGAGAAGGCCCGTGAGCGTGCCCTGCGCTTCTCAGAGCGTGATCTGGGAATAATGGTGACAGCTCTGGAGAAGAGGCGCAGGATCTTGTTCCCAGAGACTGGGAGGAATCCGACCCACCAAGAATACACCAGAGCCTGGAAGCAGATCGCCAACAGGGTGACGGTCACCGGCGATGCCCCCAGGACCCACACCCAATGTCGGATAAAATACAACGACCTGACCAGGATTGTCAGGGTGAGTACCCTTTCCAGTCTCCTCCTCATTCTTGCATGTACACCTGACATGATGGGCAAAGGGAGCTGAAAGGCCTAATGGCCAGCCCTCAGCCAGCAGCTTTGGGACAGTCATGAGCATCAATTGCCCATTCTGCACTCTACACTCTGGCCAAGATATTCCACCATGAGAGGCAGTGCACAGTACATCAGGGCTACACTCTGGCCAAGCTATTCCACCATGGGAGGCAGTGCACACTACATCAGGGCTACACTCCGTACTTACAGCCCGTCCTTTCTCTTGCAGGCTAAACTTGCCAATAATCGCCAGGCCCGTGCCAGGACCAGGGGAGGCCGCGCTAAGCTGCAGAAGCTCACTCCCCTGGAGGAGCGCGTGAGTGGGCTCATGGGAGCCCGGCTGATCGTGCCCACAGCGTGCGGAGTAGCCGACCCTCCACTGCCCGGCAATGGTAAGGACCTCGCCTTTTGGCCCTCTCGCGTCGCACTTGCGCATCCGAGCTACCTCCTTTGCCACTGTCCCACCAATGCGCTGAATGCCACCAGTCCTGACGCCTTCGCTGACGCCGTCTCTTCACTCTGAAGCTACTCTTGTGCATTCCTGCTTTCAGCTGGTGACGACCAGGTCCCTGAAGCTGCCAGTGACAGCCCCTCCGAGCAGGAGGAGGAGGAGGAGGAGGAGGAGCAAGAGCAAGCCGGACCATCAGGGGAACACTCAGGTCCCGCAGGAGAGGACGAAATGATTGACACGTCCTCACTGGACGAGTGCCTGGACCAACTGTCGCAGGGGATTGCAGCTGCTGGGACCAGTGGCGTCCAGCCACCCAGGAGCCCTGCGCGTGGGCCGTGGCCTTCCCCCCAAAGGGGAGAAGGATCAGAGGGGAGTGCAGTTGATCGGGACACTCGCCGCCACCAACGTGGCAAGGTTCCCCTAGTTCGGTCCCCTGCTCCCCAGCGGGAGAGTCCCGACTCCAGTCCGGACACCTTCACCTCGGAGGAGGCGCGGAAGCTGGACAAGATGGCCGAGGATTCGGACCGGCGCCACACGGAGCTCATGCGCGTGGTGGGGCGCATGCCTGAGGCCATCGAGTCGCTGGCGACCAGTGTGCGCGAGTTCGGGGCATCAACTGCCGCGAGTGGCCGCATGCTCACTGATGCCGTCAAGTCCCTGGCGGGTGTGATGCGGGCGCACACCAGGACAACAGGGGCACTCACTGCTGCCACACGCGCTGTCTCAGGCAGGCATCCCAGCGAGCCGCCCCTCGGCTGATTGGTGCGGATCCTGCAGTGCGGGCCCGGCCGAGTGCCAGCGCACCACAGCACCAGCCAGCGCATCCCAGACACCAGCTTGCCCACATTGCGCCATCCGTCGCCGCCACTCCCCCACTGGGGCGTCAAGGGCAAGCGGCTGGAGCTGATGGTGGCCAGGCTCAGGTGCACCACTCAGCAGCCGGCCCCTCGAGGCCCAAAGGCCGTCCCCCAAGGGCATCTGGCGGAAGGACATCTGAGCCTCAGGCGCCTTCCCCCAGCCTCGCAGCAGCCACTGGGCAGAGCTTGCGAAGGAGCAGCAGGCCGGGCAGGGGAGGCAAAAGGCTGGACAAGGTCTCGCCCTCGCGGGCCACTCAGTAGAGGGTGTGGCCAGCTTTCGTTTTATATGGCGGTGGCCATTTTTCTTTTGCCCATGGTTGTTTGGTTCGTGGGCTTATTTTTTGCGTTAAGGCCGAGGTTGAGGCCAGGTTTGTACAAATGTGGAGTTACTCCTCCCCAGTTTGTGGGAGTGAGTCGTTTGTTGGGCTTTTTGTGGGGCCCGTTGATTGTTTTTGGGGATTCATGTGGGAACGGGTTTTCATTTTTGTGTAATAAATAATTATCTTTATTCATAGAGTCTCCATGGTTGTTCTTGTTAGTTTTTGTTGGCTTCGCCGGCTGAGGGCTTGCGGAGCGGCTGCATTCATCTTCCCTCATGGCCACAAGGCATTCCCTGACAGGGGGCTTAGAAGTAACGTGTAATAAGGTGGCGTCGCGCGGCCCTTGGCCCTGGTCGCTCCCTCCTGGGAACGTACTCCTGCTCCTCCTCCTCCTCCTCCTGCTCCTCCTGCTCCTCCTCCTGAGGTGGTGGTCCAACGTCAGGTGGCAGTGCCTGAGTCCTGCGGATAGCCAGGTTGTGTAGCATGCAGCAAACTACCACAAATTGGGAGACCCGGTCCGGCGAATACTGCAGAGATCCTCCGGAGCGATCAAGGCAGCGGAACCGCTGCTTGAGGACCCCAATAGTTTGCTCGATGATGTTGCGGGTGGTTTGATGGCTCTCGTTGTATGCCTCTTCAGCAGCGGTCCTGGGCGCGTGGAGCGGGGTCATGAGCCAGGTACACAAAGGATAGCCTTTGTCCCCGAGTAGCCATCCTCTTGGGGGAGGCTGTGCCTCGAACATGTCATGCACAGTACTCTGCCGCAGGATAAACGCATCGTGGCTGCTGCCTGGAAAGCTGGCATTGACAGCCATGATGCGCTGCTTGTGGTCACACACCAGCTGCACATTCAGAGAATGGTAGCCCTTCCTGTTGCGATACTGCTCGCCATGCTCCAGAGGGGCCCGCAAAGCCACATGCGTACAGTCAATGGCGCCCTGCACCAAGGGGAAGGCCGCGAGTCTTGCAAATCCCAATGCGCGCTGATGCTGGCTCTCCAGGGCCATGGGGAAGGAGCTGAATTGGCGTCTCCTTCTGAACAGTGCTTCGGTCACCTGGCGGATGCAGCGATGCGCGCCGTACTGGGAGATGTTAGCTATGTCCCCAGCAGCGGATTGGAAGGAGCCGGTGGCATAGAAGTTCAATGCCACCGTCACCTTCACTTCCACCGACAGAGACGTCCTGCACCTGAGCTTTGGATGCAGATCTCTGCGAAGCAGGTGGCAGATCTCTGCAACCACCTCCTTTCGGAATCGGAGCCTTCTAACACATCGCGCGCCAGTCATGTTGAGGTAGGAGCGCTGCTGGCGGTATAGCCTGACTGGGTAAGGCCTACGTGGCCGACGCCTGTTGCCCCCTCTGCCTCTAGCCAGGGCTGCCCCTCTCACAATGCATCTGCGAGCCCTACGGACATGGCGCTGCAGCTCCGCGTTGGCACCCCATGCAACCCCCATCAAATCCTGGCAAACAGTCAAATTTCCAAAAGGCCACTTGCAGCGCTCTGGCCTGAGTCCAAAAATACCTGAGCTGTTGCTGCTTGAAACCAGTTAGCTATCCTCCTTGTTGTGTGTCCAGAAATGCATTGCACAAGAGTGTTTGCTGCAAAATGGCTGGCCTTTATACTGGAGGGTACGTCCCCTTTAATTTGCGCCCCCCGGGGCCCGCGCTGGCTGTGTTGCGTTCCCTTTTTCAAACGCTCCGGCCGCCGGCCGCACAATGGGGCAGTCCGACTGAAGTTTGGAATCGGGGCGGCCAAAGGGCGTTGCACGAGGATGTGACGTCATTTTCTGCGCGCGCATCCGGGCGGGCGCTAAACTTTGCGCCGGCGCTAACGGCCAACTTAATTTGGGGCGAGGCACAACACGCACAACGCCCGACATTCACTTTTCTTTAGGCGCTAACTGCTGGCGCAACCAACTGAATTTCTAGGCCCTGGTACCTATGTACAATAGCTTAGTCATTTTAGTTTTTTTCAAGTTTTAAAACACTTGTTTAAATAAAGAAGAGTAAAACAAATTGAGGGTCTGCCTATTGATGCACACTATTGAGGAGGGTTGCATGTTGTGATTCAGCTTATCTTTGGTATTTTTTGTGAATATGGCTGGCGAAGGAATAGTGTTAAATTTGTTTTTATTATTTTTGAGATTTTAAAAGAACACTGTGACCTGGTTAAGTTGATTTTAGTGTTTTGGTAATTGGTGTGGCTGTTTTTTTGGTTCAATAGGGTATTTTGGCATATTTTGCATTCATTGTTTTGCAGCAACACCTTACAAGTGAGAATAATATTGTGTGAAAGTAGTATCACACTGCTCCTGAGGCTACAAACCTTTGTATGTTGTGGTTTGAGCCTCACCAACTTCAGAAAGGCACAATGGTCAATTGTGGAATTTTAAATTCCTCACAAACCATCCTTGAGGCCTGTCTGAGAGAAATTGACAGTTTTGTGCTAAGTTATAGGCAATGCGGATTCTCAGCCAGTAGCAACTGATTCAGACGGCACCTAACTCATTTTACTTTGGGTATTTACAGCCATTAGAGAAAATACATTCAACCTATCAGCCTGGACTGCATTAATGTCCAGAAAGTACAATGTCTTAACCCACCAATCTTGTGTAAACCATTCTTTTACTCTTAAAAACATGATTAGAATAATAATTTTTAGCAATTCTTGCATTGAATTCAGTGTTTCTACCTATATTGAAACATGTTTGAAGTGATGTTTTTTAATATTGAAATATTAAATATTTCTGCATATTCTAATCCATCTGAAGTGATTTAAATTATGTGATTTCTGAAGTACTTTTGGCTAATAATTATTTTTCTGATATTGATTCAACTTCCTGACAATGTGGGCGTACTGATGATGAGATTCCACCTCTCCAATAAAACTCTTTCGTTTTTTATGAACTATTACAGGCAATATCAGTTAATTCCCTCAGAGCGAAACATTTGAGCTTTGAAACCAATAAACCCATATCACCTCTGCGTCAAGCTGAAGTATCTAAGCACCCAAAGGAACATTTAGACATCCTTTGAACCCATTCACTCATCTCTGTGTCTCAACACACTATTTAATCAAATCATCCTATCCTGCTTACAGTCTGTCAATATCAACTATACATGGTAAAAGCAAACATCAATTAAGGTCAATCAGCATCTAACAACTCAACATGCTAGCAATTAGGCCAGGAGCCATGAATCTCTTTAGCAAAAGTACTAGATTTTTAAAGCAGAGACTGGAGGACTGTTTAGGTAAAGAAGTTATGTAAAACTGGAGGTGTGTCAAATGGTCAAAGAATGGTCAAAGGCAAAGGATTGATTAACAAAATGATAAAACGCATCTGGCTGAGAGGAAAGCTCCCATCGTTGGCCAAGCACAGCAATTTTGTTTTATTAAGAGGCTCTCCTAACACTAATGAAGAACCACACTAAGGTGTCAAGCGAAAGAGTGCTTGGTTGTCTTTAAGATGAACAGCATGTTTACAATGCAGCCAGCGTGTAGTCGGAGCTTGCATGGCGTATGCGCCACCTAGTATTTCCATGTATTTTGCAGAAGGGTCCTCAAACAGAAATTTTTCCACGGCTGATTTCAGGCGGCTGCCACGGATGCCTAAAAACAGCGAGGACCAATATGGCGGTGCCCAGTGCAGATTGGGTGCAAGAACGCACCTGCGGAAATTGGTATACGTTGCACCCATTTTATGCCCAAAACACAGGTGAAACGCATACTAATTTCTACCCCAATGTGTCCAAATAACTTTCGCTGAATGTGGCCCACGGTCAGATCAGGCCCACCATATAAAATGAGTTTGACACCCCTGATGTGGATGAATTACACAATGGCGTGGAGTGGTGCAATGCTAGAGCATGCTTGGTATTCCTAGGTGCAGTGCTACAAAATGGCCACTCACAGTTCCTTCATGCTGTAAGTTCCTATCATATCTTCGGAAGAAGCAATGAATGAAGGTTTGTCACTGTCTTATAGTGAGGGAGGGAAAACTAGGAGGCTGGATCATCCCCCAGCTCTCCCATGCTGTTCTGATACATCTCCGAGCAGCAGACTCACAAACAAAAACATTCTGAGAGGAAGTTGACTATCTGTTTTCAGCTGGAATAGGGAGTGGAAAGAGCTAAGAAGGGCAAAGAGAAATGACACTTCATGGAAAGGAGGAGTGATGCCAAAAAAATGCAACCATGCAATAATGCATCAAATAGCAATGCACATAGAAAAATAGGAGCAGGAATAGGCCATTCAGCCCTTCGAGCCTGCTCTGCCATTCAATATGATCATGGCTGATCCTCTATCTCAATACCATATTCCTGCTCTCTCCCCATACCCCTTGATGCCTTTTGTGTCTAGAAATCTATCTATCGCCTTCTTAAATATATTCAGTGACTTGGCCTCCACAGCCTTCTGTGGTAGAGAACTCCACAGGTTCACCACCCTCTGAGTGAAGAAATTTCTCCTCATCTCAGTCCTAAATGTCCTACCCCGTATCCTGAGACTGTGACCCCTCGTTCTAGAGCCCCCAGCCAGGGGAAACATCCTCCCTGCATCCAGTCTGTCTAGCCCTGTCAGAATTTTATACGTTTCAATGAGATCCCCTCTCATTCTTTGAAACTCTAGTGAATACAGGCCTAGTCGACCCAATCTCTCCTCACACAACAGTCTTGCCATCCCAGGAATCAGTCTGGTGAACCTTCGCTGCACTCCCTCGATGGCAAGTATCTCCTTAGGTAAGGAGACCAAAACTGCACACAGTATTCCAGGTGTGGTCTCACCAAGGCCCCGTATAACTGTAGTAAGACATCCTTGCTCCTGTACTCAAATCCTCTAGCAATGAAGGCCAACATACCATTTGCCTTCCTAACTGCTTGCTGCACCTGCATGTTTGCTTTCAGTGACTGGTGTACAAGGACACCCAGATCCATTTGTACATCAGCATTTCCCAATCTAGCACCATTTAAGTAATACTCTACCTTTCTGTTTTTCCTACCAAAGTGGATAACTTCACATTTATACATGTTATACTGCATCTGCCATGTATTTGCCCACTCAATCAACTTGTCTAAATCACTTGAAGCCTCACAACTCACAACCCCACCTAGTTTCGTGTCGTCAGCAAACTTGGAAATATTACATTTGGTTCCCTCATCCAAATCATTGATATATATTGTGAATAGCTGGGGCCCAAGTACTGATCCCTGCGGTACTCCACTAGTCATCATCTGCCACCCCAAAAAGGACCCATTTATTCCTACACTCTGTTCCCTGTCTGTTAACCAATTTTCAATCCATGCCAGTATATTACCCCCAATCCCATGTGCTTTAATTTTGCACAATAACCTCTTATGTGGGACTTTATCAAAGGCCTTCTGAAAATCCAAATACACCACATCCACTGGTTCTCCCTTATCTATTCTACCAGTTACATCCTCAAAAAACTCCAGTAGGATTGTCAAACACAATTCCCTTTCATAAATCCATGTTGACTTTGTCTAATCCCGTTGATATTTTCTAAGTGTCCTGTTATCACATCCTTTATAATAGACTCTAGCATTTTCCCTACTACTGATGTTAGGCTAACTGGTCTGTAGTTCCCTGTTTTCACTCCCTCCTTTTTTAAATAGTGGGGTTACATTTGCCACCCTCCAATTTGCAGGAACTGTTCCATAATCTATAGAATTTTGGAAGATGACAACCAATGCATCCACTATTTCCATGGCTACCTCTTTTAGTACTCTGGGATGCAAATTATCAGGCCCTGGGGATTTATCAGCTTTCAGTCCCATTAATTTCTCCAGCACTATTTTATTACTAATACTAATTTCCTTTAATTTCTCCTTCTCACCAGACCCTTGGTTCCCTAGCATTTCTGGGAAGTTATTTGTGTCCTCTTCCATGAAGACAAAACCAAAGTATTTGTTTAATTGCTCTTCCATTTCCTTGTTCCCCATTATAAATTCTCCCGTTTCTGACTGTAAGGGACCTACATTTGTCTTCACTAATCTTTTTCTTTTTAAATACTTGTACAAGCTTTTAAAATCCGCTTTTACGTTCCTTGCAAGTTTACTCTCATACTCTATTTTTCCTCCCTTAATCAAACTCTTGGTCCTTTTTTGCTGAATTCTAAACTGCTCCCAATCCTCAGGCTTGCTACTTTTTCTGGCAACTTTATATGACTCCTCTTTGGATCTAATACTATCCTTAATTTCTTTTGTTAGCCATGGCTGGGCCGCTTTTCCTTTTGTGCTTTTGCGCCAGAAAGGAATGTATAACTGTTGTAATTCATGCATTCATTCCTTAAATGTTAGCCATTGCCTATCCACCGTCCTGCCTTTTAATGAAGCTCCCCAATCTATTATAGCCAACTCCCTCCTCATACCATCGTAGTTTCCTTTGTTCAGATTTAGTTCGGATTGGACTTCTTCACTTTTCATCTTAATGAGTTGCAGAATGATGGATGAATTAAGAGAACCTGAAATAAAATAACTTTAAAATGGGGAGATTTTCTGGTTTTCAGAAGCTGCTGACAAAGGATAGAAGAAAGAACTTGCATTTATGTAGCAAGTTTTACGACCTTAGGACATCTAAAAGTGCTTCTCAATGAAGTACTGTTGAAGTGCAGTCACTATTGGAATGTAGGAAATGCGGCAGCCAATTTGTGTACATGAAGGCTGGAATTTTCCGGGTGGTCAGCGGGCGGGATCGGTGGCAGGTCAGGTGGGAAATTTGATTTTTTTTGACAGCTCCGCATCCAATCCGACCTGACCTGAGGCGGGTGGCCCAATTAAACCAATTATTGGGTTGTTGACAGACCCTTAATAATGCTTTTAACTGTACCTTTTAACTTTAACTGCTCGCCCACGCTGCTTGGTGACCATGTCTGTGAACCTGAGGAGGGAGTTGAATGGCCATTGCTCCAGCTGATTACTTGACAGCTTCAAATGTACAGTAAAAGCTCCCATCTGACAGATCACCACATTCCTCAGACACAAATTGTTTCTCAGTCCATTTCCAACACAGATTCTGCAGGCTTTCCACTTTCCACTCTCCATTCACTCTTACCTCATTGGAAGAACTCTCTCACCATTGACAGAATGCTTTTGTCATCTCTACTTCACCTGCCTCTATTCCATTAACATGGGTGCCTTTTATACTGTCTCACCTTGGTCCCCAGAATCTGACCACGATCAGCCCCAAAACCAGCAGCACCAGGCACACCAGCAGCACTAACAACAACACCAACCTTCTCTGCAATCACCTGATGCTGCACAGAATAGAGGGCATCAGCACCTGAGCACATTGCTGCCCAGGACCAGATTTACTTCACGCTGTACACCCTGGTTGCCGCAGTACTCCATCAGTATTGCAATGAAGTGTCAGCCTAGATTATGTGCTCAAGACTCTGGAGTAGGACTTAATAGGACTGATGGTGTGGATGATGATGGTGTGATGAAGGCTCACACATAGGATGGTAGAAACATTTAAAGAGGTGTGGCAAAAATTGTGTTAGCTTTTAAAAAGTTTTGAAATATTTTTTGAGACATATTTGAGTCTTCCCAAATTATACTGGGGCAAAAAAATATATAGCTGGCATGACACAGTGATTGGCATGTAGAAAAAGTGCCAATGCGGTTCACAGAGATATAATCAGACAAAATCGTTTGCTGAGCCAAAGAAGGGGATATTAGGAGGGGAAATGGGTTTTAAGGAGAATCTTAAAGGAGAAGAGGTAGGAACATAGGAACAGGAGGAGGCCATTTAGCCCCTCAAACCTGCTCCGCCATTCAATTAGATCATGGCTGATCTGTGACCTAACTCCATGTACCTGCCTTTGGCCCATATCCCTTAATACCTTTGATTAACAGTAAGCTATGGATCTCCAATTTAAAATTAACAATTGATCTAGCATCAATTGCTGTTTGTGGAAGAGAGTTCCAAACTTCTACCACCCTGTGTGTAGAATGTTTCCTAATTTCACTCCTGAAAGGTCTAGCTCTAATTTTTAGACTATGCCCCCTAGTCCTAGAATCCCCAATCAGTGGAAATAGTTTCTCTCTATCTACCCTATCTGTTCCCCTTAATATCTTGAAAACTTCAATCAGATCACCCCTTAACCTTCTAAATTCTAGGGAATACAACCCTAATTTGTGTAATCTCTCCTCGTAACTTAATCCTTGAAGTCTGGGTGGAGGAGTTTAGAGAGGGAATTTTCGAGTGTGGGACTTGAAGGCTGAAGGCACAGCCACCAGTGGTGAGGTGAAGGGAGGAGGGGATGCATGAGGCCAGAGTCAGAGGAACCCAGAACACCATCTAACAAAGATGGAATTCAATTTATTCAGTCTGTGCAAGTCAGTGGCTCTGATATTATCCCCTACATGACATCAATCCCTGTTGTTATAAAACACTGTATCCTCTGATTCACCCGGAACAAAGCCACAGGAGATCTTCTAGTCATTAAAGAAATATTTTAACTCACACTCAGCCGGGTTTTTGTTGTGCAAATGGTTCTCTAGTGATATCCTGGATTTTGTAAGGCCAAAGAGGAGGCACTCAGCCATAGGTAGTCTCTGTGCAAAAGAAGATCTATCTTTCATTGTGCTTTCTGGATGCATGAACATTACTAATTAAAGCATTTCTGGCTTAATGATAATATATAGTACCTGTACAATTGTGGGATTCGAAATGTTATAAGCCAAAAGGTGCAGCAATACTGCCAGAACTTTCCTAACATTACTGCACAGAACATCACTTGTGTTACTTGATAATAGAGATAACTACAGCAGAAGCCTCATTAGTCATCTGTAAAGAAGTCATACTCAACTAACCAAAGACATTTCAGAATGTGTTAGACCATAATGGGTAACTGGTGGTAAGTTATATACTGCAATCAAAGCGATGAGTTCAGGTGATTTATGCAACGAAATAATGGCTGCAATCTTACCATAAGTTTCAGGTGGCTTATTTATAGTATATTAAACATCTTCCATACACCACACACTTGCTATAAGTTACGTATCTTCCACTCACCATGAGCTAGTATATAAAATAATGTATGCTGAGAGGGAAAGTACAAACTGGAATCTAATCAAGGTATGCAGATAATAAAAATAAATAAAATATGTCTGTACAGCTCTGGAACTAGCCACTGTGAGGTGTGAGATAGTAAGTCATCATGCTCCTAAGAGTGGGGAAATGGCCATTTAAAATTACCATCATTTTTACTAGCATGAATAGTATGTTCAGGGGTCATGTTGGGAGTATAGTTTACGAATGTAATATGAAGTACAGTACAGGAATTTCTATCTTTTTATGGTTTGACAGTAAACTATTGCCAAACTCATGCAATTGAACATAACTTTGTACCAGTGGAGGTTTTAGAATGTCATTGGGATCCCTGTGGTTTGTGAAGCCTTGTGATGTGGTGTTGCTTAGGGATTTGCTGTTTCTAATATGTACGAGAAGTTAAGAAATATATCATAAAACACAGACAAGAGAAGTGGAGAATGAGAAAATGAGGGAAGACGAAAAAAGAAATAAAGGCAGATATTAAGAGAAAAAGGCGGATATGAGAGAGATAAATTAAAAAAGACATCAGTAATAAGCCAGAACAATGAATGAAGGACAGAGGGAGACAGATGACTTCAATAGAATTGAATACCAGGGCATATAATGGGCATCAGATGTGATACTGCCCATTTTGCATCCCTGCCCCAGACGAATATCATCTCCATTGAGTCACTTCATTTGCTGTGTGAATAAGTTGACAATGGTGCCCTAAGACTTAAGATCAGTGTCAGATTGAGCAAAAGATCAAACTTCTAATTGGACTCAATACAAAATGATCTGTTGGACAAGGTGTCAATATAATAGAAATTAAAAATTTAATAGTGATGTTCTGTCATAAATATCACTTGCGTATTTAATAAATTCTATATTCATTTTACTTCTAGACAAGATAGAGCTATCTGGAGGCCGAACATTATATTGTTTGGATTTTACCTATTCTGACATCTTGGCCGGAATTTTGCCGATGCTCCGTGGACGGAATGGGTGGCGAGCCATCTGTTAAATTCAAAATGATTGACTGCGGGTTGGGAACCCACTGTCAAAACGCACACACTGGGCTTCCCGATGTCGGGTCTGCCAGCGCTGAGCAGACCCGACAAGCAGTGGTGGAGGAGGCAATTAAAATAATTAATGGCTTGGTTACAGCCACTTATCCATGGTTTTTTCCCAGCTTTTTGGATTTGACAGGTTGCCCATTGGTTTCCCGCTGTGCCTCGACCTCGTCTGTGAAGCTGAGGCAGGAGGTCACTGACCATTGAGTTGATAGCTTCACAGGTACAGTAAAAGCTCCCACCTTACAGAGATATCTTCCCTCAGCCACAAACTCTTCTTCACTGCATTTCCACGACAGATTCACCATGCTGTAAGTCTTTACACAAGTCTCCATCCAGTCTGACCTCATTACCTCTCTCACCATTGACAGATCGCTTCACCTGCCATCTATTCCATCACCATGGGTGTCCTTTATACTCTCTTACCTTGGTCCTCAGAATCCCACCAAAATCAACCCCAACACCAACATCAGCAGGCACACCAGTAGCACCAGGCACGCCAGCAGCACAAACAACAACACCAACCTTCTCCGCAATCAACTGATGCTGCACAGGACACAGGGCATCAGCACCCGAGCACATTGCTGCCTGGGAGGCCAGGGATGGCCTCACCAGGACCAGATTTACTTCACTTGACGCTGTACACCCTGGCTGCCACATGATGCGCCAGGTTGGCACCACCCCACACCAACACCATAAAGCATTCCTATAATGCCTAAGCCATTCCTTTCACACTCATCACCATTGCAGGGGGTGCTGTTATGTCTCACCGTTCACTGCAACTCACTAAGCCACTTCCAAAGGCGCACACAAATCTGTCCAAGAACACAAAGTGTTGAAAATAAAGGTTTCAATGTTAGACACCGCATTAACAGAAACTTTACATGAACATTGCATAAAACACCCAAGTGCCTACTCTTGTGTGCTGTTAGTTGGTATGAATGCACTAGGATGAGGGTGAGTGTGAGGGGTAGCTTGTGAGATTGGGATGTGATAATGTAGAAAGAGAGGGATGGGTGGTGGCGCAAGGTAAGTTGGTGTGAGTAAGGATGTGCAGGAGTTGGTTAGGAAGGCAGAGTGATGGGGACGTCATGAGAGGCACAGCAGGATGAGGTTGAGTGTGGATTTGTACTAACATTTCGCAATCTATTGAGATCATTGAAACGTTTACGGCACTGCACCCAGGTCCTCCTGACGACATCCCTGCTTGTGCCCACCTGTGCAATGTGCAACCAGGCTGTGTTGATCTCCTGGGGAGGTCTCTTCCGCCCATGGGAAGGGAAGAGGACCTCCCGGTGTGCTGTGACTCCTTCCATAAGCATATGGAGGGAGTCATGGGAGAGCCTGCATTCAGCCCTACACCTCTGTACAGTGCTTGTCGGTGTTTGCAGTACCTCAATGCTGTAGAACACTGACAGCACAAATGTCAAAATAAATTTGGACATGGTCCCTTTAAGGAAACCGGCTGATGATGCGCCATCAAATGACATCACCAGTCCTGCTTCCTCTAATTGGCTAGGAAACTTGCTGGGCTGACTTAACAAGCCCAATCAGGGGAATTTCATTTCAGAGGCTGGGATGGAGACAGCAGCGGGGTCGAGACCCACCACCGACATCGCCCGCCACAGACCCGCCGAGGTTAGTAAAATTGCAGCCATTGAATTTGTGGCAAAAGGAATCTCAATGGAATCCAGCTTCAGTACCCTAGCTCAAATTATGGATCATGCTTAGTTGATTGAGCCTAAACTCTCCAGTTCACAATTTGATATGCAATGAAGATAACCCTGTGATTGGTGTGCTTTTGCTGTAGTAATACCACATTTCTAGCCATAAGGAATCTCAGCAACACATAAACAACAACTTATTCAATAGCAAAATACTGTGGGTGCTGGAAATCTGAAATAACAACAGAATATGCTGGAAAAACTCAGCAGGCCAGGTAGCATCTGTGGAGAGAGAAACAGAGTTAACATTTCAGGTCTGGGACACTTCATCAGAACTGGAAAAAGCTGGAGATGTAACAGATATTAAGCAGGTGCAGAGATGGGGGGGGGGGAAGGAATTGAAGGAATATGCTGTGCTTTTGTAAGAGGCAGGAAAGATAAAATGTTGCAAATAGGAATGGCAGAATCATACAGCATGAAAAATGGGGGCAGGGGTTATAGTTTGAAATTGTTGAACTCAATGTTAGGTCCCGGCAGATTGGAAAACTGCTAATGTAAGACCCTTATTTAAGAAGGGAAGTAGACAAAAAGCTGGAAACTATAGACCAGTTAGCCTAACATCTGTGGTTGGCAAAATGTTGGAGTCCATTATTAAGGAAACAGTAACAGAGCATTTGGATAAACATAATTTAATAGGACAGAGTCAGCATGGTTTTATGAAGGGGAAGTCATGTTTGACAAATTTGCTCGAATTCTTTGAGGACGTAACATACAGGGTGGATAAAGGGGAACCAGTGGATGTAGTGTATTTGGACTTCCAAAAGGCATTTGACAAGGTTCCACACAAAAGATTACTGATCAAGATAAAAAAATCACGGGATTGGGGGTAATATACTGGCATGGGTGGAAGGTTGGCTATCTAACAGAAAACAAAGAGTTGGGATAAATGGTTCGTTCTCGGGCTGGCAATCAGTAACTAGTGGTGTTCCGCAGGGGTCAGTGCTGGGACCCCAACTCTTTACAATCTATATTAACGATTTGGAGGAAGGGACCGAGTGCAACATATCCAAGTTTGCCGACTATACAAAGATGGGAGGGAAAGCAATGAGTGAGGAGGACATAAAAAACCTGCAAAAGGACATAGACAGCCTAAGTGAGTGGGCAGAGATTTGGCAGATGGAATATAATATTGGAAAGTGTGAGGTTCTGCACTTTGGCAGAAAAAATCAAAGAGCAAGTTATTATCTAAATGGAGAGAAACTGCAAAGTGCTACAGTACAAAGGGATCTGGGGGTCCTGGTGCATGAAACACAAAAAGTTAGTATGCAGGTGCAGCAGGTGATCAGGAAGGCCAATGGAATCTTGGCTTTTATTACAAGGGGGATCGAGTATAAAAACAGGGAAGTCTTGCTGCAGTTATACAGGGTATTGGTGAGGCCACACCTGGAATACTGCGTGCAGTTTTGGTTTCCGTATTTAAGAAAAGATATACTTGTTCTCGAGGCGGCTCAGAGAAGGTTCACTCGGTTGATTCCCGAGATGAGGGAGTTGATGTATGAGGAAAGGTTGAGTAGGTTGGGCCTCTACTCATTGGAGCTCAGAAGAATGAGAGGCGATCTTATTGAAACATATAAGATTGTGAGGGGGCTTGATCGGGTGGATGCGGTGAGGATGTTTCCACTGATGGGTGAGACTAGAACTAGGGGGCATAATCTTAGAATAAGGGGCTGCCCTTTCAAAACTGAGATGAGGAGAAACTTCTTCACTCAGAGGGTAGTAAATCTATGGAATTTGCTACCCCAGAGAGCTGTGGAAGCTGCAACATTAAATAAATTTAAAACGGAGATAGACAGTTTCCTAGCAGATAAGGGAATTAGGGGTTACGGGGAGAGGGCAGGGAAGTGGACGTGAGTCTAGATTCGGATCAGCCATGATCCTATTGAATGGCGGAGCAGGCCTGAGGGGCCGTATGGCCTACTCCTGCTCCTACTTCTTAAGAAAATGTTTAGTCCAGAAGGCTGTAAAGAGCCTAATCGAAAGATGAGGTGCTGTTCCTCGAGCTTACGTTAAGCTACATTGGAACAATGTAATAGGTCGAGGACAGAGAGATCAGAGTGGGAATGAAGCGGTGAATTAAAGTGACAGGCGACCGGAAGCTCAGGGTTATCCTTACGGACTGAACGGAGGTGTTCCGCAAAGCGGTCGCCCAATCTGCATTTGGTCTCCCCAATGTAGAGGAGACCGCATCGTGAGCAGCGAATACAGTATACTAGATTGCAAGAAGTACAAGTAAATTGCTGTTTCACCTGGAAGGGGTGTTTGGGGCCCTGGACAGTGGGAAGGGAGGAGGTAAAAGGGCATGTGTTGCATCTCCTGCGCTTGCACGGGAAGGTGCCAAGTGAAGGGGAATGGCTGTTAGGGGTGATTGAGGAGTGGACCAGGGTGTCGCAGAGGGAGCGGTCCCTTCAGAATGCTGAAAGGGGAGGTGAGGGGAAGATGCGTTTGGTGGTGGGATCACGTTGGAGGTGGCAGAAATGGCGGAGGATGATCCGTTGAATGTGAAGGCTAGTGGGGTGAAAGGTGAGGACAAGGGGAACACTATCATGGTTCTGGGAGGGAGGGGAAGGGGTGAGAGCAGAAGTGCGGGAAATGGAACGGACACGGTCAAGGGCCGTGTCAACCACAGTAGAAGGGAATCCTTGGTTGAGGAAAAAGGAAGTCATGTCAGAAGCACTAGTATGAAAGGTGGCAGCGTCAGAACAGACGCGGTGGAGACGGAGAAACTGGGAGAATGGAAGTGGGGTGGGAGGAAGTGTAGTCCAGCTAGCTGTGGGAGTCAGTGGGCTTGTGGATGTTTGTCGAAAGCCGATCGCCAGAAATGGAGATGGGGAAGTCAAGGAAGGGAAGAGAAGAGTCGGAGATGGACCATGTGAAGGTGAGGGAAGGGTGGAAATTGGAAGTAAAGTGAATGAACTTATCTAGTTCAGGGCAAGAGCAGGAAATGGCACGGATACAGTCATCGATGTACCGGAAAAAGAGGTGAGGGAGGGGACCTGAGTAGGACTGGAACAAAGAATGTTCCACATATCCCATGAAAAGACAGGCATAGCTAGGGCCCATGTGGGTTCCCATAGCAACACCTTTAATTTGGAGGAAGTAGTGGAGTCAGAGAAGTTGTTCAATGTGAGAACAAGTTCAGCCAGGTGGTGGATGGGGACTGGTTGGGCCTCTGTTCAAGGAAGAAGCGGAGCACCCTCAGGCCGTCCTGGTGGGGGATGGAGGTGTAGAGGGATTGGACGTCCATAGTGAAAAGGAGTCTGTTGGGGCCAGGAAACTGGAAACTGTTAAAGTGATGGAGGGCGTCGGAAGAGTCGCGAATGTAGGTGGGAAGAGACTGGACAATGGGAGAAAAAAATAGAGTTGAAATAGGAAGAGATAAGTTCCGTGGGGCAAGAACAGGCTGAAACAATGGGTCTACCAGGGCAGTCCTGTTAGTGGATCTTGGGAAGGAGGTAGAAGCGGGCTGTGCGGGGTTGGGGAACTATGAGGTTGGCGGCCACGGGGGGAAGATCTCCAGAGGAGATGAGGTCAGTGACAGTCTTGGAAACAATGGCTTGATGTTCGGTAGTGGGGTCATGATCCAGGTGAAGGTAGGAGTTGGAGTCGGAGAGTTGGCGTTCAGCTTCCGCACGGTAGAGGTCGGTTCTTATTGTTTTACAGGGCTATGGGGAAAGAGCAAAGAAGTGGGATTAATTGGATAGATGTAACAAAGATCCAGCATAGACATGATGGGCTGAATTACCTCCTTCTGTGTTATATCATTCTATGAATCTATGATTCTATTAACTTGCATTCATATTGTGCCTTTTAACATAAAAGTGCTTCAAAGATAGATGGGAGGAAAAACAAATGCTGAGCCATGAAGGAAGAGGTTAGGAGATGTGACCAAAAGCTCAGGGTCAAAGAGATGGTGTTTGAGGAGATTTTTAAAGGACAAGTGGGAGGTGCTGAAGGAAATTAGGGAGGTAATTCCAGAGAGTCAGACCTAGGCTGCTGAAGGCACTGCCACGAATGGTGGGGTGAAGGGAGGAGTGGATGCATAAAAGGCAGAGGAAGAGAATGTTTGGAGTGAATGCAAAGATATGATGAGTTGAGCCCATGAAGGGATTTAAAGATGAAGATGAGGACTTCATATTTAATGTATGGGTGCGGAGGGGGTGGTGGGGAGCTGGGGGTTAGGAAACCCATGTAGGTCATCAAGGATATGGGTGATGAGTGAGTGGGACTTAATATGGGACAGGATGTCTATGGCAGTTTTGGACAAGTTGGAGTTTATCGAGGGTGGATGATGGAAAGCCTGCAAAGAGAATGCTGAAGCATTCAAATCTGGAGGTGATGAAAGCATTTATGAGAGTTTCAGTGATGGAAGGCTTACATGAGGCAAAGGCAGGCATTGTTGCTGAGGTGGAAATAAGTGGTCTTTATCATGGAAAAGGTATGGGGTCTGAAACTGAGCTCAGGGTCAATCAAATAGCATGTCAAGATTAAGAGCTTGAGCGGGGCAGGAAGTGGAATCAGTGGCAAGGGAGCAGAATATGTGGTGGGGGCCAAAGATGATGGCTCCAGTCTTCTTAATATTGAGGTGGAGGAAATTGTGACTTATCCAGAGAAACAGACCTCATTCTTGGATAACCTCTAGAATTGTGTGCTTCTGTTATCCTGCCCAGTTCAATATCCAATTCATTTTTTCACACACACTCCAGACTCCGGTTCAGCACACATCTATCAGATGTTTAATCAGCACATACAGACTGAGGTCTGGAGTCTGTTTGTACTGATTTTGGAGTCTGTATATTGTGACTAAATTCTTCCCTCAGTGAGATGCCAGTATTTCCTATATCACTCAGAAGTAAGTGTTTAGGGCACCGTGCCAGGGATCAGTCCTGTTGGTTTGCATAAAACTGATCCTAACACCAGAAATGAAAAGTGACTTTTGATTTTCATGTTGTTAGTCTATAATAACAACAACTTGCATTTATATAGCGCCTTTAACGTAGTAAAACATCCCAAGGCACTTCACAGGAGCGTAATCAGACAAAGATTGACACCGAGCCAAAGAAGGAGATATTAGGACAGGTGACCAAAAGCTTGGTAAAAGAGGTAGGTTTTATGGAGTGTCTTAAAGGAGGAGAGAGCGAGGGAGAGATTTAGGGAGGGAATTCCAGAACTTAGGGCCTAAAAATGACCTATAGCGTCATGTACTGCACACCTCTGATAATTGCATAGAATCATAGAATCATGGAAATTTACGGCACAGAAGGAGGCCATTCGACCCATCGTATCTGTGCCGGCCGAAAAAGAGCTATCCAGCCTAATCCCACTTTCCAGCTCTTGGTCCATAGCCCTGTAGGTTATGGCACTTCAAAAAACAAAAAGAAAGACTTGCATTTATATAGCGCCTTTCACGACCACCGGACAGCCCACAGCGCTTTACAACCAATGAAGTAACTTTTGAAGTGTAGTCACTGTTGTAATGTAGAAAGTGCACATCCAAGTACTTTTTAAATGTGATGAGGGTTTCTGTCTCTACCACCCTTTCAGGCAGCGAGTTCCAGACCCCCACCACCCTCTGGGTGAAAAAGGTTCTTCTCAACTCCCCTCTAATCCTTCAACCAATTACTTTAAATCTGTGCCCCCTGGTTATTGACCTCTTTGCTAAGGGAAATAGGTTCTTCCTATCCACTCTATCTAGGTCCCTCGTAATTTTATACACCTCAACCAAGTCTCTCCTCAGCCTCCTCTGTTCCAAAGAAAACAACCCCAGCCTATCCAATCTTTCCTCATAGCTAAAATTCTCCAGTCCTGGCAACATCCTTGTAAAAAACAATTGCAGCCAGACTCAAACCTGCAATCTTCTGATAATGCCACACTTAGTACTGAATTCACACACCTTATCCATTATGCCACATGGCCATTACTAAACTGCATCATGGTTGTTTTATATATCTTTTCCTCAAGCTTGCAGAACCATAAATTACAATTCATTGCATCAATCATTGCATTCATTTTCATGTGCACTTAGAAAGTGATCGAAATATTTTATGTACAGTGATGCCTCTTCCTGTAAGTCATAAGAATTTAACACATAGAATGAAAAAAGACTGTTCAACCTATCCACCCTATTCATTTCAAAGGATTCATATCAGTCACACTGTTATGGGCTTGTGCTGCTATTTAAAATTACATTTTGCAATGCTCTCTCCGGGTGCAAACCCTTGCTAAACAGGAGCATGGATCAGAAAATCAGGCATGACAAAATTAATCACTATGTACCAAGTGAGGAGTGGAGCATTGCAAAATTTGCCCTTTAATCTCCAACAGGAAACAAGTTACAATGGGTATTTTTATATTGTGGATTTGAGTGCACCAGGAACTGGATTTGGACAAGCTCATTTGATTGAGGGCCGTAACTGTCAGCAGACAGAAGATACCTTTCTACCATCAGTCTGGATTGTGACTTTGCTTCAGACAGCCTATAATATTGTAACATAGCTCTTTGAAGTAGTCTAGTTTATATCAATTTGATTTTAATTCTGTAGATCAATCATTCATTAAAAAATTTGAATTTCATCATCTATACTCCTTTCAAAAACCAATTATCATTTGTGCTTTATCTATTTCTGTTCATAATACTTCTGACCAAGAGGGAGGGCAAGCCATGTGTTCCCAACAGGTGCCAGTTCTGCTTGGCGAGAGGCCTGGTGTGACTCAGTCTTCGATGTTGCCTCCTTCCTCATAGATAAATATTTCTGTTCTTCCTCCTTTACAGCATGGCTGGAATTGGGAATTCATTGTGTGGTGTAATGGGTGTGAGCCTGTATACTATGTCTCCAAAGCATCACGGTGACACATTATTGTGATACACAAAGAGCGAAAATGGATAAGGAAAAGATAGATTTATACTTGTCAGCGGGCAGACTTTAAGGGCTTTGTGAACATAGTTAGATGTTAGGCTGGGTGAGTTAGCATGTTAGAAGGATATTCTTTGGTTGACAAAATGGCATTTTCACATACGAAAATGATGTATAGGGAAAGACCAGCTAGTTCACCAAGCCTGCCTCCCTGACCCCCATAGGTAATCAAAACTAGTGCAAGAGACCACATTGACCATGATTTATATTACATGGTACTCCACCTATCTTATGTATTCCATGATCTCAGTCTCAGCCAGGAACTGGTCCAGCTCTCTTTTGAAGGCTTGCAGTAAATCCGTATTCACTGCACGAGTTGACAACTCGTTCTATAGGTGCACGATTCTCTGGGAAAAGATAAGACCTCCTGACGTCTAACCTGTTTCTCTTCTTGCTTAACTGATAGGTTATGAAGACCAGGGGTCATGCCTATCTAACTGAAATATCTTTTCAATATGAACAAAATCTAGTCCCTTCATTATTTTAAACTCTATCAGAAATCCTTGAGACCCTATACATTTCTGAAGTAAATAGTCAAAGATATTTAAACCTATATGGGTAACTAAGGTGTAATACCTGGGTGTCAATCTTGTGGCCCTTCTTTGCATCTTTTCTAAAGCCTCTATATCACCCACCATGTGGGGCGACTAAAACTGGACACCGTATTCTAAGTGAAGCCTAACCAAGGTCTTATCAATTTGCAGTCCTGGGCTATCATGGTGTAGGTTCTAAAATCATTTAGTTAACTTTTTCTCCTTAGCGTAGGTCTTCCTGATGCAAGCAGCATTGCTCAGCTGAATGGCTGGACAGGGGATCTATGCCCAGGCTTCTGTCAATGCTACACCTGAGCTGGCTAGATAGAGGTGGGTAAGAGTGACTTAACTCAAGTGGCCATCTGATTTTTGCTTCTTTTGTTTTGTAGGCATGACCAGCCTTCACTTGGTGCTTTACTTGGCAACACCAGCTGAGATCAGAAAAAAACAGTTTGCATTTGTATTGTGTTCCTCGTGTAACAGAACTTCTCAGAACACTTTACCCAGGTGATCATTGAATAGGAAGTTAAGGGACTTGGGATGGTGGAAGAGGATTCATGGTGCTCCTGACTTTCCAGTGATTCGTTTTTGAAGAAATAGGGTTTTAGGAGGCAATTGAAGGCAGGAATAGAGACAGCAAAGGGAAGTGATTTTTGAAAAGGATTCTAGAACCAGCTGTGGCTCAGTGGGTAGCACTCTTTTTGCCTTTGAGTCAGTAGGTTGTGGGTTCAAGTCCCAACTCCAAAGACTTGAGCACAAAAATCTAGGCTGACACTGCAGTGCTGAGGAAGTGAGGCACTGTTGGAGGTGTCATCTTTTGGATGAGACATTAAGCCAAGGCCCTGTCTGCTCTCTCAGGTGGAAATAAAAGATCCCATGGCACTATTTCAAAGATGAGCAGGGTAATTATCCCATGTGTCCTGGCCAATATTTATCCCTCAATCAACATAACAAAAACAGATTATCTGGTCATTATCACATTGGCGTTTGTGAGAGCTTGCTGTGCACAAATTGGCTGCCGCGTTTCCTACATTACAACAGTGACTACACTTCAAAAAGTACATCATTGGCTGTAAATTGCTTTGCGATGTCCTGAGGTCATGAAAGGCACTATTTAAATGCAAGTCTTTTTTTTCTTTTTTTCCTTCTTTCTGGAGGGCCTCCTGGCCCCTGTGGGTAGAGGACCCCTGCATAAAGCTGGAGTGCTGCGTGCAAGACCCTGGGTGCCCTTTCCCTGGCTTGTTGAGCCATTTGTATTAGTGCTGAAGCACTTTTACCATTTTTTTTATGTGCAGATGGCAGTTCAGATTTAAGAGCTGAAGATTGCCATTTTGGAATTATTTTTAATTTTTTTCAGAAGGCAGTTGAGCGCTAAGGGCTAAAGACTGCCTATTTTAAAATTATTTTTATTTTTTTCATTTTAGAAGGCAGTGCCTCTTTAAGGACTCAAGACTGCTTTCTAAAATGACAGGCTAGCTTTAAGACAACACAGCCTCGCTCCAGGGACGCTATGGCCACGCTACATTGGGCCTCCTGCTGAGAGTACCAACAGAAACAGCACGTGCACAGTAGGTTCTGCGCTCTGATCATTTAAATCAACAGGCACCACCAAAAGTACGGTGCTGCCTGCGCTCTTTTTATGGGCGGGAGTTAATCTCGCCCCGCGGTGGCACCGGCCGTTTTGCTGCGTTATCGAATTTCTAGGCCATAGAGAGCAATCTAAATAAGATATGACTGATGTACAGAAGAGTAAGATACAGTTAAATATAACAAATCATGTAAAAGTAGAAACTGACATAAAAAGGCATAATGTTGAGTTTGATTGCACAATTATGGAAAGAGACTCTGACAAACAATCAGATTAGAAATTTCAGTCTCGTTCCATATTTTTACTAAGGCAGGTGAAGGATCGTTTGGAAAATAACTACTGTGAAGAAAGTACTTGAATTATTATAGCACTGTAGCACCTTTCAGGTGTTGCAAAACACTTTGCATACAATGAATTACTTGTAAGTGCAGTTATTGTTGTCATGGAGATGAATGTGGCAGATGCTGCTCCTGTTTATCAGGCTCAAAATGGGTGCCTAAGCATCCAGTATGGCGGGTGGATAGGATAATGCCCACCAGTGCCCTCCAACACTGACCTTGGGTCAGCGGGACAGCAGCTCATTTGACGCAGGGAAGGCAAGTGCCACTGGAGGTGCTTCTTTGGTGTCCCCCCTGCCCCTGTGCCTGGAAACCTGGGTGATTGTTTGTCTGTTGATGGGGAGAGATTCTGCAGCTCCCCGAAACCCTGCTTGGGCAAGAGGTTGATACAGGAGATTTTTTTTTTTAATTGTGCTCCTCGGCGGTCCTGGACCTCAAAGATAGAGCCCAGATGGAAGTTATAGGGGTCTCTCGGTATAACTGGATCTCCCCTGTTTCCCTGGGGGTTCTAAGGAGGGAGACCAGTAGAACCCCCGTGGAATTTTGGGGCCAACATAATAATCAAGATCACTGATTTATGGTTTCCACATAAATATGGACATTATCACATCATTCAAACCCAAAATTGCCGTTAATGCTTTCAGAATTCTGAGCAGTAGAAATGCTTAATCATGGGGAATGAATAAGGTTTGACCTTATTCAGTCCCCATTAGTCAGCAGCAGTGTTAATATATCAAGCATTATACAGAACAACAAAAAATCCTCTCACACAGCTTGAACAATGCCATTGGAGATCCTTTTGTATACATATGTAACTTTACTGATTTGTAAAATTCACTGATTATACAATTCTGCATGTACAGCCTGTCTTTCAAATGTTGTGGTTCCATAACTGGCTGTAGAGCGTGATTTTGGGGATGTCGTCTTTCTTCACACATTCCTTAAGTATCTATCTGGTTATTGATCTATTCATCTTTCTCTCACTATGCCTCTATTGCTTTTTTTAAATTTATAGTTGCTTTCTCCTTCTCAAAGAATTTTATTTTTGATCATATTTTAGTTTTCTTTATGGAACACTTAATAAACGTGGATTAACAACTTTTACCCAATGTGTAATGATCGTAAATTGAACAGTTCAAACGTGCCTAAATCTGTTAATTTGTTGACGCGTGTGGTTTCTGTTTTCACAGCTAAGGCAATTAAATGCTGTTCTAAGGTGCGACTTTGAGTGGGAATGGTTTAGCACATCCTCCTGATCAAAAGTATGATGTTCACTGAGAAAACCAACACTACTGTCACTCAGAAGCCTGGGCAGAAGAAGACAAGGCCTCAGGGTCTTCCATCTCCAGCTCTTTGTTGTGCCTGCGGCCTCTGCATCATGTTGGCAGGGATCAACATCACTCTCGTGGGAGCCTTTGCCTTTGGCACCTTCTTGCCGGTGAACAATCCCCCCATCATCATTGGGCCCATCTTGCTGGTGGTTGCTTTCACCTTCTTTGCGGCCTGCTGCATCTGCAGTCGGAGACCCCCAGCCCATGGCCAAAGGAAGTCCAAACCTGGCTCCAATATTGGCATCATCAAACCTGGTCATGCCACATTTGAGATTGAGACCAGTGAGCACACAGTGCAAGACACGACTGCAGTTCAGCTCAGCCCCACAAACTCACCAGTGTCTTCTAAGAAATCTACCCCCGTCCATGAAAACTCGAAGGCATGTAAACTCTTTACAATGGACAGCAACAACCCTGGAGCTAAGTATACAGCTGGCGCTGAGGCGATACAACTGAACCTACCCCGGGATTTGGGCTCATCCTCATAGAACTGGCCAGAGCTCTGAGTGCAAAACTACCCTCACTATATGATGTCATGGCTAAGTCTCTTGAACCTTTCACCAGCAGAAACCCGTATTTAAGTTTGAACAACCTACGCTCCAGACTGTATCAACCTACCTTTCCGTCTGAACTGCAGTCATCTTCATTTTTAAAATTGAATTTATTTAAACAGCGACATTTTAATGTCTCCAGCTGTTTTCTGAGAGCGAAATGCACATACCATGCGAAAACCAGAAATGATTCAGTAAGAATTTTTTTTTTAAGCAGAACTGTGAAATTTGAAAATGAAAACTAAAACATCTGACTATAACTTCACCAAGCCCCAAGTCACGAGACTGTCGCAAGCATCTGTGCAAATTACAAGTGACCTGGTGAAAAGGTCTAATTTGATTGGTTGAGGAGTGTACAGACCATAAACTATGTATGCCAAAAATACAGATTTTTGTCACCAGATGTGCATTTTTCTACCCCTACCCTCCAAAAATAATTTGGGACAAAGTACAAGAACTGTTTATTTTAATTCAGATATAACTGATTTAATAGAGCATTGTAAGCAAATTAACTTTGTAAACAGAGATACATATTTTGGCAAAACCCTCGTCCTTCTGTATGCTTCAGTACTCATTTTGAAACCCATTCATTGGTTTATGTACTTCATGAATGCCCTCGCAGTGCTGAAGTGATTAAACTGCTGGACCAAGGAAGCAAACAATAAGAGGAATGGAGCAGGGGGAATGTGACGATAAGTTTGCTTTATTCATCTTTCCTCTTTATTAGCTATGGATAATAAAAACAGTTGGAGTTCTTTAATGGAAGCATCCTGAGGGGATGGGAACTTGATGTTGATTGTCTACATTAATAACTGTGATATAAACAATGCTGCAAAGTAATTGGAAAGGGATAGAAAGAGAAATATTAAGCACCAGCCAGTGCCAATCAGCCTTTAACTTATAATTATGAATTGCATATTTATTATTGAAGGGATGTGGGGTTGTAAAAATGCCGAGAGGTTTTGTTTGGTTTGGTTAACTACTTCTCTAGGCAATCTTTCCAATCTGTCATTGTATAAGACATATTATCCATTGTATGTCAACACAAAAACAATTTCAAATAAATGTTTTCTTGTATCTGTAAAGCACAGCTAGACATAAATTATTTGTGTAAAAAGGCAAGATGGGCTGAGTGGGAGGACCCGATTACAATCTCAATTGTTTACATTTGCCGAGATACAGTAAGTAACAATACTACTTTGAAAAGAATTTGTTAATAATGGAAAAACCAGAGGCCAGTAATACAGTGTGCTCTTCTCAACTGAGAGCTGGAGTATAAGAGGGCAGTGCTACTGCTTATAGCCCATTCACTAACAATGGGAGTGCCAGAAACCCAAAGATAGTGGGGCATAGTTGATAAACTTGGGCATACTGGAGTGTGAGGCACAGTGCATTGAAGAAAATAACACATGCAAACTACTATTGGAATGTAAGTGTGACGGGGCAGTTATACAGTGTACAACCCAGGGCTGTGAACACAAATGGTCTCATGCAGGAGATTGTGATTTCTTGCCTTATCTGAGGGTCATGAAAAAAAGCAGAGAAAGGCAGGATAAAGATGTAAATAATTATTTTATTTTTTTTATGATTGAGAGACCAAGGGAAGGGTCAAGACCTGTAGTACAGGACACGGCCAAGGGTTGAAGAGTAAATTAGAGTGGTGATTAGTTTGGATCTTAATAATCTGAAGATGTAGGAAAAAGGAAATACTGAAGGAGCACCACAGTTTTAAAGTCATGATAAAGAAAGAATTAGTTTAGAAGATGGTCCAATCAATCTTGCTTTTAACATAGTGGGGATGTTGAGAGGAAGAAGGGTGTAGGACAGAATATTTGGAACTCAGAAGAAACAAAAGAGCATCAATCATAGCAGTATTGATAAAATTAAATAAGAAAGTTTATGACTGAGAGAGGTTGAAGGCTATAGGTGACGAGGATCGCAAGACCTAGACAGGCTTTCTCTTGTATCCAGTCCAGTGCTTGTAATTTCCACAAGGGTTCTCCCATGTAACTGAGGTATCCTTCCGCTGACCCCAAAAAACCTAAGCAGAGTCAGCACTGGAGGTCACTGATGGGTGCAATCCCACATTAGCCACTCCAGTTGTGTCTTGAGGTATTGTAAGGTGTTTGGTTTCCTTGTGCTTACAAGGGTTCTTTGACTCTGGGTTTTACAGGAACAAAATGGTAGACGACACAAAGGTTTAGGTTCAACCCAAAACTGTTAGGGGGAGAAATTCAGTTGTCTGCGCATCCCGTTAGTGCCTTAAGAGGGCGCTAATGGGGCGCAAAGCAACTAGCGTCCGGGCGCGGCGATGTTTGCGCGGCTCGCAAAATTAACTAGACATTTTGCGGTGGCGCTAAACACTGCCGCCACGATCTCCTGCGCCAGCAGATTGTGATGTCAGTCGAGTGCGCAACGCCCCGGTAGTGCCCCAGACCGGATATTGAATGGTGCCCCCTGCCTTACTGCCTGCCGCTAGCAATGACAGGTTGAGGGGAGCGTTTTGCAGTCAGGAAGGGACTGGGGGAGTGCTATTTAAAGGCGACTGCTTCCTGCTTTTTTTTGTTGGTGACATTTTTGCACCACGCATTCTGAGAGAGAGAGACTTCTGGAGAGATTCAACGCTGTGTGAAGGAGTTTTGGGTACTGAGCAGCACTTTGCAGGTTCATTTTAATTTGCCCTTCCTTGTATCGATTTAGAAGAGACTGTGGGGGCTGCACTCTGAGCTCTTTCCATGGGTCTCTCCATTGTTCTTTCCAGCAGATTTGACGTACAGGTCTCTCCAGGCTGAGATTCAAGGCTGCAATGAGCAGGATGTGGATGGAGAGCAAGATCGACCCTCCCCTTTAAGATAAAAACAGAAAATGCTGGAGAAACTCAGCAGATCAAGCAGCATCTGTGAAGAGAGAAACAGAGCTAACGTTTCAGGTCGATGACCATTCGTCAGAACTCCCCTTTAAGAATTGGCCGGTGCCAGTGTGTCTGTGTTCCATTGCTGACTGACATCACATGAGCTTCACCAGCGCTGTGAGGTAGCGCCTCGCTCCTTGGCCTTTGCACCTTAAGACAGGTGTGAAGCGCCTGATTTAGTGCTCCAATCACCTCCAGGGGTGATAAAAGCCAAGTTTGCCGTTGGAGGTCATAATTAGTGCCAGGCGCTAAACTTTGCGCACGGCCGATAATAGCGCCCCAAATGGGGCGATACTGAATTTTTCCCCCTTAGTTTATTAAAACCAACAAAACACAGACAAAAACCTGCTGAGATTTAGCTGAAACTTACAATCACCCATACGGCCGATCATTACTGTTGTGGATTGGAGGCCTGGATCAGAGATGACCTGTCCCCGTTCTCCTTTATCTGACTGCAGCTGACACAGCGCAAACCCCTTGTAGAGTCAATCTGATACTTACAATCACTCATCCGGCTGGTCGTGGCTGACATCGATTGCAGGCTGGGAGCTGGAGATGACCATCTTCCCTTCCTTCTTACACCTGGCAGTTGCTGTAGTCAGAGCTAGCTTCTGAGAGAGAGAGCTTCCCAGCGAGAGAGCTTCCGAGCGAAAGAGAGAGAGAGCTGTGGATGTGGTTCCTTCTTATAGTTCTTTTAATCACCTGGCCCCATGCTGGGCCTCCCCCAACCAGTTTCGGTTGTCGGTTTGCTGAACTGTCTGACATTCACACCTCATCAACCTGTAATTCAATCACCGGAGGTGTACAGAGTTGTGAGATCGAAGATAAATCCTTATTTCCCCTCCTGCTTTTTGTAACACATATTCAATGTGATTTCTATTACTATAGCAAAATACTGCAGATGCTGGAAATCCGAAATAACAACAGAAAACACTGGAAAAACTCAGCAGGCCAGGCAGCATCCATGGAGAGAGAAACAGAGTTAACGTTTCAGGTCGATTACCCTTCGTCAGAACTGGAAAAAAGCAGAAAAAGGGGGAGGCGATGAAAGAACAAAAGGAAAGGTCAGTGATAGGATAGAAAGCAGGAGAGATTAAGAGACATTGAGTGACATTAAGAGATATTCAAGGCAAGAGTCAATCTGATACTTACAATCACTCATCCGGCTGGTCGTGGTAATGGGACAGGTTAAGGAATAAAGGATGGCTCTAGATGAAGTGTGAATTACTCTGGCAGAATGAAGGACAGCTGCCATGTGGGAGGGAAGAAAAAAAGGGGCCAAACAAAAAGTGTGGATAAAAAAAAAGAAAATATACAGGAAACTTTGTGATATCCGGCACCGACGGGGCCGGCGTGTTGCCGATCTATCAAAACTGCCGGACATACAAAGTTAATGTTGAAGCATATGGAGGTTTTCATCTCCGTATCTGACAACAGCTTCTAAAGAGTCGGCTGCAGCTGCAAGCATCTCTAGCTGAAGTTGTTGCTATAGCTACAGACCTTGCAGTGCCTGACTGGGGGAAAAAAAAAGAACTAAATCTAAAAAAACTTATAGAAAACGGCTCCTGATTTTTGCCGTTAGATCGAGTATTCCGGACATACAACCTCCGGATAAATCAAAGTTTCCTGTATATATATATGTGATAGGGGCCGAGGTTATGATCTGAAATTGTTGAACTCTATGTTGAGTCCAGAGGGCTGTAGAGTGCCTAATGAAAAGATAAGGTGCTGTTCCTCGAGCTTACGCTGAGCTTCCGTGGAACAATGCAAGAGGCCGAGGATGGTGAGGTCTGAGTGGGATTGGAGCGGTGAATTAAAGTAACAGGCCACCGGGAGCTCAGGGTCCCCCTTACGGACTGAACGGAGGTGTTCTGCAAAGCGGTCACCCAATCTGCATTTGGTCTCCCCAAAGTAGAGGTGACCACATCGTGAGCAGCGAATACAGTATACTAAATTGCAAGAAGTACAAGTAAATCGCTGTTTTACCTGGAAGGGGTGTTTGGGGCCCTGGACAGTGGGAAGGGGGGAGGTATAAGGGCATGTGTTGCATCTCCTGTGCTTGCACGGGAAGGTGCCGGGCGAAGGGGAAGGGTGCTGGGGGTGATAGAGGAGTGGACTAGGGTGTCTGGGAGAGAGCGGTCCCTACGGAATGCTGAAAGGGGAGGTGAGGGGAAGATGCGTTTGGTGGTGGGATCACGCTGGAGGTGGCGGAAATGGCGGAGGATGATCGGTTGAATGTGGAGACTGGTGGGGTGAAAGGTGAGGACAAGGGGAACTCTATCGTGGTTCCGGGAGGGAGGGGCAGGGGTGAGGGCAGAAGTGCGGGAGATAGAACGGACACGGTCGGCTGATGGGTGGTTGGCTGATTGACTTGTGTATCTTCCATTGATGTCAGGAAGTCGATCGAGACCCCCATTGTTTCAGTTAAACTCAGAGCATTGTCCAGATGTTAATTTTTCCCATCGAAACCAATCATGATTCAAGGCCTCACAGTTCAATGTCAATGTCCTTTTCAGAGTTAATCATGAGTCAAAGCTTTCATTGTCCAGTATCAATGTGTTCTCCAAGAACTGCAGACTTTGATGACTGGCACTTTTTCTGTGCCTCGAAGTTCAACTGTTTCATGCCCTTACCACTGGGCCAAACAGGCTTTCAGCATTTTGACAGGTTTTTAAAAAAAATCTACAGAATTTTGGCCTCAAGAATTTAACTGCCCCATACAACATTAAAGGCGCTATATAAATGCAAATTGTTGTTGTTGTTGAAGGACATAGAGGAGGTCAAGATGTATCAATTCAGCCATTGAACTGCAGGAGGATGAGAGACTGTGAACATTTGCCATTTAGCCATCCCTTGTGGCAGTTGCAGCTTACTACTGAAGAGATCGCAAAGTCTCTGTTTGAAGAATGGACTCAGTCGAGAATATTTTTGTGGAATTTATGGGCTGAGGGTGTTTTCCCTGTGGTGGGATCGCCCTGTGCAAATGTGTGGGGGACTGGTTTGTTAAAACTCCAGAGAACACATGGCAGTTGGCTGTGACAGAAGAACTGTCAGTCATCCAGAATGTATGGGTTCGCCCGACTGTCCTGGAAAAAGGAAGGGGGCCATTGAACTTGATTAGAAAGGCCACTCTCATATGCAAAAGCACTTCTCACCTCCATCTCAGAAGAGAAGCAGAACAATGAACCCACTGGCCTCAGCCAGCCGAAAAGGAGCCAGTTTTTTCCCAACACAAAGACCGAAAGATATGTCCCAGACTTAGGGACATTAATCCAATACTCATGGGTCCGAGGATGACCCATCTCTGATTAAGCACCGGAGTGCTTAGAAACAAAAGGATTTTAAAGATCGGCGGGAAAGATAGGGGCAGCCAGACTCTTGTAAAAGATAAATTCTTTTCCACCATTCTTTCTCTCTCTCTTGCTTCCTCGTTCCACTAAGATCGACTTAACAAGAAGTACCAGAGGAAGAAGTCGCTGAGCGAAGCGATCGAGCCAAGCCGGTAACCAAATATCCCAGGCAAGCTGGGTGAGTTGTAAGGGGCTCAGGGTTTTTCTCAGAAGTGAAGCTTTTGGGCTATTCTGGGGTGGGAGCTTCGTTTGGTTCAGCCAGGCGAAGGGGTTTATGCGACTGGGTAATTCGTTGATAGGGGTGGAATTATAGTCCACCATAGCAACAAGGGAATTACTGCTTGTTATAGTCCCCAGTTTTGTACTGTATGTATGTTGATTGTAATCTGGATTTTATTATCCACAGAGACAGTGATTTCGTTTAGTAGTGCATGTTTTAGCCAGTGTATGTTGGACCAAATAAATACAAGTTTGATTTTTCACCGAAGCATTCCTGTCCGTGACTTATTTCATTTACACTCTGAATAATAATTCCCGGGTATAGAACTTTCATAAGACGGGGCGATTCGAACCGTCTGTCTAGCAATTGGGCTAGGATCAAAAACCGCTTACACTACTTTTAGCTACATTTATGTTTGAGTAGAAGTGGGTGCCTCAGGAATATGCAACTGGGAGACACTCGTGCACTTCCACTAACAAGAGGAGTATGGAAGAGCAGCGACACTGCCTATAAATCAAATCAAATCAAATCAAATCAACTTTTTATTGTCATTGTTAGTGCACAAGTGCAGTACAACGAAATGTAGGCTTGCGGCTCCCGAGAGTGTACAATTTGGATTAGGACACTTAAACATTTCAACATACATTTGTACATATATATTAGCATAAATATGACCATAATAAAGTGCATCGGCAGATGTGCAGGCTTTAGTGTTTATTTGTGGAGTTCAGTAGGATGACAGCCCTGGGAAAGAAGCTGTTCCTAAATCTGGTCGTACGGGTGCGAATGCATCTGTAGCGTCTTCCAGATGGTAGGAGGGCAAACAGACTGTGGCTGGGGTGGGTAGGGTCTTTGATGATGGACCGTGCCCTCCGTAGGCAGCGTTTCTGATATATATGTTCTATGGTCGGTAGCCGGGTGCCGGTAAAGCGTTGGGCAGTTTTGACTACCCGCTGCAGGGCTTTCCGGTCCTTGTCCACCTTGAATTCAACAATGAAAAAGAGGGCAATAATATTTTGTAAAATACATCCTCTGATACAGTTCGATGTCTCAAAATCAGGATAATTGTTATATAAACACTGCTAAGTGAAGAATCCCACAAAAATGACGGGAAGGAAGTTTTGTGGTTTTCAGAAAGGACATAAATCATTAAAGTAAAAGGCCTAGAAATTCAGTATCGCCACGTTTGGGGCGCTACAGCCGAGCGTTCGCTAAATTTAGCACCCGGCGCATCTTAGCATCACCTTCGCCGAAATTGAGTTGCATCGCCCCAAGAGGTTGCTGTTGCGCTAAAGCAGGCGGTGCACGACTATCATAAGGCGCTAAGCCGGCAAGCCGAGGCGCTACCACCGAGGGTGGGCACAGCGCAGGTGCGGCGAGTTATCGATTGCAGGCAGACACGCTGGCGCCGGTCAGCTCTTAAAGGGGGAGGGTCGATTTGGTTTGCAGCCACGCCCTGCACACTGGAGCCCTGATTCTAGGCCTGGACAGACCTGCTTCGACAATGTTACGCCCACGACCATGGAGAAGACCAGGGAACGAGTGCAGCGCTTCAGTGAGGGTGCCCTGAAGGTTCTGGTTGGTGCAGTGGAGCGCAGGCGACCTATCCTCTTTCCTGACAGTGGCAGGAGGCTGCTGCCCAGCGCATATAGAAAAGCTTGGAGGGAGGTGGCACACAGAGTGACCTCCAGCAGCATGGTCCCTAAGACACCAACGCAATGCAGGAAGAAGTTCAACGACCTCACTCGGGTTGTCAGGGTGAGTACCCTTTCCAGTATCCTCTTCATCCCTACATGTGCACCTCACTTTATGGCCAAAGGGTCCTGAAAGCCCCAATGCCCAGCCCTCATCCAACACCTATGCGACTCTCATGAAAATCACATGCACATTCACCACTTGACACACTGTCAGGGCTATTCCACCATGGGAGGCAGTGCAGACAAGATCAGGGCTTGACACTGTCAGGGTTATTCCACCATGGGAGGCAGTGCAGGCAAGATCAGGGCTTGACAATGTCAGGGCTATTCCACCATGGGAGGCAGTGCAGGCAAGATCAGGGCTTCACACTGTCAGGGCTATTCCACCATGGGAGGCAGTGCAGGCAAGATCAGGGCTTCACACTGTACTCAGAGCCCGTCCTTTCTCTTGCAGGGTAAGCTGGCCCACAATAGGAGGCAGCAGCAACGGACCGGGGGAGGCCGCCCTAAGCTTAAAGACCTCAGCGACCTGGAGCAGTGAGTGGAGCGGATTATGGCAGGCCGGCGGATTGGCCCTGTCGCCACTGGAGATGCCAACCCCATTCTGGACAGCAATGGTAAGGTCATCACCTTTTTGACCTCTCTCTTTCCACTTGTGCCTCACACCAGCATCCTTTGCCACTCTCGAACCAATGCACTCATGCCTCCCTCGCTGCCGCCCTTTCCTCATACTAAAGCAACTCTTGTGCCTCCCTGCTTTCAGATGCTGATTCGCCAGGTGAGGAGGCAGGCCCTCAAGCTGGCACTGTGAGTGAATTGGAAGGCGAGGAGGAGGAAGAGGAAGCCGGACCATCAGTGCCACCCTCAGCCGAGGCAGCCCATGGCCATGATGGGGACACGTCTTCCCTGGAGGGGAACAGGGGGAAGGGTCTGAGGAGGGTGAAGCTCCGTGGCCCAGCGGGCTGCAGCAAAGCGGGAGGGGTAGGGAAGCTCGGCGGCCTTCTCCCCGGAGGGTGAGTGTGGCCTCCAGTCCTGCTACAGTGAGCGCAGAGGAGGTGCGGCTCCTTGGTAAAATGGGCGCCCAGGCTGAGCGCAGGCACATTGAGCTCATGGCTGCAGTGGCAAGGATGCCTGACTGCATAGGGTCACTGGCAAGGAGTGTGCAGGAATTCGGGGCAGCACAGGCCAGAAGTCTGCAGGACTTGAGCAGCACAGGCCAGGAGTCAGCAGGACATCGCTGCATCACAGGCCAGGAGTCAGCAGGACATCGCTGCACACATGCGGCTTCCAGCCAAGTGCTTAGTCGTGCCATGCAGTCACTGGCTGGTCTGATGCAGACACAGATCAGGGCCACATGAGCACTAACTGCTGCCACCCTCGCTGGATCAGCCAGGAATCGCCGGGGCCCTCGTCGCGCCGCAGCAGTCCAGCAGTCTGTGCTTCAGCAGATTGCTGCGTATGCTTCAGTGCTGGCCCGTGCGAGTGCCAGTGTGTCGTCTGACCAGGGAGTGCCTGTGCTCTGTCAGGTTGGCAGCATTCCTGCTGCCAACACTGTCACTCCTCCACTGCAGCTACCACCACCCGTAGGACAGACTGCTGCTGCCCAAGCAGAGTTGGAGCAGTCAGCAGCCGGGCCCTCCAGGCCCAGAGCTGGTCCAGGCCGTCCCCCAAGGGCATCTGTCGACTCATTATCTGACACTCAGCAGCCTTCCCCCAGCCTTGCTGCAGCCACTGGGGTCCCATTGCGGAGGAGCTGCAGGGCGGGAAGGGGCCAATCTCGCAAGCGAGGCAGATCACCCTTGCAGGCCAAAAAGTAGGAGGTGTGGCAAAATGTTGTGAATGTCACTGAAGGCCGAGGATGTTGTGTTTTTTTCTCTGAAGGCCGAGGATGTTGTGTTTTTTTCTCTGAAGGCCGAGGATGTTGTGTTTGTTTTTTATGAAGGCCGAGGATCATGGGCATTTTTGTTTAACTGTTTTGTTCATTGTCTCCAGGTTGTGAGAGCCAGTTATGTGTCTGACTGTTTTTTTTGGGGTTTCTCTGTATTTGTTTGTCATGCGGGAAGGGCACAGAGTTTGTTAAATAAAAAATTGTCTTTATTCAGATTGTGCATGTTTCCACTTTGAACTATTTGTTGCCTTGACCGCCTCAGGGTTTGCGGAGCGGCTCCATTCATGTTCTTTCAATGGCACAAGCCATTCCCTGAGAGGGGGCCTAGAACCGACTTGCAATAAGCCGCTGACGGACGGCCCTTGCACTTTGTGCCTCCCTCCCGTCTTGGTGCTCCTCCTCCTCCTCCTCCTCCTCCTCTGGTGGCTGAGTCCTGAGGATAGCCAGGTTGTGCAGCATGCAGCACACTACAACGAAATGGGAGACTCGCTCAGGCGAGTACTGTAGGGCTCCCCCACAATGGTCCAGGCAGCGGAACCGTTGCTTCAGCACGCCTATTGTGTGCTCAATGATATTCCTGGTCGCTTGATGGCTGTCATTGTATCGTTCTTCAGCAGGGGTGGTGGGCGCATGGAGCGGGGTCATCTGCCAGGTACACAAAGGATAGCCCTTGTCCCCGAGAAGCCAGCCTCCTGGGTGAGCCGGGGCTTCGAAAATGTCTGCCACAGAAGTCTGGCGCAGGATGAAGGCGTCGTGGCTGCTGCCTGGAAAGTGGGCATTGACAGCTCGTATGAGCTGCCTGTGGTCACACACCAACTGCACGTTCAGCGAATGGTACCCCTTCCGGTTGCGGTAATCCTTGGCATTCTCTAGAGGTGTCCGCAAAGCCACATGCGTGCAGTCAATGGCGCCCTGGACCATGGGGAAGCCCGCTATTCTCGCAAATCCCATTGCATGCTCTTGCTGCTTGTCCAGGGTCATGGGGAAGGAAATGTAATGACGTCTCCTTCTGATGCACCGCGAACTGGGAGACATTGGCAATGTCCCCAGTAGCGGATTGGAAGGAGCCAGTGGCATAGAAGTTGAGAGCCACTGTCACCTTCAAACGTCCTGCTCCTCAGCTGAGGCTGCAGATCTCTCTGAAGCAGGTGGCAGATCTCAGTGACCACCTCCCTTCTGAATCGAAGCCTCCGAATGCACTGCTCCTCAGACATGTTGAGGTAGGAGAAGTGCTGGCGGTATACCCTGGGTGGGTAAGGCCTCCTGTGCTGATGCCTGTTGGCCCTTCTCCGTCTGGCCATGATTGGCACTCTCTCTCGGCGTCTCTGAGCCCTTTCAATGCAATGGAGAAACCCAATGCTTCCACCCATTGCAGCCCCCATTATATGTGGCTACTCAAAGCTATGGCACTGAAAAATCAATCCAACTGCAAAGCTCTGGCCTGAAGCCAGAAGTACTTGTGTGAGCGCTGAGTCAAAGCAGAAAGCTCTCTCCCTTTGTCTCTTTCCAAATCTCTCTCTCTCACACAGAAGGAGTGGTACAAAATGGCTACCACAAAGAATGCAGGAAGAGTCCCCTTTAAATAGCGCCCCCCCCAGCCCCACAGTGACTGGGAACCATTCCACTCAACCAGTCGCTGCGAGCGCCAGGCGGAAAGAAGGGGGGCGCCACTGAAGTTCCGGTTCGGGGCGCACCAAGGGCGTTGCACCATGAAATGACGTCAGGATCTGCACGCGCAGCTGAGTGGGCGTTGCGGTTTTGCGCCGCCGCTAAGTCTTCACTCAAGTTCGCGAGAGGCGCAGATCGCGCCGCGCCCGGGTGCTAGCCGCTTCGCGCCCCACTTATCGCCCTCTTAAGGCACTAGGGGCTGGCGCTACCAACTGAATTTCTAGGCCAAAGTGTCTGGGGCAAACTTCCCCTTCAGTGGGAGCCATAAACGGGGTGCAAATGGCTTTTCGTCCCCCCTGAGGTGATAATTGCATCTCCTGTGAAATTCCACGGGAGGTTAGCAGTGGCACTACTAGGTATCGCCCCAATCTTCTGTGCCCGGAGATCATAATGTCATATCTGGGCTCAGTGCCCCGGTAGCGCCTTGGGAGAAACATTCGCGCTCGCGCCCCGCAGCAGCACTGGGCGATGTTACCGACCGCTGCAGGGGACCGAACAGTGAGGCTGGCTGCTCGCGGGGCACAACTTAAAGGCGCGTGTGGGCGGCCGGCCAAAAAAAAGGTGATTTAAAAAAAAAAAAATTTCGGCCACCGGTGGCGGCATCCGTGCCGCGATCGCTCAGCCCGGCACTCCCACTCCCCGGTGGCCCAAAATTCTACAATGAAACCTGCAGAGCTCGTAGCGTGGAGCACTCGTGGTGCTGCTGAGTATTTCGCCCCGGATCCGGACATTACCCGCCCCTTGCGCTCCAGGAGGCAAGTGGAGCACTTGATTTAGCGCTCCACTGCCGTCTTGCGCCTGGCACTAACTTTCCAAACATTTTTCACTTAGCACCCCAAACGGCCCTCATGGGGAATTTCTCCCCTCGTACATTTTTTAATATTTTGCAATGCGAGTTCTCATTCATGTAATGCTTTCAGGAGAGGTTGATATGACTCTGGTTGGCTTTACACCTTCATCTAATCCGTAAAACATTCAAACTCTTTTTAACCACCCAAAACACTCCTGCAGGTTTAATGGCATAGACTGGCGAAAATATGATAATCTTTCTCAGCGTGCACTTCATGCTGCTGAAGTGAACCAAAGCTGACTATTAGAGAATGATACAAATTACTATGGTAATAAGAAGATAATAAGTAGATCAAGTAATGATACTAAGGGAAATAATTTATGAAAAACTATGATAAGGGAATTATGCAATGTAAAAACGGTATATTAAATTATAGATCATAATGGAAAACATTACTATGACATAAAATGGTATTGAGCAGCAGGTTTAGTGCAAAACATTTTGAAATGTTCTTGTAAGAGTTATGGGGTAGATCTTGACTTTATACAATAGTGTAAAATGGGTGATAGTGACTCAACAGTCCGTTTTACATCTCTCATATCTCCATTGGAAATAAACATGGGGGGAGATGTACAACAGACTGGTGACTCGCTACCACCCATTTTACACTATCACACAAAGTCAAGATCTGTCCCATTGGGTATAAGCAGATTTCAAAAATGACAAAATGAGGACTTGGGTTAACAGAATTGGGGAAGACTGTTAGAATACTTTGGGTATGTCCACTGTGTGCACAACTAACACTCGTGCCAGTGGTTCAAAGGAAACGACAAGCATGGATTGATTCTATCAGCGAAACAGTGATCCCAAATTTCCAGGCTGGTGGGGGAGGGGCAGGTCTGGGACAGAGTGGAACTTCTGCCTGCTCAATGTTAAGGTCCCTGACCCTGTCTAATAACCAAGGGTCAGGATACTTTAACTGTTAAACGACAGGTCCTCGCGCAGTTTCTAGTACAACTGGGTACCTGCCTGACCCAGGGTGGGGGTGGGGGCGGTGGAGAAGGAGAGTTACGTCTTTGGCCGGCTAACTTATGTAAATTAGATGACCCTGTAGCGATTTGTGTGCATCGCCAATAAATAATCGAGTTCGATGAACTATAAATAAGTTGTTTATTTACAGGAACAGGTTAAATACAACAGGTAAGGTAGCAGGTAAGATGGCTGACTGTAGGAGCACCGTGGTGTAGGTCTTTCCCCAGCGGGAACGCCACGAGGACTAATTAGAAGTTTCTGAGCTCAACTGCTAGCAGGTTCCGAGCTCAACTGCTAGCAGGTTCGGAGCTCAACTGGCAGCAGGTTCCAAGCTCTACTGCCAGAAGGTTCCAAGCTCTGACATCATGACGTCATGACGTTCTCCCTGCCGTTGAGGAGTCAACGTGATGGACGGCGTGACGTCATCACGCAGAGTACAGGAGAGAAGCCTGAGTATAGTAACAGATACATACAGTAAGGTAAGTTAAAGGGAATTATGTATCTCAATGTAAGGGACAACCGGTGGTACCGCCACATAGGCCCCCCCAGAATTCGCTTTAACGAAAGTCCAAGGATGAGATGGTCTGACGAGCTGGTGGTCACGGCGGTCGTGCTGTCTCGACTTGGTAGGCGAGGTCTGAAGATGCTGCTCGTGAGCGGATCCTTACGCGCGTCGTGGCGAATAAAGTGTATCCATCAGGCGAAGGACCGTGGAGACGTGCGAAACAACAGGCCTTGTCAGAGTGACGGGCAGGTTAGGCGGATGCGGACAATCGCTCTGTTGATGTTGGAACAAGTCCTTGTTCTGACGAACCCTGCCGGAAAGCCAAACGAGCGATCCAGAAGGACTTGACAGGCGAGGTTGATGAACTCGCCGACAGGTGAGCGAACTCTTCGGGAGGCTGGAACGCACGGAACGGTGCGTGCCATAGTGCTACGACGTGAACACAACAGAGGGTGAAGAGTTGCTGCATTGATCAGTGATCGGTGAGGCCAGCAACTTTCATGTGGCTGATCGCGGCCGCAGGATGCCCGTTGGACCCGTCCTTGATGTGTGCAGCGTCAGTAGAGGTTTGTGTTTGTTAAAGGGAAAACTGGAGAAAGGGCGGCAACGGTCCGGGTTGTTGTTGCTTTCGGTAGGGGTAAACTGCCTGGAGGGTGGCAACGCTTTTAGTTGTAGTTGACTTTAGTGGAAAAACTGCCAAGAAGGCGGCACGCTTCTCTTTCTCGCCGAAAAGTGTGGTAGGTAACACAACTAGCATGCTGAAGGGCTGGTGCGTCGTCGGCGGAGAAGGAGTCGTCGTTTTTCACGAGGGATAGGTCCTTGTGGTTCGCGAGGGATGGGTCCTCGTGCGTGAGGAGTGCGTCCTCGTGTTTCGTGGGGGGAGTCCTCGTGGTATCCCCACAGGGCGCGCTCCGATTTTGTGGGCCCGAACATGCTGTACCCCGCGCTTGGAGAGATGTATACTTGCTGTTGCCTTGGACGTAGAGGCGGACGATCCGTGTGGCAGTAGGAAAGACGAGCATGGGGACCGTAAGCAAGTGCGTGGTTGGCGCCACATCAATGTTCTCGTCGAACGGGTCTTCTACCTTTATAAAGCACGAGGGAGACTGTGGCTCCCTGGATTGCGGTAGCGACAGCAAAACGGCTGGTGCTTCCATGGCGTGCTTCTTTTGTGAAAATTGCTCACAAAAAAACGGGGTCCGGTTGAGTTTTGTCTGTGTCAAACGGGATCTGCTCCAGACTGCGCTTACCTTGCGAATACGTTCGCAAAGACGGGGTCGCCTTTGGAGGAATCGGTGTTAGGCGGTTGCTGTTCCGTGGTTGTTCGTCAGTTGTGCGTCGGTCGTCTTGTGGGAAGACGAGGTTCAGGCGTGCGTTGCTACCGTGAAAATCATTCACGGATACAGGTTCACCAATTATAGTGTTGGAATTGATGAGCTCCCGTACTCACGCCGTTGGGTCACCAATGTAGCAATTTGTGTGCAACGCCACTAAATAATCGACTTCGACGAAGTATAAATAAGTTGTTTATTTACAGGAACAGGTTAAATACAACAGGTAAGGTAGCAGGTAAGATGGCTGACTATAGGAGCACCGTGGTGTAGGTCTTTCCCCAGCGGGGACGCCACGAGGACTAACTAGAAGTTTCCAAGCTCAACTGCTAGCAGGTTCCGAGCTCAACTGCCAGCAGGTTCCGAGCTCTACTGCCAGAAGTTTCCAAGCTCTGACATCATGACGTCATCACGTTCTTCCTGCCGTTGAGGAGTCAACGTGATGGACGGCGTGATGTCATCATGCAGAGTACAGGTGAGAAGCCTGAGTATAGTAACAGATACATACAGTAAGGTAAGTTAAAGGGAATTATGTATCTCAATGTAAGGGACAACCGGTGGTACCGCCACATACCCACAAATTCGAGCAGGGTCAGTGGCATGCCTCACTGATGGGCGAAAGTCCCGCCCACCTTATGGCATTTCTTTCTACCAAAAGGCTCCGAGGAAATCCGTGGCCTGATTCTGTATCCAGTTAATGGGACCGATTTCTTTCACAGCATGAAATGTAACCTAATATCAGCTATATCAATACAGGATCCTTGCAGTGATGCTTCTTCCCAAAGTTTTACTTCAACATGTTTGTAGTTTTACAACAAAGATATTCAGTTACATTAACTAACAATATTTTCTTTTTAATATAAAAATATCAATGGAATTTTGATTAGAAGATTGAAAGGTGATCTGAGCGAGGAGTTTAAAATGTTAAAATGATTCACTAGGTTAGATACAGAGAAACTATTTCGCTGGTAGGGGAATCAAGATCGAGGGGACATAATCTTAAAATTAAAGTCAGTCCATTTAGGAGGGAAATCAGGAAGCACTTTGTCACACAAAAGTTAGTAGAAATTCTGGAATTCTCTCCCCAAAAGGCTGTGGGTGCTGGGACAATTGGAGCCTTCAAGACTGAGGTCAATATATTTTTGTTACTTAAGGGTCTGAAGGGATATGGAGCTAAGCTGGGTAAATGGAGCTGAGGTACAGATCAGCCATGATCTAATTAAATAACAAAGCAGGCCCGAGGGGCTGAATGGCCTACTCCTGTTCCTATGTTCCTTTGTTTACCTTTTTTAAGCTGGATACATGGAACAAAACTGTGCAATACAACCATTGAAGCTGGTTTATAAATATAAGATGCTGCTTCAAAATCCTAAAACTCTTTTCTGATTGCATAATAGTTAATGCTAATGAATCCAAAGAGTTATTACAACAACAACGTGTATTTATATAGCACCTTTAACGTAGTAAAACATCCCAAGGCGCTGCACAGGAGTATTTTAAGACAAAAAATTTGACACTGATCCACATAAGGACAATTTAGGGCAGGTGACTAAAAACTTGGTCAAAGAGGTAGGTTTGAAGGAGCGTGTTAAAGGAGGAAAGCGAGGTAGCGAGGTGGACAGGTTTAGGCAGGGAATGCTAGAGCTTAGGGCCTAGGCAACAGAAGGTACGACCACTAGGGTTGCAAAATTCTGGGAATTTTTAAAAGAGGAAACGTTCCATGGGAATTTATGGGAATTTGGGGAATTTATGCAAATTTATGGGAATTTTGAGTTTCTTTGCACACTGATGGTTTTTGTCTCTGACCTTATATTATCTTTGTCATCAAAATAAACATACTGTTCCATACAACTAAAAACAGGCTTTCAAAACTTTATTTAGGTTATAATTTTGAACTTTATAGAACCCCCGCAAAAAAGACCCATCTAAAATAAAATAAAAAGAGTGTCAGCTTATTTAGCCCATAATTTGTCCTTATTTTGTCCCTTTGAGTCTTCTACTCATGAGTCTTCTGAATCTTCTACTCATCATTGCTCCTCCTGATTCTCTGACTCTGGCTCTGACGTGTCCATTTCCTCATCTGTGTCACTGTCTAGCTGTGTGGTGAACACTTCTGTATCTGGCTCAATAAGTTGTAGGTTCGCCCAGATAGCCACCAGTTTCTCCACTCTCTTGTTAGTCAGCCTGTTGCGCACCTTTGTATGCGTATTCCCAAAAAGTGACCAGTTTCGTTCAGAGGCCGCTGATGAAGGTGGGATTTGGAGTATCACCGATGCAATGGGTGACAGGGCCTCAGATGCACAAAGTCCCTTCCACCAGGTATGTGCACTGATATGCTTGCATGACTCCCATATCCCGTCCCCATTCCAAAGACCTTGCTTGGTAGAGAACTTTGCCAGACTTCCCAGAACGTTGCCCACATCCAGATTGAGGTGGCATGAGAGGGTAGAAATCACACTGTAAGCGCTGTTGATCTGTTCTCCAGAAAGTATTGGTCTCCCAACATGCTTTGGGTCCAGCATGTATGCTGCAGCATGAACCAGCTTGACACAAAATTCTTGACACGTCTGTATGAATTGAACAATTGCCTTCTCCTCTGCTTTGAGCAGCAGGGATGTGGGTAGGGCAATGTTGATTTGTTCTTTTAAATCAGCAAAAAGCCTGAGAACATCTGACAAGACAGCATCATCTCCTTCAATCTGAGCAATTGCAGATGCTACTGGTGAGAATAGTTTAAGGCTGCTAATCACTCTCTCCCAAAACACATCATCCAGCAGTATTTTCTTGATGGTGGTTTCCATATCCCCAGACTAGGATATTGCCATTTCTTGCAGCGACTCCTTACCCTCCAGAAGGCTGTTGTACATTATGACAATGCCATCCCATCTAGTGTTGCTGGGCAGCTTCAGTGTGGTGTTCTTGTTCTTTGTCGTTTGTTTGGAGTTGTAGGTTGCTGCAACTACCTGTTTTCCCCTGACATACTTAACAGCTTGCTTGGCTCTCTTGTACAGTGTTTCCATGGTTCTCAAACCAATGATGTCCTTGAGGAGCAGGTTGAGCCCATGAGCTGCGCACCCAATAGACGTAATATGAGGGTAGGCCTCCTCCACTTGAGCCCAAGCAGCCTTCATATTTGCAGCATTGTAAGTAACTACTGCAAAGACCTTTTATGATCCAAGATCGTTGATGACCGCTTTCAGCTCATCAGCAATGTATGTGCCTGTGTATCTGTTGTCCTTCGTGTCTGTGCTCTTGAAGAACACTGGGAGAGGAGTGGAGACGATATAGTTTATGATGCCCTCCCCTCGTACATTTGACCACCCATCTGAGATAACTGCAACACAGTCTGCCATCTCTATCATTTCTTTGAGCTTTCCTTGGACTCTGTTATACTCAGCCTCCAGCAAATAAGTAGACAAAGCATGTCTGGTGGGAGGACAGTATGCAGTGCAAATAACATTGAAAAATCTCTTCCAGTACACATTGGCTGTGAGCATGAGGGGTGAGCCTATTGCATATACAGCTCGAGCAAGGCACTCATCTGCATTCTTCTGGCTATGATTATCCATTGTATCAAAGAACCTTCCAAGTGGGCCAGGAGTTGCTGATGATAAGGAGCCTGATGCTGAATGTGGACCATCATCTTCTTGAATGGAAGCAGAGGAACACTGGGCTGACTGCTGTGAGCTTTGAGTGAAGTTGTTGCATTTGGACAAATGCCGCTGCATCTTTGTGGCATTCTTTACATATGGCTTTGTACAGTGTTTGCACATGTACACAGTCTTTCCATCTTTAATGCCTGGGGTAAAATGCTTCCACACCTTCGACAGTAAACGTGGCATTGTTCTATGCAGAGAAATAAAGGGCATTCGTCTCTGTGTTGAACTGCGGTCGCTCAGCACGATTGCAACAGGGTGAGTAAACTTTTCCTGATGCTCCATGTGATGGAAGCATGACCTGTGCACGCACGACGCTACATCACTAATAGAGGGAGCTAATCGCTCATCCATTCATCTAACCAATCAGGACACATTTGTTCACAGTCACACACAGAACTTGTCATTATTAAAACAAGCCGAGTAAGAAGATAAACATATATTGATTAAGAAATTCCTTAATAATTAAGATTCCATCTCTGTTAGTAATTCTAAGAGAGGACCTGTGGAAAAAAAATGAAAGAAATACAAAAAAAACCAATATTATGTTAGCATGTGCTTTTTTGGGCAAAATTCCCCAAATTCCCAAGCTAAACTTCCCATGGAAAATATCCAGAAATTTACCAGAAATTTTCTGGAAACTTTCCACCCCTTCACAACCCTAATGACCACTAAAGCTTGAGTGATTATAATCAGGGATGCTCAAGAGGGCAGGATTAGAGGAGTGCTCGGGGGGTTGTGGGGCTGAAGGAGATTACAGAGCTAGGAAAGGGTGAGGCCATGGAGGGATTTGAAAACAAGGATGAGAATTTAGAAATCAAGGCGCTGCTTAACCTGGAGCCAATGTAGGTCAGCGAGCACAGGGGTGATGGGCGAACGGGACCTGGTGCGAGTTAGGACATGGGCAGCCGAGTTTTGGATGACCTCATGTTTACTTAGGGTGGAATGTGGGAGGCCAGCCAGGAGTGCATTGGAATAGTCAAGTCTAGAGGTAACAAAGGCATGAATGAGGGTTTCAGCAGCGGATGAGTTGAGGCAAGGGCGGAGACGGGCGATGTTACTAAGGTGGAAGTAGGCGGTCTTTGTTATGCTGCGGATATGTGGTTGGCAGCTTATTTCAGGGTCAAATATGACACCAAGGTTGCGAACAGTGTGGTTCAGCCTCAAGCAGATGTTTGGGAGAGGGATGGAGTCAGTGGCTAGGGAACGGAGTTTGTGGCGGGTACTGAAAACAATGGCTTCGGTCTTCCAATATTTAATTGGAGAAAGTTTTCGCTCATCCAGAACTGTATGTCGGACAAGCAGTCTGACAATTTAGAGACTGTGGAGGGGTCGAGAGAAGTGTCATAGAGTCATAGAGTCATAGAGTTATACAGCACAGAAAGAGGCCCTTCGGCCCATCGCATCCATGCCGGCCATCAAGCCCTGTCTAATCTAATCCCATTTTCCAGCATTTGGTCTGTAGCCTTGTATGCTATGGCATTTCAAGTGCTCATCCAAATGCTTCTTGAATGTTGTGAGGGTTCCTGCCTCTACCACCCTTTCAGGCAGTGAGTTCCAGATTCCAACCACACTCTGGGTGAAAAAGTTCTTCCTCAAAACCCCTCTAAACCTCCTGCCCCTTACCTTGAATCTATGCCCCCTTGTTATTGACCCCTCTACTAAGGGAAAAAGTTCCTTTCTATCTACCCTATCTATGCCCCTCATAATTTTGTACAGCTCAATCAGGTCCCCCCTCAGCCTTCTCTGCTCCAAGGAAAACAACCCCAGCCTGTCCAGTCTTAATTCATAGCTGAAGCGCTCCAGCCCAGGTAACATCCTGATGAATCTCCTCTGTACTCTCTCCAAAGCAATCACATCCTTCCTATAGTGCGGCGACCAGAACTGCACACAGTATTCCAGCTGTGGCCTAACCAGCGTTTTGTACAGCTCCATCATAACCTCCCTGCTCTTATATTCTATGCCTCAGCTAATGAAGGCAAGTATCCCATATGCCTTTTTAACCACCTTATCCACCTGTTCTGCTGCCTTCAGGGATCTATGTACATGCACACCAAGGTCCCTCTGATCCTTTGTCTTTTCTAAGGTCTTACCATTCATTGTGTATTCCCTTGCCTTGTTAGTCCCTCCAAAATGCATCACCTCACACTTTTCAGGGTTAAATTCCTTTTGCCACTGTTCCGCCCATCTGACCAACCCATCTATATCATCCTGCAGACTGAGGCTACCCTCCTCGCTATTTACCACCCCACCAATTTTCGTGTCATCTGCGAACTTACTGATCATACCTTTTACATTCACATCCAAATGATTAATGTAGACCACAAACAGCATGGGACCCAGCACCGATCCCTGCGGTACCCCACTGGACACAGGCTTCCAGTCACAAAAACAACCTTCGACCATCACCCTCTGCCTTCTGCCACTAAGCCAGTTTTGGATCCAATGTGCCAAGGCACCCTGGATCCCATGGGCTCTTACCTTCTTGACCAGTCTCCTATGCGGGACTTTATCGAAAGCCTTACTGAAATCCATGTATACCACATCCACTGCACTACCCTCATCCACACACCTAGTCACCCCCTCGAAAAATTCAATCAAATTGGTCAGACATGATCTTCCCTTGACAAAGCCATGATGACTATCCCTGATTAATCCTTGCCTCTCCAAGTGGAGACTAATCATGTCCCTCAGAATTTTTTCCAATAATTTCCCAACTACAGATGTTAGGCTCACTGGCCTGTAATTCCCTGGTTTATCCCAACTACCCTTCTTGAATAATGGTACTATGTTAGCTGTTCTCCAGTCCTCTGGCACATCCCCTGTGGCCAGAGAGGTTCTGAAAATTTGTGTCAGAGCCCCTGCAATCTCCTCCTTTGCCTCACACATCAGCCTAGGATACATCTCGTCCAGGCCTGGGGATTTATCCACTTTTAAGCCTGCTAAAACCGCTAGTACCTCCTCCCTCTCAATGCTAATATGTTCAAGTATATCACAGCCCCCTTGCCCGATTTCTATGTCTACATCGTCCTTCTCCATAGTGAACACAGATGCAAAAAATTCATTTAAAACCACACCTACATCTTCTGGCTCCACACACAGATTGCCACTTTGGTCCCTAATGGGCCCTACTCTTTCCCTAGTTATCCTCTTGCCCTTAATATACTTATAAAACACCTTAGGATTTTCCTTTATTTTGCTCGCCAGTGTTATTTCATGGCCCCTCCTCACTCTCCTAATTTCTTTTTTAAGAATCCCCCTGCACTTTTTATACTCCTCTAGGGCTTCCTCTGTCTTTAGTCCTTTGTATCTGCCAAAAGCCCCCCTTTTTTTCCTAATCCATTCTCGTATATCCCTTGACATCCAAGGTTCCCTGGGCTTGTTGGTCCCACCCTTGACCTTTACGGGAACATGTTGCCATTGTACTCTCTCAATTTCCTTCCTGAAAGACTCCCATTGCTCCGATGTGGATTTCCCTACAAGTAGCTGATCCCAGTCCACTTTGGCCAGATCCTGCCTTATCATATTAAAATCGGCCTTCCCCCAATTTAGAACCTTTATTTCCGGTCCCTCTCTGTCCTTTTCCATGACTACCTTAAATCTCACCGAATTATGGTCACTGTCACCAAAGTGCTCACCTACTAACACTTCTACCACTTGCCCAGCCACATTCCTTAGAATTAGGTCCAGTACCGCCCCCTCTCTTGTAGGACTTTCTACATGCTGGCTCAAAAAGCTCTCCTGAATGCAGTTTAAGAATTCTGCACCCTCTAAGCCTTTCACACTCTGACTATCCCAGTTAATATTGGGGAAGTTGAAATCCCCCACTATTATTACCCTATTATTTGCACATTTCTCTGAGATTTGCCTACATATCTGTTCCCCTATCTCCCCCTGACTGTTTGGGGGCCTATAGTACACTCCCAGCAAAGTGCTTGCCCCCAACAGTGCTAGCAAACCTCCCCAAAGTGGTAGTGAGGTAGAGCTGAGTGTCGTCAGCGTACATGTGGAAACTGATGTTGTGTTTTCGGATGATGTCGCCAAGGGGCTACATGTAGATGAGAAATAGGAGGGGGCCAAGGCTAGAACAGTGCGGCGGCGGGAGGAGTCCGAGTGGCAGCGACCTATAAAAGGTAAGCCCAAGGCATGGGTAGGCCTCAGTGCGGCGGCGGGAGGAGTCCGAGCGGCAGCGACCTATAAAAGGTAAGCCCGAGGCGTGGGTAGGCCTCAGTGTGGCGGCGGGAGGAGTCCGAACGGCAGCGACCTATAAAAGGTAAGCCCGAGGCGTGGGTAGGCCTCAGTGTGGCAGCGGGCAGAGTCCGATGGGCAGCGACCTATAAAAGGTAAGCCCGAGCGTGGGTAGGCCTCAGTGTTGTGGCGGGAGGAGTCCGAGTGGCGGCGACCTATAAAAGGTAAGCCCGAGCGTGGGTAGGCCTCAGTGTGGTGGCAGGAGGAGTCCGAGTGGCAGCGACCTATAAAAGGTAAGCCCGAGCGTGGGTAGGCCTCAGTGCGGCGGCGGGAGGAGTCCGAGCGGCAGTGACCTATAAAAGGTAAGCCCGAGCGTGGGTAGGCCTCAGTGTGGTGGCAGGAGGAGTCCGAGTGGCAGCGACCTATAAAAGGTAAGCCCGAGCGTGGGTAGGCCTCAGTGCGGCGGCGGGAGGAGTCCGAGCGGCAGTGACCTATAAAAGGTAAGCCCGAGCGTGGGTAGGCCTCAGTGCGGCGGCGGGAGGAGTCCGAGCGGCAGTGACCTATAAAAGGTAAGCCCGAGCGTGGGTAGGCCTCACCAATCTCCAATCTCAGAGGGAGAGAAGTAAAAAGTAATCGAGGTGTGACGTCATCACGAAGCAGGTAAGTGATTGGTTGGGAGTATTTCTCTCTTTTTTAAAAAACCTTAACTCTGTGGTTTATAGTTTTTAAGGTCTCTGTGGTGTAGCGGGACAGTTTGTAAACCAGGGCCCTTAAATATATCATTTAAAAATAATATTAATAAATTTAATTAATTACATAGAATGGGAGAGCAGGTGATGTGTTTCTGCTGCAATATGTGGGAGCTGGTGGACACCATTGATGCTCACGGTGATCACATTTGCAGTAAGTGTTGGCTGCTCGAGGAACTCTGGCTCCGTGTTGATGAGCTGGAGTCCGAGCTTCAAACACTGCGACACATCAGGGAGGGGGAGAGTTACCTGGACTCTGTGTTCCAGGAAGTAGTCGCACCAATTAGATTAACTAATTCAGATGTAGTCCGTGGTCAGGGACAGGAGGGTGTGACTATGAGTGAGGCAGGTACGGGGATCCAGGAAGTAGTGTTGGAGGAGCCGCAGCCCTTGCTCTTGTCCAACAGGTTCGAGGCTCTTACTCCCTGTGGGGACGGGAAGGGGGACTGCAGGAAGGATGAGCAACCTGGCCACAGCACCGTGGAACAGGGGGCCATTCAAGTGGGGGGAGTAAAAAGAAATGTTGTAGTGGTAGGGGATAGTATCATTAGGGGGATAGATAGGGTTCTTTGCAGCCGAGAGCGAGAGTCCCAAAGGCTGTGTTGCCTGCCCGGTGCCAGGGTTAAGGACATCTCCTCTGGGCTGGAGAGAAACTTGGAGTGGGAGGGGAAGGATCCAGTTGTCGTGGTCCATGTTGGTACCAACGACATAGATAGGACAAGGAAAGAGGTTCTGCTGAGGGAGTATGAGCAGCTAGGGGCCAAATTAAAAAACAGAACCACTAGGGTAATAATCTCTGGATTATTACCTGAGCCACGAGCAAATTTGGCTAGGGTAAATAAAATCAGAGAGTTAAATGCGTGGCTCAAAGACTGGTGTGGGAGAAATGGGTTTTGCTTCTTGGGACACTGGCACCAGTACTGGGATGGGAGAGAGCTGTTCCATTGGGATGGGCTTCACTTGGCCAGTGCTGGGACTAGAATCCTGGCGAATCGAATAACTAGGGCTGTAGAGAGGGCTTTAAACTAATTAGTGGGGGGGAGGTTTCAAGAGAGCAAAAAATAAAAATGTCAGCGGCGAAGGCAATAGATCAAGATAGCAGTGGGGGAATTAAAAACCAGAGCGTGTCAGGAAGGGACAGAATGTATAAAGATAAAGGTAAAGTAGTAAAGGGGGTAAAAGCAGGAATAAATTGTCACAAAACATATTTAAAAGTTCTTTATCTGAGTGCACGCAGCATTCGTAACAAAATAGACGAGTTGACGGTACAAATAACTACACATGGGTATGATCTGGTGGCCATTACAGAAACTTGGCTGCAAGGTTACTATGACTGGGAACTAAACATCCAGGGGTATTTGACAATTAGGAAGGACAGACAGAAAGGAAAGGGAGGTGGGGTGGCTATGTTAATAAAGGATGGAATCACTGCAATAGTGAAAAATGATATTGGGTCAAAGGATCAGGATAGTGAAACGGTTTGGGTGGAGATAAGGAATAATAAGGGGAAAAAGTCACTAGTGGGCATAGTCTATAGGCCTCCTAACAGTTGCAGCTCTGTTGGTCGGTGTATAAATCAGGAAATAGTTGGGGCTTGTAATAAGGGAACAGCTATAATCATGGGGGATTTTAACTTTCATATTGACTGGACAAATCAAATTGGGCAGGGCAGCCTTGAGGAAGAGTTCATAGAGTGTATTAGGGATGGGTTCCTTGAGCAGTGTGTTACTTAACCAACCAGGGGGCAGGCAATCTTAGATCTTGTAGTGTATGTAACGTTCCACCTTTAAGAGAACTATTTTAAGGGTTGCACTACTTTATCTTGGCTGCTGTATACTGTAATACCGGTGGTGACCACACCAGTATATAAGTGCTGTGTAATGATTTATTGGGTAGTTCCGCCCTGACCTTCAACTAGTAAAGTCCTGTTAAAGTTTACTCTTGTGGTCTGTGTAGTAATTTGCAATATAACACACAGACTTAACAATGGCGACGAGTACGATCTTACCCTGCGGCAGAGATACATCCAAGGCAGTTTAACGGGCGTCGAGAGGAGGCATCCGCCCTCATCATTCTGCTGAGAAAAGACTCGGGTCTGCAGAGCAAAGGAAGAAGGAAGAATTCTGACACGAAGCCTTCCATCAGCAACAGGCAGTGATCGTCCCTTCTATCACGGTGGTGGGTGAGCCGATCAGCGACGAGAAGCAAGTCGGCCACGTTGACTGTGAGTAGTGGAGAAAATTAAAAAAAAACGGAGGATATAAGGGCGGAGAACTCGACCACGGCCGGGGAAAGGAGGCGGACAGAAGTCGGGGCCAGAAGCGCTGAGACTGGGGCAGCGTAAGGCACGGAAGCCGCGGTGCAGGCAAACGCAGCCGGTGTGAGAGACCGGGCTGCAAGCGGGCTGGGAGACGCAACAGCGTCGAGAGCAAGCTCGACCGCGACCGGTAAAAAAAAAAAAAGGCCGGGCAGCTACCGAGGCCGCGAGGCGCAGCGACCGAGAACCGCTTGCGCGGGAGAAAATAAAAAAAATAGAAAAACACCGCGGAGAACTCAGCCGCAGCCGGGGGGGAAAGGACCGGACTGCAAGAGGGGCTGGGAGCCACGATTGAAAACTGCTGGGGGAGGGCGGATGCAGCAATACGGCAATCGCCGTTACAGCCAGCGGGAGAGACAAAGCCCGAGCGAGCGGGAGAGACAGAGCCCGAGCGAGGGAGAACAAGACCGAGCGAGGGAGACCGAGCGAGGGAGACCGAGACCGAGCAAACGCGGGAAGCCGCCATTTTCGGAGGCGGGGAAGAAGACAAGCGCGGAAAACCGCCATTTTGTAAAAAATAAAAAAAATAATTATTTTGTTTCTCAAGAAGATCGCAAGGATGCCTAAGCGTGGTAACATCAACAATTTCGACCCCGATGTTGAAGATTGGGCCACGTATGTAGAACGCATAGAGATATATTGTAAGGCAAATAAAATATCAGATGAAGATAAAGCACTAACCTTACTAAACTCAATGGGTGCGAAGACATACGGGCTATTGAAGCATCTTCTATCACCAGCTAAACCGGCGGATCAGACTTTCGCTAATATTGTTGCTGTCCTGAAGAATCATTTGAACCCCACACCGCTGATGTTAGCGGAATGATTTAAATTTTATGCGAGAACGCAACTGAAAGAGGAAAGCAACGTGGAGTATTTAATTGAACTGCGCAAGCTAGCGAATTACTGTCAGTTTGGGGAAAGCCTGACAGAGGCACTGAGAGACAAATTCGTGTGTGGATTGTCGAAAGAAGGAACACAAAAGCGGTTGCTTGAAGAGAATGATCTTACACTTGATAAGGCTGTCACTATTGCAGCATCGCACGAAGCCGCAGCGAGAGGCACCGCGGAAATGCAGCTGAAGGCAGCGGTACTCAGCATAGATCAAATGGCTTCGGGTACAACGAAATGTTATCGTTGTGGGAAGACAACACACGATAAGAACCAATGCTGGTTTAAAAACCAGGAATGTAGAAAATGTGGCAAGCTTGGTCACATAGCTAAAGAATGCCGGTCAGGAAAGAAGACCAGCAACAAAAAGTCACCACAGAAAAAGTACAGAAAGGTACATAAGGTGGCTGAGAAGAGCTCGGATGAACAGAATTCGGATTCAGACTCCAACAGCAAGGAACTGGGTAGTCTGAGAATTCACAATGTGAGTAAGGAAGCTGACCGACAAACTATCTGGGTCACACTGCAGATTGCAGAAGTCCAAGTGAAGATGGAATTGGACACCGGATTGGCGTTGACGGTCATGAATAAGCAAGATTACAAAAAGTTATTCAAACATATTCCCCTACGGGATACGGAGATAGTATTGCAGACATACACGGGGCAAAAAGTATACCCCATCGGAAAGATAAAAGTCAAGGTGATACACAAGGGCAAAGAACACCAAGGAATGGACTTATATGTACTACCTGAGGGAGGTCCACCACTTCTGGGACGGGAGTGGATCAGGAAAATAAATATGGACTGGCACTCCCTAAATGCAATAACGGTAGATTCCGGACAGAAAGATGTCAAACCTGAACGATTGTCCAGAATATTGGATGAGGCTAAAGAGGTGTTCCAACAGGGACTGGGAACACTGAGAGGAATTAAGGCAAAAATCAAGATTGCAGAACATGCAAACCCAACATTTTTCAAAGCCAGACCGGTACCTTATGCGATACGACCTGCTGTGGAAGCTGAACTGGAAGGGCTTGAACGTTCAGGAGTACTGTCTAAGGTGGACTGGAGTGAGTGGGCCATGCCCATTGTTCCCGTCATGAAGCGTTCATCGAGTAACAAGCCAGGGGAACCGGGGAAGGTCCGCATCTGTGGAGACTTCAAGATCACAGTTAATCCGGTGCTTCACACGGTGCAATATCCGCTTCCGCGGATTGAGGATATCTTTGCTTCATTGTCTGGCGGGAAACACTTCACCAAGATAGACCTGGCGCAAGCGTACTTACAGATGGAAGTTGAGGAAGAGTCGCGCCAGTATCTCACAATCAACACGCACAGAGGCTTGTATCGATATAATAGACTGGTTTTTGGAGTGGCTTCGGCTCCAGCAATTTGGCAGAGGGCCATGGAGCAGGTCTTACAGGGAATTCCAAGCACTCAGTGTTACTTGGACGATATCCTGATTACAGGAGAGGACGAGGAGGAACACCTCACAAATTTGAAACTGGTGCTCACCAGGTTGAAGGAATATGGCCTTCGAGTTAATCGCCAGAAATGTGAGTTCTTTCAGAAACGGATCTCGTACTGCGGTCATGTCATTGACCAGGAGGGGCTGCACAAGTCACCTGGCAAGATCGAAGCTGTTGTGAAGGCCCCCGCTCCGGAAAATGTATCCCAGTTGAGGTCGTTTCTAGGGTTGATTAACTATTACCATAAGTTTCTGCCAAATCTATCCACGGTGCTGCACCCGCTGAATGCTCTGTTGCAGAAAGAAGTACCATGGAAGTGGAGCGAGGACTGTAAGAAGGCCTGTCGCAAAAGCAAGGCATTGATCACCTCAGAGGAAGTGTTGGCTCACTTCAACCCAACGCTACCTATTCGTCCAGCTTGTGATGCTTCCCCTTATGGTATTGGAGCAGTACTCTCACACAAGTTGCCAAATGGCTCGGAAAGGCCAGTCGCATTTGCATCCAGATCATTGACCTCCGCTGAGCGCAACTATGCTCAGATAGATAGGGAGGCTCTCAGCCTCGTGTGGGGAGTAAAGAAATTCAATCATTACCTACAGGGCAAGAAGTTTACACTGCTGACAGACCACCAGCCGTTGGTATCCATATTCAACCCTAAAAAGGGCGTTTCCATTATGACAGCGCAAAGGCTACAGAGGTGGTCCCTTTTCCTAGGGGCACACCAATATGACATAGAATACAAAGGATCAAAACAGCATGGGAATGCTGATGGTTTATCGCGCCTACCGTTGCCAACGGTAGAAGAGGCGCCTACAGTGGACCCAGTGGAGATGTTCCACTCAACCATAGTGGAATGTCTACCAGTAACAAATTCTACGATCGAAAAGGAAACAAGAAATGACCCGACTCTCTCACGAGTCTACGATTTGACGGTGAAGGGATGGCCAGCACATGGCGAACCAATGTTGCCAGCATTTTCGCAAAGAAGAGAACAGCTGTCAGTGTGCCGAGGAACTTTGATGTGTGGATCCAGAGTGGTGATTCCACCCAAACTCCAGCATAAAGTGCTAAAGGAGCTTCACGAGGGGCATCTGGGTGGAGTGAAAATGAAGAACCTAGCCAGAGCGTTTGTGTGGTGGTCAGGTATCGATGGAGACATCGAAGAAATGACCAAGAGCTGTCTAGGATGCCAGAAGGTCCAAAACGCCCCACCACAAGCTCCCCTGCATCCATGGGAGTGGCCCTCATCTCCATGGCAAAGGGTACATATCGACTTTGCTGGTCCATTTATGGACTCAATGTTCTTAATCGCGGTGGATGCACACTCCAAGTGGCCGGAGGTAATAAAGATGTCCTCCACCACCACGGAAAAAACCATCACAGTATTAAGGACCATATTTGCCAGGAATGGGCTGCCGGAACAGATTTGTTCTGATAATGGACCGCAATTTGTGTCCGAAGAATTCAGGAAGGTCTTAAAAACAATGGGGTTAAGCACTACACGTCCGCCCCATACCATCCCGCCACCAATGGATTAGCTGAAAGGTTTGTCCAGACCTTCAAGAAGGCCATAAAGGCCATGGGTAATGAAGACATAAATCTACAACATAAGGTAGATAACTTCTTGTTGGCGTACCGGAATGCAACACATGCGGTCACAAACCAAACTCCCGCCATGATGTTTTTCAATAGAAGACTAAGATGCCGGCTGGATTTGATCAAGCCAAACATCAGAAGGGACGTAGAGAACCGGCAATTTCAAGGCATGAATGAAAGGCCAACTAGAACCTTCCAGATAGGTCAACAAGTTTTGGCCCGGGACTACCGTACCGAGAAATGGCAGCCTGGAACTATTTGCAAACGACTAGGACCGCTGATGTATACTGTGGACATTGGTGAAAGCATAATAAGGCGCCATGTTGACCAGATCATAGTCATCCGAAAAGGGCCAACCTACTCCACAACTCTATACGCCTAATGATGAAGCTGAGATACCCATAGTATCTACCTCCGATCCGATAATACTGGAATCAGATGAACCTGACACTGGCATTCAAGCCGAATCGACCTTGCCAGAAGAACCTACTACACCACCGAAAACTACTACACCACCGAGGCGTTATCCGGACCGAGTCAGGAAGCCTCCAGAGAGACTGAATCTGTGAACTGTTTTTACATGAAGTTGTGTATATATGTTATGATGTTATGTTTAATGGGAATATATACTGTTAACCTAAAAAGGGAGGATTGTAGTGTATGTAACGTTCCACCTTTAAGAGAACTATTTTAAGGGTTGCACTACTTTATCTTGGCTGCTGTATACTGTAATACCGGTGGTGACCACACCGGTATATAAGTGCTGTGTAATGATTTATTGGGCAGTTCCGCCCTGACCTTCAACTAGTAAAGTCCTGTTAAAGTTTACTCTTGTGGTCTGTGTAGTAATTCGCAATATAACACACAGACTTAACAGATCTGGTCCTGTGTAATGAGACAGGATTAATAAAAAATGTCCTAGTAAAGGATCCCCTTGGAATGAGTGACCATAACATGGTTGAATTCCAAATTCAGTTGGAGGGTGAGAGAGTTGGATCTCAAACCAGCGTACTAAGCTTAAATAAAGGAGACTATGAAGGTATGAGAGCAGAGTTGACTAAAGTGGACTGGGAAAATAGATTAAAGTGTAAGACGGTACATGAGCAGTGGTGTACATTCAAGGAGATATTTCACAATTTTCAAGAAAAATATATTCCACTGAGGTAAAAGGGGCGTAAAAGAAAAGACAGCCATCCGTGGCTAAGTAAAGTAATAAAGGATAGTATCCGACTGAAAACAAGGGCATATAAAGTAGCCAAATCTAGTGGGAGGATAGAAGATTGGGAAGCATTTAAAAGCCAGCAAAGAATAACTAAAAGATTAATTAAGAAAGGGAAGATAGATTATGAAAGTAAACTAGCAAAAAATATAAAAACAGATAGCAAGAGTTTCTACAGTTATATAAAAAGTAAAAGGGTGGCTAAAGTGAATGTTGGTCCCTTAGAGGACGAGACCGGGAAATTAGTGGTGGGGAACATGGAGATGGCAAAAACACTGAACAAATATTTTGTATCAATCTTTACAGTAGAGAACATTAAAAATATCCCAACACTGGACAAACAGGGGACTATAGGGGGGGAGGAGCTAAACATGATTAAAATCACTAAGGAGGTGGTACTCGGTAAGATAATGGGACTAAAGGCGGATAAATCCCCTGGACCTGATGGCTTACATCCTAGGGTCTTGAGAGAAGTGGCTGTGGGGATTGCGGATGCATTAGTGGTAATTTTCCAGAACTCCCTGGATTCAGGTAAGGTCCCAGCAGATTGGAAAACTGCTAATGTAATGCCCTTATTTAAAAAGGGAAGTAGACAAAAGGCTGGAAACTATAGACCAGTTAGCCTAACATCTGTGGTTGGTAAAATGTTGGAGTCCATTATTAAGGAAGCAGTAACAGGACATTTGGATAAGCATAATTTAATCGGACAGAGTCAGCATGGTTTTATGAAGGGGAAGTCATGTTTGACAAATTTGCTCGAATTCTTTGAGGACGTAACAAACAGGGTGGATAAAGGGGAACCAATGTTCCGTGTATTTGGACTTCCAAAAGGCATTTGACAAGGTGCCACACAAAAGATTACTGCACAAGATAAAAAATCACAGGATTGGGGGTAATATACTGGCATGGGTGGAAGATTGGCTATCTAACAGAAAACAGAGAGTTGGGATAAATGGTTCATTCTCGGGTTGGCAACCTGTGACTAGTGGTGTTCTGCAGGGGTCAGTGCTGAGACCCCAACTCTTTACAATCTATATTAACGATTTGGAGGAAGGGACCGAGTGCAACATATCCAAGTTTGCCGACGATACAAAGATGGGAGGGAAAGCAGTGAGTGAGGAGGACATAAAAAACCTGCAAAAGGACATAGACAGACTAAGTGAGTAAGCAGAAATTTGGCAGATGGAATATAATGTTGGAAAGTGTGAGGTTATGCACTTTGGCAGAAAAAATCAAAGAGCAAGTTATCTAAATGCAGAGAAACTGCAAAGTGCTACAGTACAAAGGGATCTGGGGGTCCTGGTGCAGGAAACACAGATGGTTAGTATGCAGGTACAATAGGTGATCAGGAAGGCCAATGGAATCTTGGCTTTTATTGCAAAAGGGATGGAGTATAAAAGCAGGGAAGTCTTGCTTCATTTATACAGGGTACTGGTGAGGCCACACCTGAAATACTGCGTACAGTTTTGGTTTCCATATTTAAGAAAAGATATACTTGCTCTCAAGGCAGTTCAGAGAAGGTTCACTCGGTTGATTCCGGAGATGAGGGGGTTGACTCATGAGGAAAGGTTGAGTAGGTTGGGCCTCTACTCATTGGAATTCAGAAGAATGAGAGGTGATCTTATCGAAACATATAAGATTGTGAGGGGGCTTGATCGGGTGGATGCGGGGAGGATGTTTCCACTGATGGGTGAGACTAGAACTAGGGGGCATAATCTTAGAATAAGGGGCTGCCCTTTCAAAACTGAGATGAGGAGAAACTTCTTCACTCAGAGGGTAGTAAATCTATGGAATTTGCTACCTCAGAGAGCTGTGGAAGCTGTGACATTAAATAAATTTAAAACAGAGAGAGACAGTTTCCTAGCTGATAAGGGAATTAGGGCTTACGGGGAGCGGGCAGGGAAATGGACGTGAGTCTAGGTTCGGATCAGCCATGATCCTATTGAATGGCGGAGCAGGCCCGAGGGGCCATATGGCCTGCTCCTGCTCCTACTTCTTATGTTCTTATGTTATGTTCTTATTAGATCCTTGGGGGACACCAGAGGTAACAATGTGGGAGCAGGAAGAGAAGCCATTGCAGGTGATTCGCTTGTTACAATTAGATAGATAAGAATGGAACCAGGGAAGTGCAGTCCCACCCAGCTGGACGACGGTGGAGAGGTGTTGGAGGAGGATAGAATGGTCAACCGTGTCAAAGGCTGCAGACAAGTCAAGAAGGACGAGGAGGGATAGTTTACCTTTGTCACAGTCACAAAGGATGTCATTTGTGACTTTGATGAGAGCTGTTTCGGTACTGTGGCAAGGGCGGAAACCTGATTGCAGGGATTCAAACATGGAATTGCGGACAAGATGGGCATGGATTTGAGAGGCGATAACACAATCAAGAAATTTGGAGATGAAAGGGAAGTTGGAGATGGGGCGGTAGTTTGCAAGGATGGAGGGATCAAGTTTTGGTTTTTTGAGGAGAGAGAACTGTTAACAATATCAGCTAACATGGGAGCCAGAAAAGGAAGTTGGGTGGTCAGCAGTTTGGTGGGAATAGGGTCGATGGAGCAGGAGGTGGGTCTCATGGACAAGATGAGCGTAGAGAGGTCATGAGGGGAGATTGGAGAGAAACTGGAGAAAGATGCGAGTTCAGGGCTTGGGCAGGGGGAACCTTAGAGGAAGTTTGGCCCAGTGGGCTAGGGGAAGGAAGGGAAGTGGCAGAGGCAGCTGAACGGAGCAGCTGAATTACAGCAGACTATACAAGCAGCTCTTTAAAGGAGAAGAGGTATTGAAATTACTCTTCTACTGCATGTTTAATGCACAAAAAGGTGACAGAAAATTACAATTTGAACTGATTTAGCCAGTCCCGCCCCTTTTGATTGGTGTTTTAGTCACTGAGGGTGATGTACAACTGTTGACTGCCCATTTCCTGCCTGAAGAATGGGGGAGCACCTCGACCGCTTGATGGATGCCCAAAGCCTGGTTAGTGAAATTTTCAGGTGAATTGTAAATGGGTAAACAGCACACCCGCCTGTTAATGGGTGGGAGGCTGTTTAAATACACAAATCAGGGTTCTACATCCATTTGTAGCAGGCGGTAAGTGGCCTAACCAGCAGTCCTTAAAGGGATAGCTGGTGACGACTCCACAAAAGGGCCACCAAAAGTTTTTTCTTTTACTTTTGTGCTCCTCCTGCCTCCACAAAAATATTGTGGCTCACCGCTGGCCTATGCCCACAAACCCCCTCCCCCTTCCAGGATCGGCTCCCTACCAGGCCCCACCTGGCAGCTGTCCCACGGGAGCGGGCCAATTTCCTGCCCTCCCACAACAGACGTGCTGCCGTGGAGCACCCGTTTGGGGCTCTCAATTTGCCTGCTACATTCAAATGAAGCCTAAACCTGAAAACTGTTCGGGCCTCCTGACATAGGCTTCTCGGCCAGGGCTACTTATGAATGCAGGGTGGATCCTGCCAACAAGGGGAGGGCTGCCACTGCCAACCAGGGAAATTCTGGTGATGCTGCAACAGGACCACAACTGCAGTACCTGAAGAAGTGGAGACCATCTTAAAGAGGGCACAGGGCTCCAAAGATCAAAGGGATGTCATAAAATTAGGCCTTGTATTAAGCCAAGGCCGAACAAACTCAAAGTTATTTGGTCTACTGGGATGGAGTCTCTCCCCCAGAAAGGTCATCATGGAGCCTTCCATCACTACATTAGGGATTACCACCATCCCCCGTTCTGGCAGTCCCTGGGAGGAGCAGTGGCAGGGGCAGAAGGCAAGGAAGTAGGGCAGTATGCCAGGCCTCACCTCCATGATGTAATTTACACGTGACAGGAGGGGAAGGGATAGCCAGTGGCTGCCTCAGCAGGAGTAGGGAGAGGAAAATCAAGTTTGGGATGGAGAAACTGCAATAAGGGAAAAAAATTACAGGGCTATGGGTCAAGAGCAGGGCAGTGGGACTATTTGGCTAGCTCTACCAAAGAGACAGCAAAGCACTTGTGGGCTGAATGGCCTCCTTCTGTGCTACATCATTCTATGAATCTATGATAAGCCTCAATGTTCATTTTCCCGCTTTTTCCTGATTTGGGTTGGGACAGTGAGGGATAATCCAGACCCTAGTCTTAGAACAAGGAAAAGCAAAGTACCATTTGGATTTTCAAAAGACCAACCAGACCATCATTCCACCAAAAGTTACCTCAATAGTCACTCTCCAAATCCAACTCATCCGAGAGAGACGGCACCCATTCAAATCCCTATCCTTGTGCAGAGACACTGGGGGAAAACAATTGAATATTGACAGAAACTTGCTGATGTCACGTGGCCTCGGGTTTATGGCCACTGAAAATGGCTGTGGCATTACCGGGTAAATATTTGCGTGGGGGCTGGAGATTTGTAGCGCAGCGCTAACTTACTGTGTAACGCCCTCCTGGTGGTGTTAGTGGAGGCATCCAACCCGAAGTTCCCATTCAGGAGCGGCCTTACAGCCTCTGGGAGCAAGACTGTGGAGTTCGCATTGAATTGTGGGCAATTAAAAGGGCTATGAATTAAAGGGGCAATGCATTCAAAAATGAATAAAAATTAAAATCAAGTGAAAAAATGCATTTTCAGCCCTTACTGCCTTTCAAAAAAAACATAAGCATTAAAAATAATTCCCAAATGGCAGTCTTCAGCTCTTAAATCTGAATGGTCTTCCACACCTAAAAAAATGATAAAAGTGCCTCAGCACCAACACAAATGGCTCAGCAAGCCAGGCAAGGGGCACCCAGGGTTTCACACTCAGCACTCCAGCTTTGTACAGGGGGTCAACTCTACAAGAGAGGTCCTCTACCCACAGAGGCCAGGAGGCCCACCAGAAAGAAGGAAGTGAGACCACATCACCGAGGCCATCACTGCCAGCAGTGTCGCCCCCACCACCTGGCTCCAGTACCCAAATAAGCTTCATGACCTCAGATGAGTGGTCAAGGTCAGTGAATGCATTTTCAAGAGCCAACTCCTACCAACTGCAGCACTAGCCTCACAAACTGCTCAATGCACGGCCGCACCTCCCCCCGCCCCCACAATCACTCACCTGCCAACAATCTGCACCAATCACGAGGCACACCTCACATTCCTAGCCTCACCTCACCCCATTGGAGGAGACGGTGCTGGCCATTCCTGGTCAGTGGCGGGGCTGAAAGGATACAAGATGATGGAATCCTAAAACGTTATCTTCCTTCACGCATGCGCCTCTTGCTTTCCCATCCTTCCCTCATCACAACCCTACCCTTGTACATTCCTCATTTCATACACCCAAGAAATGCAGCCTGCCTAGCCAGTGGTTGGCCAAGAAGAGGGAGAGGAGAGTGAAGAAGAAGAAGAAGAATGATTTCACACTCCTAGCCACCAGCTCCTCAAGGTCAACCAGCAAGGCCATTTGCAGTGTCCCCCACTAAAAGTCAGCAGCCTTCCACCAGCAATGCTGCAGCCACTGGGGTAGCACGGCGTGACATTAATAGGTTAGGCACAGGCACACACAAGACGGTCACTAAGGGAATGCATATCGGTGATGAGTTTATTTCTTGATGTCATATTGGATGGATAGATGTATAAAGTTGGATTGGAAAGTTTGCTTTGTGGTGGCTTTTATTTCACCATTGTGACCAAGAGGACGCTGTGATGGTCAGTAACAGGGGGAAGGTAAGGTGTGGGACAAATGTTGAAGGGGAATTGGGGTTGTGTTCACTGGTACCACAGGCGGATGGCTGAATCACAGATATACCAGCCAGAAAGGGGCTGTCTGGGTTGCAGCCTTCCTTCTGCTTCCTCCTCTTCTGCTTCCTCCTCTTCTGCTTCCTCCTCTTCTGCTTCCTCCTCCTCTGCTTCTTCCTCTTTGGTTTCTTCCTCTTTGGCTTCTTCCTCTTCCCTCTGCAAGCGGATGCTGTAAATCTGAAATGACAGCATAAAATGCTGGAAATACTCAGCTGGTCAGGCAGCATCTTGACCTGGGATGTGAACTCTGTTTCTCTCTCCATGGATGTTGCCAGACCTGCTGAGTATTTGTAGCATTTTCTGTCTTCTCAGATGCCTTCCTTTACCATCCGAGGCCTTTCAAGCATCTAGCAGCGCTCCCTACACACTTAATTAACTTTTAACATCTATTGCAGCAAGCCACTACTTCAATAAAATCAAAAAAAAACCCAGTTCAAAAGTTTAAATGCAAACTTACCTGAAAGATGTGTGTGTTCCTTTACGAGGTGCTGACACTGCCTCTGTCAGTCTGCTTATACGTTAAACTCAGCGCTAGGGTCGAAGTTCGCAGTGGTGACGTTAAATCGGTGTTGCATGCCAACTGATGTCACCACTCCACCAGTTTCTTTTTCAGGGCACTTGTTCAGAACGGCAGCACTTCCGGGATGTTGAAAATGGAGGATGCTGCGGGACTCGCCACCAGCTGGCAGAAGAGTGGCTGCCGCCACTTTCTTGACTTAACACCACGTGACTGGTTGGCGCTAAGGTAGGGAATTTCTCCCCCAGTCTCTCTGCTTCCAATCCCCTCAAGTTCATACTGGCACTCTACTCTTTCTACCCACCCGCACCTCAATTCAGCTTGTCTTTCCACCCATTGAAAATGACAATCCCTCTCCCCCTCAGTTCAATTTGGCTCGCTTCTCTTCCTCCAACCCAGTTCATCATCATCAACCATTTTCAGCCAGAAGTGTCGAGTGGATAATTCATATTGGCCTCTGATGTGCCTCAATAATCCCGAGACTCGATGTTAGCGAAACAAAACAAGGCTTTTATTAACTTAGAAGATAACACGCAGTGGAGAGAGGTGTCTTCCATCTGGAGGTCAGCAGTACTGGATATGAGGCCAGACTGCTTGCTTACATAGAGGCCAGGTATGGGCGGAGCCCTACACACAGTACATTCCATACATTCCAATATACAATACAATGGTGAGGAGAAACCTGAAACCAACCACAGTCACAGGCAGTGATGATATACAATACAATGGTGAGGGGAAACCTGAAACCAACCACAGTCACAGGCAGTGATGAATGGAATATTTCATCACATTCACCCCTTCTATAGATTTAGTCTGTTCGGGGGTTTGGTAGTCCTCTGCGACCGACGTGGCTGTTGTGGTGTCGCGGGTGTCGGCTGGGTGTCCCCGGTGGCCTCCTGGGTCTCTGCCGGGGGTGCCGCCAGGGTTGTTGAAGGGGTAGTTGGTGGGGGTGCCGTTGGTCGATGTTCTTCCGGGGGTGATGAAAGAGTAGTGGGTGGGTAAGAGTTGCTGTGGTCGTTGTTGCTGCTATTGCCGTGGTTGTTGTCGTTACCGGCTGGGGCGACGTCTTTTATTGACACGGTGTCCTCCCTTCCGTCGGCGTGCCGGACATACGCGTATTGGGGGTTGGCGTGGAGTAGGTGCACTGGCTCCACGAGAGGGTCCGTCTTATGGCCCCTCACATGCCTTCGCACGAATACCGGACCTGGGGTGGAGAGCCATGACGGCATGGATACGCCTGAGGTGGATTTCCGGGGAAAGACAAACATTCGTTCATGAGGCGTGGCATTAGTGGCAGTACACAATAGTGACCGTATCGAATGGAGCACATCTGAGAGGACTTCCTGCCAGCGGGAGATAGGGAGGCCCTTGGTCCTTAGAGCTAGAGTGACTGCTTTCCATACTGTCCCGTTCTCTTGCTCCACTTGACCGTTACCCCGGGGGTTGTAGCTGGTGGTACGGCTCGTGGCGATACCCCTGGACAGCATGTACTGGCGTAGCTCTTCACTCATGAAGGACGCCCCCCTATCCGTGTGGATGTAGCTTGGCATACCGAACAGGCAGAACAGGCTGTTGAGGCATTTAATGACCGTGGCGCTGGTCATGTCTGGGCAGGGGAAGGCGAATGGGAACCGGGAGTATTCGTCCACAATGTTCAGGAAGTAAACATTGCGGTCGACGGATGGGAGGGGGCCCTTGAAATCTAAGCTGAGCCGCTCAAAGGGCCGTGTAGCTTTGATTAAGTGGGCTCTATCAGGGTGGTAGAACCGAGGCTTGCACTCAGCGCAAGTGCGGCAGTTCCTGGTCAGAGACCGAACTTCCTCAATCGAGTAGGGTAAGTTGCGGGACTTTATGAAGTGGAACAGCCGCGTGACCCCTGGGTGGCAGAGGTCGTTGTGGAGGGTCTGTAGCCGATCCCCGGTGGCGCTGGCACACATCCCTCGTGAGAGGGCATCTGGGGATTCGTTAAGGGCCCCTGGCCGGTAAATGATGTCATACTCGAAGGTGGAGAGCTCGATCCGCCACCTAAGAATCTTATCATTTTTGATCTTCCCCCTCTGTTTATTATTGAACATAAACGCTACCGACCGCTGGTCGGTAAGTAGGGTGAAGCGTTTGCCGGCTAGGTAGTGGCGCCAGTGGTGCACTGCCTCCACGATGGCTTGGGCCTCCTTTTCCACGGAGGAGTGTCTGATCTCGGGCCCTTGGAGGGTCCTCGAGAAGAAAGCTACGGGCCGCCCCGCCTGGTTGAGGGTGGCCGCCAAGGCAAAGTCAGACGCATCACTTTCCACTTGAAATGGAGTGTTCTCGTCCACTGCCTGTAGCGTGGCCCACTCAATATCCTGCTTAATGCTTTTGAAGGCGGCGTGGGCCTCAGCAGAGAGCGGAAAAGAGGATGCTTTCAAGAGGGGGCGGGCTTTGTCGGAGTAGTTGGGGACCCATTGGGAATAATAAGAAAATAACCCCAGGCACCTTTTCAGGGCTTTGGGAGTGTTGGGCAGGGGCAGCTCCTGTAGGGGGCGCAATCGGTCGGGGTCTGGTCCGATTTCCCCATTCTCCACCACGCTGCCTAGTATGCAGAGGCGCGTGGTGTTGAAAACGCACTTGTCCTCGTTGTAGGTGAGGTTGAGTTTTTGTGCGGTTTTCAGGAACCTCTCGAGGTTCGAGTCGTGATCCTGCTGGTTGTGACCGCAGATGGTGACGTTGTCGAGGTAGGGGAAGGTTGCCTGCAAGTGGTGGTCATCGACCATGCGATCCATCTCCCTCTGGAAGACCGAGACCCCATTCGTCACCCCAAAGGGGACTCTGAGGAATTGGTAGAGGCGTCCGTTCGCCTCGAAGGCGGTGTACGGGCGGTCCTCTGGTCTGATAGGGAGCTGGTGGTACGCTGACTTGAGGTCGATGGTGGAGAACACCCGGTATTGGGCGATTTGGTTCACCATTTCTGATATGCGGGGTAGCGGGTAGGCGTCTAGTTGGGTGTACCTGTTGATCGTTTGGCTATAGTCGATCACCATCCGTTTCTTCTCGCTACCCCTTACCACCACCACTTGGGCGCGCCACGGGCTATTGCTGCATTCAATAATGCGCTCTTTCAGGAGCCTGTCTACCTCGGTCGCGATAAACCGCCTGTCCTCCCAGCTGTACCTCCTGCTTTTGGTCGCTATTGGCCGGCAGTTAGGGGTAAGGTTCGCGAATAGCGAAGGTGGCTTTACCTTCAGGGTAGCCAGGTCGCACACTGTGAGGGGCGGCTGGGACCCACCATACTTGAGCGTGATGCTTTGGTGGTTGCACTGGAAATCCAGGCCCAAGATCACGCTCGCGCATAGATTCTTCATGATTAATACTTTAAAATTATCGTACACCGTTCCGTTAACGGACAATTGTACCGTGCAGTAACCCAGAATGGTCGATGTCTGGGTTTTATCAGCCATAGGGATGGTACCCCGAGTAGGGACCACCTTTAGGGAGAGTTGTTGTGCCAGTTCAGGGTGGATAAAACTCTCCGTGCTTCCACTGTCAATTAAACATTTAACCCGGCACCCGTTTACCTCGATGTCCACCATTGATTTGGATAGCGGGTGGGGCCTGGTCTGGTCCACTGTGACCGATGCCACTGTAGGGCCCTGATCGAGACAAGATGGCGTCCACGCTGTCTGCTCACAAGATGGCGGACCCCACGAGGTCGGGCAAGATGGCGTCCAAGATGGCCGCTCCCACAGCGCACACGCGGCGGTGGCGGGTTTTGGTTTTCCGGCGGGGTTCCCTCTGCACACCTTCCCGAAGTGCCCCTTCTTACCGCACTTAAAGCAGGTGGTGCCTTTCGCCGGGCACAGGTTTCTGGTGTGCTTTGGCTGCCCGCAGAAGTAGCAGTTGGGTCCCCGACGCGTCGCGGCTGTCGTAGGGCTTCTGGGGGGAGAGCGGGGCCCCGACGGTGTCGGGCTGCCGGGCGGGGAAGATGCCTTCCAAGATGGCGGCGCCCTTGGTGCACACGTGGCGGCGTGGACGGCGCGGGCTGAAGAGTAGGCGTCCGAGTTTCTCTGGGCCACATCCAGGGATCGCGCGGTGTCCGCAGCCTGTTTCAGGTCCAATCCCGTTTTTTCCAGCAGTCTTTGCCGGATGTAAGTGGAGCTGAGGCCTGTGATAAAGGCATCGCGAACAAGCTCGTCGGTGTACACTGCGGCTTTTACATCTCGGCACTTGCAGTCTTTGCCAAGCATTTTCAGGGTGCCTAGGAACTCCTCCACCGATTCCCCAGGTCGCTGTGCGCGAGTGGTGAGCAGATGCCTAGCATACACCTCATTTGTAGGCTGCTGGTAATGCGCCTTTAAGATGTCGCAGGCGGCCAGGTACGTGTCGGCGTCTTGGATGAGGGGGTAAACCCGGTGGCTTACCCAATCCCGCAGAATTCCGAGTTTCATACTCGCAGCGTCCGTAGCGTCTTTGACGGCTGCGGAATTGTCCAGGAAGAATTCCATACACATAAACCAGTGTCCGAAGCGTGCTGATGCGTCCGGAGCATGCTGATCCAAATCCAAACGTTCGGGTTTCAGGAGTTGATCCATTGTGTTGAAAAATAAGTTAATAAAATTGATGTGCCTCAATAATCCCGAGACTCGATGTTAGCGAAACAAAACAAGGCTTTTATTAACTTAGAAGATAACACGCAGTGGAGAGAGGTGTCTTCCATCTGGAGGTCAGCAGTACTGGATATGAGGCCAGACTGCTTGCTTACATAGAGGCCAGGTATGGGTGGAGCCCTACACACAGTACATTCCATACATTCCAATATACAATACAATGGTGAGGAGAAACCTGAAACCAACCACAGTCACAGGCAGTGATGATATACAATACAATGGTGAGGGGAAACCTGAAACCAACCACAGTCACAGGCAGTGATGAATGGAATATTTCATCACAGCCTCCTCCTGACGTCCAACCATCACAGAAGCCAGTCTTCAACCAATTTGATTCACTCCATGTGATATCAAGAAACGGCTGAGCGCACTGGATAGAGCAAAGGCTTTAGGCCCCGACAACATCCTAGCTGTCGTGCTGAAGACTTGTGCTCCAGAACTAGCCGCATCTCTAGCAAAGCTGTCCCAGTACAGCTACAACACTGGCATCTACCCGACAATGTGAAAAACTGCCCAGGTATGTCCTGTCCACAAAAAGCAGGACTGATCCAATCCAGCCAATTACTGCCTCATCAGTCTACTCTCAATCATCAGCAAAGTGATGGAAGGTGTTGTTGACAGTGCTATCAAGCAGCACTTACTCACCAATAACCTGCTCACCGATGCCCAGTTTGGGTTCCACCAGGACCACTCGGCACCAGACCTCATTACAGTCTTGGTCCAAACATGGACAAAGGAGCTGAATTCCAGAGGTGAGGTGAGAGTGACTGCCCTTGACATCAATGCAGCATTTGACTGAGTGTGACATCAAGGAATCCTAGTAAAATTGAAGTCAATGGGAATCAGGGAGAAAACTTGCCACTGGCTGAAATCATACCTAACACAAAGGAAGATGGTTGTGGTTATTGGAGGTCAATCATTTCAGTCCCAGGACATCGCTGCAGGAGTTCCTGAGGGCAGTGTCCTAGGCCCAAACATCTTCAGCTGCCTCATGAATGACTTTCCCTCCATCATAAGGTCAAAAATGGGGATGTCCATTGATGATTGCACAGTTTTGAGTTCCATTCGCAACTCCTCAGATAATGAAGCAGTCCATGCCCGCATGCAGCAAGACCTGGACGACATTCAGGTTTGGGCTGATAAATGGCAATTAAATTCGCGCCACACAAGTGCCAGCCAGGCATTGACTATCTCCAACATGAGATAGTCTAACCAGCGCCCCTTGACGTTCAACGGCATTACCATCGCCAAATCCCCCACCATCAACATCCTGGGGGGTCACCATTGACCAGAAACTGAACTGGACCAGCCACATAAATACTGTCGCTACAAGAGCAGGTCAGAGGCTGGGTATTCTGTGGCGAGTGTCTCACCTCCTGACTCCCCAGAGCCTTTCCACCATCTACAAGGCACAAGTCAGGAGTGTGATGGAATACTCTCCACTTGCCTGGATGAGTGCAGCTCCAACAACACTCAAGAAGCTCGACACCATCCAGGACAAAGCAGCCTGTTTGATCGGCACCCCATCCACCACCTTAAACATTCACTCCCTCCACCACCGGCATACCATGGCTGCAGTGTGTACCATCTACAAGATGCACTGCAGCAAATCACCAAGGCTTCTTCGGCAGCACCTCCCAAACCAGCGACCTCTACCACCTAGAAGGACAAGGGCAGCAGGCGCATGGGAACACCACCACCTCCAAGTTCCCCTTCAAGTCACACACCATCCTGACTTGGAAATATGTTGCCGTTCCTTCATTGTCACTGGGTCAAAATCCTGGAACTCCCTCCCTAACAGCACTGTGGGAGTACCTTCACCACACGGACAGCAGCAGTTCAAGAAGGTGGCTCATCACCACCTTCTCAAGGGCAATTAGGGATGGGCAATAAATACTGGCCTTGCCAGCGATGCCCAGATCCCAGGATATAATTTTAAAAATGTTGCCCATTAAAGTTGGCACTCTTCTGTCACCCACCTCCTGTTCACCTGGTACTTTAATTTCCCAATTGATTTCAATGGAAAGGAAAATCGAGTGGGTGGTACAACGGGCATCCAATTTGCTACCACCCATTTTGCACCCCTGGCGACATTGAATTTTACCCCCAATATGTTCAAAACAGTTTTAAGAGAACGATAAAAAATATTGTTTGATCAAGTTATTCAGCAGGATAGAAAAGTACCAATGATAAAGCGCGTCAGATTCCCGGGGGGGGGGGGGGGGTAATTTTAGCTTTTATCACCTGGTGAAAAACCAGAGCCAGCCTGTTCGACTTCAATGGAAAACAAAATCGGGCAAGGGGTAGAAGAGGCTGCCAATTCACTATCACACGTTTATTGCCCGGCTATTAAACTTGAAGACCTTCACTGTCTTTGTGTTTAGTAAAACTGAAGGGATTTCATTATATCCCAGCATTATTCATTATCCCTCCAGGAAGGATGAGGTAATAATGCTTTTGAGTGACGATCATGTGACATTTAATGACTCCTCCAGTTACATCATCAGATTTATTATTTAACTACTTGACACGGTGTTAGCATTCACCTGCAGTTATCACACTGTTTGACTCCAACATTCCTGCTTTGATATTGTACTTCAAATGTATTTTATGAGAAAAGTTTGAAGCAAATTTATTCAAGTTTGTTTTTCATGCGTCTGTGATTCATCAGAAGGTTGATTAATCCCTAAGAGGATTTCATGGAAATATGTTAGGTTTTACTCCACAGTGCAAAGTACTTTTTATTGATATTCAGAGAAGTCTTCAAGAAAAAATATTCCTGGGATTTCTGTTTGCAGTATTCAGTTAGCATATTGCCCTTTTCACCTGTGAACCTGGCTTCCAAAGTTCAGCACAGATGGAAAGGTGATAAAGATCTCTCTCTCTTGATAATGTTGGATTGGATTGTACAGCATGTTAGAATATTGCTCCTTCATCGCTGGACCTGAATTTTCAATATAACCCAAACTGATGGGATGAAAGCCCCTCTCGTAATTAGTTGTAACATCTCTAAATCATACATTCTCTGTTTTGTTGTCCCCAGTGGGCATCAGTGCATAGCTTTAGACTGTCAAAATGTAGAAAAAAATATTGCCCGAATTTCATTAGAACAGTCACAAAAATGTATGGTGGCTGTGCAAAATATAAATATAATAACAGGAGAGCAGGGGGTGATTTTCCAAGATTGGGGGTCATTTATCATTGAAGCATTTATATCCTTCACGTTAAGAAGTATAAATGAAGGAGAAAAAAAAATAACGGGCAGTAAAACTATAAATAGATTGCCATAAAAAGTCTCTTGGCTGCTTCATAACTGATAGTTTTACACCTGGTGCTGACTTCTGTAAGGGCACAGATGGATCAATGATGCACTTCACATGAGTGCTATCTATGTCATTGACATGACTATGATTTTGAAAATGTCATCCAGGCTCAGTAGTTGACAATAAAAACAGAAAACGCTGGAAATACTCAGCAGGTCAGGCAGCATCAGTGGAGAGATTGGGTGACGCCCATTTTGGGGTGCTAAGTGCCCTGAAAATGTTATCCCCCCCCCCCGCCGTAAATTCAGTAGTAGCGCCACAAGCAGGAGGTGGGGTGCTACTGGAAAGCGTGGCATGGCGGCACGTAGCGGTGCGTCATTACAGGCCTCCTCCCCTGATTAAAGGGGAGGGGCCTAGCGTTGCATGCACCGGGGCCCTGCCAGACCAAGAGGTGTGCCGGGCTGAGTGATTGCGGCCGGTACCCCGCATACAAAAGCAAAAGGGGGCAGGTGTTGGCAGTCGGCCAAATAAAAATGGCTGCCCAACACCTGCCCTTTAACTTGAGTCGCTGCCGCTGCCTAACCGTCCCCTGATCCTATCACACATATCATGTGGCGATAGGTCAGCGGGTGCAAAGGAAGTTTGCGGCCAGGGCGCAAGCGGGACGCTGCGCAGGGCGATGGCGTCATCGGTGGTGATGTAGCGACGTGGGGCGCTACCGGCTACCGGCTAACGCCGTCGCTACCCTCCCACTGAATTTTGCGAGAGGCCTTAGCAGCTCCATGCCCATGCACTAGGGGATTTGCGCACCGTTAGCGCTCCCCGTGGGCGCTAATGAGAGGCACAAACCAACCCAATTTTATCTCAGTGTTCCAGGTCAATGACCTTTCGTCAGAACTGAGTATTTCCAGCATTTTCTGTTTTTATTTCAGATTTCCAGCATCCGCAATATTTTGCTTTTGTCTCAGTATTCTAAAATTTGCCAGTGTATGTTTAGAGAAATAAAATAACAAACAATAAATAAACATAGCCATACCATACCGTGGAGAAATCTCGCATTGTGTTTGATCAATTTATAAACTAATTCTAAAGGTTAGAGCTTATTTTTTATCAGATGTCTTTTCCAACAGCAGATGAATTCCAATCCTGTTCGAAGGAAAAGGGTTTGTAAACAATGGCTCTAAACATGTACAGCTTTTGTGTGTCTCTGTTCATATATAAGGGGTAATTTTGTAAGGTTTTATTGCTTGTGACAGGCTTAGGTCAGACAATCGGGCTACTGTGTATTAACCCTATTGCCAACCTAAGCTCCTAGTGCAGCCTGCTGAAGTAATTTATAGTACCTACTGGGTAAATGAGAATAGCTCACTGCCATCTGGAACTTATGCTCCTGGGATTCTGTACCACTCTTTTGCATGTACTCTGTAAACTAACTGTAAAGAAGGAACAGCATGGACATGATGGGCCGAATGGCCTCCTTCGGTGCCATAAGTTTCTATGATTCTATGAAGGAAACAATAATTAAGCACAGGACAAACTGTGTGGGTAGTGGAGGAGCCAGCTTTTGTTTAACATTTAGATGGCTGAACAAATAATGTGAAATTGGTTCAAACAGTACAAAACTCTTATATATCAACATGAAAGCAATTCACATATGAGACATGGTCCTGTATCAATTTTTAAGTGGTACTGTATTTGGTTGGTACTGGATTTAGTGAGTACTGAATATGATATGTACTGTACACAGCAGGTACTCTGCGATGACTTCTGTACTAGTAAATAATGTATAGGATGGTTATTGTACATGGCATTATGTTTCATCTTTTTTAAACTTCCTCGTTTTCAGTTTATTAATTCCTGTGCTCCTTTGGTATTTGGATTTTGAAATCACCTGTGTTATACGTCACTCTTTAGAATCTTCTGGTGCTACATTACATTCCCAGTTCTTGTGCAATGTGATCTCTCACATTGAATCATCTTTCAAGGCTTTATTAAACTTTATAGCAAGAGAAGATGTAGTATGCTGTGAGAGGTTAGGAGAAACATCTTTACAGAGAACTATTAGAAGGCTTTGCTGTAGTGATTGGTTGAGGCAGAAACCATTTCACCTTTAAGGGAAGCTGAACAAATACTTGAAGCAGAAGATGAAGGGAAATGGGATTGGACTCGTGGACCAAATGGCCTCTTTCTGTGCTGTGAATTTCTATGGTTCCATGTTGTAATGCAGGCCCTTTCTAATTTGTCAAAGAGACTCTTGTGTTTCTAGTCTACCTAGTGGTTTATATTTGTATTGTACTGTAAAAATATTTTCTATTCCTCTTCTTTAGGTCCTACCATGCCATACATCATTTGATGACTAAGACAGTGGATAGGTGGAAATTGTAGTGTATGTACTTTGCAGAAGGAACTATATTCTGCAGCCCCTGTATACTGCAGTACCAGTAGTGACCACCCCTGTATATAAGCCTGTGTAGTAACATTTGCATAGTAGTTCCAGGTTGCCTCCATTCAGTAAAGACCTGTTATAACCAACTCCTGCAGTCGGTGTCTCACTTATACACGGACATAATACTGGCGACGAGCAGATACGAACATACCTACAGTCTGCACCACCTCATGGGGATCCATCCCTGAAGCGAAGTTATCAGAGGTCGAGGCCAGAAGGAAGAAAGAAACAGAAGAAACGGGCGTCGACCGCGGACATCCGCCTCTGAGTAAGCGGCATTGAAGATTTGCAGGAGAGGCTGTCGAGAGCGGGGCTTGGTTATCCTGTCGATGGTGCTTCAGCTAATCGGGCTGGTGGCAGGTAGTACACTGATCCTTCCTGGGCTGCGGCGGTCTAGAGCTCGAGCGGGTGGCTTTGCAACGGGGCCGAGCAGCGTTGTCGGGAAGAGGAGAGAGAGAGAGGGTGGAGCACACAGGGCGCGGCTGGTGCTACGAAGCCGGGCAGCGTACAGACCCGAGAAGAGGGAGGCAAGAGTCCCGTAGGGTTGTTCCGACGACGGGGAAATAATAAAAATTAAACGCGCAGAAAGCCGCGACGAGCTGCAGTTTGCCACGGGAACCGCAGAGAGCGGCGTTAGCAGCAGCGCGGGGAGAAGTGCGCGAAGACCATAGGGCGTCGCCATCAAGGCATAAAACGCCAGCAACAGCGCTAGCAACAGCGGAGAAGACAGAAAGTGTGGGAGGCGCCATCTTAATCCAGCGGGGAAGAAGGCAAAGCGCGGGAGGCGCCATTTTGTTAAATCGGGGACAAAGGCAAAGCGCGGGAGGCGCCATTTTAGGTTTCCAAGATGCCGAAGAATGGCAATATCACTGCCTTTGATAATGCAATAGAAGACTGGACCATGTATGTGGAAAGAGTCGAGGTATATTGCGAGGCAAACGAAGTAGCCGATGAGAAAAAGGCATCGGTACTGCTAAACTTAATGGGCGCAAGAACGTACAGCCTATTGCGGGACCTGATTACTCCAACCAAACCAAAGGCGAAGAGTTTTAACGAAGTTGTTGCTATCCTACAGGAACACCTAAATCCTACACCGCTGCTGATAGCAGAAAGATTTAAATTCCACAGGAGAAATCAGCATAAAGATGAGAGCAATGCTGATTGCCTTACGGAACTACGCAAGCTATCAAAGCACTGCCAGTTCGGAGCAGGACTGGCAGATACCTTACGGGACAAATTTGTCTGTGGACTCCTGAGTGAAGGAACCCAGAAGAGGTTACTCTCAGAGAAAGAGCTGACGCTAGATAAGGCTTTCAGCGTGGCAGTATCGTATGAAGCAGCAGCAAGGGGAGCTGTGGAAATACAGCAAAAGCCACAGGAATACGGCACCCACAAAATGACACGGGGATTTGCAAAATGTTATTGCTGCGGCAGAACAACCCATGACCAGAAGGACTGCTGGTCCAAGGACAAAATATGCAGGCAATGCGGAAAGATGGGACACATTGCACGAGTTTGCAGGTCTGGGAAGAAGACCGACGACAACAAAAAGGCTACTAAGGAACCGTACAGGAAAGTACAAAAGATGACGGACAGTAGTTCCGAAGACCAGATGAGCGATAGTGAATCTGGGAACAAGAAACTAAGCTGTCTCAAACTTCACAACGTAATCGCAAAAGAGGATCACCGAACCATTTGGGTCACCCTCACAATAGCAGGGTCCCAAGTCAAAATGGAATTGGATACAGGATCAGCTCTAACCGTCATGAATCGACGAGACTACGAGCGGCTATTCTCACACATACACTTGAAAGAGACATCCATTGTCTTGAAGACGTATACGGGGCAAAAAGTATACCCCAGAAGAAAAATAAATGTGCCTGTCGAATACAACGGCAAGGAAAGACAGAAATTGTATCTGTACATACTGCAAGATGGTGGACCACCGTTATTGGGACGTGAATGGATCAGAAAGATAAGTTTAGACATGCACTCCATTCAGGCACTGAAGGTGGCTGGTAAAAAGGATGACAACGTCACTCCTGGATGATTGTCAACAATCTTAGCTAATGCCAAAGAGGTATTTCAACAAGAACTGGGAACTCTTAAAGGCATAACCGCCTCGACAAAAATAGAAGAGAATGCAATTTCCAAGTTTTTCAAAGCAAGACCGGTACCATATGCAATTTGCCCAGCCGTCGAGGCAGAGCTGGAGAATCTGGAGAATGCAGGTGTGTTATCTAAGGTAGACTGGAGCGAGTGGGCGACACCCATCGTTCCTGTCATGAAGAAAACATTAAACAATAAGTCTGAGGAGCCAAGGAAGGTTCGCATCTGTGGGGACTTCAAGGTGACGGTGAATCCAATCCTTCACACAGTACAATATCCTCTTCCAAGGATAGAAGATATCTTCGCCTCACTATCTGGAGGGAAGCGTTTTACAAAAATTGACCTAGCACAAGCATATTTGCAGATGGAGGTTGAAGAATCCTCTAGGAAGTATCTCACGATAAACACTCACAAAGGTCTTTATCAGTATAATCGACTGGTATTCGGAGTAGCATCAGCTCCGGCGATATGGCAAAGAGCGATGGAACAAGTCCTGCAAGGAATTCCGGGGACTCAGTGTTACTTGGACGACATCCTAGTGACAGGTGAAGATGACAGTGAACACCTTGCCAACCTAGAGCAGGTGCTCACTAGACTACGTGAACATGGACTATGGGCCAATCGCCCCAAGTGTGAGTTTTATAAGAAACAGATATCGTATTGTGGCCACGTGATTGATGAAGAGGGGTTACATAAGTCCCCTGACAAAATTGAAGCGGTAGTTAAGGCTCCAGCGCCTGAAAATGTGTCGCAACTGAGGTCATTCCTCAGATTGGTGAATTACTAGCATAAGTTTTTGCCGAATTTGTCCACAATTCTGCACCCACTGAACGCCCTACTACAAACGGCAGTAGCATGGAAATGGAGTGATGAATGTAAGCGGGCCTTTCAGAAGAGTAAGGACCTAATCACTTCAAGAGAAGTATTGGCTCATTACAACCCATCACTACCGATAAGACTGGCGTGTGATGCGTCTCCCTACGGCATTGGGGCGGTACTGTCACATAAATTCCTTGATGGTTCAGAGAGGCCGATAGCTTTTGCGTCACGCTCGTTAACTTCAGCCGAGCGTAACTACGCCCAGATTGACAGAGAGGCCCTCAGCCTGGTGTGGGGGGTGAAGAAGTTCTATCACTACCTGCACGGTCAGAAATTTACTCTACTTACTGATCATCAACCCCTTGTCTCCATTTTCAACCCTCAGAAGGGCGTACCGATAATGACAGCACAACGGCTACAGAGGTGGTCCCTTTTCCTAGGGGCACACCAATATGACATCAAGTACAAAGGAACTAAACAGCATGGGAATGCTGATGGATTGTCGCGCCTACCGTTGCCGATGGTGGAAGAAGAACTTGCAGTGGATCCAGTGGAGATATTCCACTCGACCATAGTCGAATGTCTCCCTGTGACGAATGCAAACATAGAAAAGGAAACACGAAATGACCCGACGCTCTCCTGGGTCTATGATTGAACGGTGAAGGGATGGCCAGCACATGGCGAACCACTGCTGCCAGCATTCTCGTCGAGAAGAGAACAGCTGTCAGTGTGCAGAGGAACCTTGATGTGTGGATCCAGAGTAGTAATTCCACCCAAATTGAAGGATAGAGTGCTCAATGAGCTTCATGAGGGTCATCTGGGAGGGGTAAAAATGAAGAACTTAGCCAGAGCGTTTGTGTGGTGGCCGGGAATCGATAGAGAAATTGAAGAGATGACCAAGAGCTGTACAGGATGCCAGAAGGTCCAAAACGCCCCACCACAAGCCCCTCTACATCCATGGGAGTGGCCCTCATCTCCATGGCAAAGGGTGCACATTGATTTTGCTGGTCCATTTATGGACTCGATGTTTTTAATTGCGGTGGATGCACATTCAAAGTGGCCAGAGGTAATAAAAATGTCCTCAACCACCACAGAAAAAACTATCACAGTCTTACGAACCATATTCGCCAGGAATGGGCTGCCTGAACAGATTTGCTCCAACAATGGACCACAGTTTGTGTCTGAAGAGTTCCGGAGGTTCTTAAAGAACAATGGTGTTAAGCATTACACATCCGCCCCATATCATCCAGCCACCAATGGATTGGCTGAGAGGTTCGTTCAAACATTCAAGAAGGCTATCAAGGCAATGTGTAATGAAGACATACCCCTACAACACAAGGTGGATAACTTCTTGTTTGCCTACCGGAATGCGACACATGCGGTTACCAACCAAACTCCGCCATGATGTTCTTCAATCGAAGACTAAGATGCCGCTTGGATTTGGTTAAGCCAAACATCAGAAGAGATGTGGAGAACAGGCAGTTTCAGAATATGAATGAAAGGCCAACCAGGAGTTTTAAGATAGGTCAACCAGTTTTGGCCCGGGACTACCGCACAGAGAAATGGCAGCCAGGAACGATCTGTACATGGCAAGGACCTCTAATGTATACCGTGGACGTTGGAAAGAGTATTGTAAGACGCCATGCTGACCAGATTCTAGAGTCACTGGGAAACGTCAACTCCACACCACGATCTGATACACCTGGCGATGAAACCGAAGTACCAATTGCATCTACCTCAGAATCGGTGATATTGGAAGCAGACGAACCAAACAATGACATTGATCCCGACTCAACATTGCCAGAAGAACCTGATACTCCAAAGAGGCGTTATCCAGACAGAATCAGGAAGCCTCCTCAAAGACTGAACTTATAATTGCTTAACTTCAACTAATGTATCTAGCAACTGTAATTGTAAAAATGTTATTTCATTGTTAATCGAATGTTATGTACTGTTTAGCTAAAAGGGGAGGAATTGTAGTGTATGTACTTTGCAGAAGGAACTATGTTCTGCAGCCCCTGTATGCTGCAGTACCAGTAGTGACCACCCCTGTATATAAGCCTGTGTAGTAACATTTGCATAGTAGTTCCAGGTTGCCTCCATTCAGTAAAGACCTGTTATAACCAACTCCTGCAGTCCGTGTCTCAATTATACACGGACATAATAGAATTATCCTAGGTTTCTGCCACCCCTTGCTCATGAACTTTACAGCACAGATTATCTTGGCTTCTGATGTTTCTGCCATTTCTTCCCTGGGGAATTGTCTCATCCCAAAATCAGGAACATATTCTGTGGAGCATCTAAAGAAGCAAACCCACATTTTATCACTCTGTGGAACAGCTCTCTCATCAATTCAGGTGCTGGGGCTGCCCTATTATTAAGATAATGGCTGTCATATTTTTGTACTTTTTCCGGGTTACATATTAATCAGAAATCCCGATTCTAGTTGATAATTATTTGATATGGAACCTGATAAAAGGATTCATTTGCTCTTTAGAAGCAACGTTTATTGTTTGCTCTGAATAATCAGGTAATACTGGGGTTTGCTTGGTAGATGCAACAGCCAGGCAGGGAATGCTGTGACTTAATTGGATAAGAGAAGATTGACATAAAAGCATAAGAAATAGGAGCAGGAGTAGGCCATTTGGCATCTTGAGCCTGCTCCGCCATTCAGTAAGATCATGGCTGATCTGATCTTGGCCTGAACTCCACTTTCCCGCCTGCTCCCCATAACCCTTGACTCCCCTGTAGCTCAAATATCTGTCTATCTCCGCCTTGAATATATTCACTGACCCAGCCTCCACAGCTCTCTGGGGTAGAGAATTCCAAAGATTCACGACCCTCTGAGAGAAGAAATTCCTCCTCATCTCCGTTTCAAATGGTGACCCCTTATTCTGAAACAATGCCCCCGAGTTCTAGATTCCCCCATGAGGGGAAACATCCTCTCTGCATCTACCCTGTCGAGCCCCCTCAGAATCTTATATGTTTCAATAAGATCACCTTTCATTCTTCTAAATTCCAATGAGTAAAGGCCCAACTTGCTCAACCTTTCTTCATAAGACAACCCCTTCATCTCAGGAATCAACCTAGTGAACCTTCTCTGAACTGCCTCCAATGCAAGTATATCCCTCCTTAAATAAGGAGACCAAAGCTGCACGCAGTACTCCAGGTGTGGTCTCACCAGTGCCCTGGACAGTTTAGCAAGACTTCTCTATTTTTATACTCCATCCTCCTTGCAATAAAAGCCAAAATTCCATTTGCCTTCCTAATTACTTGCTGTACCTGCATGCTAACTTCTTGTGTTTCATGTATGAGCACTCCCAGATCCCTCTGTACCGCAGCATTCTGTAGTCTCTCTCCATTTAAATAATAATTAGCTTTTATATTCTTCCTACCAAAGTGGATAACCTCACATTTTCCCACATTATACTCCATCTGCCAAATATTTGCCCACTCACTTAACCTGCCTATATCCCTTTACAGACTCTTTGGGCGTGATTTTGTAAATAGATGCGGGTTGGGAACGGGCCAGGTGGTTTCCGGCTTCCAGTCCTGCCCCCAGCTACATCCAGCCCACGGGCGTGATTTTACGCTGATTGACCTTGTTAAGTGGGCTTGCCGGCCAATTAAGAGGAAGCCAGTCAGATGGCGTCATTTGATGATGCGTCATCTGCCGGTTTTCTTAAAGGGACCATGCATAATTTTTCTTTGACAGCTCATTTCTCAGAGTTTGACAGCATTGAGGTGCTGCAAACACTGACAATCACCGTACAAAGGTGAGCTCTTGCACCCAGGCTCTCCAGTGACTCCCTCCATAGGTTGGAACAGATGGCAGCTGCAGGTGAGGTTACAGAAGCGATCTGTCACTAGTGAGAGAGGTTCTCTCAATGAGGTGGGAATAGACATCGATTTCAAAACTTTTTACCTACAGAAAAGTGTAAAAGCATTAAAAATGATTTCCCCAACATTTCCTTACCTCTGAAACTCACCAGTGCAACATTGGAGCCTTCACACCACTTCTGCAGCTGTCATCAATGCAGAAACACTACAGCAGACTCACAACACGCCACACTTACCTGGCGTGGTGTCCAGATGTCGGGAACCCCGAGGCAGAAGCGGCAAAATTGAAAAAGAGCCTGTTAACTACTATCAAGTACCTGTTAACAGGAAGGTAAGTGGCTTTAATCCTTTTCCCACCGCTAGGTGTCGGGTCCATGCACAAATCGATTGACTACCTTGGTCAAGGTGGTATTTTTGAAACTTTTTTACTGAGTTCTTTTTGATTATGCTACACTTCAGCAGGCACCCGAATCCTACTGCAGCCATCTCTCTTCCCCTAACCCCGATAGGGACCCTCCCAGAGGTAGGAATCCCACCAAGTATATTAAGGGTAAGAGGATAACTAGGGAAAAAATAGGGCCCATTAGGGACAAAAGTGGCAATCTGTGTGTGGAGCCGGAAGATGTAGGAGGGGTTCTAAATGAATTTTTTGCATCTGTTTTCACTATGGAGAAGGACGATGTAGACATAGAAATAGGGCGGGGGGACTGTGATATGCTCGAGCATATTAACATCGAGAGGGAGGAGGTATTGGCGGTTTTAGCTGGCCTAAAAATGGATAAATCCCCAGGCCCGGATGAAATGTATCCCAGGCTGCTGGGTGAGGCAAAGGAAGAGATTGCGGGGCTCTAACACATATATTCAGGACCTCTCTGGCCACAGGGGATGTGCCAGAGGACTGGAGAACTGCTAATGTAGTACCATTATTCAAGAAGGGTAGTAGGGAAAAACCGGGGAACTACAGGCCAGTGAGCCTAACATCAGTGGTAGGAATATTATTGGAAAAAATTCTGAGGGACAAAATTTGTCTCCACTTGGAGAGGCAAGGATTAATCAGGGATAGTCAACATGGCTTTGTCAAGGGGAGATCATGTCTGACTAATTTGATTGAATTTTTTGAGGGGGTGACTAGGTGTGTGGATGAGGGTAACGCAGTGGATGTGGTATACATGGATTTCAGTAAGGCCTTCGATAAAGTCCCGCACAGGAGACTGGTCAAGAAGGTGAGAGCCCATGGAATCCAGGGTGCCTTGGCACATTGGATACAAAACTGGCTTAGTGGCAGAAGGCAGAGGGTGATGGTCAAAGGTTGTTTTTGTGACTGGAAGCCTGTGGCCAGTGGGGTACCACAGGGATCGGTGTTGGGTCCCTTGCTGTTTGTGGTCTACATTAATGACTTGGATATGAATGTAAAGGGTATGATCAGTAAGTTCGCGGATGATACAAAAATTGGTAGGGTGGTAAATAGCGAGGAGGGTAGCCTCAGTCTGCAGGACGATATAGATGGGTTGGTCAGATGGGCGGAACAGTGGCAAATGGAATTTAACCCGGAAAAGTGCGAGGTGATGCACTTTGGGGGGACTAACAAGGTAAGGGAATACACAATGAATGGAACGACCCTAGGCAAGACGGAGGGTCAGAGGGATCTGGGTGTGCAAGTACACAGATCCCTGAAGGCGGCGGAACAGGTGGATAAGGTGGTAAAAAAGGCATATGGGATACTTGCCTTCATTAGCCGAGGCATTGAATATAAGAGCAAGGAGGTTATGATGGAGCTGTATAAAACACTGGTTAGGCCACAGCTGGAATACTGTGTGCAGTTCTGGTCGCCACACTACAGGAAGGATGTGATCGCGTTAGAGAGGGTGCAGAGGAGGTTCACCAGGATGTTACCAGGGCTGGAGCGCCTCAGCTATGAAGAGAGACTGGGCAGATTGGGTTTGTTTTCCTTGGAGCAGAGGAGGCTGAGGGGGGACATGATTGAGGTGTACAAAATTATGAGGGGCATAGATAGGATGGATGCTGAGGAGCTTTTTCCCTTAGTAGAGGGGTCAATAACTAGGGGGCATAGATTCAAGGTAAAGGGCGGGAGGTTTAGAGGGGATTTGAGAAAGAACTTTTTCACCCAGAGGGTGGTTGGAGTCTGGAACTCACTGCCTGAAAGGGTTGTGGAGGCAGAAACCCTCACAACATTTAAGAAGCATTTGGATGAGCACTTGAAATGCCATAGCATACAAGGCTACGGACCAAATGCTGGAATATGGGATTAGATTAGGCAGGGCTTGATGGCCAGCGCGGACACGATGGGCCGAAGGGCTTCTATCCGTGCTGTATTACTCTATGACTCTATGACTCTATGACTCTAAGATCCTGTGAAAAGAATCAAATTAGTTGATTCCTAGAGAATTGGCCAGGGTTGGAAGGGAGGCAAGGTAGGGCGGGGAGTTGGAAACTCCGCCCCATCGAGTTTAAACTGGGATGTGCCTGAATGGAAAATCCCAGCTGAAGTGTAAATGCACCATTTACAGAGGTTTTTGAAAGAAGTGGCAAGGTGCAATGGTTTAGTGGAGTTCCACAAGACTAGGGCACAGTAACTGAAGCATAAAAGCAGGGCAAGCAGGGAACAAGCGGTACACAAGATAAGAGGAGCCGAGAGTCTATGGTTGGAGGGGAGGCCAAAGACGGAATTAGTGATGAGAACAAGGATTTTGAAATATTTGTGAAAGGTGAAGAAGGGGGCACCAGTTTGGATGGCATTCGAGAAGTAGATCCTCAATGTATTAAGGTAGATGTGTCCAAGCTACAACCTCTGAGCCACTTCTGGCCAACAAAGCCTGCACAACTCAGCTGTATCTGTGTTTATATTTCTTACTTTGTGGTTTATCCAGTTTTGATTTTATGGGCCGGAAGATTTGGAAAGGACTTTTCTTTCTACTCTTGCATCATTGGTACATCAATCCTATATCAGAACAGCCTGTTAGTTTCTGCAACTTGAGATATGTGCAAGTTAAACGGGAACATTGATTTAAACATTATGGGGCCGGAAACCCATGGGTCCATAATCCCAGTGTAAGTGCCCTAATGTGCCCGCTGGGAACCACTGCCAAACATTCCTGGTTGGAACCCTCGAAGGCTGTTACTTGCTTGCATGCATGTTTGCCCCTTTCTCAAGGAGGCTGATAGGCCCTTTAAAATGTTTAATCTCAACGGCGGCTGTTGTGTATGTACCTTTAAGGGAAGAACTGGTTGTAGACTGCAGTAACGGCAGTGACCACCCCTGTATAAAAGGCCCTAGCAGGCTTCTGTATTTCAGTCTGACGTTACCCTCCTGTTCAGTAAAGTACCTGTTAAACTGTTCTCCCGCAGTCCGTGTATTATTGAGGCGCGGACTTTACAGCAGCTGCTACAGGCTGCTCGAGTGACTAGCCTCTACGACTTCCTCTCCTCCCCCTGCTCTGGTAAAGGCCTGAGATGTACTTGTAGTAGCATGGTCACCCGCTAATGATATGTTGATTAGGAAATCACCCACTGGCCATGGAAAGTTTGGCAAGGTCAGTAGCAGAGGCTCCCTGTGGGCACATCATAGTGTAGGAGTAGGATTTATGAGTCTAAGGCATCCACTTCAATAGTGTTTGAGGATGAAAATAATGTCAGTTTGAGACACCTATTTCTCTGACTGTTTAGTCTGGGCTGTGGTGTTATGAGTCTGAGATATGTGTTTCCCTGACAGATTAGGTTGGGGAGCAAGGGCTCTTCTGAGTCCTGATAGTTTAGGCAGGAGAAGGGACTAGGAGTCTGAGACTTCCATTTCCTAAATTGTTGAATCTTGAAGCAAAGGGGGTAAATTTTAAGCATCCGTTAATGGTTCTTTTCCTTTTGTAGTGTCTACTGTATGAGTAACAGTAGCAATATGTATGGAAGAGACACAGGATGCTGCAAATCAATCACTGCAAGTTAGATTCAGACAACACACGGTATGAAACAATAAAATCATTCAAGAGTGATAGTTTATTTTGGGAGTCATCAAGGATATTGACAACATAATGCGTCACCAGTGTTATACGATGGCTTCAATAACTACAAGGAAATACTGTATTAGTAAATTGGTTACTGCAGCAACAAAAAGGATTTGAGACACACAATTCCTGACTTCATTTAGAAAAATCATTAGTTGGTGAATTTATCTCATCACAGTCAGAGATAAAAGATGCCGTCTGACACCCATCGAGGCTCTAAATCTTTCCAAATTTTTGCAGTTATCTAGACCAGTTAACTGAGATCCCAAAAGACAAATAAACAAATAGAGAATACTGGAGGAAGAGAAAAAGGGATTGCTAGAAAGAGATGAAAGAAGAGGAAATGAATAACAAGATTTCTCTTCAATGGAAGTTCCCTTTTTACTCAGAGACAAGGAAGTATGGTACGGTATTATACGGTACCACCATGTGCAGTCTCACAAACAGTTTTAGTTTGGATTCATCACAGCAATGCAATGCTGAAAAATGGAACCTTTTTAGACCTTGGGTCCTCTCCTCCATCGTCCAGCTGGGTGGGACTGCCCTCGCCTGGTTCCATTCTTATCTATTCAGTTGAAGCCAGAGAATTATCGTCAATGGCTTCTCTTCCCGCTCCCGCACCGTTACCTCTGGAGACCCCAAGGATCTATCCTTGGCCCCCTCCTATTTTCATTTACATACTGCCCTTCGGCGCCACTATCCGAAAACACAACGGCAGGTTCCAAATGTACGCAGACGATACCCAGCTCTACCTCACCATCACCTTATTTGACCCCTCCACTGTCTCTGGTTTGTCACACTGCTTGTTTGACATCCAGTCCTGGATGAGCAGAAATTTCCAACTAAATATTTGGAAGACCGAAGCCATTGTCTTGGGCCCTCTCCACAAACTCCGTTCTCTAGCCATTGACCCCATCCTTCTCCCTGGCAACTGTTTGAGACGGTTCATAACCTTGGTGTCATATTTGACCCCGAGATGAGCTTCCAACCACATAGCCGCTCCATCACCAAGACCACCTACTTCCAACTCCGTAACATCACGCGACCTCCACCCCGGTCTCAGCTCCTCTGCTGTGGAAATCCTCACCCATGCCTTTGTTACCTCTAGCCTTGACTATTCCAATGCTCACCTGGCTGGACTGCCATCTTCCCACCCTACATAAACTTGAGCCCATCCAAAACGCTGCTGCCTGTATCCTAACTCGCACCAAGTCCCGTTCACCCATCACCCCTGTGCTCCCTGACCTACATTGGCTCCCGGTCCGGCAACACCTCAATTTTAAAATTCTCATCCTTGACTTCAAATCCCTCCATGGCCTCACCCCTCTCTATCTCTGAAACCTCCTCCAGCCCTAAAACCCTTCGAGATCTCTGCACTCCTCCAATTCTGGTCTCTTGCGCATCCACAATTTTAATCATGGCTGTGTCTTCACCTGCCTAAGCCCTAAACTCTGGAATTCTCTCCCTGAGCCTCTCCATCTCTCTAGCTCTCTCTCCTCCTTTAAGACACTCCTTAAAACCTACCTCTTTGACCAACTGTCCTAATTTCTCCTTGTGTGACTTGGTGTCAAATTTTGTTTGAGAACTCTCCTATGGAACGCTTTACTACATTAAAGGCGCTAGATAAATGCAAGTTGTTGTTGTTGTTGCTGGGGTCAGCAGAAAGCTCTCCCAGGTCATGTACAGTATGGGTTAGATAGAGGCTAAAACTAAAACTCCTTCTGTTGTGCTTCAACAAATTTCTTTAACCACAGCTTCAGAACAGCAGCCCTTATTGAGTGGCATTTCTATTTGCCACACCAGCCATCTGTGCCATCTCTCAACCCTTAAGAAATGCCACAGGCGATCATCTAATAATTATAGGGCTGAAAATTGGTGGCCATTTCGGCGAACTCCTGCCTTAAGTTTGTCAAGGAATCCAACTTTCTGGGATGGTCTTGTGAAGCAAAGCTTCCACTTTCCCTCTACAGGATCATTGACATTAGGAGGTCATGAGCTTTCACGCCCCAACCCTGAATTGAGACTCAGGGTAGTGCCAGCACAGCTCGCCAACACCTGGCAGAAGTGCGACTCACCAAAGGGCCCAGGCCAGGATCAGGGCCTGGAGCTCTGAAGATCAGGAGCAATTTGTGTTCTATTTTTAAAGCGCCCCTTTTAAGGGGCAGGATATTTCCCTTTCTGGAGGAGGTGACCCAGCACTCCCCACCCTGGCTAGCAATTCCAGCCTTTTTAATAGGGCGAGGAGGCTGCCACAGATATGCCCCCAAACCACCAAAGGCCCAGCATCTCTCTCTGACTAAGCAAACTTTAGTGGGGCCAGTGGTGGAGGCCGCAGGCATCTCCCTCCGCCCCCAGATTTGCAGTTCCTATATATTTATATTGTTCAGAATTTCAGTACAGAAATTGCCTCAAAATTCAAAGACTGTGGTACTTCCATAATCTCATCTATCAGATCAATTGATTATCTCCACTCAGCCTTCGGGCCGAAGATAAAGTGGTCAGCAACCATCCATTACATCATTTCAGTTCTGAACATTATGAGTGCCCATCTACTTCCTCATTCAAAAGCTTTGGAAGGCTTCTTTCACTCTCCTCTGTAAATATTGCAGCAAAGTATGTATTAAGCTGTCTTTACCACTCTTTTTGTTTCTATTTGTAGATTATGGTATTTCTCATGATTCACTTTTGTGTCACTAGCTTTAACTTTGTTGTATGCTGTAGTCTTTATTTTCAGCCTCATCTGACTGTTCATTCACAGAACCACGAATAAAGACAAGAGAGCTCCGCAAAGCTGTTGACGAACTGAACATTGGACATTGGGCCCCTGCGACATTATAATTGCTCCACATTCAGGTAAGTATACTTTAAGAATTTACCTTGCTGGTTGTGGCCTGCAGAGGTCCCTTTAAAGAACGCTTGTTAGGCCGCATGTAGGCCCCTTATTTGTATATGCAGTGGTCGTGAAATTCAGCACTTTAGCCTTGACTGTTAAGGCCGGTATCATCAAAAAATTGGAGGCCGCCTCGCTTCCGCCCACATCTGGCGCGAACCGTGGCGGCCATCATTTTGGGCAGGTTAGCAGCACGGCCGTTGCTTGTGCGCGCTAGAAAAATGGTAATGAGGCAGATCGTGACATCAATCAGCTTGCCACGCTGATTTGACGCAGGACATGCTATTTTGGACGTCGCCGCTCGAATGTACGCTCTCTCCAAAGCACGTACAGCTGAACGTTCAGCTGTATGATGGATACCCCACCAGCGCTACTTAAAGGGGCACACGCAACTTTCAGGTAAGTTTTGATATTTGCTTTTGTGCTGGTTCCTGTACAGTTTATTTCAGTAGTGGCTTGCTGTAAGACATTTAAAAAGTTGTTAAAGTGTGCAGGGAGTGCAGGATGTGCTGCTGGACATTTGCAAGAGTTTGGCTCTTAAAGGAAGGCCTCGGAGAACTCCACTTGCCCCCAATCGTGGGGTTTCTTGTTGCAGTCCCCCTTGAGCTATAGCACGACATGGAGCAGAGGCAGCAAAGGGGACAAGCTGCTCACAGAGGGAGGAGGAGGAGGAAGAGGAGGAGGAAGAGGAGGAGGAGGAAGAGGAAGAGGAGGAAGCAGAAGAAGAGGAAGAAGCAGAAGAGGAGGAGGAGGAGGCAGAAGGAAGGATACAACTCAGACAGCCCCTCAGTGGCCTGGATATCCGGGATTGAATCATCTACCTGTGGTACCAATGAACACAATCCCAATTCTCCTTTCAATATTTGTCCCACATCTTACCTTCCCTCTATTACTGACCATCACAGCATCCTCTTGGCCACAATGCTGTAATAAAAGCCATCACAAAGCAAACTTTCCAATCTAACTGTATCCATATATGCATCCAATATTACATCAAAAGATCAACTAATCAACCTTGTGCATTCCCTTAGTGATTGTCTTGTGTGTACCTTTGTCTATCCTAGTGCTCCAATGCAGAGCTACCCCAGTGGCTGCAGCATGGCTGGTGGAAGGCTGCTGACTTTCAGTGGGGGACACTGCAGATGGTCTTGCAGGACGACCTCGAGGAGCTGGTAGCTGGGAGTATGAAACTGAGTGATAGGGCTGGATTTTGTCATTGGGGACAGGCTGGGGTCGGGTCAGGCGGTTGGCGGGTCCCGCCCCCACCTCCGATGTGAGGCAGGACAATTGAGGGATTTTGCCCTAACTGGGCACTTGATTTCCAGCGTGTGGGAACCCCTGGCCCAAAGATTGTTTTGGTCCTGAAACTCGCCTTTGATGACGTCATCTATGCAGCTGCATTTAAGGCCTGCAAGCAGCCTTGGTTCATTGTCTGCCTTAGAACTTTTGGATTACACTTTTGAGGGATTAGGGCTCCAACCATGGCAAGCTCCAGACCAAAGTGTGCACCCCGTTTTGATGAGGACTCCCTCCAAGCTCTGCTGGAGGGAGCAAGATCTAATAAGGAAGTGCTGTTTCTTTCTTCAGGGAGGAAAAAACCTCCCCAACAGACCAAAGTTGTGTGGCTGCAAGTGGCACAGGAGGTCATTGCCATCTCAATGTGCAGCAGAACCTGGCTGCAGTGCAGAAAGAGATTTCATGACCTTCTCTGCACAGGAAAAGTGAGTATTCCATCATCATCACCCTCAATCTGATCCCCATCGCCTCTCATCACCAGCACTCTGCTTTGTCAACCGCCTCCTCCACATCCCACTTGACCCTTACATCCCTGAACCCTTAACCATTCCCTCTCTCTGTATGTTCACATTCACTTAACTATTCGACTATGGAGCCCTCACACTCCCTATCACTGTGATGCTATGACAACAACTTACAACACACTTTGTGTCCTTCTAAGCATCTATGTTATGGATTCTTTACACTCACTCCTTCATTCTCACTCAAACTCCACTTGTATCCCTCATTGCAGGAAAAGAGAGCCCACAATAAGAGGGAAAGGGCGAGGACAGGAGGAGGGCCACCCTCAATAACCAAGCTCACCATTGCAGAGGAAGCGGCCCTGGAGATCGTGGGGGTCGAGGAGGATGTGCAAGTGGGGGATGGACAGTCGGGCGCATCAGAGCAAGCTGGTGACAGAATAATTTTTCATCTCTCTCATTGACATTGCATGAGTGACTGATCTTGATTCTATTGCTGTAACAGATTGACTTTTGATAATCTGCACACTTCAATGTGCATGCAATGTTTATCTCACATGCCTAACTCTTTCCTTTACTCCCCCACAGGACCATCGACAGCCCCCCTCCCCACTGTCCAGGAGAAACAGCCTGAACCACCAGACTCCTCAGATGAAGCTGCAACCTCTGAGGGCGCAGCGTCAGCAGAATTAAACGCACCCAGCACCAGCGCAGACACTCACACCTCGGTGGGACCTTCGGGAGATAGATTAGTGTTGTCACCTGGTGTATCACAGCTCACAAGTGAGCATTAGCAGATGGTGGAGACAGGGACAGCAGTGGAGAGTCCTCGTCAGAGGGCACAGGACTCTCCCAGCTCGGCTCAGCTGCATGTCGACCCTTTGCCTCCGGGTCCATCCAGAAGGAGAGCGGCGCTGGAACTCCAGGAGCAGGTGCAGGAGTCTCTGGCAGGTTTTGTCTCCAGGGTTGCTGCGAGTGTGGAGCGAATGGAGGAGTCCATCGTCAACATGAGCATAGCCTTTGTGGAGGCGTGGGTGCATGAACGCATCACCACGGAAACGATGGCAACCTCTGTGGAAAAGATGGCTACCTCTATGGTAAGGCTGGCTACCATAGAGGAGGGGATGGCTACGGCCATGGAGGAACTAAGTTGCCAGGGTCTTGAAAACATGGTCATTGTTCAGAATAGACTGACATGTCTTGAGGAGCAATGGTCAGCTATTGAGCAGAGAAACCAGACCTTCATGGAAGTCCTCTGGAGTAGGACTTCCAGTACAGAAACGGGTCCACATGGCCCCCCTGAAGTGCAGTAAGGTGCTGTTAAGCTAGCTCTGAACTGGGGCTGACCCATGAGAGGGATGTTGGTGGCAGACAACAAGGAAGTGGGGGTTCCTCTCCAAGCGCTCACACGACCATGCCACTGCAGAGCCCCCGGTCAGAGTCCCACCAGAGTTCTCACCCAACTGAGATTGGCGTCTCAGCCCCTGCACAGCTGCAGGAGCAGCAGACTGTTGGCGAGCCCTCACAGGCTCGCAACCCCAGAGGACGCCCGCCAAAGGTGTCGAGGCAGGAGCAGCAAGAAAGTGAGCAAGGGGCCTCCAAATCTGCTGAAGCCACAGGGGAAGCACCACGTAGGAGCACGCGTAAGAGGAAGATAAAGCACAAGTAGTCACAAGGGTAGTCACTTGGGCGTTCTGTTGTGTTTATTTTTGAAAAGCTATCCATGCATTTATGTGATGAAATAACTTGATGGCAAACTGTTGAAGATGTGGGCTGTGTCATTTTGCAAATGTGACTTGCACATTGAGGATTCAGGGCGACTTGGAATTGTCACTGTGGTGGTCAGAGTGATAGGAAGCCACAGGTTATTGCCCATTGTCGATGATGTGGTAAGAAGGTGCGAGGCAAATGTGTTTGATTGGGTAGGCTAAGCAAATCGGGCCAAGATGAGTGCATCCCTTGCACCCCAGGCAGCAATGTGCTCGCGTCCTGCTGTCGCTGGTTGATGCGCCTCCGCAAGCTGTTCGTTGTCGCTCTCCTCCTCCTCCTCCTCCTGCTCCTCATCTGAGGAGGCTATGTGATGAGCCATTTGTACCTCAGGCAGCTGCAAGCCATGATGATGTGCCATGTTGTGAAGTGCACAGCAGACCGCGACGATTCTGGAGACCCTGGCTGCTGAGTACTGCAGGGCTCCACCTGATCTATCAAGGCATCTGAATCGCATCTTCAGCAAGCTGATGGTTTGCTCGATGATGGATCTGGTGGAAATGTGGCTGGAGCTGTAGCGCTCCTCAGCTTTGTTGGATGGCCTCCTCAATGGTGTCATTAGCCATGTCTTCAGGGGATAGCCTTTGTCTCCAAGTAGCCATCCGCAAAATTGGTCCGGCGGACTGAAGAGCGGAGGAACACTAGACTACTGCAGGATGAAGGAGTCATGGCAACTGCCAGGGTACTTGGCGCAAACATGCAAAATTTCCTTATTGTGGTTACACACCAGCTGCACGTTGAGGGAGTGGATGCCCTTGCAGTTGACAAAAATATCTGGATTGTGATGGGGTGCCTTAAGGGCCACATGTGTGCAGTCAACGATGCCCTGCACCCTTGGAAAGCCTGCCAGATTAGCAAATCCAACCACACACACAGTTACACTTGCTTGATCCTTGGAGAAGTTGATGTAATTGTGCGCGTTGGTTGGCAAAGAAGGCATTGGTTACCTGCGTGATGCAAATGTGTGCGGCCACCTGGGAGATGCCACTGATGTCTGCTGTTGATCCCTGGAATGATCCTGAAGCAAAAAAGTTGAGTGCGGTGGTGACATTGATGGCTACTGGTAAGGGATGTCCACCCGCTCCTCTGGGCTCCAGGTGTTACTGCAGCATTGTGCAGATGTCACCCACTACCTCTCGCGAAAGTCTGAGCCTCCTTTGGCACTGCTGCTCAGTCATGTTGAGGTTGCTCATCCTCTGTCTGTAAACCCTGTTTTGGGGTATCTCCTGCGGCGACGTGCTTCCATGCGCTGGCGCCTTCTGCCCTGTGCAGCTTCAGGTGGGTGAGCAGCAGCTTGGCACTCCTGTTGTTGCTCCTACTGTTGGTGCTGCTGTTGTTCCGGGTTCTGCTATTGCCGCGGCTGGTCTTCGTCCAAATCTGATGCCCAGGAGGAAAGGAAATAAATGGTTCCCATGCTTCTGGTATGTACCTCAGTTGAGGAAGCGCTCAGTCAAGGTGGGGAGAGGGGTTTCCCAGGAGGTCACACTGGAGATGGATCTCAGCTTCAAAACTTCCACAATGAGTAGGCCTGCTAAAAGTTATCCCAGACCTGAGAAAACAAAGTTCTGCCACCTGCAAATGATCATTGTGGAAAACTCCTTTTTAATGGTGGAGCTGCAGCTGTTAGTAAGCAATCCACTTGTGAGCCCGCCAGGATTCACTGGCGTGTTCCATAGGAGACGTGCAGCACGGGGGAAATGTGTTAAACTTAGAAAGGCCTCTCAAAATGGCATTATAGAGACAATTAAGTGCTTGTTAAGGGCCTTAAGGGCTTGGAGGCGGGATCGAAATGGGGTCTGAAAGCCCGCTTTTGGGAAAATTGGTCAGAGGCGGGCTGGAGGTGGGATCGGAGCCGCCTGCTATTTTTTGCAAATTTAACACCTCACACGCCTCCAAAACTGCCTCCTCGGGCCTGGCAAAATCGAGCCCATGGTGTTTCTTCTTCTTCTTCTTCACTCTCCTCTCCCTCTTCTTGTCCAACCATTGGCTGGGCGGGTTGGATTTCTTGGGTGTCTGAATGAGGAAGGCACAAGGGTAGGGTTGTGGTGAGGGGAGGGGGGGAAAGCAAGAGGTGCAGGCTTACACCATGTGCAGCTTGTAAATCAGAAGAGATTGTATGATGAGGGAGAAGTGGGATGTGATAAGGAGGATAACGTATGAGGATACCAGCATCTTGTATTCTTTCAGCTCTGCTGCTGGCCAAGGGCTCAGCCATGCCCCTGCTAAGAATGCCCAGCACCATCTCCTCGAAGGGGGTGAAGTGAAGCTAGGAATGTGAGGTGTGCCTCTTGTTTGGTAGAGATTATTGGTAGGTGAGTAATGGGGGGGGGAGGGAGGGTGTCGTGCATTGAGCAGTGTGTGAAACTAGTGGTGCAGTTGATAGGAGACGACTTTTGAAGATGCATTCACTGACCTTCACCACTCATCTGAGGTCATGAAACTTCTGTTGGCAGTGACGGCCTCTGCGATCTGGTCCCACATTCTTCTTTCTGGAGGGCCTCCTGGCCACCTGTGGGTAGAGGACCACTCTTTGAGTGTTCAACCCTGGCACAGAGTCCTCAAGTATTGCGTCCGAAACCCTGGGTGCCCTATCCCTGGCCTGTGGAGCCATTTGGGTTTGTGCTGAAGCATTTTTAATATTTTTCATTACCAGAAGGCAGATCACCATTAAGAGGTGCAGACTGCATTGAAGAGGCGCAGGCTAAAGTAACGCTAGCCTCGTGCAAACATCGCAACCTTCAGGCTCTGCTGAGTGCACAGCTTGTCAGCAGCGCGTTCAGTACTGGGCTTACGTTGCAATCATGTAAAGTAGCAGGCAGCGCGAATTTTACATGCTGCCTGAACTTTCAACGGGTACAGGCAGATTGCGCACCGCGATCCCAGCATCCCTTTTTTAGCTGAATTGAATTTCATCCCCAGCTAGCCTAATGCCTGTTTCAGGCATGGGCACGTCATACCGATTCTCTGGCCTTTACCAATATCGCACTTTCAGCTCATAATGAGCATGTGCTTCCTGCCTGTCATATTAGAGTTTTAGGAGACCATTTAGTAGCTGAAAAACAGGTGCCACTTGGCTGAATATTTAGGCCAGTATCTTTGTTCCTCATTACAATGTTCCTAGATGGTGCTGTACCAATCTCACACAAATATTTCCTACTGTTGCTCCACTGTTTTAGCAGTGAACTTTTCCGTCCGCTTTATCGAGGCTATGCTAGATCAAAGCTCTGCAGTCCTGCCACATCTACTCGGGAGGAGGAGACTCCATGAATATCCCCATCCTCAATGATAGTGGAGCCCAGCACACGAGTGCAAAAGACAAAGCTGAAGCATTTGCAACCATCTTCAGCCAGAAATGCTGATTGGATGATCCATATCGGCCTCCTCCTGAGGTCCCCACCACCACAGAAGCCACCACAGGAGCTGAATTCCAGAGGTGAGTTGAGAGTGACTGCCCTTGACATCAAGGCAGCATTTGACCGAGTGTGGCATCAAGGAGCCCTAGTAAAACTGAAGTTAATGGGAATCGGGGGGAAAATTCTCCACTGGCTGGGGTCATACCTAGAACAAAGGAAGATGGCTGTGGTGGTTGGAGGTCAATCATCACAGCCCCAGGACATCGCTGCAGGAGATCCTCAGGGCAGTGTCCTAGGCCCAACCATCTTCAGCTGCTTCATCAATGACCTTCCCTCCATCATAAGGTCAGAAGTGGGGATGTTCGCTGATGACTGCACAGTGTTCAGTGCCATTCGCAGCATCTTAGATAATGAAACATTCCATGCCCGCATGCAGCAAGACCTGGACGACATTCAGGCTTGGGCTGATAAGTGGCAGGTAACATTCGCGCCACACAAGTGCCAGGCAATGACTATCTCCAACAAGCGAGCGACTAACCACCGTCCCTTGACATTCAACGGCATTACCATCGCCGAATGCCCCACTATTAATATCCTGGGGGTTACCATTGACCAGAAACTTAACTGGACCAATCACATAAATACTGTGGCAACAAGAGCAGGTCAGAGGTTGGGTATCCTGCGACAAGTGTCTCCCCTCCTGACTCCCCAAAGCCTTGTCACTATCTACAAGGTACAAGTCAGGAGTGTGATGGAGTACTCCAACAACACTCAAGAAGCACGACACCATCCAAGACAAAACAGCCCGCTTGATTGGCACCCCATCCATCACCTTAAACATTCACTCCCTCCACCACTGGTGTACCGTGGCTGCGGTGTGTACCACCTACAAGATGCAGTGCAGCAACACGCCAAGGCTTCTTCGGCAGCACCTCCCAAACCCGCGACCTCTACTGCCTGGAAGGACAAGGGCAGCAGGTGCATGGGAACACCACCACCTCCAAGTTCCCCTCCAAGTCACACACCATCCTGAGTTGGAAATATATCGCCGTTCCTTCGTCATTGCTGGGTCAAAATCCTGGAACTCCCTCCCTAACAGCACTGTGGGAGTACCTTCGCCACACAGACTGCAGCGGTTCAAGAGGGCGGCTCACCACCACCTTCTCAAGGGCAATTAGGGATGGGCAATAAATACTGGCCTTACCAGCGATGCCCACATCCCACGAACGAATTAAAAAAAATGTCCTCTTTCATCCCTCTTTAGGTGTTCTTCTTCAGTCAATCAACCTATTTTTGACTGTATTTTTCGCTGTTTTAACATTAAAGTGAATTATGTAATGATCTCTAATTTTTCTCGTACCTTCATGTTGTCAATATGCTCCAGTTCATTACCCAGAACCAAATCCAATATTGCATTTTTCCTTTTAGAGCTTGTTACATAGTAACTCAGAAAATAGTGTTAAATATATTCTATAAATCTCTCCCCATTTAAACTCCCCATAAGATGTGTTCCCCCAATCTTATTTTGGATGGTTAAATTCCCCCAGTATTACTGGTCTTTTATTTCTACATATCTCTCTGAGCTGTCTGCAGATTTCTTTAATTTCTTTTAAACAATCTGGTGACCTCTGAAGGGTGCCCAATATTGTAGCCTGCCCTTTTAGACACTCTAATTGGGATTTTCCTCGCTGGTGGCAATACAGATGTGTGGCAAGGCGAGACTTACATCCACCCAACTACCTGACGTTAATGCTGATGAACTTCATGGGGTTGCCTTCATTTAACTCTCTTTTCCATGGCCTTTTTCATGGCCTGCCAACAGGGTATCTACCTGCTCCTGGGAGCTTATCATGGGCCGAGGGATAGGAAATGGCTGTGGCTGCAGGCGTCGGACTCCTGCAGCAGCTGAAAGGGGCAAACAGCCTGGGTTGGTTCAAAAAATGCATTGGTTTGGAGAAACTGGCCAAAATCTACCAATCTGAAAGTATGCATCAATGGACCCTCCACTGACTCAACTCCCTGCTTTGTGGATTGAAACTATTTGATGTGTCCCGCCTCGCCAAGCAACACTTGATGCCTGTAATGTTCTGGCATTCCTCGCATTCAGGTTGCTAGGGTGATAATGATGGACAATATCAATTATGAAGTCAATCCATCATTATCACACCATTCTAATACATCCACACAGTAGTGGCTGAGTGTTTCCAGCCTTTGCCATCATTTGCGGTGGAACATCCAACAAATACAATAGTGGACGAGCATCCAGGGCAATCATTCCCTGCTCATTTTCTGTAGTTGCCTGCGCCAGTACCATGAGAATACTGGTGAAAAGGCAGAGGAAACTCTTGCCTTTTATCTGCACATTGTTACTTGCAATATTTCTAAAGGTGAACCCTTTCTTTAATAAGTAATGCTACCCCTCGCTTTTTTTTTGCTTTCCCTAACTCTTCTAAAAATGCTATACCCTGGAATGGCAGTTCCCAGTCATGCCCTAGATGAAGTCAAGCTTCAGTTAAAGCAATGCCATAGTCTACTGGTCGGGGGCTTCCCGCGGGTGTAAGCCCCCGATCTGCACTGAGTGCGAGTCATCAAAGAGTGCTGTGAGTTTGGGTAAGTGTGAGAGTTCTTTAATTGTTACTTCTCTTTAAATCATTCTTGATAAGATTACTTAAGCAGTTTAAGTAAAGGGGAAAAGTTAAATATTTGGGATTCTGTTGGTTTAAGAAGAGTAAAACAAGGTTACACTGCAGTAGGAGTAAATTGGCACAGCAGGCAGTGGAAACCAGTTTTCTAACCAATCAGCAGGGGTGACCCATTTGGCTGTAAACAAACAAACAGTATAAAAAGACCAGTCCTAGTGCGAGTCAGCAGAGAGTGCTGTGAGTTTGGGTAAGTGGGGTGTTAGGTGCTCTTTTCAAACTTTAACTCTGTGGGTTGCAGTTAATAAGGCCTGTTGGTAAACCATTTAACTGATGTAATTAGAGGGATTGATTTAATTTAAATCCAATTAATTAAAGAGGATACTAGCATCTAAAATCGGGCAGAGGGTGTCCATAACTAACAATAAAAAATTTAATTAATTGCATAGGATGGAGCAGGTGATGTGTTACTGTTGCGAGATGTGGGAGCCGGTGAACCCCATTGAGGCTCACGGTGATTATGTCTGTGACAAGTGTCTGATACTACAGGAACTCCAGCTCCATGTTGATGAGCTGGAGTCTGAGCTTCAGACACTGTGACACATCAGGGAGGGGGAGAAGTACCTGGACTCTGTGTATCAGGAGGTGGTCACACCTATGAAGTTAATCAATTCAGATGTAGCCCATGGTCAGGGACAGGACGGTGTGACTACGAGTGAGGCAGGTACGGGGATCCAGGAGGTAGAACTGGAGGAGCCGCAGCCCTTGCTCTTGTCCAACAGGCTCGAGGTTCTTACTCCCTGTGGGGACAGGAGCAGGGACTGCAGGGAGGATGAGCAACCTGGCCACAGCACCGTGGAACAGGGGGCCATTCAAGAGGGGGGAGTAAATAGAAATGCTGTAGCGGTAGGGGATAGTATTATTAGGGGGATAGATAGAGTTCTCTGCAGCCGAGAGCGAGAGTCCCGAAGGCTGTGTTGCCTACCCAGTGCCAGGGTTAAGGACATCTCCTCTGGGCTGGAAAGAAACTTGCAGTGGGAGGGGGTGGATCCAGTTGTCATGGTCCATGTTGGTGCAAACGACGTAGATAGGGCTAGGAAGCCGGTTCTGTTAAAGGAGTATGAGCAGCTAGGGGTCAAATTAAAAAACAGAACCTCAAGGGTAATAATCTCTGGATTATTACCTGAGCCACGAGTGAATTTGGCTAGGACAAATAAAATTAGAGAGTTAAATGCGTGGCTCAAAGGCTGGTGTGGGAGAAATGGGTTTTGCTTCCTGGGACAGTGGCACCAGTACTGGGGCAGGAGGGAGCTGTTCCGTTGGGACAGGCTTCACTTGGCCAGTGCTGGGACTAGAGTCCTGGCGGATCATATAACTAGGGCTGTAGAGAGGGCTTTAAACTAACTAGTGGGGGGGGGGGGGGTTCCTAGAGAGCAAATAATAAAAATGACAACAGAGAAGGTCATAGACTTAGGTAACAGTGGGGAAACTAAAAACCAGAGCGTGTCAGGAAGGGGCAGAAGGTATGGAGTAAAAGGTAAAGTAATAAAAAGGGCAAAAGCAGGAACTAAGTGTCACAAAACATATTTGAAAGTTCTCTATCTGAATGCACGTAGCATTCGTAACAAAATAGATGAGTTAATGGCACAAATAACTACATATGGGTATGATCTTGTGGCCATTACAGAAACATGGCTGCAGGGTGACAATGCCTGGGTATTAAACATACCAGGCTATTTAACAATCAGGAAGGACAGGCAGGAAGGAAGGGGAGGTGGGGTGGCTATGTTAATAAAGGAAGGAATCACTGTAATACAGAGAAATGATATTGGGTCAAAAGATCAGGATAATGAAACAGTTTGGGTGGAGGTAAGGAATAATAAGGGGGAAAAAACACTAGTGGGTGTAGTCTATAGGCCTCCGAACAGTTGCAACTCTGTTGGACGGAGTATCAATCAGGAAATAGTTGAGGCTTGTAATAAGGGAACATCTATAATTATGGGGGATTTTAACTATCATATTAATTGGACAAATCAAATTGGGCAGGGCTGCCTTGAGGATGAGTTCATTGAGTGTATTAGGGATGGGTTTCTTGAGCAGTATGTAACTGAACCGACCAGGGGGCAAGCAACCTTAGATCTGGTCCTGTGTAACGAGACAGGATTAATAAAAAAATGTCCTAGTAAAGGATCCCCTTGGAATGAGTGACCATAACATGGTTGAATTCCATATTCAATTAGAGGGTGAGAAGGTTGGATCTCAAACAAGTGTGCTAAGCTTGAATAAAGGAGACTATGAAGGTATGAGAGCGGAATTGAGTAGAGTGGATTGGGAAAATAGATTAAAGTGTAAGACGATACATGATCAGTGGTGTACATTTAAGGAGTTATTTTACAACTTCCAAAAAATATATATTCCACTGAGAAGAAAAGGGTGTAAAAGAAAAGACAGCCATCCATGGCTAAGTAAAGAAATTAAGGATAGTATTCAACTAAAAACAAGGGCATATAAGGTAGCCAAATCTAGTGGGAGGATAGGGGATTGGGAAAACTTTAAAAGACAGCAAAAAATAACAAAAAGATTGATTAAGAAAGGGAAGATAGATTATGAAAGTAAATTAGCAAAAAATATAAAAACAGATAGTAAGAGTTTTTATAGTTATATAAAAAGAAAAAGGGTGGCTAAAGTAAATGTTGGTGCCTTAGAAGATGAGACCAGGAAATTAATGGTGCGAAATATGGAGATGGCAAAAACACTGAATGAATATTTTGTATCAGTCTTTACAGTAGAGGACACTAAGAATATCCCAACACTGGGCAAACAGGGGGCTATAGGGGGGGAGGAGCTAAACACGATCAAAATCACTAAGGAAGTGGTACTCAGTAAAATAATGGGACTCAAGGCGGATAAATCACCTGGACCTGATGGCTTACATCCTAGGGTCTTGAGGGAAGTGGCGGTAGGGATTGTGGATGCATTGGTAATGATTTTCCAAAACTCCCTGGACTCAGCAAAGGTCCCGGCAGACTGGAAAACTGCTAATGTAACACCCTTATTTAAAAAGGGCAGTAGACAGAAGGCTGGAAACTATAGACCGGTTAGCCTAACATCTGTGGTAGGTAAAATTTTGGAGTCCATTATTAAGGAGACAGTAACAGGACATTTGAATAATCATAATTTAATAGGACAAAGTCAGCATGGTTTTATGAGGGGGAAGTCATGTTTGACAAATTTGCTGGAGTTCTTTGAGGAAGTAACATATAGGGTGGATAAAGGGGAACCAGTGGACGTAGTGTATTTAGACTTCCAAAGGGCATTTGACAAGGTGCCACACAAAAGATTATTGCTTAAGATAAAAAATCACGGGATTGGGGATAATATTCTGGCATGGATAGAGGATTGGCTATCTAACAGAAGGCAGAGAGTTGGGATAAATGGTTCATTCTCAGACATGCAATCAGTAACTAGTGGTGTTCCGCAGGGGTCAGTGCTGGGTCCCCAACTCTTTACAATCTATATTAACGATTTGGAGGAGGGGACCGAGTGTAACATATCAAAGTTTGCAGATGATACTAAGATGGGAGGGAAAGTAGTGAGTGAGGAGGACATAAAAAACCTGCAAGGGGACATAGACAGGCTAAGTAAGTGGGCAGAGATTTGGCAGATGGAATACAATACTGGAAAGTGTGAGGTTATGCACTTTGGCAGGAAAAATCGTAGAGCAAGTTATTATCTTAATGGCAAGAAACTGGAAAGTACTGAAGTACAAAGGGATCTGGGGGTCCTAGTGCACGAAACTCAAAAGGTTAGTATGCAGGTGCAGCAAGTGATTAAGAAGGCCAATGGAATGTTGGCTTTCATTGCTAGGGGAGTAGTGTATGTAACCGTCTACCTTTAAGAGACTATTGTATGTAACCGTTCACCTTTAAGAGAACTATTTTAGGTGTGGCACTACTTGTTTGGCTTCTGTATACGGTAATACCGACGGTGACCACACCGGTATATAAGTGCTGTGGCATGATTTATAGGGCAGATTCGCCCTGACCTTCGAATAGTAAAGTCCTGTTTGTTTGTTACTCCTGAAGTCTGTGTCGTTATTAACTGCACAACCCACAGACTTTACAGTGGCGACGAGTCTGATTGTACCCTGCGGCAAGACTACCAAAGCAACTAAAGAGCGTCGAAGAGAGGCAACCGCCCTCATCGTTCTGCTGGGAGAAAACACGAGGCTGCAGCAATAGAAAGGAGGAAGACTTTAGCAACAAAGGCTTCCATCAGCAACAGGCACTGACTGTCCCTTCTGCCACGGTGCGGAGTGAGCCGATCAACAGGAAGCAAGGCGGCCACGGAGACTGTGAGTAAGGGAAAGTGTAAAGAATATCCGGAGGATAAGGGCTGTGCACTCGACCACGGTCGAGGGGGAAAGGAGCCGGACGGAAAGTCGGGTCCAACGGCGTCGTGAGACAGCCAGACCGCGATCGGCGGGAAAGCCGGGCAGCGACCGAAGCCACGAAGCGCTGAGACCGGGAGCGTAGGCGCGGGAAGAGAGAAACTCAGCCGCAGCCGGGGCGGGAAGCACCGGACTGCGAGAGGGCTGGGAGGCGAATGGGAACCGAGCGTGCGGGAGAAACAGAGCCGACCAAGGGAGACTGCGTGAGAGCCAATCCAGCGGCTGAACTGTTCTCCGCAAACAGGAGTACCCAGCGCCGGTAGAGCCGAGCGGGCGGGAGAGAGAGAGACAGAGCCGAGCAAGGGGAGAGAGACTGCGCGAGAGCCAGTCCAGCGGCTGAACTGTTCTCCGTCAACGGGGTGTACCCAGAGCCGGTAGAGCCGTGCGAGCAGGAGAGAGAGACAGAGCCGAGTAAGGGGAACTGTGCGAGAGCCAGCCCAGCGGCTGAACCTGTCCGCTGTGGGGAAAGCGTACCCCTCCCACCAGGGAAGAAACGCGGGAAGCCGCCATTAGGCGGAGAAGACGACAGACGCGGGAAACCGCCATTGAAGGGGCGGGGAGAGAAGGAAAGAGCGGGAAACCGCCATTTTCGCGGGAAAAGCCGCCATCTTAGAAAAAAAAAATAATAATAATTTAAAGAAATACTTGTGTTGTTCCCAAGGAAAGGAAGATGCCTGAGCGTGGGGACATCAACGATTTTAATTCTGAGATAGAAGACTGGACCACGTACGTGGAACGTATTGAGATACATTGTAAGGCTAATAAAATAGCAAAGGATGAAAAAGCTTTAACCTTACTTAACATAATGGGTGCGAAAACATTCGGGTTGTTGAAGCATCTTCTCTCACCAGCTAAACCGACGGATCAGACTTTCGATGATATTGTAGCAGTGCTGAAGGATCACTTGAACCCCGCACCGTTGATGTTGGCTGAACGATTCAAATTCTATGCAAGAACGCAACGGAAAGACGAAAGCAACGCGGAATACTTGGTCGAACTGCGTAGGCTAGCGAAACACTGCCAGTTCAGAGGGAATCTGACAGAGGCACTGCGAGACAAGTTCGTATGCGGATTGTCCAAGGAAGGGACGCAAAAGCGACTACTCGAAGAGAACGATCTTCCACTGGATAAGGCTGTCCTTATCGCAGCATCAAACGAAGCCGCAGCGAAAAGAACTGCGGAAATGCAGCTAAAGGCAGCGGCACTCGGTGTGGACCAAATTACCTCGAGTATAACAAAATGCTATCGCTGTGGGAAGACAACACACGATCAGAACCAATGCTGGTTTAAGAACCAGGAATGTAAGAAATGTGGCAAACTGGGTCACATCGCTAAGGTATGCCGGTCAGGGAAGAAGACCAACAACCAAAGGAAGCCATCACAGGAAAAGTACAACAAGGTACACAAGGTGGCTGAGAAGAGTTCAGACGAACAGAATTCAGACTCAGACCCAAACGGCCAGGAGCTGGGTAGTCTGAGAATTCATAATGTGAGTAAGGAAGCTGACCTACAAACTATCTGGGTCATGCTAAAAATAGCTGGAGTCCAAGTGAAAATGGAGTTGGACACTGGATCAGCTGTATCAGTCATAAATCGAAGGGATTACCACAGGCTATTCTCACATATACCCTTAAGAGATACCAAGTTCGTATTGCAGACATACACGGGGCATAAAGTATACCCCATGGGAAAGATAAGAGTCAAGGTGAGAGATAGGGGTAAAGAACACCCAAGAATGAACTTATACGTACTACCTGAGGGAGGACCACCACTTCTAGGACGGGAGTGGATCAAGAAAATAGACATGGAATGGCACTACCTACAAGCAATGACGAGTGAGGACTCGGTGCAGACAAGCAGCTCAGACTCTGAGCCGGAAGACGATAAGTCCAGCCCAAGTATGAAAAACAAGGTTAACATGAACTCACTGACGAAGGTTGGAAAAACGATGGCGTGTATAAAGACAGAGAATTCTGAGTCTGTTCAAGTTACAGACATATGCATTACGGAGGAACACCGGGCTCGAACTCAACGTTATCTCAAAGTATGACAACAATTAGAACAATTGAGTTACCGTCTCGTACAAGAGATGAAAACAATGAAAAAGTTCTATGACACCGAATGGGAGAGTCTGGAAAGACAACAGAACCTGCTGGCTCAAGCAGAGAGCAACCATAGAGCCATCGTGACCAATTACCGATCACATCTCCCTTATGATGTTCAGGAGTTAGAATATTTGCATGATCTAGAGATACAGCATAAAGGCAAACCACGCTACACTGAGGATTTTGTCCTGCAATTGGAGACGGAGCTAGCGCAGGCAAGGTTAAGAGAAGCTGAATCGCAATGTGCACTTAAAGAGATGCAGAAAAAAATCTTGGACATAGAAAAGAGAAACGCTTCTTTACCTGATGAGAATAATGTGGCCATGTTGCAAGAGGAGCTTATAGGGGCGAAACTGAAAGAAGCTAAGCAAAGGATGTTGGAACTTGAAACACAGAACCAAATCAGCAGTAACCAGCTATGTCGAGCAGAGAAGGAGTGCAATGGTCTACAGGAGAAGGTGCAATATCTCTCAGCCCAGAATAAGGGACTACTCACTCAGTTAAATGAAAGTAAAGGGAAAATGGCTGAGATAGACTGCAAGAATAAAGAAGATTTGATGGCAGTGAGACTTCGAGAGGCAGATAGCATAGCAGCCTTGGCTGAACTCCAACAGAAAATTGCGAAAGAAGCAAATGAAGAGGAATCTTCAGGAAGCCAGGATTTTATTCCAGTTCTTCTCTACGACTCCTTACAAGCAGAGTGTGAGAAGTTGAAAGAACAGTATGAACAGGCCCAGGCTATAATTCTGGAGGGGGTTAACTCGGCAACCTCCGAAAAGCTAGTTTCAGTAGAAGCATATGAGCAACTAAAGGTTGAACATGAGCAAGAAGTCCAAAGGCTGCAGGAAATTCTTGATGAGCTCAAGGCCAAGACAGACTAATCGGTAGAAGTTCCATCCATAGATGAGAAATTAGAGGTGAAAGACATGGCAGAACATGAAAGACAAGATGTCCAAGAACTCATAAAAATATTGAAGGAAACCCAAGACAAATATGAGGCGGCAATGACCGAGGTTCAACAACTTGAAGAACAGATTCGACTGGGAATCCTTTCAGTGGAAGAAAAGGAAACTGTAAGAAACACAGAGACTGTAAGAATGGCCCCTGAACATGAGCTAGAGAGCATCAAGGCGCAACTTCTCCGAGCGCTGAAAGCCAAAGTACAAGAGGAAAAGAAGGTGAAAGCATTGGAGGAAAAGGTGGATGAAATGGAGAAGACTCTGATCCACAGTGTTCCCGTGGAAGAGTTAACGGTCAGCCAACTCCTTCATATGCTGAGGGACAAGGCTCTGCAATGGGAACAATCTGAACACGAGCTTCAATCTTCAAAGGGAAGGAGTTCGGAGCTCTCAAAAGTTATGGAAATAGCTGAGTTTGCAACACAGATTTTACTGGGATGCCAAAAGTACGCTGAATCACATCTATGTGAACAACAGAATGTTGAAACAGCTGCTCCAGTAGAAGGATTGAATAGCCCGATCAATCAATCCCCGATGGAAGGGGAAGTATTGAAATCACAAATGAGGTCCTTAGTGAAGGATTTGCAGGAAACCCAGGAAGAGCGGGATGACTATGAACGCATGAAGAAGTCCCTTCAGGAAAGATGTCTAGGGAGGGAACAACAGTCGGCTAACGTCCAGTTGGGTAAGGAAGAAGTAGCAGGCCCTCTCACTAGACTAGCTCAGGATGACACCGAATATTACCATGACCTGTTGAGTGACACGGAATATTACGAGGACTTGGTCTGCCCAGCTTGTGATGAAAACTCCCAAAGTGCAGAAATCAGGATGAAGCACTTAAAGTCTAAGGAACATAGGGAGATGGTGGCGCTACAGCTGGCAGCTGAGAAGGGAGCCCCGAGAGTCTCCAAGAAGCAAAAAAGGAAAAGACGAAGCCGAAGATGATAACCATCTAAATCATTATCGCTTCTAATGGGAAAGTAGGGAAAAATTACTAAGGCAGTCCAGCTGTTTGTAAAAGTCAGCACTGCTGGTTCAGCAGGACGGAAGTTCAAGCTGTTACGTCAAGGGAAAGACTATTGGATGAGTCACGCTAGCAATGTGAACCGGCTACACCACAGAGATGTTGTTCGGACTGAGTCAAGACCAGAGACTGAATCTGTGAACTGTTCCCACAGAGACTGAACCTGTGAACTGTTTTCCGCAGAGACTATATCTGTAAATTGTTTTACATGAAGTTGAATATATGTTATGCTTAATGGGGAATACGTATGTTGTAAGCTAAAAAGGGAGGATTGTAGTGTATGTAACCGTCTACCTTTAAGAGACTATTGTATGTAACCGTTCACCTTTAAGAGAACTATTTTAGGTGTGGCACTACTTGTTTGGCTTCTGTATACAGTAATACCGACGGTGACCACACCGGTATATAAGTGCTGTGGCATGATTTATAGGGCAGATTCGCCCTGACCTTCGAATAGTAAAGTCCTGTTTGTTTGTTACTCCTGAAGTCTGTGTCGTTATTAACTGCACAACCCACAGACTTTACAAGGGGGATAGAATATAAAAATAGGGAGGTATTGCTTCAGTTGTACAAGGTATTGGTGAGACCGCACCTGGAATACTGCATACAGTTTTGGTGTCCATACTTAAGAAAAGACATACTTGCTCTCGAGTCAGTACAAAGAAGGTTCACTCGGTTAATCCCGGGGATGAGGGGATGGACATATGAGGAGAGGTTGAGTAGATTGGGACTATACTCATTGGAGTTCAGAAGAATGAGAGGCGATCTTATTGAAACATATAAGATTGTGAAGGGGTTGGATCGGGTGGATGCGGGGAGGATGTTCCCAATGATGGGTGAAACTAGAACTAGGGGGCATAGTCTTAGAATAAGGGGCTGCTCTTTCAAAACTGAGATGAGGAGGAACTACTTCACTCAGAGGGTGGTAGGTCCATGGAATATGCTGCCCCAAAAAGCTGTAGAAGCTACATCATTACATAAATTTAAAACAGAAATAGACAGTTTCCTAGAAGTAAAGGGAATCGAGGGTTACGGGGAGCGGGCAGGAATTTGGACATGAGTCTAGGTTCGGATCGGACATGGCCCTGTGGGTAGCGGAGCGGGCCCAGGGGCCGTGTAGCCTGATCCTGCTCCTATTTCGTGTGTCTAATTCTGTTAGATTCAGGAGATGGTTCTGTGATAGTAGATTGGCGGTTAGGATCAGATCAGCCATGATCTTATTGAATGGCGGAGCAGGCTCGAGGGGCCGATTGGCCTACTCCTGCTCCTATTTCTTATGTTCTTATGTTCTTATGTTACCTTGCGCGCCGGCAGTTGAGCTGTGGGCCCCCGTGGAATTCCGATCCGGGGCCTGGCCCAGCTGCCGGCGCGCAGTGCTTGCGTGTCCCAGGGGCACAGTTAGTTCGATGGGTCCCCTGGGATCACGTGGGCCATGGGCAGCCAATTGGAGGAGGGAAAAGCCCATTCATAAGTTTTGACAGGAAGACCTGTCAAGACTTATAAATACTATGGCCCCAAAATAGCAGTAAACCTTCAAATAATTTTTTTTTGAAAATCACACTTTTTAAATAAACTATAAATTACATTAAATAACTATTTTAAACAATAATTTAAATTTTTGAAAAAATAATTTTATATTCTAACGGGGCTAAAAATAAACTTACCTTGCTTTAAAGTATTTAAAAATAATAAACCTGTGGAAAAAATGCTTTAACTTTAATTAATTCACCACTTACCTTGTAAAAAGCAGGCCTTACGCCTGCTTTTTACATTTCTAAATCCTGCAGGCTTACGATCCTGGGAAAACCTGTAAAAAAAACGTAAGTTTGATGCGCACGCGCAGCCTCTCCTGCGCACGCGTTCGACCTCTGAACCTCTTCATTCAGAGGAACGGAAGTGCGCAGTGCATGCAGGAAACCGGCACTTCCATCGAGCCCACGCGTGAGTACCCCGTGCGTACTCACCCGTGGAGACCCAAATTTCTGGGCCAATTCTTACATTTTTGCATTAGTCTACATATGCTCTAGCCCTTTTTATTGTTGCTATTCGTAATTTTTGCTGCTTTCCTATACTTTTCTTTTTCTCACTGCGGCACATTTGCCTGTCCCTCTTTTTTCACCTCTAAGGTAAGTCTTACTACCCAATCCTTCTGATCTAGCTGAATATACACACAGAAAAATAACATTTATAACAAACTAAATAATTCTGGAAAAAAACCCACTAAGTTTATCCATAAAGTCAGCAATTATATGTTGGAAATGCTTTCAACAATTGTCCTATGGACAGGCCTGCGCTTTTCTCTGGAGCCTGGAGTTTGATTTTACTGCATTCTCCACTTCCAATATGTACTGTGGCCTTTCCTGAATGAAAAGGTTGAGTCAAACAGGGGATTCTTAGAATGCTCCAGTGTCACTGCATTCCACAGTGGTGGACTAAAGACCTCAGAGTATTCCAGTGCTGCTGTACATGGCATTGCCACCTTCCATTATTTCAGTACTAGATGAGGAGAGAGGGGCGTACAAACATTAAGCCATGGGATGCTCTGTGAATGGCAAGTCTTTCTGTCAATCATACAAAAATATTCTTTTGCTTAAAGATACATACTGATTTTCTGAGTATGTTTCTTTCAAATACAGCCTTTCAACTAGAAATCAGGGACAGGGAGAAAAACACCTCTTAAAGCTGTCCCTAGCTCGATTAAATGGGTAAGCTCTTACTTCTGTTGAAGCCCATGATTTTTCATTTTAAAATTCTGTACCCTGCTCCCTGCACCGCCTGCACTGTGCTCTTCTACTGCCTTCCCCACCCCATTCCCCATACCACTGGTCTACCTCACTCCTCACCTTTCCCACTTTGCTGCATTTCCTATTGTGAACCGCTCACTAGTCCTGTTGTAGTTCAGTGGGCTTGGCTCCCCCACTGTGCTCCACTCCCCAGTCAGCCATCTTCCATTGGTTCGACTCCCAGGAAGCTGTGTTCTACTACCCAGCTTCTGTACTCCACTTCCTGAACCGCCCTGTTTTCCACTCCCTAGTGTATCCACTGCTCTCCACTCCCCGAGTCCACAGTGCTTCGCTGTGCTCTGCTCCCAGCCCAGAGTGGGACCACCCTAGAAGTCCTAACTGTGCTCCAGACAACAGACTACCTGTCCACAATGCCATTGGAAATCAGCTGTTATTTAATAATCTGAGATGAAGCTAGTTTAAATTTTTGTCTCACAGATCATTCGAACTCTAAGCATGACAAGAATATAAATCTATTCTTACATTTTTGCATTAGTCAGAAAGATGCCTTTGTGCTAACTGACAGCTTTGGAAAGGTACTCTTCATTTAGGTTCCATTCAAACTGAGGATTTTAAAATATGTTTATTTTTACAGCATCAATGTGTCACAGAGGTAGGCACAAAGACACATTATTAAAGCCCTGGTTTTGAAGCATTAAATGAGACAATTCTGTGAGTTGACTGGAGATGTATATTAGTTCCTGTTTCTAGGCCTGAATAAATGATGCAAGCAAGAGAAACTTGAATAATAAATCTTTGCGTAGCCATCTGTACCTCGTATAAATCATATCAAAAATAAAGCTATTTCAATAATACAGCCCACAGTATTTAAAATGTAGTGTACGGCTTCCAGTTTAGTTGGAAACAGTTTTGTGGTTTGGGGGTTTCTGTATCCTTGGTGCCTCGGAATAAAATTCTGTACTTTAGTTGACAGGCTGTAATGAGTAGCATCTGCAAGTCCAGAAGTTATGAATCAGCTATTCCCACAGGATTAAGTAAAAGATAACAAATTATACTATGGCCCTGACAACTAGAGTTGCTAAGCAACAGCAGGCCCAAGTGTACATCCATTGAAAGTTTAATTTATGTCAGAAAGGTTTTAAATTCAATCTCAAATAATAAGCAAGCATCCACGATACAGCTGCTGTAGGCAATATGCTAAATAGGATTTATTCCAATTTAGTAAATATTATTTAGCTGACTAGAGATTGAAAAGCTTTATACCTATATCAATGTTTGTATATGTTGAGGTTGGTTTCCCAGTTAGCTGAAACACTTTGGTTCTGGGTAAACACATGCTGCAACAGTGTAACACCAGAGCCGGCATTTTAATCGGGAGGCGGGTTGGGAGCGGTCGAGAAACCCGGGAGATCGGGGCCAGAGCTTTGGGGTGTGAGGGAATATGCCATATTTCAGAAAGATACACCATAATATGAACAGAATACTGATATTATTAATACATGATACACTGGGTTTAAAAGTCTGGAAAGCCTTGGAGACACAGGCTGTAAACAGAAATACAGGCTTCTGAGATAAAGATCAGTTGATAACAAAGTTGTAAACAAGCTTTGAAATAGGAATTTGTTAAATATACTAAAACAATGAAAGATTGAAGCAAACCATTGGCGCTTCCGAAAAGTCTATGGTTTGCAACCAACACAATGAAAAGATCCAGTTTAAGGTGTTACCAAATAACACGTAAAACAGAAACACAAACATTAAAAGAACCATGTGCCTTTGAAAACATGACATCAAGTAAAAGAAACACCTGCTGGTCAAATAGTTTTTATGTTAAACTGGGAGTCAGGAACCATAGATTAAATATGCAGGGATACGATACCAAAATAATGCGGATGCTGGAAATCTAAAATAACAACAGAAAAAGCTGGAAAAACTCAGCAGGCCAGGCAAAATCCGTGGAGAGAGAAACAGAGTTAACGTTTCAGGTCAAAACCCTTCTTCAGAATGGTTCTGAAGAATGGTTTCGACCTGAAACTTTAACTCTGTTTCTCTCTCCATGGATGTTGCCTGGCCTGCTGAGTTTTTCCAGCTTTTTCTGTTGTTATTTCAGATTAATATGCAACCAATTGAGATAGCTAGAAAACAAGTAAACACACACAGTTAAAGTGGTTTTGATTTACATATTGTAAATATAATACCAACAAGAAGGCTTTGAAGATATGACTTCAATAGTTGACACCAAGCAATTACATGGTTTTTGTATTGAACTTGGAGCAGCACGGAGTCAAAGGGCTGGATTTTAACACTGGAGGCGTGTAGGAGGCAGGACTACAACTTTCGGGGTTGTAGTCCTGCCTCCATCGAGTTGTGGCCAACCCACTCAATTTTCACTTGATTGACCTTGTTGAGCCCACCCAGCAGGCTCAGCTGGCCAATTAAGGGCCACCCGGCAACAGGTGACGTCACAGAGTGACATTTCATCTGTCAAGACCTTTTGACAGATGAAATATCAGCGTTTGACAGCTCTTTGAAGCTGTCAAACACTGACAATCTGTACTCCAAGTTAATTCCTTCCTCTCAGGCTGATTTAGAGATCTCTCCAGAACAGAAAGCTGAATGCTGCAACTTTTGACAGCTTGCGGCCATTCTGCTTTCTGTGCCGGTGAGATGAGGAACTCCTGAGACCTGAAGGAAGGAAGGCTGTAAAGGTAAGAAAAGGTAAGTAAAACTTCTTTAAACACTTTACACACACCAAACTCACTTACCTCTGCACTCATGCACCCATCACTCACCTGAACAACGGACATCTCGAACCCTCCAAGCCCTTCAGCCCGACGGTCCGCCTCGCTAACTTGGCGTGGTTTGGAGCCGTCGGGAATCCCACACTTCAGGAATAAAAATAGGGATTAGACTAAAAACTGCCTGTTAACTACCTGTTAACAGGCAGTTAGTTGGCACTAATCCCCTTCCCGCCTCGGGAAGGCGGCTCCCAGCACAGGTCGGGTATCCGCCTCCTTTGAAACTGGCATGGAGGCGGGTTGGGGGCGGGATGGGTTTGTGCCCCCCGATTTGGGGATTTTAACCCCCCACACGCCTCCAATCCCGCCTCCACGGCCCAATGAAAACCCTGCCCAAAGTCTTAGACTGGTGCAGTTGGGTATTCATACTGGCATTATCGCACATCATTGGGGTCGAGTAAAAGGATCGTTACTCCACACCTGTGATTGATTTTAACGTAGAAAAAGCTTCCACTTATTAGTACTGATATCCCTTAACTCAAAGAATATGAGATCACCTCAAAAGATCCTCAGTCCTGCGGGGGGGGGGGGGGGGGGGCGGATTTTAACCCCAAAAAACTGCTGGGTTTGGGTTGGGTGGGAGGTTAAAGTGTTAAAAAATTGAATACCGACCCCAGCCCATCTCCAACCCGCCCACTTCCGGTTTTAACAGAGGCGGGATGGGGGTCGGGCAGCCAACCCGCTCCCAGGAGGTGAGTCGTCCATTTAAATATTATAATGAGGCTGGCGTGCCTCAGATTTAACCATTATTTCAAAGTTAACTCTGGCTGGTCGGGTTTCTCTAGCCTTGGGGAACCCGTCAGCTAAAGTAAGGCGAGGACTGCTGGGTGTAAGTGCCTTTACACTTACAACCTGGATCCAGCATCACTGCCTCACCCACCCCTGTGATCAGAAACCCCCCAAGAGGTCTCCAGTCCCCCTCACAAGGCCTCCGATCACCCCATGAGACATGCTATCACCCCACGAGGCCTCTGATCCCTCCATGAGGCCTCTGATCCCCCCACGAGGCCTCCGAATCCCAAAACCCCCCAGGCCTCCGATTGCCTTCCTGGACTCTCCCCTCCAGCCCTGATGCTTCCCTCCTCCGATCCTCCGGCCCCGATCTTCTCTCTCTCCCCCCGATCCTCTGGCCCTGATCTTCTCTCTCTCCCCCCGATCCTCTGGCCCTGATCTTCTCTCCCACCCCCAATCCTCTGGCCCTGATCTTCTCTCTCTCCCCGCAATGCTCCAGCCCTGATCTTCTCTCTCTCCCCATGATCCTCCAGCCCCGATCTTCTCTCCCACCCCCAATGCTCCGGCCCTGATCTTCTCCCCCTCCCCCCAATGCTCCGGCAGGCTCAACAAGGTCAATCAAGTGAAAATCGCGTGGGTTGGCCACAACTCGATGGAGGCGGGACTACAACTCCAAAAGTTGTAGTCCCGCCTCTTACATGCCTGCAGTATCAAAATCCAGCCCTTTGACTTTCCACACCAGACATTCTTGTAGCCTTGGAGTCAGATTAACAATTAGTCTTGAATTACAGTTAGATTGCACTGTGAATTTATATGCTTTTACTTAGGACTATTATAATTGCCAGAGAGAGAAGGGCCTAGAAATTTGGTCGTGTAGTGCTTGTTGTTTGGGCAAAAGCAGTGCAAAATTGGGACCAAAATGGCGTCCGAGCGGCACACGCACACTTCTGGTTAGGAGGCCGTTAGGAGCGTGTGCTCAAAGTATGGTAAGTAGGCAGATCGTGACGTCACCAGCATGCAACGCTGATTTGACACCAGCACTGCCATTTTTGTCATCCGCGCTGGAGCTAACCCCCTCTCAGCAGCAGGAAGGACCCCCCACCAGTGCTATTTAAAGGCATCATCACCGACTTTCAGGTAACTTGTTTTTTGATCTCTACAGGCTCTGTGTAAGTTTGTGGAACTGTTTGGAGCTTGCTAGAGTTGTTTAAAGTTGGTGAGGTGACCAGGAGTGGTGCTGCAAGTGGAGAAGGCCTTGCTTCTGACTTCAAGGGTTCTGGTCAGACCACTTGTGCCCAGTCATAGGTGTTTGTAGTATTATCACATGGTTTGTCACATGGTTTAGTATGTGTATGCTCAGTTCGCTCTGGCCTAGTAAAGCAAGCACATTGTGTCTCTGTCCTTCATTTGTTCTACCCACATATATTACAGTGCTCTAATTGTCATCCCCCTTGGCCTGCAGCTTGACAGGAAACTGTAGCAGAGGCAGCAAAGATGAGGGCAAGCTGCTCGCAGAGGGAGGAGGATGGAGACAAGGGCTCTCAGCAGGAGGCCTTACCCACCTAGGGTCATCCGAGAGCAATTCTCTTACCTCAGTCTGAGCCAGGAGCAGTGTGTGAGGTGTCTGCACTTTACAAAGCTGGTGCTCTTTCTCCCTGCCCTGGCAGCAGGCTAGTCGTGCCCGGTGTCTCACCACGTTCAGATCCCGCATCTAACCTATCCTCTAAAGTACGCGGAGTGTCAGTGTCTGAGCTGGTGGCTGGGAGTGTGAAATTGAGTAACGGTGTCTCTTCTTCTTCACTCTCCTCTCCCTCTTCTTGTTGAACAACTGGCTGGGCAGGCTGGATTTCTTGGGTCTCTGAAATGAGGACGGTACAAGGGTAAGGTTGTGGTGAGGGGAGGGGGAAAAGCAAGAGGTGCATGCTTACACCATGTGCAGCTTGTAAATCAGAAGAGATAGTAGGATGAGGGGGAAGTTGGATGTGAGAATAAGGATAATGTAAGAGGATACCGGCATCTTGTATGCTTTCAGCCTCACCACTGGCCAAGGGCTCTGTCATGCCCCGCCATGAATGGCCAGCACCGTCTCTTCCAAGGGGGTAAGGTGATGCAGATGAGCCTGTCCACCGCCGATTAGGTTCTGCTGGCACCAGTTATGTGTTACCTTTTCCTGCAAGAGAAAGGGAAATGTGTCAGTGAGGGTGGTGCAATATGTTTGGGTGATGGGGCTAACATGGTTGAATATCTGTCAGTATGTTCAAGCTGTGAGATGTGGGTGTGAAGCTTGCAGCAGTGGTAAGTGTGTACGGGTGAGATGAAGCTTTGAATGTGAGGTATGAAACGTGTTTGGCAGAGGTTGTTGGTAGGTGAGTGATGGATGTGTGAGGCTAGTGGTGCAAATGGTGGGATATGGTATTTGAAGATGAATTCACTGACCACGACCACTCATGTGAGGTCATTAAACTTCTTCCTGCGTTGAGTACGGGTCCTCGTGGCTATACTGCTGGCATTGACCACATCGGCTATCTGCTCCCACTGCAGTCTTGCCTGTTGCCTGGAAGGGCTCCTCAGCCCTGATCCCCTGTGGAAAGAGGACCTCTCTCCTGGAGTTGACCTCCTGGACCAAGGCCTCCAGTGCTGCATCTGAGGCCTCCAGTGCTGCATCTGAGAACCTAGGAGTCTTTTCTCTGGCCTGTTGAGCCAATACTCAGTCTTCTTGTTTATAACAAGCAGTTCTAGCCTATTTTGGAGGCCGAAGGCATCTCCCCTTTAAGAGGTGCAGACTGCCTTTAAGTTGTGCGGGCTAGATTTAATTGGTGCTAGTCTCGCACGAGCTTGGGTCCCCAGCTGAGCTACTCAGCTCCTCAGCCGTGCGACTGAACGCTACAATCATGTAAAGTAACAGGCAGCACGGATTGTACATGCTAACTGCAGTCCTCCAAATGGGCATGGATTGCTATCGCATCGCGATACCCGCACCCATTTTTGGTAGATGCTGAATTTCTAGGCCAAGATTTTCATCCAGTCACTCTGGCTTGGATTTAAAGCTAGTGTTGCTGCCAATTGCACCATCTAGTCTTCACAGAATTGAAGTGTTAAACGTGTAGATACAGGTATTAGTCCTATATATTCTATGACTCCGGCACATTTTACCGGCATAAAATGGGCGCCTAAGTATCCAATATGGCATTTGGCGTGTTTGTGAGCATTCTGTGCTGGAATATCAGTAAAGGCTCAAGTATATGCATCCAGGGCCTGTGCGAAACAGGCGTTAAACTCTTTGCAGATGCAAAAGGGGGCCTAATGTCTGTTTTAGGACACCTTCCTGAAATTGGGCTGCCTTAACGCAGCCGGTGGAGGGCCAGCTGCAGGCAGGATAACCAAGTCCATATGCGGCCTAACCAATGGTTCTTAAAGGGATCGCTGGAAACCAACCACCAAAAAGGTAAGTTTTATAAAAAATACTTACCTGAATGTGAAACTAGGAGAAGCAGGAGTGTAGTCCTGAAGACCATCGCCGGCCCCTGCTCAGTCCCCTCCCGATTACCTCCCCCCCCACCCCCGCCTCAGGACCAACCGGAGGGCCGTTGCCGAGCATTGCAATGACCTGAAATTGATGTCTGCTTTGCCGGTCTAGCTGTAGTCATCCGCCGCTTGCCTGTCTAGTTTAAATGAGGCCAGAAGTTCAATTTCGATTGGGTCTTGGGCCTACTTGTTTCAGTGCAGGGATCGTTCCCTGTTCCTTGTGCCCAGTTCTCACTGGAAGGCTGGCGCTATTCAATTTCATCCCCTATGTCTTATTCACATTAATGGGCCAGAACTTCGGGTCCCCACGGGTGAGTACGCGCTGGGTACCCACGCGTAGGCCCAACAAAAGTGCCGGTTTCCCGCATGCACTGCGCATGCGCGGGAAACCGGAACTTCCGTTTCCTTAAAGGAAGGGGTTCACAGGTCGAACGCGTGCGCCGGAGAGGCAGCGCGTACGCCTGGAACTTCCGTTTTTTTTCCAGGTTTTTCCGGGAGGGTAAGTCTCCAGCAGCTACGCTTATAAAAAGCAGTCGCAAGGCCTGCTTTTAACAAGGTAAGTGGTGAATTAAGTAAAATTAAAACATTTTTTCCACAGGTTTATTATTTTTAAATACTTTAAAGAAAGGTAAGTTTATTTTTAGCCCTGTTAGAAACTGTAATTAATTTTTTCAAAAATTTAAATTATTGTTTAAAATAGTTATTTTATGTAATTTATAGTTATTTTTAAAATGTGATTTAAAAAAAAAATTATTTGAAGTTTTAGTGATGTTTTGGGGCTGAATTGTATTCATAGATTTGACAGGCCTTCCTGTCAAATCTATGAATACAGATTCCCTACTACCATTGGCTCTCCATGGCCCATGTGATCCCAGGGGACGCATCGAATTAACTGCGCCCCTGGGATACGCAAGCACTGCGCGCCGGAAGTTGGAGCAGGCCCAGGATTGCAATTCCATGCGGGCCCACAGCACAACGGCCGGCGCGCTAGGTAAGTGCAGGTCGGAGGCTTGCACCCGCGGGAAGCTGCCGACCCGAATTTCTGGGCCAATATTATATCTTCGCAGCTCATAGGAACCAGTCAGACAGGTAAATCCCTCCAGTAGTTCTTGGGAAAGAATTGCATATGCTCTTCTGTGTTGCAAGATATGGTTTGCAACAAGTTTGAAGATTATAAAGCCAATTGAGTAACAAAAACAGAAGAGGTCTAGCACCGGAAAATAGGGAAACACAAACTAAATTTAAAGAACATTTCCAAAGAGAGGAATAAAACATTACATGGACAAAAAGCACGGTGAAATTAAAGAAAACAAATGCAAGTAGAAGATGAAGGTTAAAAAGTAAGGTGAGAGGAAAAGTGCTGCTGGGGTTTTGGAGAGAGACAGCTGCAGACTTGGAAAGGGAAGATAGGCAACCAAATGAGACGGTTCCATGGCTGTACCACTTTCACAAAGGTTCCTACAGGCATGAATTTCCTTCGGTTATAGGTTGTGTTGAGAAAATGGGACCTTTTGGTGAGATTACGTCACACTATCTTTGGCCTGTGCAGACAGAAGTTGTCTGACACACTAACCTTGATTGTGACCTAATTCGCCCGGCAGGAACGGGGCGGGTTTGGGTCAGACGCCTGTTTTACGCCTCCACCTCCCCCTTCCACCTCCACCCCCCCCTCCGATTTTACTCTCTATTGTCAATGGAGTGCAAAGTCGGGCGTGATGTAAATCGGGCATCAAACCCGAACCCGCTACATTCTTGTTCGGCGGGTTAGGTTACAATCGGGCCCACTGAGTTTAGAACTTCCCCTACTGGTGATTTTCAAAGACATTCTTGTGCTGCCTTGGTGCCAACACAGTGGGCTTAGTGCAGTACTTTGCACATTTTAGTTACTTTAGTTAAAAAGGCAGTTTAGACTTTTTAAATATATAAATGATTTAAAATAGAATTGCTGTACCAAACATGGACAAAAATGTATTGCTTTTCAATGACAACCAATAATGTCGGCCTCATGAATTGGAATTTTCCAGCACTGGGCCAATGTTTCAGCTCATTGATAATTATGTGACCACACACTAACCTCAACACAGTACTCACATCTGTCTAGCATACACAATAGAAAATAAATAGGAAGCAGAGCAGGGAAGTTCATGTTAGAACATTGAAGCTATTAATAGAAACCGGATAATGTCAGTTGCTCTGTGAGGCCATTTGAGTCGTCAACAAGCTAATCAAAATCATTGTTCTAGTGGTGGCCTGTTTACACTCAGCTACTGGTTTGTCAACCAGTTTTGTTTTAATGATAATTCATTTGATAAAACTAGAAACATTCCTGTCATCTCAGGGCAGTTTTTTTTTGGAAACTGCTTTGAAAGTTGTGCAACCATTTAACTGTCTTGGTAGTCTGCCACTCCTCGCCTTCCAAACCTGCAGCATTTAGTCTGTCCTTGGATCTGCAACAGGTCTTTTTCTCTCACTTTGCTGATGGCATGGAGCTTTGTTAGCTCACAGCACTGCTTGCCCCTTTGAAAGGAGTGCAGCAGTTTTTGGATGACCTGACTTACAGGAGTAGTCACCTTTAAGTTGAGTACCACTTTTTACTTTCAGCTTTGAGAGTTGAAGATACCATTATTATATTGCTTTATCTGAACTTTTATTGTTCTATTAATGTTTGTTTCTATTTATTTCTGATATTTTATATTGCAGCAACCAAAATAGCCAGGATTGGAATTTCATTGAAAAGAAAGAAAGACTTGCATTTCGCGCCCACCGGACATCTCAAAGTACTTTATAGGCAATGAAGTACTTTTGGAGTGTAGTCACTGTTGTAATGTGGGAAACACAGCAGCCAATTTGCACACAGCAACCTCCCACAAACAGCAATGTGATAATGACCAGATAATCTCATAGAGTCATAGGCCTAGAAATTCGGTGGAGCCCCAAACGGGGCGCCAAGCTTGCCTGGGTGCCGGAATTACCGCTGCGAACGGAGCAGTTGCGCCCGCCGGAAATTCAGTTTGAGCGCCCCAAGAGGGACGCGGGGCGCTGCTCGAGGCGCCCCGCGTCCCTCTTGAGGCGCTGAAACTGAATATCGCAGTGCAATGTGCCGCAGCGCCACACGCTGTGGCACGGCGTGCTGCGGTACTGCAGGTCTTCCTCCCCTTCTTAAGGGGGAGGGGCCTGCACCAGCGCGATGACCGATCGCGAGTGCCGGCAATAGAGTCCGGCACCGAGGAGAAGTGCCGGGCTCTCGGGACACAGCCGGCACTGCCCGGGGTGGGGGGGAGCAGGAGGCCGGGGACGGAGGTGCTGGCAGGCGGCCACCGAAAAAATTGCCGCCCCGCACCTCCACCTTAATTTGCGCCACTACCGCCACAGGTAGGCCCCGTGAACCGGGCGCAATTTGCGATCGGCGTTACAGAGGCGGGCGCGACCAAATATCACGATCGGGGTGGTAGCGGGGCGCTGCGCACACCGATGACGTCATCGGTGGCGGCACAGCGCTACAGGCTAACGCCGCCATTAGCGCCCCGCTAAATATCGCGGGAGGCGCGGCCAGTGGCACTAAAGCCACTGAGTGCCCTCTTTAGGCGCTAACTGGTGGCGCAGCCCACCGAATTTCTAGGCCATAGAGTTATACAGTACAGAAAGAGGCCCTTCGGCCCATCGTGTCCACACCGGCCATCAAGCCCTGTCTATTCTAATCCCATTTTCCAGCACTTGGTCCGTAGCCTTGTATGCTATGGCGTTTCAAGTGCTCATCTAAATGCTTCTTGAATGTTGTGAGGGTTCCTGCCTCTACCACCCTTTCAGGCAGTGAGTTCCAGATTTCAACCACCCTCTGGGCGAAAAAGTTTTTCCTCAAATCCCCTCTAAACCTCCTGCCCCTTACCTTGAAACTATGCCCCCTGGATATTGACCCCTCTACTAAGGGGAAAAGTTCCTTTCTATCTACCCTATCTATGCCCCTCATAATTTTGTACACCTCAATCAGGTCCCCCCTCAGCCTTCTCTGTTTTTGATAAATATTGGCCAGGACACCAGGGACAACTCCCCTGCTCTTCTTCGAAAGAGTGCCATGGGATCTTTTACATCCACCTGAGAGAGCAGACGGGGCCTCGGTTTAACATCTTATCCGAAAGACAGCACCTCTGACAGTACAGCATTCCCTCAGCACTGTACTGGAGTGTCAGCCTAGCTTTATGTGTTCAACCCCTGGAGTGGGACGTGAACACACAACCTCCTGATCCAAAGGCAAGAGTGCTACCCACTTAAAAAAAATATATACTTTATTGAACATTAGGAACATTTACAACATCGTGATCATTTCATTGTATCATACAAATCAATTCCGCCGCTCTGCACAGCCATTCCGTCACCACATTTTAACATCAAAACCTGAAGTTTAATTTGTCTCCTGTAACATATATTAATCGATTGTACTTTAAAAATTGATTGTAAAATACTATCTTTAAATTCCTTTCTGAATAAAACATCCACAGAGCCTTATAATGATCTTTTAGCTTATATTTAAAATACTCTTTTAGATTGATTCTCCTCCCCTTAAAAAACAGAGCATTCCTTCTTTGCACAATCACGAATCTAGCTAAGCTGAACATTAAATTAATTGCTGCTCCGCTAGACTCGGGCAGACTCTCCTGCAATCCCCATCTCAAAATTGAGTCCCACGGGATTCCCATTCTCGCTCTTCGGTCCCCACCCAGCAAAAAAACTTCACACAACTGTCGAACATAGTACTTAAAATCATTTAACTGCGGACATAACACCAGTAAATGGGACAGAGTCTCATCCTGTGTCCCACACACAGGGCAAGTTGCCCCCTCCACTCGTCCTTGTGCACCAGTCGCTGAAGGTAAGCATGCAGGTGCAGCAGCCGGTTAAGAAGGCAAATGGTATGTTGGCCTTTGTAGCGAGAGGGTTTGAGTACAGGAACAAGGATGTCTTGCTGCAGTTGTACAGGATCTTGGTGAGACCACATCTTGAGTATTGTGTGCAGTTTTGGTCGCCTTATCTGAGGAAGGATGTTCTTGTCATGGAATGAGTTCAGCAAAGATTCACCAGGCTGATACCTGGGATGGCAGGAATGACGTATGAGGAGAGATTGGGTCGATTGGGTTTCTACTTGCTGGAGTTTAGAAGAATGAAAGGGGATCTCATTAAAACTTATAAAATTCTGACAGGACTGGACAGACTAGATGCAGGAAGGATGTTCCCGATGGTCGGGGAGTCCAGAACCAGGGGCCACAGTCTAAAGATAAGGGGTAAGCCATTTAGGACAGAAATGAGGAGGAATTTCTTCACCCAGAGAGTGGTGAACCTGTGGAATTCTCTACCACAGAAGGCAGTAGAGGCCAATTCATTAAATATATTCAAGAAGGAGTTGGATATATTTCTTAAGGTTAAAGGGATCAAGGGGTATGCGGAGAAAGCAGGGACCGGGTACTGAATTTGGATGATCAGCCATGATCGCATTGAATGGCGGAACAGGCTTGAGGGGCCGAATGGCCTACTCCTGCTCCTATCTTCTATGTTTCTATGTTTCTATGTCCAATCTTGCACAAGACCGTCATGGTAAAAATCCGGTTATGAGCCCATTTGAAATCCAGTTCAATCTAATCTGGACATTTAAAATTTGCCCACACTCCCTTCCAAATCCTGTTGAAGTCCAGCTGTGGGTATATACTCTGCCAAAACTCCTGACCAGCAGGTGTCTTGAATCTCCATTCTGTAAATACCTCATAGAAATCTCGAGTATTACAGTTATCAAATTGGACCAACTCTCCCCCTTTCTCCAGCAGAAAGCTTGGAAAAGCGGGACGTATTTTACTTCCTTTGGAGATTGCCGCATTTATATCTTCCATCCAATCCTGTGGCATTGCCCTCACAATCTTCTCATACATGATCTCTATTGCTTTTTCCTCTACCTCCTGATCCTCCTCCCACACCATGTCCCTCACTATCGCTTCCAGCAACCAACCTGGAATTACCTCGTATAATACATCTTTCACACATATAATACCAGCTTTTATAAAAGCTTGATTAAATAAAAGCTCTCCTTCGATGTTGACCCACCTATTCAAAAATAATGGCTGTTCTAAAAATTCCTCAGCCTCCTTGGGCATAAACTTCACACTTTTTAAAAATTGGGCCCAAGTCTCTCCAATCCCCTTATAAAACCTAGGGAGAAGTTTAATCGATTTCAAAAATATATAATTTTATTCCATATACAATATCCCCTGTGTGGTGTATGTAACCTGTACCACCTTAAGAGACTACCTTAAGAGATGGACTACTTTCTCTTGGCTACTGTATATTGTAGTACCGGTGGTGACCACACCGGTATATAAACTCTGTGTAGTAATTTGCTAAGCAGTTCAGCCCTGACCTTCGATTAGTAAAGACCTGTTTAAGTTATTCTTGTTGTCTGTGTCCAGTGATTTAGAATAAGCATATCTGGGACACTCAGACTCAACAGTGGCGACGAGTCCGATCTTACCCTGCGGCAGTTTTGCATCCAAGGCAGCTTTGTCCTCAGAACGGGCGTCGAGAAGAGGCATCCGCCCTCATCAGCCTGCTGAGCACCGCATCGCACGGGAGGCATCGAGAACCCGGGTTGAAATTACTGACCACGAAGTCCTCCAGGACAGGCAGTGATCATCCTTCTACCACGGTGGTGGGTAAGCCGATCTAGCGACACGGGCAGAAAGTCGGCCGCGTTGTCAGTGGAGAAGGGGAGGGAAACCGGAGGAAAAAGGGCGGAGAACTCGACCGCAGCCGGTGAAAAGGGCCGGGCTGCAATCGGGGCCGAGAGGCGCAGCGACAAGAGCAGCGTTAATGCCACGAGAACCGCGGAGAACTCGACCGCAGCCGGTGTAAAGGGCCGGGCTGCAATCGGGGCTGAGAGGCGCAGCAACGAGGGAAGCGTTAATGCCCACGAGAACCGCGGGGGAGCAAAAGCAGCGTCGGGGAAATTAAGAACCGCTGGGAGGCGAGAACGGCAACAGCGCGGTCATCGCCATTGTAGCCAGCGGGGGAAGAAGACAAGCGCGGGAAAAGCCGCCAAGTGCGGGAAGCCGCCATTTTAGTAGGCGAGGGAAGAAGACAAGCGCGGGAAGCCGCCATTTTGGAAAAATAAAATATTTAAAGAAACTCTCAAGGATGCCTAAACACGGTAACATCACTGCTTTTGATAGCGATGTTGAAGATTGGGCCACGTATGTAGAACGCATTGAAGTTTATTGTACAGCAAATGAGGTACCAGATGATAAGAAAGCACTAACCTTATTAAACTCAATGGGTGCGAAGACGTACGGGTTATTGAGGCACCTTGTAACACCAGATAAACCGGCGGATCAGACTTTCGCGAATATTGTTACTATCCTGCAAGAACATTTAAACCCCACGCCGCTGCTGATAGCGGAACGATTTAAATTTTACAGAAGAACGCAGTTGAAAGAGGAAAGCAACGCTGAATTCTTAATTGAACTGCGCAAGCTATCAAAGTACTGTCAGTTTGGTACAGGACTAGCAGTCGCTCTGAGAGATAAATTCGTGTGTGGATTAATAAAAGAAGGAACTCAAAAGCGACTGCTAGAGGAAAAGGACCTTACGCTTGATAAAGCTGTCACCATTGCAGCATCGCACGAGGCCGCAGCAAGAGGCACTGCGGAAATGCAGCTAAGGTCATCGGAACTCAGCACCAATCGAATGGCATTGGGTGCAGTAAAGTGTTATCGTTGCGGAAGGACAACGCACGATCAGAACCAGTGCTGGTTCAAAAAATCAGGAATGCAGAAAATGTGGCAGGCTAGGTCACATAGCTAAAGTATGCCGGTCAGGAAAGAAGACCAGCAACAAAAAGTCACCGCAGGAAAAGTGCAAAAAGGTACACAAGGTGACAGAGAACAGTTCGGATGAACAGAAGACGGATTCAGACTCCAGCAATAAGGAACTGGGTTGTCTAAGAATACATAATGTGGGTAACACAGCAGACCACCAAACTATCTGGGTCACACTTCAGATAGCAGGAGTCCAAGTGAAGATGGAATTGGACACTGGATCGGCATTGACAGTCATGAATAAGCAAGATTACAAAAGGTTATTTCCACACATTCCCCTAAGGGATACAGAGATTGTATTGAAAACATACACGGGGCAAAGAGTATACCCCATCGGAAAGATAAAGGTAAAGGTGGTCCACAAGTGTAAAGAAAGCCGAGGAATGGACTTATATGTGTTACCTGAGGGAGGTCCACCACTACTGGGATGGGAATGGATCAGGAGAATAAATATGGACTGGCATTCCTTAAAAGCACTAACTGTAGATTCCGGTAAAAAGGACAATGTCAAACCTAAACGACTGTCCAGAATATTGGACGATGCTAAAGAGGTGTTCCAGCAGGGACTGGGAACACTGAAAGGAATTACGGCAAACATCAAGGTTGAAGAACATGCAAACCCGAAATTTTTCAAAGCTAGACCGGTACCTTATGCGATACGACCTGCTGTGGAAGCTGAGCTGGAAGGACTAGAACGTTCCGGAGTACTGTCAAAGGTGGACTGGAGTGAATGGGCCACGCCCATTGTTCCCGCCATGAAGCGTTCATCGAGTAACAAGCCGGGGGAACCGGGGAAGGTTCGCATCTGTGGCAATTTCAAGATCACTGTTAATCCGGTGCTTCACACGGTGCAATATCCGCTTCCACGGATTGAGGATATCTTCGCTTCGTTGTCTGGCGGGAAACACTTCACCAAGATAGACCTGGCGCAGGCGTACTTACAGATGGAAGTTGATGAAGCGTCACGCCAGTATCTCACGATCAACACGCATAAGGGCTTATATCGGTATAATAGACTGGTTTTTGGAGTGGCATCGGCTCCAGCGATTTGGCAAAGGGCCATGGAGTAGGTATTACAGGGAATTCCAGGCACACAATGCTACCTGGATGACATTCTGATTACAGGAGATGATGATGAGGAACACCTTGCAAATTTGGAACAGGTGCTCACCAGATTGAAAGAATATGGACTTCGAGTTAATCGCCAGAAATGTGAGTTCTTTCAGAAGCAAATCTCGTACTGTGGTCACGTCATTGACCAGGAGGGGCTTCACAAGTCACCTGACAAGATCGAAGCTGTTGTGAAGGCTCCCGCTCCGGAAAATGTATCCCAGTTGAGGTCGTTCCTAGGGTTGATTAACTATTACCATACGTTTCTGCCAAATTTATCCACGGTGCTACACCCGCTGAACGCTCTTTTGCAGAAGGGAGTGCCATGGAAGTGGAGCGAGGACTGTAAGCGGGCCTTTCACAAAAGCAAGGCATTGATCACCTCTAAGGAAGTGTTGGCTCACTTTAACCCAATGCTGCCTATTCGTTTAGCTTGTGATGCTTCTCCATATGGTATTGGGGCAGTGCTCTCACATAAGTTGCCAAATGGCTTGGAAAGACCAGTCGCATTCGCATCCAGATCATTGACCTCCGCTGAGCGCAACTATGCTCAGATAGATAGGGAGGCTCTCAGCCTTGTGTGGGGAGTAAAAAAATTTAATCATTACCTGCAAGGGCAAAAGTTTACGCTGCTGACAGACCACCAGCCGTTGGTTTCCATTTTTAACCCTAAGAAGGGTGTTTCGGTGATGACAGCGCAGAGGCTCCAGAGATGGTCCCTTTTCCTAGGGGCACATCAATATCAGATCGAATTCAAAGGTACAAAGCAACATGGTAATGCTGATGGGCTGTCGCGCCTGCCACTACCTACAGCGGAAGAGGCACCGACAGTTGACCCTGTTGAGTTATTTCACTCGACCATCATCGAATGTTTACCAGTCACCAATGCAAGTATTGAGAGAGAAACCAGGAACGACCCGACACTGTCTCGGGTCTACGAATTGACAGTGAAGGGATGGCCAGCCCATGGTGAACCACTGTTACCGGCATTCTCAGCCAGACGAGAACAGCTGTCCGTCTGTCAAGGAACATTGATGTATGGAACAAGGGTGATTATTCCTCCTAAATTAAGGGAGAGAGTTCTAAAGGAACTGCATGAAGGTCATCTGGGGGGAGTCAAGATGAAAAGCCTTGCTAGGGCTTATGTGTGGTGGCCAGGTATCGACCAACAAATAGAGGATCTGACTAAAAGCTGCTCAGGGTGCCAAAAAGTTCAAAATGCACCTCCAATTGCACCGCTGCATCCATGGGAATGGCCTTCAACCCCATGGCAACGTGTACATATTGACTTTGCAGGTCCATTCATGGACTCCATGTTTTTAATTGCGGTAGACGCACATTCTAAATGGCCAGAAGTGATTAAGATGGCGACCACTACCTCGGAAAAGACGATCGCAGTTCTAAGAACGATATTCGCAAGAAATGGATTGCCAGAACAAATATGTTCAGACAACGGACCGCAGTTCGTGTCAGAAGAATTCCAGAAATTCATGAAGAAGAATGGGGTGAAACATTATACCTCTGCCCCATATCATCTGGCTACAAATGGGTTGGCCGAGAGATTTGTACAAACGTTCAAAAAGGCGATAAAGGCCATGAGCGAAGACCAGATTCCACTACAACACAAGGTGGACAATTTCCTAATGACATATCGAAACGTCACTCATACAGTGACAAATCAAAGCCCTGCCATGATGTTCTATAACAGGAGGTTGCGGTCCAGGTTGGGCTTGTTAAAACCAAATGTGCGGAGGGAAGTCGAAAACAAACAGTTCCAGCATATAAATAACAAGACCACTCAGAGTTTCGAAATAGGACAACCAGTGTTAGCCCGGGACTATAAGAATGAGAAATGGCAATCTGGAACAATTCGTGCCAGACAAGGACCCCTGATGTACACGGTAGATATTGGTGAAAACGTAATACGATGTCATGCTGACCAACTTGTAGAATCGAGAACAAGGGTCGAACCCATGACTACGACAGTGACACCAGTGGAAGAAGTTAGTGAACCTGAAGCATCTACCTCAGACGCCAATGTATCTGATGATGTCCAATCCATAAGAGATCAACTAGATGAGTCACCCCAGCAACGAGAATCAGAGACCCCTGAAAGGCGTTATCCAACTCGGATCAGGAGGCCTCCTCAGAGACTGAATCTTTGAACAGTTTTGCATGAAGTTGTATATATGTTATCCATGTTATGTTTAAATTGGGATGTACACTGTTAAGCTAAAAAGGGAGGAATTGTGGTGTATGTAACCTGTACCACCTTAAGAGACTACCTTAAGAGATGGACTACTTTCTCTTGGCTACTGTATATTGTAGTACCGGTGGTGACCACACCGGTATATAAACTCTGTGTAGTAATTTGCTAAGCAGTTCAGCCCTGACCTTCGATTAGTAAAGACCTGTTTAAGTTATTCTTGTTGTCTGTGTCCAGTGATTTAGAATAAGCATATCTGGGACACTCAGACTCAACACCCTGCCCTCCTATCCCACTTCGTTTTAAAAAATGCTCAAAACAACTCTTCCAAAAACTTGTATTTGACTTCTGAAGAAATCTCTTCACCCATTTGATTCTAAAGGATTTTTTCTTCAAATCAATATCTGGGAAATTGAGTCCTCCCTGACTTCTCCGTCCAATAATGGTATTGTAAGCCACCAAGGCTGGTTTCCCTTCCCATAAAAACCTCACACAAGCCTCTCGGATGGACATTTCCACCCACTCAGGAATATCCTCCACTGTCAATAAGAACCATAGCTTAGATAGCAGGAGAGCAGACACCACTGTCGCTCTTCCTTGCACTTTCAACCATCTTTCTCATCTTCCCAAATCTTTTTAATTTTCATAACCTTTGGTTCCCAATTTAATCGATCCACTTCATCCCTGTCTTTCTTGTACCCCATGTGCACCCCCAGAACTTCCAAAATCTCCACCACCTTAAAGGGACTTTCCTCCAACCATTCCCCCCTACCCCTTCCTGCAACCAGGCATTGGGACTTACTATAATTCACTCTGGCTCCTGAAGCTCTACAATATTCCTCCACTACATCCATAGCTTTCCTCACTGACTCCCCATTTCTCAATGTTAAGGTTGTGTCATCTGCATATTGGTGTATCACCGACACCAGCCCGGAACTGGGAACCACAATCCCAACTAGACCTTGTTTCTTTTGCATCATGTAACCTAATGGTTCTGCTACCAATGTGTACAACAATGGGGACAGGGGACAACCCTGTCTCACTGATCTCTGTATCGGAAAATACTTGGATAAAAAACCATTACAATTAACACAGCTAAATATGTTTGAATAAAAAATCCTTATCCACTCAATGAAATTTTCCCCAAAACCAAATGCTTCCAAAACCTTCAATAAAAACTCATGAAGACCCTATCAAAGGCTTTCTCTTGATCTATCTTTAATACATAAGCCTCCCTCCCACTCTCTTCCATGAGCTCTATCGCATCTCGGATTGAGACCACAGAGTCTGCGATGTCCCGGCCTATGACTCCATAGGACTGAGAGGGCAAAACTATCTACGGCAACACCTCCTTCATACGATTTGCCATAACCCTCGCCAAGATCTTATAATCCACATTTAATAATGTGATGGGCCTCCAATTCTTCAGATCCCTTCTATCCCCTTTATTTTTATAAGCTAAGCTTATGACACCTCTCCTCATAGATGGGGCCAGATTCCCTCAATTTTAATTTCCTTAAAAACTCCTAAGAGCAATGGACTTAAAATCTCAAAAAATTCTTTATAAAATTCTGCACTTAGTCCAGCAGACCCTGGGCTTTACCCCCTCCAATTCATTCCACTTATTGCTACTTTTATTTCCGCTAATTCTACTTTTTTGTCACACATGCTTCTCTCATCCTCCTTTAAACCCTCTTCAATAAAAGCACTAACCTTCTCCATCGCCAAATTGGAAACGTCTTCTTTTGTATATAACTCTTGATAAAAGCTGCTAGCCACCTCTAAAATCTCCCCACTTTCATGAATGATCTTCTCCCCAACCTTCAACTCTCCAATTAATGATAACCTCTGTCGCAGCTTCTCTTGCTCTGGAAAATATCTAGTGCATCTTTCGCCCTCCAATGCATCTCTAGCCTTTGCATGGAGAATGGCCACCTTGCATTTTTCAGCTTGCAATAATTCCCACTCTTCCTTTAGCACTTGGAATTTAGTCTCAGCTCCCTTATCCCCACTGTCAACTGCTTTACAGACATCCATAAACCTTTTGTTTATATTCTCTTCTCGATGCCGGTTAGCTGCAGCTCTCTTTTTCCCATAACGTACCGAAAAAACTTTTACCTCATATTTGAAATTGTCCCACCAAACTCTTCTTTCTTTCAAGAACAAAGGTTCCTTCCGAGCATTCTTTATTATATTTAAAATCCCTTCTTTATAAACAATTTCTTTAAGGCATTGATTGTTTAAAATCCACAGCCCTGAACCAATCTTAACTCTGCTGTTCTTAATTCTAAGAGTCAAAGCAGAGTGGTAACTAAAAAATACTTTTTTATAATAAATCTCCATCACCTCAGAACTTAACCCTTCCCGCATTAACACAAAATCTATTCGGCTCTGTTTTAAAACATCACCCACCCAACCTGTTCTGGAGAACTTTTTTATGGGGTTCCCGTCCATCCATAAGTCTCTCAAATTTAAATTTGCCATCATTTTTACAATCATCCCTCTGGAGTTATCATCCTTAAAGGTCATCTGGGCTGAAATGTCCATCCAAGATAAAAATACATTAAAATCCCCCACTATACAAGGATTTTCCACCTTTGCACGTCAGTGAATAACCCGCGAAAAACTCGCGACGCCTGCAATGGTCGTTTGGTGCATAGATATTAAAGAGATCGCAATTAAATTCCTCAATTTTTACCCTTAGCCGTAAAAATCTCCCCTCAGTGTCCTTGTCCACCAAGGCAACATTCTCTTTTATGAACGGACTCACCAAAACAGCCACCCCTCTATGGTTATTGTTTGCACAACTTACAAATGCCTCTCCCTTCCAAACCTTCTGAACTCTTTCTAGGATATCCTCATCCCAAAAGGTTTCTTGCAGACACAATGGGCAGGATTTTCATTGTGCCGTGGAGTCAGGATTGGCGGCGTGCTGGGGGTTAAAATCCCGAAATCAGGGGTCCCGACCCAATCCCGCACCCAAACCCGCCTCCATGCCAGTTTCAAAGGAGGCGGGTACCCGCCCCGCACTGAGTCCTGCCTATCCGAAGTGGGAAGGGATTAGTGCCAATTAACTGCCTGTTAACAGGTAGTTAACAGGCAGGTTTTAGCCTAATCCCTATTTTTAAGGTTGAAGTGTGGGATTCCCGACGGCTCCAAACCACGCCAAGTTAGAGGAGGCAGGCTGTCGGGTTGAAGGACTTGGAGGGGTCGAGATGTCAGTGTTCAGGTGAGTGATGTGTGCATGAGTGCAAAGGTAAATGTGTTTGGTGTGTCTAACGTGATTAAATAAGTTTAACATACCTTTTCTTACCTTTTCAGCCTTCCTTCCTTTAGGTCTCGGGAGTCCCTCATCTCACCGGCACAGAAAGCAGAATGGCTGCGAACTGTCAAAAGTGACATCCTGCAGCTTTCTGTGCAGGATAGCTTTCTAACTGAGTCTGTGGAAAAGGACTCAGGTTAGAAGTAAGACTGTCAGTGTTTGATAGCTTCAAACAGCTGTGAAACGCTGATATTTCATCTGTCAAAACCTCTTGACATGAAATTTCAGTCTGTGACATCACATGTTGCCAGGTGGCCCTTAGTTGGCCTGTTGAGCCAGCTGGGCGGGCGGACTCAACAAGGTCAATCAAGTTAAAATCGCGCAGATTGGCGCATCTCGATGGAGGCGGGACTACAACCCCGAAAGTTGTAGTCCCGCCTCCAACCCGACTCCTGAATGAAAACCCTGCCGAACAAGTCCGTGCCGTTAAAACCCTGCAACAACTGCTGCAATTTCTTCTCATCCCTCAGTCCGTTCACATTAATCGAGACCAATGTAATCATGGCTCCAAAGAAGGGAAGTATGCCTGATAATCTCCCCATCATTTAATCTCTGGCCCTTCCCTCCTCTCATGCTCCTTCCCAACTTTTCGGCCAGCTGTTGCTTTTTCCTGCAGCCTGCGACTCCTTTTCACATCCTGTTTGAACCTTCCCTGCTGTTTCAGCCTCTTCCTTGCATTAAGTTTGGGCCAAGGAGCTGCCCTTTCTCCCTCCTTCTGCCCCTCACTAACCTTTCCTTTCCACATGATGCCACCCCACCCCCCACTTCCATGTCTCTGTTCCCCTCTAATTCCTCACTCTCAAGCTCTTCTGTAACCCTCTGTGCCTGCTCCCCATCAGATACATAATCTTGCTCCCCGTCAGATACATCATCTCCCATTGAGAGTCTTCCTGCTATCGTGGTTTCTCCAACAGTGCCGCTCCCTTTGACCTCATCTTCACCTCTGACCCTTGCTCCCTGATCCTTCTCTCTCTGGGACAATGGTGCACCTATATTGCTCCCTTCTGCCATCTTTGTCTTGCTGCTCCCGTCCTGCTGCTCCTTTAAGGCTCCTGCCTCTTGCACCCTCTCCTTGTCTTGCCCCCTCCTGCTCACTGAGATGTCCGACTCCCCGTCTTTCTTTGGAGTACTTTCATTTACCACGCACCCCGCTCCTGCCTCCTCTCCCTCCACGGACACCAGATTCTTTAGGGAGAGCTGAACCATATTAAGGCTCGAGTCTGCACTCGACCCTTGCTGCCCTCTGCTATCTTTGTTCTTTTCCACTGTACTTGGTGTATTTTCCACCATCTCCATCCTGTTCTCTGCTCCACAATTTTCTGCCTCTTCCTGTGCTCTTTTCTCCTTCAATTTAACAGCTGTGTCCTCCAACTGCTCCGCTCCTCCGGCCATTCCACTCACACCTCCTGCTCCATCTCCCATCTTCTTGTCACTCATAGAGCTTCCTTCTGCCTCACACTCACAGCGGGTGGGGCATTTGTGACACACACCACAGCTCTCTGCCTTGCAGCTCCGAGCGATGTGTCCAGACTCGCTGCAATTATAACAGTACAAGTCTGGACAGTTTCTTACAAGATGGTCGTGTCCAAGACAATAATAACAAACCTTCACTTGGTTATCATGCAGTACTCGGAAGTACTGCACTCCTTCCATTGTCTTGAATTTCATGCTGTACAGTAATGACTTCACCCCCTCTGGGAACCGCACCTTTATGTAATGGGTTCCATCTGCTACCCGTATTCCTGGATAGTACCTCCTCTTTATTGCTGAGCAAATTTTAATGTCCCACGACTCCAACTTTTTGATTAGCACATCGTCCTCAATATAAACTGGCAAGTTTAAGAATGAGACCACCACCTCTTCCGAATATAGCAGAGATACCTCCAAGAACTTATCACGAACTTTCAAACTGAGTAAAAGTCTTTCCACCTCCTCTCAGCCACTGACCGTCACTTCGAACCCAACATTCGGCTTTGGTTGGCAGGCAAAGCAGCTTCCCTCGCCACAGTCCTCATGTACCACTTGGATAATATCCCAAGCTCGTATCTCCTTATCCTCGCACTGAACCACCACCGTGTTTTCTTTTCCAAACCTCCTGGGGTCCCGGCCCAAATATTTGGGCCTTTTTCTTTCCCTTCCAACCAGAGTTTCTCCCCTAATTAAATTAATCTTGGGAACACTGTCCTCTGTGGGGCCCGGCACTCCGGACCCCACAGCAACCATCTGGTTGTTGTTTATGGGCCAAAAAGGCCCTAAAGCCTGAATAAAAAAACCACCACCAACTTTTTACAAAATCACTCCAACTCCCTGCAGAAATCAGGCAACCAGTAACACCTGCTCACTCCTAGCCCCTCCCACCTAGAGAGTGCTACCCACTGAGCCACAGCTGACACAGGATTTTAATGGCCCTCCCAGATTTGGAAGTCTATGCATTATATACTCATCCATCCTAACTCCAGGACCCGCATTTACTGAAGTTCTTCTTTGGCACCCTTGCTTCAAAAAAGGGGCCGTCATGTCAAAGTGATGCAATCTCTTACAAACTGATGTGCAGACATTTTGTACCACTGCAATGGCTCTTCCTATGAACATGTATTAACCAGTTACATCTCTGGACATTACAATTCACCACCGGTGACATGTGCCAATCATTCAGTCAGTTGTCCACAAATGCATCAAGCAAATGACAAGTCCTTAGCATAAATTTTATGAGTAACGAGGAACCTCACATGCAGCCAGCACCTGTCATAAAAACTGTGGCCGCGTTGACTGTGACTATCCAATATGTGCTGATGGTGGACAAGGCTACTCACTTTTGGCACATACTTGGAAAATTACGGCCTTTTTTTCTGGGTTGTACAAATGGTTCATCACTTTCCCTGTGGAAAGGAAGTATCAGCAGGACGGGACGCAGAACATTCCCAGACGCTTGGGTTCCCAGTGCGTAGCAGATGGCACTCATGGGCGGTACAGACCGTTGAGTCTGGTGCCATTTCTTGACAAGCAACGTGCGCCGCTTTCTTCTGGGGAAAGTGCCCTAAAATGCCAGGCAGGCAACCCTTCTCGCACCCATTATGAGCAGCAGCATGGTTCCTTTGACATGTGTCAAACAGAGACCAGGTGCTGCAATGCGAGGGCACTGCGTATAACGGGCGGCTGATCCAATACTTCCCAGTTTTGCGCCACCACCCGAGATTAATTTCCAGGCCAATATTTTTCCTGTCAAGAACTAATCATCAGCTAGTTTACCGACAACATTTTAGAAATTGTCAGCAACCTCTGTTGCCTTGCATACTAAGTAGCACATAAAACCTACTTTTTTATTCACGGAATAATTATCAGGCTCAAAAAACAAGCTGACACATTTATCAGCATTAAATTAGTTACTTCAGACTGAGTCCTTGTAAATTTGTTCTTTAATTTGTACAGATTTAAAAGGTTGTTGATGGTTAATTTAATGAGAAAGATTGTTTGATTAAATTTATTGGCAGCTTTGATAAGACGTCATAATCTTTGAAGCTAGCATCTGTGGGACGTGGCAAAAGTCTGATAAGGCCTGTGCTATATTTATTTGCATAATTTAATGTTCTCTCCTGATTTTTCTCCTCCAATTTTCCCCTTCCCTCTTCTCCTGTAGGCATTAACTGTCTCACTTTGGGTACAGTTCCAGGGGTACCAGGCATCCTCCAGTCACTCACCCAGGTGGCTGCTAGTCATGTGCTGGTTTCATCAGGCAGCAGGCTATCTGACTGTGGAGGACATCCCAGCTGAGCCTGATCTTATCCTCCCTTGGCACCCACATTTGTGCGCGTCCTGTAGGGGACGTAGTGATCAGGTGGACAACCACGGCTGATTTTACCTACCCTTATCTAGGATCATAGTGGCCAACTGTAACACTTCTACTGCTGCCCCAGCGGAGATGAGCTAATTCAGCATAGGCGAAGGACTGAACTTAGGACCTGGATTAGAGATGGAGAATTTTAACTCCTTGGTTAGGCAGACATCCACCTTGGGCAGATTGAAATGGACAAGGGGTTTCAAGGCGTCACTTCTTCTGCAGTCTGCTCTCCTGCAGATCGGTGGAAGTGCTGAGCCCCACCCCCATGGGAGTGGCAGTGGTGCAGTTGGAGCGGTACGTGTTCCCCTCTCTCAGGTGGTCAGCACGTCTGTTCCCACACCACCCATGAGCTTTTCAGGGGTCCGAATATGTGCAACAGCAGCTCTTCCACCAGCTCTGCTGAAGCCACTGGGGGAGCACCTTGTAGGAGCAGTAGAGTTAGTAAACCTTCTTTTAAGAAAAGCGCTATGGGTTCATCACTTAGGTGACAAAAGGTTTCACTACAATATTGTGTTTGGAATTAAAATGAACAACTTTATTATATTTGCAACTTTAGTCTATAGCTTCTTCTCATTACAGCTTCGCAGTCTACGTTGTCAGAATGTTATTGATATAGATGTTGGCTGAATGGTTTCAATGTTCTTCAATACAGGATGGAGGAAGTGGTGAAAGGGTAACAAGGACTGTATCCTGGCCAGCTTCCCTTCTTCTATCCTCCATAAATTTTAGCTCATCCAAAGCTCTGCTGTCCGTATCCTGTATCGCACCAAGTCCTGTTCGCCAATCACCCCATGCTCACTGGGTTACATTGGCTACCAGTCCAGCAACACCTCAAATTTAAAATACTCATCCTTTTGTTCAACTCCCTCCATGGCCTCTCCCCTTCCTATCTCTGTAACCTCCTCCAACCCTCCAACCCTTCAAGAACGCTGCATTCCACCAATTCGGGCCTCTTGCGCATTGTCGGTTTCCTTTGCCCCTCCATTGGTGGCCGTGCCTTCAGTTGTCTAGGCCCTAAATTCTGGAAGTCCCTCTCTACACCTTCCCACCTCTCTCCCCCCATTTAAGGTGCGCCTTAAAACCTACCTCTTTGACCAAGCTTTTGGTCACCTGTCCTAATATCTCCTTATGTGGCTCAGTGTCAAATTGTGATTGATAACGTTCCTGTGAAGCGCCTTGGGGCATTTTAAAGGCGCTATATAAATGCAAGTTGTTGTTAATGTTGAGGCGCTTTTTGTGACTTTTCAGGCAAGGGGATTGAGGAGGCCACTGAAAGTGCTGCTCTATCAACTACACACTGGACTGTCTAGCTGAAATGTGTTCTGCTTCTTGTGGTACTCCATCAACTTCATCCAATTCTTCCTTGAACTCCAATCCTCTTTGCATTGCCGGGTTGTGTCGAATGCAGCCAATTAAAACAATGCCGCCCACTTTGTCTGGGCCATATTGTAGGGAGGCCCCAAAGCGATCAGGGCACTTAAATCTTTACTTCAACATGCCAATGGTATACTCTATAATGTTCCTGGTGGACCCATGACTCTCATTATACCTGTGTTGCTCAGGTGTGGTGGGTTTGTGGGAGGTGCCGGGTGTGGAGGGGTTATCCCTTGTCACCTAGCAGCCATCTTCTGATGTTCCTGGATGGGTGGAGAAGTGGGGGATGGATTAGTGTCACAGAATGAAGGCGCCATGGCAACTGCCAGCAAAACTGACAACACTTGCATTATCCTTCTGTGGTGATCACACACCAGTTGTACATTGATGGAGGGGAAGCCCATTCTGTTGACATATCTGCTGGCTCACCTTCTGGTGCCCTGATAGCTACATGAGTGCAGTGCTGGACAAGAGGGAAGCCGGCCACTGCTGTAAATCCCAGAACTCCCTCATTCTGGCTGTTGGCGTCCATTTCAAAGGTAATGTACAAAGAGGGCATTGGTGACCTGTTTGATGCAACTGTGCACTTCAGACTGGGAGATGTGGATTAGGTTACAATCAGGCCCTTTACCTCTGTAAAGTCAGGAAAGCTTTTGATTTAAATAAAAACACGTGATTTATTTTATGAAAAATGACTATCACTTGTATATTTGTTCATTTTATGTATCTTTCATTCTTTTGGAGGAGGGTGGATTTTTATTATACTGAGCAATGCCAGTCCTGGTTCATTTTTCAACTTTTTTTGTACCACAGGTCAAGTTCAGCACTGGGTGGATTCAGGTATTTCCACTCTGCCTGAACAGTGCCTCAGTGTCAATCCCACATGAGCATCCAGTACTGCATCAACAGGACATTTCTGTTTTCCACACCAGTCAGCCCTATTCCTATTCTGAAATGACCAATTTATTTCCAATGAATGCTAAATTATGGGCAATTTACATCAACTGGAAACTGGGCTGAGAGTGGTCAAACTCATCTCATGGAGGACTTTTAAAGGAAAATTAATCATTGGATTAGAAATTCTGCAGGCCTGCCGATCACTAATTCAAAGTCCTGATATACGCTCCCAGCTTACAAAGCTCCATTCCGGGCAAACAAATTTGTAAAAACATGCCACATCGAGTAAAGAACACAATATCCCACAAGACCGATACAATTCTGATTTTTTTTGTATGTGCTGCTGAAACAGTTTCAAATGATAGCATTTGAAATTGTCGGGCTGATTTTATGTCTCCTCATGACTATCACGGGCAGCTTCACTGGCCAACAGTGTCTCTGAGAAATTTGGATGTGCGCTGCCCATGATTTCCCAACCGTTATGGTTGATATGCACTGCAGGCAGGTGAGGCTTCCCACTGGCAGCCCAGATTCATTGAAGGCACCCTTTTATCTATTATATACTAGCTAAAGTGCCGGCGGTGCCGAGGGATTTTTGAGGGCATGTTGTTGTTGGAAGAGAGAGAGAGAGAGCGACTGGGGGGAAGAGAGAGCGCGACTGGGGGGAACAGAGAGAGCGACTGGGGGGAAGAGAGAGAGCGACTGGGGGGGAAGGGGGGGAAGGGGGGAAAGGGGAGGGGAGGGGGGAAGGGAGTGGAGGGGGGAAGGGAGTGGAGGGGGAGGGGAGGGGGAAGGGAGGGGAGGGGGGTAAGGGAGGGGAGGGGGGAAGGTGGGAGGGGGGAAGGGGGGAGGGGAGGGAAGGGGGGAAGAAAAGGGGGGGAGGGGAGAATGGGGGTGGAAGAAGGGGAGGAGGGGGGGAAGAAGGGGAGAAGGGGAGGAGGGGGGAAGAAGGGGAGGAGGAGGGGAGGGGGGAAGGGGGGGGAAGAAGGGGAGGAGGGGGAAGAAGGGGAGGAGGGGGAAGGGGAGGAGGGGGAGGGGGGTGTGGGGGAGGAGGAGGGGGAGGAGGGGTGGAGGAGGGGGGGAGGAGGAGGAGGAGGAGGGGGAGGAAGTGGAGGAGGGGGGGAGAAGGGGAGGGGGGAGGAGGGAGGAGGGGGAGGGGAGGAGAGGGGGGAGGGGAGGGAGAGGAGGGGAGGGGGAGGGGGAAGGGGGGTGGGGGAAGGGGGGAGAAAGGGAGGGGGAGGGGGAGGGAAGGGGGGTGGGGGAAGGGGGGGCGAAAGGGAGGGGGGAGCCAGCAGACCCTCTCCCCTCTGCCGGCGATGGGGGGGAAGGGGGAAGGAGGGGGGGAGGGGGGAGTCCCCGAGCCCCGCCCCCTGATGTCCCGCCCCCCCGATCTCCCGATGTCCCGCCCCCCGATCTCCCGATGTCCCGCCCCCCGATCTCCCGATGTCCCGCCCCCTGATCTCCCGAGCCCCGCCCCCCGATGTCCCGAGCCCCGCCCCCCGCCCTCCCGAGGCCCGATCTCACGAGGCCCGATCTCCCGAGCCCCGCCCCCCGATCTCCCGAACGCTGATCTCCCGAGGCCCGATCTCTGATCTCCCGAGCCCCGCCCCCCCATCTCCCGAGGCTCGCCCCCCCCGATCTCCCGAGGCGCGATCTCATGAGCCCCGCCCCCCCCGCCCCGATCTGCCGAACCCCGAGCCCCGCCCCCCCCACCCGAGCTGGCTTCAAGAGCAGAGAGAGAGACGCCGCCGCGCAACCTACCACGTGAGGCCGGGCCGGACTCAAGCCACGCGTGCTGGCTCCTGCCCCACCCGCCTTTACTAAGATGGTGGTGGGTGGCGACGCTTGGCTCAGGCCCGCCCCCTCCAGCCTTCACAAAGATGGCGGCGATCGCGAGCCGCTTGTTGAGTGCGACGGGTGGTGCCTAGCTCGGGCGTGGCTGGGCAACAGAGGCCCAGGCTTACAGGCCTGGAAAAACGGTGAAAGGTAGAAAAATTCTAGATGTTAGAGAAAAGATTTACAAATTAATTAACTTTTTTTAAAAACAATTTGTGTTTTAAAAGCAACTTTTTTTTTGCTGGAAATGTAGATTTGAAAAGAAACACGCAGAAAGTGGGAAAAAGAAATGAAAAGTTTGGAATCAAGATGGCGGTGACTCACCTCGGTTCAGAATGATAAGGCCCGCCCACACACGCACCGATTGGTCAACCGTCAGGTCACTGAACTGTAGGATTGGTCAATCATCACGTCACTCAACTGTAGGATGGCCCGCCCGCACACACAATGAACCCGACCCCACTCGATGCAAATGAGTGGATAATTAGAGGAATTTTGAACGTTTTTTGGATACCGTCGGCACAATTTTTGTCCGACCGTCGGCACAATTTTTGCCGGAGCAAAAAGCAAATACGCCTACAAGAGTCCCCTAATGATGAGCTTTCTTTTGATATAACATATGCATAGGTACGCTCTATAACTTTTGATTGTATAGCCGGCCAGAGAGACAGAAAGAGAGACAGACAGATAGACATATCCTTTTATATATATAGATGAGATTTTAACAGAGCCGAAGATGACAGTTTGAAACTGATTTGTGTTAACAGCTTTCTGGAAGCATTTTTCCCCCTGCCATTGTCTATATTTGTGGTTTGAGCACACACCTACCATTCTGTCTGCTGCACAACACCTTAATGACAACAAATGTCACAGTGACACGAAAGCAACCTCCCTTTAAAAGGTGCACTCACGCCTTTAATTAACCATCGGTAGGCCCACAGGAAGTTCTGCCCTACAAGTGGGCGGATTGCCCGTCACTGGCACCATCGGGCAGACATCCCACCAATCAAATGCTAATGAGGCTCGGCAATTCAAATCCTCCAGGCCTCTCAATGTTAACATTAGGTGGGTGTGCTGCCCATCTAAAAAATAACTGCCAGTTAAAATCCCCCCTCACAAAGCAGATGGCCCATTCTTTTGTTAACTCAGCATAATTGTAGTGTCAACTTACTGCATTGAGACAGAATTTCATGAGCAGAAAGACCTGTGCTTATGTAAAAAGTGTAGGAGGGTGTCGGAAAAAAGGCTATGAGGGGGAAAAATTTGGTATCGACCATTTTGTGGCACTAACATCGTCTGGGCACTAACTGGGCGCTAAGGGAAGGGACATCGCTGCAGGATCTGCAATTTAAAAAGTACCTACCTGGGCCACCAAGGCAGCCGCGATCCCACGCGATCAGCCCAACATGCAAGCAGAGTGATCGATCACAGGCAGAAACCCGCGAAAAAAACTAGAACAGGAAAGGTGAGTTTTTTTCCCACTTACCTCAGCCACCTCGCCTTTAATCATCACCCCGAAGCGGCCGGCCGCCCGATGCACGCCTTCTGCAGCTGTCGGTGTTTTCGACCGGCGCTGCTGCAGGGGGCGGAAGTCGATTTCGGGTCCGCGGCGCTACCGGGGTGATGCGCACGGTGATGACGTCACAATCTCCGGGCGAAGGAGATTGAGGCGCAACGCTGTAGCGCCACCGCAAAACCCCCGGCGAATATGGCGGGAGTCGGTGTCAGCACTGCGCCCGGTCGCAAAGCTATTTACGCCCTGTTAGCACCCCCCCGGCACCCAATTTCACCCCCTAAGAATCTTGATGTGATTGATTGTATTGGACTCACAAAACAGTTTAATGTACCCTATCCCAACTTTTCATAATTTTTAACATTTCTACTATATCACCCCATAATCTCCATTGTTCTAATGAAAAAGACCCAATTTTTCAAGTCAGTCTTCATATTTGTATTTCCTCATACCAGGTAGCATCCTAGTGAATCTGTGATGTACCCTCTCTAGAGCCTCAATATCCTTCCTATTCAGGTTTTACAGAAGCTCATCATTTGCTCTTGGATTTTATATTCTACATATAGGGGTTACGGGGATCGGGTGGGATATGTGTCGGTGCAGGCTCGATGGGCCGAAATGGCCTCTATCTGCACTGTGGGGTTTCTGTGATTCTGTGATAAACGGGTCTTTTTCCGAGTGGCGGCAGTGACTAGTGGGGTACCGCAGGGATCGGTGCTAGGACCCAGCTATTCACAATATATATAAATGATCTAGACGAGGTAACTAGATGTAATTATGGCCCAGAAATTCGGGTCTCCACGGGTGAGTACGCACGGGGTACTCACCCGTAGGCCCGATGGAAGTACCGGTTTCCTGCATGCACTGCGCATGCGCATGCGCAGGAAACCGGCACTTCCGTTCCTCTGAACGAAGAGGTTCAGACGTCGAACGCGTGCGCGGGGGAGGCTGCGTGTGCGCATCGAACTTCAGTTTTTTTTACAGGTTTTCCTGGGAACGTAAGCCTGCAGAATTTAGAAATGTAAAAAGCAGGCGTAAGGCCTACTTTTTACAAGGTAAGTGGTGAATTAATGAAAATTAAAACATTTTTTCCACAGGTTTATTATTTTCAAATACTTTAAAGCAAGGTAAGTTTATTTTTAGCCCCGTTAGAAAATAAAATTATTTTTTTCAAAAATTTAATTTATTGTTTAAAATAGTTATTTCATGTAATTTATAGTTTATTTAAAAAGTATGATATTTTAAAAAATTTATTTGAAGATTTAGTGCTGTTTTGGGGCCGTAGTATTTATAACTTTTGACAGGTCTTCCTGTCAGACTTATAAGAGCATAAGAAGTAGGAGCAGGAGTAGGCCATACGGCCCCTCGGGCCTGCTCCGCCATTCAATAGGATCATGGCTGATCCGAACTTAGACTCACGTCCACTTCCCTGCCCTCTCCCCGTAACCCCTTATTCCCTTATCAGCTAGGAAACTGTCTATCTCCTTTTTAAATTTATTTAATGTCACAGCTTCCACAGCTCTCTGAGGTAGCAAATTCCATAGATTTACTACCCTCTGAGTGAAGAAGTTTCTCCTCATCTCAGTTTTGAAAGGGCAGTCCCTTATTCTAAGATTATGCCCCCTAGTTCTAGCCTCACCCATCAGTGGAAACATCCTCACCGCATCCACCCGATCAAGCCCCCTCACAAACTTATATGTTTCGATAAGATCGCCTCTCATTCTTCTGAATTCCAATGAGTAGAGGCCCAACCTACTCAACCTTTCCTCATAAGTCAACCCCCTCATCTCCGGAATCAACCGAGTGAACCTTCTCTGAACTGCCTCGAGAGCAAGTATATCTTTTCTTAAATATGGAAACCAAAACTGTACGCAGTATTCCAGGTGTGGCCTCACCAGTACCCTGTATAACTGCAGCAAGACTTCCCTGCTTTTATACTCCATCCCCCTTGCAATAAAAGCCAAGATTCCATTGGCCTTCCTGATCACCTGCTGTACCTGCATACTAACCTTCTGTGTTTCATGCACCAGGACCCCCAGATCCCTTTGTACTGTAGCACTTTGCAGTTTCTCTCCATTTAGATAATAACTTGCTCTTTGATTTTTCTGCCAAAGTGCATAACCTCACACTTTCCAACATTATATTCCATCTGCCAAATTTCTGCCCACTCACTTAGCCTGTCTATGTCCTTTTGCAGGTTTTTTATGTCCTCCTCACTCACTGCTTTCCCTCCCATCTTTGTATCGTCGGCAAACTTGGATACTTTGCACTCGGCCCCTTCCTCCAAATCGTTAATATAGATTGTAAAGAGTTGGGGTCCCAGCACTGACCCCTGCGGAACACCACTAGTTACTGATTACCAACCCGAGAATGAACCATTTATCCCAACTCTCTGTTTTCTGTTAGATAGCCAATCTTCCACCCATGCCAGTATATTGCCCCCAATCCCGTGATTTTTTATCTTGTGCAGTAATCTTTTGTGTGGCACCTTGTCAAATGCCTTTTGGAAGTCCAAATACACCACATCCACTGGTTCCCCTTTATCCACCCTGTTTGTTATGTCCTCAAAGAATTTGAACAAATTTGTCAAACATGACTTCCCCTTCGTAAAACCATGCTGACTCTGTCCGATTAAATTATGTTTATCCAAATGTCCTGTTACTGCTTCCTTAATAATGGACTCCAACATTTTACCAACCACAGTGTGGTAAACCACTGTTGTTAGTATTGTTGTTCACCACTGTTGTTAGTACTGTTGTTCACTGTTAGTACTGTTGTTCACTCTTGCATATTGTTGTACTTGTCTGTGCATGCCTCAGCTGACTCCGCCCCTGGCTCCACCCTCATGGCTGGGTATAAAGGTCGCTGCTCAGAAGCCTCCGGCCCTTTTGGATACCAGGCAACCACAAGAGGCATGCTCTGTTCTTTGGTAATAAAAGCCTGTTTATTACTTTCTCAATCTCCAGTCTTTTGTAGCAATTGATAGTGCATCAATTTTATTACCAAAGTTAAATGTTGGCTGCGGATGCTGATCAACCGATGGCGCAAAACGCTGAGCAGCAGGCGCTGCTGCGAGCCCTCAGACCAACATGCCTGGACCTAGACCCCCAAGAAGCGGGTTCGTCGACTAAATTCGCACAATGGCTGCGTTGCTTTGAGGCGTATCTGGAAGCCTCGACCGTGACTCTTGATGAAAATAAACTGAAAATCCTGGCCTCGAAGGTGAGCCACCAAGTCTATACTTTAATCCAAGATGCGACGACCTACGCGGCGGCTATCGACCTACTGAAAGGGCAGTATGCACGCCCGGTTAACACGGTCTATGCCAGGCACCTTTTAAGATCTCGCAGACAGCAGCCCGGGGAATCGGTGGAAGCCTTCCTACGGGCACTGCGGGTACTCGGACGTGGCTGCGACTGCAAGGAAGTATCGGCCGCGGCACATGTGGAGGGACTGATACGAGACGCTTTCGTTGCGGGTCTAAGGTCCGACTACTCCCGGCAGAGGCTGCTGGAGAAGGGTGAAATAGACCTGACAAAGGCAGTGTCCCTCGCGCTCTCGCTCGACGCGGCCCACAGAAATATGGATGCTTTCTCCCCTCATCGCCCCGCGCCGTGGACGCCGCAATCTTGGGCCATGGGACCGCCACCTCCGACTGCTGCAGCGATGTCCAAGGCACAAAAATGCTATTTTTGTGGCCAAGCTAAACACCCTAGAGCACGCTGCCCCGCGAAGAATGCTACCTGCTCCGGCTGCGGGAAGAAAGGTCACTACATTAGCGCCTGCAAAGGGAAGACCGCTAACGCCAGCAGCGCTGCGTGCGAACCGTGGGCGCAGCCATCTTGTCTGCCATCTTGGGCTCCCCCAGCCGCGTGGGGATCGGGACCGTGGGCGCCGCCATTTTGTCCGCCATCTTGGACGCCTCCGACTTCGGTTACGGGGGACCCGAACTCCACCACCGCCTCATCGGACGACCGCATCGACACGCTTGAACATATGCTGGCTTCCGTGACGCTGGATCAATCTCTCCCGCATCAACTGTCCAGGTCCATGATGGACATTACGGTAAACGGCCGCGCCACTACCTGCCTTTTTGACAGCGGGAGCACGGAGAGTTTTATACACCCCGACACGGTGCGCAGTTAATCTCTCCCGGTCCTGCCGACGCGTCATCGCATCTCTATGGCTTCCAAAGCCCAGTCAGCGGACGTCGGTGGCTACTGTATGGTGACTTTTTCAGTGCAGGGCACTGAATACAAAAATTTTAAACTTCTGGTCCTGCCCCATCTCTGCGCTGCCGTCCTACTGGGGTTGGATTTTCAGTGCCACCTTAAGAGTGTCACTTTAGCGTATGGTGGACCCCTCCCCCCTCTCACAGTCTGCAGCCAGCAGTTTTTAAATCGCCTGCCGCGCGCCATTTGCAGCCTCTCCACCCTTAAAGTCTCCCCCCCCTCCTTGTTCGCTAACCTCACCCGCGACTGTAAGCCCATCGCTACCAAAAGTAGGCGTTACAGTGCCGGGGATAGGGGTTTCATTAAATCCGAGGTAGCGAGACTCCTGAAGGAAGGGATTATCGAGAGCAGCAATAGCCCATGGCGAGCACAAGTGGTGGTGGTGAAGGCTGGCGGCAAACAGCGCCTAGTTATTGACTACAGCCAGACGATCAACCGCTACACCCAGCTGGATGCATATCCACTCCCCCGCATATCTGACATGGTCAATCAGATAGCACAATACCGGGTGTTCTCGACGATTGATCTGAAGTCGGCATACCACCAGCTCCCCATCAGGGCTGAGGACCGCCAGTACACAGCTTTTGAAGCTGACGGTCGGCTCTATCACTTTCTCAGAGTTCCCTTCGGCGTCACCAACGGAGTTTCTGTCTTCCAACGGGAGATGGACCGGATGGTTGACCAGAACGCGCTCCAGGCCACTTTCCCATATCTAGACAACGTCACCATCTGCGGCCACGACCAGCAGGACCACGACGTTAATCTAGAGAAATTCCTCCGGACGGCCCAGCGGCTGAATCTCACATATAACAAAGACAAATGTATGTTTCGTACTACGCGCCTCGCTATTCTTGGCTGCGTAGTGGAGAACGGAGTCATCGGCCCAGACCCCGATAGAATGCGCCCCCTTATGGAGCTCCCCCTCCCCCACTGCCAGAAAGCACTGAAGAGATGCCTGGGGTTTTTCTCTTACTATGCTCAGTGGGTGCCCAACTATGCGGATAAAGCCCGACCCCTCATCAAGTCCGCCTCCTTCCCCCTGACAGCAGAGGCCTGTGCAGCCTTCACTCTCATAAAAGGAGACATTGCGAAGGCCACAATGCACGCTGTGGATGAGTCCCTCCCTTTTCAAGTGGAGAGCGACGCATCCGACTTTGCCCTAGCTGCAACCCTTAACCAGGCGGGGAGACCCGTGGCCTTTTTCTCAAGGACCCTCCAGGGCCCCGAGATTCGACACTCCTCTGTCGAAAAGGAGGCCCAGGCCATTGTGGAAGCCGTGCGACATTGGCGGCATTACCTGGCCGGAAAACGATTTACCCTGCTCACTGACCAGCGTTCAGTGGCTTTTATGTTTCATAATAAGCAGCGGGGCAAAATCAAGAATGACAAGATCTTAAGGTGGAGAATCGAACTCTCCACCTACAATTACGATATCTTGTACCGGCCCGGGAAACTCAATGAGCCCCCAGATGCCCTATCACGTGGTACGTGCGCCAACGCGCAGGTTGATAGACTACAGACCCTCCACAATGACCTCTGCCACCCGGGGGTCACCAGGTTCTTCCATTTTATCAAATCCCGTAACCTGCCCTACTCCATCGAGGAGGTCAGGACCATGACCAGGAACTGCCAGATCTGTGCTGAGTGCAAGCTGCATTTTTATAGGCCAGACAGAGCGAGCCTGATCAAAGCCACGCGCCCCTTCGAGCGGCTGAGCATCGATTTTAAAGGGCCCCTCCCCTCCTCTGACCGCAATGTGTACTTCCTCAATATAATTGATGAGTACTCCCGTTTCCCGTTTGCCATCCCTTGCTCGGACATGACCAGTACCACGGTCATTAAATGTCTGAATGACCTCTTCGCCTTGTTCGGTTTCCCTAGCTATATCCATAGTGACAGGGGCTCATCTTTTATGAGCGACGAACTTCGGCAGTACCTGCTCGCGAGAGGCATTGCTACAAGCAGGACCACCAGCTACAACCCCCGGGGTAACGGCCAGGTGGAAAGGGAGAATGCGACAGTCTGGAAGGCAGTCCTTTTAAACTTAAAATCTAAGGGCCTTCCGACCTCCCGCTGGCAGGAGGTCCTCCCTGCGGCGCTCCATTCCATTCGGTCGCTGCTCTGTACACCCACCAATGCCACTCCTCACGAGAGAATGTTCTCCTTCCCCAGGAAGTCCACGTCGGGGATTTCGCTACCAACATGGCTGACTTCTCCAGGTCCCGTCCTACTGCGGAAGCACGTGAGGACCCATAAGGCAGACCCCCTGGTCGAGAGGGTGAGCCTCCTCCACGCCAACCCGCAGTATGCTTACGTGGTGTACCCGGACGGGCGGGAGGACACAGTCTCCATTCGAGACCTCGCACCTGCAGGTGCTCCTGAAACACCCTCTTCGCCACCCACTGCTACTCCTGCCTACCCCCAGGACACAGTCCCCGCACGAGACCTCGCACCTTCGGGTGCCTCTGAGAGACCACCATCGCTACCTCCCATTACCCATGCTCTGACCCCTGTAGACGGCATGCAGCAGCCCCAGGGTCCGCCACCTGCTACACCTCCTCTGAACGAGACACCGGGTTCAACGTTGGATGCTGCACCATCACCGCCGCTGCTGCGACGCTCAGGACGGCTTACAAGGCCTCCTGATAGACTTCAGTACACGAATTTTTAGTGCATGAATTTTTAGTGCACTTCACCCCACCGGACTCAATTCTAAACAAGGGGTGAATGTGGTAAACCACTGTTGTTAGTATTGTTGTTCACCACTGTTGTTAGTACTGTTGTTCACTGTTAGTACTGTTGTTCACTCTTGCATATTGTTGTACTTGTCTGTGCATGCCTCAGCAGACTCCGCCCCTGGCTCCACCCTCATGGCTGGGTATAAAGGTCGCTGCCCTTTTGGATACCAGGCAACCACAAGAAGCATGCTCTGTTCTTTGGTAATAAAAGCCTGTTTATTACTTTCTCAATCTCCAGTCTTTTGTAGCAATTGATAGTGCATCACACAGATGTTAGGCTAACTGGTCTATAGTTTCCAGCCTTTTGTCTGCCTCCCTTTTTAAATAAGGGCGTTACATTAGCAGTTTTCCAATCTGCTGGGACCTTTCCTGAATCCAGGGAGTTTTGGAGAATTACCACCAATGCATCCACAATCCCTACCGCTACTTCTCTCAAGACCCTAGGATGTAAGCCATCAGGTCCAGGGGATTTATCCACCTTTAGTCCCATTATCTTACCGAGTACCACCTCCTTAGTGATTTTAATCGTGTTTAGCTCCTCCCCCCCTATAGCCCCCTGTTTGTCCAGTGTTGGGATATTTTTAGTGTCCTCTACTGTAAAGACTGATACAAAATATTTGTTCAGCTTTTTTGCTATCTCCATGTTCCCCACCACTAATTTCCTGGTCTCGTCCTCTAAGGGACCAACATTCACTTTAGCCACACTTTTTCTTTTTATATAACTGTAGAAACTCTTGCTATCTGTTTTTATATTTTTTGCTAGTTTACTTTCATAATCTATCTTCCCTTTCTTAATTAATCTTTTAGTTATTGTTTGCTGGCTTTTAAATGCTTCCCAATCTTCTATCCTCCCACTAGATTTGACTACTTTATATGCCCTTGTTTTCAGTCGGATACTATCCTTTATTACTTTACTTAGCCACAGATGGCTGTCTTTTCTTTTATGCCCCTTTTTCCTCACTGGGATGTATTTTTCTTGAAAGTTGTGAAATACCTCCTTGAATGTACACCACTGCTCATGTACCGTCTTACACTTTAATCTATTTTCCCAGTCCACTTTAGTCAATTCTGCTCTCATACCTTCATAGTCTCCTTTATTTAAGCTTAGTACGCTGGTTTGAGATCCAACTCGCTCACCCTCCAACTGAATTTGGAATTCAACCATGTTATGGTCACTCATTTCAAGGGGATCCTTTACTAGGACATTTTTTTATTAATCCTGTCTCATTACACAGGACCAGATCTAAGATTGCCTGCCCCCTGGTTGGTTCAGTTACATACTGTTCAAGGAACCCATCCCTAATGCACTCTATGAACTCTTCCTCAAGGCAGCCCTGCCCAATTTGATTTGTCCAGTCAATATGAAAGTTAAAATCCCCCATGATTATAGCTGTTCCCTTATTACAAGCCCCAACTATTTCCTGAATTATACTCCAACCAACAGAGCTGCAACTGTTAGGAGCCCTATGGACTATGGCCACTAGTGACTTTTTCCCCTTATTATTCCTTATCTCCACCCAAACTGTTTCACTATCCTGATCCTTTGACCCAATATCATTTCTCACTATTGCAGTGATTCCATCCTTTATTAACATAGCCACCCCACCTCCCTTTCCTTCCTGTCTGTCCTTCCTAATTGTCAAATACCGCTGGATGTTTAGTTCCCAGTCATGGTCACCTTGCAGCCATGTTTCTGTAATGGCCACCAGATCATACCCATGTGTAGTTATTTGTACCGTCAACTCGTCTATTTTGTTACGAATGTTGCGTGCATTCAGATAAAGAACTTTTAAATATGTTTTGTGACAATTTATTCCTGCTTTTACCCCCTTTACTACTTTACCATTATACATTCTGTCCCTTCCTGACACGCTCTGGTTTTTAATTCCCCCACTGCTACCTTGCTCTATTGCCTTCTCTGCTGACATTTTTATTTTTCACTCTCTTGAAACCTCCCCCCCACTAATTAGTTTAAAGCCCTCTCTACAGCCCTAGTTATTCGATTCGCCAGGATTCTAGTCCCAGCACTGGCCAAGTGAAGTCTGTCCCAATGGAACAGCTCTCTCCCGTCCCAGTACTGGTGCCAGTGTCCCAAGAAGCAAAACCCATTTCTCCCACACCAGCCTTTGAGCCACGCATTTAACTCTCTGATTTTATTTACCCTAGCCAAATTTGCTCGTGGCTCAGGTAGTAATCCAGAGATTATTACCCTTGTGGTTCTGCTTTTTAATTTGGCCCCTAGCTGCTCATACTCCCTCAGCAGAACCTCTTTCCTTGTCCTATCTGTGTCGTTGGTACCAACATGGACCACAACAACTGGATCCTCCCCCTCCCACTCCAAGTTTCTCTCCAGCCCAGAGGAGATGTCTTTAACCCTGGCACCAGGCAGGCAAAACAGCCTTTGGGACTCTCGCTTTCGGCTGCAAAGAACCCTATCTATCCCCCTAATGATACTATCCCCTATCACTACAACATTTCTTTTTACTCCCCCCACTTGAATGGCCCCTCGTTCCACGGTGCTGTGGCCAGGTTGCTCATCCTCCCTGCAGTCCCCCTTCCCGTCCCCACAGGGAGTAAGAGCCTCGAACCTGTTGGACAAGAGCAAGGGCTGCGGCTCCTCCAACACTACCTCCTGGATCCCCATACCTGCCTCACTCATAGTCACACTCTCCTGTCCCTGACCACGGAATACATCTGAATTAATTAATCTAATTGGTGTGACTACTTCCTGGAACACAGAGTCCAGGTAACTCTCCCCCTCCCTGATGTGTCGCAGTGTTTGAAGCTCGGACACCAGCTCATCAACACGGAGCCAGAGTTCCTCGAGCAGTCAACACTTACTGCAAATGTAATCACCGTGAACATCAATGGTGTCCACCAGCTCCCACATATTGCAGCAGTAACACATCAACTGCTCTGCCATTCTATGTAATTAATTACATTTATTATTATTATTTTTAAATACCCTCTGCCCCGATTCAAGATGATGAATATCACACCTCTATTTAATTGAACTTACCAACTTATAAAGGTTTAAAAGGGAAGGAAAAGTACTCACCAACCAGCCAATCACCTACCAGCTTGGCTGTGATGTCACTTTTGAATTCTGACCTCCCTTTGGAATGTTGCCTGTGGAGACTGTTTAGGCAGCCTCGCCTCGCTGCTCCAACTCGACACCCGCTGCTGCTCCCGGCTGCCTCGACTGGGCAGCACCTCACACCCCACTTACCCTAACTCTCTCACTTACCCAAACTCTCAAAAGGCACTCTCTTATGAATGGGCATTCCCTGCTCCGATTGGCTCCCCATGGCCCACGTGATCACAGGGGATGCATCGAACTAACTGCGCCCCTGGGATACGCAAGCACTGCGCGCCGGCAGCTGGAGCAGGCCCCGGATTGGAATTCCACGGGGGCCCACAGCACAACGGCCGGCGCGCAAGGTAAGTGCAGGTCGGGGGCTTACACCCGCGGGAAGCCCCCGATCCGAATTTCTGGGCCAATATCTCCAAGTTTGCAGATGACACAAAGCTGGGCGGGCGTGTGTGCTGTGAGGAGGATGCAGAGAAACTCCAGTATGATTTGGACAGGTTGGGCGATTGGGCAGATGCATGACAAATGCAGTATAATGTGGATAAATGCGAGGTTATCCACTTCGGTGGCAAAAGCAGGAAGACAGATTATTATCTGAATGGCAATAGATTGGGGAAAGGGGAAGTGCAACGAGACCTGGGTGTCCTGGTGCACCAGTCGCTGAAGGTAAGCATGCAGGTGCAGCAGGCAGTTAAGAAGGCAAATGGTATGTTGCCTTCATAGCGAGAGGATTTGAGTACAGGAGCAAGGATGTCTTGCAGTTGTACAGGGCCTTGGTGAGACTACACCTTGAGTATTGTGTGCAGTTTTTGTCACCTTATCTGAGGAAGGATGTTCTTACCATGGAGAGAGTGCAGCGAAGATTCACCAGGCTGATACCTGGGATGGCAGGAATGACATATGAGGAGAGATTGGGTCGATTAGGCTTATATTCGCCAGAGTTTAGAAGAATGAGAGGGGATCTCATTGAAACTTATAAAATTCTAACAGGACTAGACAGACTAGATGCAGGAAGGATGTTCCCGATGGCGGGGGAGTCCAGAACCAGGGGTCACAGTTTAAGGATAAGGGGTAAGTCATTTAGGACTGTGATGAGGAGGAATTTCTTCACCCAGAGAGTGGTGAACCTGTGGAATTCTCTGCCACACAGGGCTGTTGAGGCCAATTCAGCAAATATATTCAAGAAGGAGTTGGATATATTTCTTGAGGCTAAAGGGATCAAGGGATATGGAGAGAAGGCAGGGACAGGGTACTGAATTTGGATGATCAGCCATGATCTCATTAAATGGCGGAGCGGGCTTGAGGGGCCGAATGGCCTACCCCTGCTCCTATCTTCTATGTTTCCATGATTCTACATCTCTTGAGGTAAAACTTAGAATTCTATGAGATTTTTTTTTACAGCCTTATCAACTTGAAAAGGTGTTTTTAATTTTCTGTGAACCAATACCTTCAAGTCCCTTTATTTTGGCACAACACGAGCCTACTTCAATTCAAAGTATAATTACTGCTGTTATTTTTTTACCAGAATGTACCACCTCATAATTACTGACACTGAATTCCATCTGCCACTTTTTAGCCGATTTACGCACCTTATCAATATTTATTTGCAATTTCCTTTGGTCTTCTAAAGAATTAACTACACCTCCTATTTTGGTTTTATTCTGTTGATTAAACTTGCTCTTCTATTAATTTCTTTCTTTGTATTAAAATATTGTAATTTAGCCTGAAACATATGATCTGTCAGGGTGGTGTTCTTGTACCTATGACAATTGGGGGGAGAAATTCCCCTCGAGCCCTGATTGGAGCGCTAAATCAGAAAAGCTGGAAAAGTTAGCGCCAGGCGCTAACCTCTTCCAGCCTCTCTGATATTCCCATTTTTGCTCCAAGAGGGAAGTGGAGTGCTAAACCAAGCGTTTCACTTCCTTCTTGGAACGCAAGAGGGCGGGAAGTTCATGACCCTGGGCGCACCCGGGGCGATGTGCTCAGCAGCGCCACGAGTGGACAAGAATGCCGCTGCCGCATTGCAGCTGCTCTTCCCTGAATTAAAGGGAAGGGCCCCACGCTGCGAACTCTGCAGTTTTTTTTAAACTTACCTGGAACACCGAGGAGCGGGGGTGCCGCTTGATAAGCTCAGCACTCTGATCACGGCACGGACACCCGCATCCGGATGTGCAAAAAAAAAAGTTAAAGAAAATCGGACTTTTTTTCAGGGCGGCCGGCCACCTCACCTTTAACTTCCGCCCCGCTAGCGGCCATCTGCCCCGCTCACGTCCCCTGCAGCAGCCGCTGCCATCGCCCGCTGCATGAGATTGGGGCACAACCCGATAGCGACGCCGCTAACCTCCCGTGGAATTTGGCGGGAGGCGCAGTCAGCGCCGCGCCTTGGCGAAAAGGCCTTTGCGCCCCATTAGGGAGGTGCAAAGGAGGGGAATTTCTCCCCCTTGGTGTATATGGTGGGCAATTCCTATTACAGAAAACTCTCTTTTTATCAGCACCTAAATAACCAGAAATCTCTCTTAACCGGAAGAATTCAGGAGTAGGTTCAGGTAAGTTTTACTTCATATTAGTGGCCGTGTAACTGGGGTTCCTGGACCTGTAGCCGTGTAACCGGGGTTCCTGCACCTGTTGCCATGCAACAGGGATGCCTGGATCTGTGGCCGTGTAACCGGGGTTCCTGCAGCTGTTGCCAAGCAACAGGGACGCCTGGATCTGTGGCCGTGTACGGGGCTCTCGTACCTTAGTAAGTATACCTCTCTTTAATCCGGATTTTTTGGTCAACCGGCACCACGCCGGTCCTGTCGGTGCTGAATAAAAAAGAGTTTCCTGTATATCTGATGAAAGGGTAGATTGTTGGCCCTAATACTTCCCATTCATTATATACATAGGCTTAAGTTTTAGTTCATAATGGGTGAAGGTTTGCTTATGAAATCTAAGTTCGGTGGTGAGCACAAGTAAAGAGTGTTGGAGATGGTCCAAAGTGTGACAGTAGCTTTCAATTTGTAAGAGAGATATTTCAGAAACAAAATCAGGAAAGTTCTTTCAGCCATCTGCTCATTCCTTGCCGAATCCAATTATACGTTCGCACACCTCTATAGAGTCCAATAGAATCAATTTGGTTTTTGAATCAGGATCACACATTCATGTTGTGTTCCTTTGCAAATATAACAACTTGCATTTTTATAGCGCCTTTAACATCGTAAAATGTCCCGAAGCACTTCACAGGAGTGTTATAAAACAAAATTTGACACTGAGCCACATAAGGAAATATTAGGGCAGAGCTTGGTCAAAGAGGCAGGTTTCAAGGAGCATCTTAAAGGAGGAAAGAGAGGTAGAGAGGCGGAGAGGTTTAGGGAGGGAATTCCAGAGCTTAGGGCACGGCCACCAATGGTTGAGCAATTAAAATCAGGGATGCTCGAGAGGCCAGAATTACTTCATTCTGTACTTCATTGGCTGTAAAGTGCTTTGGGACATCCTGAGGTCATGAACGGCAGTATAGAAATGCAAGTCTTTCTTTCTTGCTTTCTTTGAAAACAAGGATGAGAATTTTTAAATCGAGGCGTTGCTTAACTGGGAGCCAATGTAGGTGAGTGAGCACAGGGGTGAACTAGGACACGGACAGCAGAGTTTTTGGACCCCCTTAAGTTTACAGAGGGTAGAACGTGGGAGGCCAGCCAGGAGTGCATTGGAATAGTCAAGTCTAGAGGTAACAAAGGCATGGATGAGGGTTTCAGCAGCAGAAGAGCTGAGGCCGGGCCGAGTCGGTGCCCTATAATAGTAAAATGCCATGGAAGATCAAGTAGTTCCAAAATAATTGCTGGTGCATCCTTTCCGCTCCTCCAAGCTCCCAGCAATTTGAGGAAAATTTAATTCCCAAATTACCTTATTCCACCATTAATAATTTTATCTAAAAAGTTGGTGTGGAAACATTTTCTGCTCATGTGAACTTTTACACTAAAATTATTGACTGGACGAATTTTGCCCCAGTCTATTCGGTGAAAGAAGCCATTCAGTATCTCTAAAAGGTGGCCAAACTGGAGGTGAGCATTACACATGGTCATCCCCGTGATCCATTTCAATGTAAAACCAGCAGCCCATCCATGTCGCTGCTGTAGAAAAATCAGCACAAATTTTATAATTCAGCTTAGCCTGAATGGCTGGAAGTAAGTTTTAGAGAGACACAAATTCAAGTGTGCTGTTTGTAGCTTATTTTCTGCAATTGAAGTTCCAGATTTAGATGGCTGAAGGTCACCCAAGTGCAGGGAAAAAAAATTATATGAAATGAAGATCAAGTGGATGAGACGATTAAAGGGAAGTGACTGAATAAGAAGGAGAATATTTCTGTCTGCAGATGCATTGTGCAAGTGGGCAGAGAGTATGGCCTGGATGTTGTATTGAGAGTAACGGTGAGGCTAACAGCATGGAGTAAATATGACAGCAACTTCTGGAGTCCGAACATGCGCAGCTAAATGCGGAAATCCGGAGGTTGTGGTCCGAGTTACCCTGCTCCGCCACAGGGTGCGCTATAACAGAAACTCACCGATAGACTTGGCATTAAAATCAATGTAAGGGCGTGAAGCTGCAATACTTATCCACGAGTTACCCACTAAACAGACCAGAAAATGTTAGGGCAGGTGCATTCAGGTGTAAGTGAATTTTTAATGGAGTGTTAAGTCATAGGGCTAGAAATTCATTATAGCAAAGGAATGGGCAGTGCCTAGACTAAAAATGATGAATTAGCGCCAAGTGAAAATAGTCTAGACTGCACACAAAATTCGTCCTCACTCCTCATTAAAATGATTGGAGCCATCAATCTAGTCTAAAAACCCAAGTTCATTGGCATTACACTGAAAAGATGGACCAATATCGGGTGTAGTCTAAACGCAAGTAATGATTGCCACAGGCTTTTTTCATTGCCTAAAGGGGAGGTTCATTGATGCTGCAGCACCTCATTCTCAGCATTGTTGGGTGTACAGCTGCCTCAACAGCCATAAGAAGAAGGACAAAGAGAAGGAACACTTATTTACAAATGCTGATGGCAGATTGCCACCCCAGGGAGAGAGGCCAGGGTTTTTTTTAAGGAAGCTTTGGAGGCATTGGCTTTAGCGGTAGAGAGAAAGCAGGCGGTCCTGTATCCACCAACTGGCAGAAGGCCCTCGCCACAAGTTGCCAGACTATGTGGAGGGAGGTGGCACACCACGTCATGGGCAGCACTGTGCTCTCCAGGACCCACACACAGTGCAGGAGGAAGTTTAACAAACTCACTTGGGTTCAGGGTGAGTGAAGACTTCAACAAATGCTACGTACCACATGCTTCACACACTGCTCAATGTACCACACCCCCAGCACTCACCCACCAAAAATCTCTACACAACACGAACACCCACATCTCACACCTTGCACAAAATGACAGCTATTCAACTATGGCAGGCACAAGGGTCATTAGTTATTAGAATTCATGTGATATGTGTGATATGTTTATAGATAAATTTATTAATGGTGTTTGGAATATTGTGTGGCCTCTCTTATTTCACCTTTGCGCCCAGGAGGACGCTGTGATACACCATGAGACAGGGATTGTATGATGGGGATGTGGTGAGCTACGGGGATCTGGGGTTTCATTCATGTGAATTGGAGTCTGATGAGCTGGTCACGGACAGCTCGTCCAGAAGGCTGATTGTCTCACTGCCTCCGCCATCTCTCCTGTTCCTCCTCATCCTCTTCCTCCTTGTCCTCCTCTGCCTCATCTTCCTCCTCCTCATCCTCCTCCTCGTCTTTTTACATAAGAACATAAGAACATAAGAAATAGGAGCAGGAGTAGGCCAATCGGCCCCTCGAGCCTGCTCTGCCATTCAATAAGATCATGGCTAATCTGATCCTAACCGCCAATCCACTATCACAGAACCATCTCCTGAATCTAACAGAATTAGACACACGAAATAGGAGCAGGATCAGGCTACACGGCCCCTGGGCCCGCTCCGCTACCCACAGGGCCATGACTGATCCGAACCTAGACTCATGTCCAAATTCCTGCCCGCTCCCCGTAACCCTTAATTCCCTTTACTTCTAGGAAACTGTCTATTTCTGTTTTAAATTTATGTAATGATGTAGCTTCTACAGCTTTTTGGGGCAGCATATTCCATGGACCTACCACCCTCTGAGTGAAGTAGTTCCTCCTCATCTCAGTTTTGAAAGAGCAGCCCCTTATTCTAAGACTATGCCCCCTAGTTCTAGTTTCACCCATCATCGGGAACATCTTCCCCGCATCCACCCGATCCAACCCCTTCACAATCTTATATGTTTCAATAAGATCGCCTCTCACTCTTCTGAACTCCAATGAGTAGAGTCCCAATCTACTCAACCTCTCCTCATATGTCCATCCCCTCATCCCTGGGATTAACCGAGTGAACCTTCTTTGTACTGACTCGAGAGCAAGTATGTCCTTTCTTAAGTATGGACACCAAAACTGTACGCAGTATTCCAGGTGCGGTCTCACCAATACCTTGTACAACTGAAGCAATACCTCCCTATTTTTATATTCTATCCCCCTAGCAATGAAAGCCAACATTCCATTGGCCTTCTTAATCACTTGCTGCACCAGCATACTAACCTTTTGAGTTTCGTGCACCAGGACCCCCAGATCCCTTTGTACTTCAGTACTTTCCAGTTTCTTGCCATTAAGATAATAACTTGCTCTACGATTTTTCCTGCCAAAGTGCATAACCTCACACTTTCCAGTATTGTATTCCATCTGCCAAATCTCTGCCCACTTACTTAGCCTGTCGATGTCCCCTTGCAGGTTTTTTATGTCCTCCTCACTCACTACTTTCCCTCCCATCTTAGTATCATCTGCAAATTTTGATATGTTACACTCGGTCCCCTCCTCCAAATCGTTAATATAGATTGTAAAGAGTTGGGGACCCAGCACTGACCCCTGCGGAACACCACTAGTTACTGATTGCCAGTCTGAGAATGAACCATTTATCCCAACTCTCTGCCTTCTGTTAGATAGCCAATCCTCTATCCATGCCAGAATATTACCCCCAATCCCGTGATTTTTTATCTTAAGCAATAATCTTTTGTGTGGCACCTTGTCAAATGCCTTTTGGAAGTCTAAATACACTACGTCCACTGGTTCCCCTTTATCCACCCTATACGTTACTTCCTCAAAGAACTCCAGCAAATTTGTCAAACATGACTTCCCCTTCATAAAACCATGCTGACTTTGTCCTATTAAATTATGATTATCCAAATGTCCTGTTACTGTCTCCTTAATAATGGACTCCAAAATTTTACCTACCACAGATGTTAGGCTAACCGGTCTATAGTTTCCAGCCTTCTGTCTACTGCCCTTTTTAAATAAGGGTGTTACATTAGCAGTTTTCCAGTCTGCCGGGACCTTTGCCGAGTCCAGGGAGTTTTGGAAAATTATTACCAATGCATCCACAATCCCTACCGCCACTTCCCTCAAGACCCTAGGATGTAAGCCATCAGGTCCAGGTGATTTATTCGCCTTGAGTCCCATTATTTTACCGAGTACCACTTCCTTAGTGATTTTGATCGTGTTTAGCTCCTCCCCCCCTTTAGCCCCCTGTTTGTCCAGTGTTGGGATATTCTTAGTGTCTTCTACTGTAAAGAGTGATGTAAAATATTCATTCAGTGTTTTTGCCATCTCCATATTTCCCACCATTAATTTCCCGGTCTCATCCTCTTAGGGACCAACATTTACTTTAGCCACCTTTTTTCTTTTTATATAACTATAAAAACTCTTACTATCTGTTTTTATATTTTTTGCTAATTTACTTTCATAATCTATCTTCCCTTTCTTAATCAATCTTTTTGTTATTTTTTGCTGTCTTTTAAAGTTTTCCCAATCCTCTATCCTCCCACTAGATTTGGCTACCTTATATGCCCTTGTTTTTAGTCGAATACTATCCTTAATTACTTTACTTAGCCACGGATGGCTGTCTTTTCTTTTACACCCTTTTCTTCTCAGTGGAATATATATTTTTTGGAAGTTGTAAAATAACTCCTTAAATGTACACCACTGATCATGTATCGTCTTACCCTTTAATCTATTTTCCCAATCCACTCTACTCAATTCCGCTCTCATACCTTCATAGTCTCCTTTATTCAAGCTTAGCACGCTTGTTTGAGATCCAACCTTCTCACCCTCTAATTGAATATGGAATTCAATCATGTTATGGTCACTCATTCCAAGGGGATCCTTTACTAGGACATTTTTAATTAATCCCGTCTCGTTACACAGGACCAGATCTAAGGTTGCTTGCCCCCTGGTCGGTTCAGTTACATACTGCTCAAGAAACCCATCCCTAATACACTCAATGAACTCATCCTCAAGGCTGCCCTGCCCAATTTGATTTGTCCAATTAATATGATAGTTAAAATCCCCCATAATTATAGATGTTCCCTTATTACAAGCCTCAACTATTTCCTGATTGATACTCCGTCCAACAGAGTTGCCACTGTTCGGAGGCCTATAGACTACGCCCACTAGTGTTTTTTTCCCCTTATTATTCCTTACCTCCACCCAAACTGTTTCATTATCCTGATCTTTGACCCAATATCATTTCTCTGTATTTCAGTGATTCCTTCCTTTATTGACATAGCCACCCCACCTCCCCTTCCTTCCTGCCTGTCCTTCCTGATCGTTAAATAACCTGGTATGTTTAATTCCCAGGCATTGTCACCCTGCAGCCATGTTTCTGTAATGGCCACAAGATCATACCCATATGTAGTTATTTGTGCCATTAACTCATCTATTTTGTTACGAATGCTACGTGCATTCAGATAGAGAACTTTCAAAGATGTTTTGTGACACTTAGTTCCTGCTTTTGTCCTTTTTATTACTTTACCTTTTACTCCATACCTTCTGCCCCTTCCTGACACGCTCTGGTTTTTAATTTACCCACTGCTACCTAAGTCTATGACCTTCTCTGTTGTCATTTTTATTATTTGCTCTCTAGGAACCTCCCCCCCACTAATTAGTTTAAAGCCCTCTCTACAGCCCTAGCTATATGATCCGCCAGGACTCTAGTCCCAGCACTGGCCAAGTGAAGCCCGTCCCAACGGAACAGCTCCCTCCTGCCCCAGTACAGATGCCAGTGTCCCAGGAAGCAAAACCCATTTCTCCCACACCAGTCTTTGAGCCACACATTTAACTCTCTAATTTTATTTGTCCTAGCCAAATTCGCTCGTGGCTCAGGTAATAATCCAGAGATTATTACCCTTGTGGTTCTGCTTTTTAATTTGGCCCCTAGCTGCTCAAACTCCCTCAGCAGAACCTCCTTCCTTGTCCTATCTATGTCGTTGGTACCAACATGGACCACGACAACTGGATCCTCCCCCTCCCACTCCAAGTTTCTCTCCAGTCCAGAGGAGATGTCCTTAACCCAGGCACCGGGCAGGCAACACAGCCTTCGGGACTCTCGCTCTCGGCTGCAAAGAACTCTATCTATCCCCCTAACGATACTATCCCCTACCACTACAACATTTCTTTCAACTCCCCCCACTTGAATGGCCCCCTGCTCCACAGTGCTTTTTCCTCCTTGTCCTCCTCTGCCTCGTCATCCTGAGGTAATGCCGCAATCCCGCAGCCCCCATGACTGTGAGGAAGTGTTTAACAAATACTGAATGATTTCTGCAATTGAATGAACACTCACTGCCACCAAAAAATCTTGAAATAACTGAAGAGAGCTGTTTCTGTTGCAGGAAGTAACAAATAGGCACTGAAACTGCCCTGTCAGGTACAGCTGACTGAGGATGGTGCCTTTAAATAACGCTGCTGCAGCCTGCCTTCTGCTTGTAGATGCCAGCTCTCCCTATCGTTGTTCTGCACTGTTGTTAAGGCAAGTGGCTAAATCCAATGTTGGAAAACCGGCACCTATTGAGCGTTGCACACTCACTGACGTCACAATCGCCTTGATGGCGAGCTCCCTGGCACTTGGGTTTACTTGCAGCGCTACTGACACCACCGAGAAGGGTGTGGCGCTGGAACTGGCTTCAGCTGTCGTTACAGCTGTCAACGGCATCTCCTGGCACATGAATTTTTCCCCCATAATTACTGCCAGCTGACACTGAAACTTTAATTACTTCAGAATTTTATTAGTGTTAGAAATTTCAAAAAAAATTAAATTACATTTTTTTTTCTTTACCTGTCTGCCTCTTTTATCTCTCTTTCTTAATCCCATCTTTCTTACCCTCTCTTTATTTTGCTTTCTGTACAGGATTTAAATCTAAATTACGCTTCCTGGTTTAGACTCTGTGGCCGGAATTTTCCCAGTCCCGAGCGTGCAGGTTTGGGGGTGTGTCAGCAGAAAAAAAATCGCCGAAATTGCCAGTGCATCGGGAACCCGCCATCATCCTGCCGACTTCTGCATTTAACTCGGGCGCATTTCCCAGCACGCCACCGACCCTCTCAACAGAGGTGGGCGACCTCATTGAAGTACTTAAATGCTTGTTGTGAGACCCTGAAGAAGCTTTTTAACATCAGGTTTTGACTTTAACTTGTTGCGCATGGGATTCACGCACCTCGGGAACCTCGACTGTGAAGCAGAGGCGGGAGCTCAGTGGCCATTGAGCGAGCCCAATTGAGAGCTGGGAAAAACACATAAATGCTCCCACATTGGTAGGAAAAATAGAAAAGCAAAGTATTTTTTAAATGGTGAGAGATTGGGAAATGTTGGTGTTCAGAAGGACCTGGATGTCCTTGTACACGAATCACTGAAAGATAACATGCAGGTACAGCAAGCAATTAAGAAAGCAAATGGTATGTTGGCCTTTATTACAAGAGGATTTGAGTATAAGAGTAAAGGCGTCTTACTGCAATTATATAGGGCCCTGGTGAGACCACACCTGGAGTATTGTGTACAGTTTTCGTCTCCTTACCTAAGGAAGGATATACTTGCCATAGAGGGAGTGCAACAAAGGTTCACCAGACTGGTTCCTGGGATGGGGGGATTGCCCTCTGAGGAGAGATTGAGTAGACTAGGCCTATATTCTCTAGAGTTTAGAAGAATGAGAGGTGATGTCATTGAAACATACAAAATTCTTACAGGGCTTGACAGGGTAGATGCAGGGAGGATATTTCTCCTGGCTGGAGAGCCTGGAACCAGGGTTCACAGTCTCAGAATAAGGGGTCGGCCATTTAGGGCTGAGATAAGGAGAAATTTCTTAACTCAGAGGGTGGTGAATCTTTGGAATTCTCTACCCCAGAGGGCTGTGGAGGCTCAGTCGTTGAGTATATTCAAGACAGAGATCAATAGATTTTTGGATATTAAGGGAATCAAGGGATATGGGGATAGTGCAGGAAAGTGGAGTTGAGGTAGAAGATCAGCCATGACCTTACTGAATGGCAGAGCAGGCTCGAGGGGCAAATGACCTACTCCTGCTCCTATTTCTTATGTTCTTATGTTCTTATTACACCTGATTACTTGGGTAATGGAAATGCTCTTGCTGACTCTATTTTGTGCAGAGATTTAGCTGTCAGCAGTTTGCAGGTCATTTCTGCAACCTTGCAAGCCACTCTCACCACATTGCTAGTCACTATCACAACATTGAGGGATTGGGCCTCTGATCTCCAATTTACCTGTCATCTATAACATCAGCATAAGCTGTCTCACCTTGGACCTCAGAATAGAATCAAGATGAGCCCCAGCAGCAACAGCACCAGCAACACCAGTAGCAACAGCATCAGCAACACCAGCAGCAACAGTAACCACAACAGCAGCCTTCTCCTCAGTGACCTGATGCTCCACACGAGAGAGGGGGTCAGTACAGGGCTGCAACGTGCCTGAGACGATACCCCAGCACAGGGTATACGGGCAGAGGATTAACTTCCTGGACATGACTTAACAGCAGTGCTTCAGGAGGCTCAGGCTATTGCACCAGGTCATCGCAGACATTTGCAGCTTGCTGGAAAAAGACCTACTGCCCAGAAGACCTAGTGGACATGCCTTACTAATGGCTGTCAAAGTCACCACCACCCTCAACTTCTTCGCCTCAGGCTCCTTCCAGGGATCTGCAGCAGACATTTGCAGGATCTCTCAGTCGGCCGCACACAGATACATCACCCAGGTGACCAATGCCATGTTTGACAAGTCAGCCAATTATATCAACTTTGCCACTGATGAAGCCAGTGTTACTGAGTGAGTGCTCAGCTTTGTGGCTCTGGCTGACTTCCCACAGGTGCAGGGCATCATCGACTGCCCACATGTTGCCATCAGGGCATCCCACATCACCCAGGAGTGTTTGTGAACTGCAAGGGCTTCCACTCCCTCAATGTGCAGCTCATCTGCAACCATAAAAAGATCATCATGCATGTGTGCACCAGATTCCCTGGCAGCTGTCATGACTCTTTTACTCTTTTGTCATGCGCCAGTCCACCTTCCCTCAGCTCTTCGCACCTCCAAACAAACTTACCAGCTGGCTGCTTGGAGACAAGGGCTATCCACTGAACATGTGGCTCATGACACCCTTGAGGGGACCAAGTACTGAGGCCCAGGAGCATTATAATGAGAGCCACATCTCCACCAGATGTGTCATAGAGCAAGCAATAGGCATGCTGAAGATGCGCTTCAGATGCCTTGACAGATCTGGAGGAGCCCTTCAGTACGCACCAGCCAGAGTCTCCAGAATCATCGTCATTTGCTGCGTGCTGCACAACATAGCACAGCAGCGAGGATTGGCGCTGCAGGAGGAGCAAGGCACAGAGCCTCTTCAGAGGAGGAGGAGGAGCAACAGGTGGAAGACGAGGAGGTGGAGGAGGAGGAGGAACCTGAGGTGGAGATGTCACCAGCAGTGGCGCAATTTGCTGCCCGGCAGGCCTGAGATGGCCTCATCATGGCCAGACTTACTTAACTTGCTCCAATGCAGCCACATGGCTGCCACATGCTGTACTAAGTTCCCCCCCACCCCCACCAACAACATGATAAAACAGCCCTACAATGACCATTCCATTCCTCTCACCCAAACCCCCATTGCTCGAGGTTAAGTAATGTCTCACCGTTCACTCCAAGTGACTTGGCCACTTCCCAGGTAGCAGGCAAAAATGGACAAGACTGGAAATTTATCTGTGTCATAAATATAACTGAAACTTATCAGTAATATTTTTTCATATACCATGTGCATCCCCCTTGTGCATCGAGGATTGTGTCTTTTTTCTTTTCCGAGCGCTTCTACGAGTTGCAACCCCTGTGGTTTCAGCAGAGGTTGAGGCAGGCTGCTCACTTCCCTGCTGCGACTGCTTAGACACTTTTGGCGGATGCCCTCTGGGTTTTGGAGCCTGTGATGGCCCCACCAGAGATTGCTCCTCCTGCGACTGTGCAGGCGCAGACTCGGCCATTGCAATCCGAGGAAGCATGTGAGGCTCTGACTGAGGGGGAGGCAGCGGAAGGGGGAGGAAGTGTGAGCTCTTTGAGCAGAGTCCCCACTTCCATGTCCCCTCTCACCATCATCCCTCTCATGGGCCACCTGCACTTCCCTGTTAGCTAGGAGCTGGAGAGGACCTTGCTGCACATCAGTGGGACGATGAAGGCCCAAGTCTACATTTATATCCCTCCTCGAGATAAGGTCTATGAGTGTCTGCCATCTGTTGTCCACAGCAAGCATGTTCTTGTGTGACTGGCACATTTGCTGCTCCATGCAGGTGGCCATCCTTTTCATGGAACAGCACATCGTCGCCATCGCCTGCGACATGGTGGAGCTCATTGTAGTGTATGTACCTTTAAGGGGAGAACTACTTTTTACAGCTCCTGTATACTGCATAGCCGGCAGTGACCACACCTGTATATAAACCCTGAGTAGGGATCTGTACAGTTAGTTTTAGAGTAACCCTCATCCAGTAAACACCTGTTGATTGTTCCCTGCAGTCTCTTGTCTAATTATTGAAGGACACACAACATCAAGATACACGGATCTAACATTGGCGACGAGAAGATTCAAACCTACCTGCAACTCTGCATCACCTCCCAGGGATTCGCTCCTGGAGAACAGTGAAGAAAGAAGGCCGAGTCCAGAAGCACGGGCGTCGACCATCCAGCGGAGACTTGAGCATCGCAGGGGAGGCTGTTGAGAGCTGGGCTTGGTTCTCCAGTCATGGTGGTCCAGCGAAATGGGCTGGCAACAGGCACGGCGCAGACCCTTCCCGGACAGCGGTGGCTAGAGCCGACCGACGGCACAGAAAAAGGCCGAGCTGCGTTGACGGGAGAAGAGAGAGGGTAGAGTGCACAGGGTGCAGCCGATGTTCAGGACCGAGCAGCATCGACGGGAGAAGAGAGAGGGTAGAGCGCACAGGGCGCAGCCGGTGTTCAGGACCGAGCGGCGTCAACGAGAGAGAGCAGAGCGTAGCCAGTGTTCAAGGGCCAAGCAGCGTCAACGAGAGAGAGAGGCGCGCAGGAAAACGCGCAGAGCGCAGCCGGTGTTCAAGGGCCGAGCAGCGTCAGCGGGGAAGAAAGGAAAGCGCGGGAGACGCTATTTTGAGCCGCAGCGGAGAAGAAGGGAGAGCGCGGGAGACGCCATTTTGAGCCAGTCTAACCACACCCAGGGATGCCGAAGAGTGGCAGTGTCACAGCGTTCGACAATGAAGTCGAAGATTGGACGACATATGTCGAACGCATAGCAGTGTACTGCAAGGCGAATGAAGTGCCAGATGACAGGAAAGCGCTGGTATTGTTGAATTCAATGAGTGCAAAAATGTATGGCTTACTGCGAAACCTAGTAACCCCAGAGAAGCCAGTGGAAAAGGATTTTGAAAACATAGTGTCAATCTTACAGGACCACTTAGACCCCACACTGCTGCTGATAGTGGAGAGATTTAAGTTTCACAAAAGGAACCAGCATAAAGATGAAAGTAATGCTGAGTTTTTAACGGAACTGCGCAAGCTATCGAAACACTGCCAGTTTCGAACGGGACTAGCAGATACTTTAAGGGACAAATTTGCGTGTGGGCTTCAAAGTGAAGGAACCCAGAAACGGCTTCTATCAGAAAAGGATCTTACGCTGGACAAGGCTTTCAGCATGGCAGTATCACACGAAGCAGCAGCACGGGGCGTGGCAGAGATACAATGGAGACCGCAAGAATATGGCACAAATGAAATGTCACACAGAACAGTGAAGTGCCATCGCTGCAGCAGAGCAACACACGACCATAAGGATTGCTGGTTCAAGGACCAAGTGTGCAGACAGTGTGGAAAAGTAGGACACATAGCAAGAGTCTGCAGGTCGGAAAAGAAAACCAGCAGCAAGAAATCCCCACAGGAGAAGTACAAGAAGGTACATAAGGTGACGGAGAGTAGTGCAGAAGAACAGAAAAGTGATACAGACTCTGGAAGCAAGGAGCTGGGTTGTCTGAAACTACATAATGTGATCAAAACGGAGGATCACCAAACTATCTGGGTCACGCTCAAGATAGCCGGAGTCCAAGTGAAAATGGAATTGGACACAGGATCAGCCCTAACAGTCATAAACCGAAGGGACTACAAGCGGCTATTGTCACATATACCCTTGAGAGATACAGAGATTGTCTTGAAGACGTACACGGGGCAAAAAGTCTACCCCAAAGGAAAAATAAGGGTGAACGTTATATATAACGGCAATGAAACACCAAAAATGGACCTATATGTATTGCCAGATGGAGGACCACCACTACTAGGACGTGAATGGATCCGGAAGATACAGCTAGATTGGCATTCCATACAAGCACTGACTGTAGATGCCAAAAAGGATGACGACGTCGCACCTGGACGACTGTCAAAAATGCTAACTGACGCACAAGAAGTGTTCCAGGAGGGACTCGGAACACAAAAAGGCATAACAGCGATGATCAAAATAGAGGAAAATGCAAGCCCAACGTTTTCTAAGGCCAGACCGGTATCTTATGCGATCCGCCCAGGCGTCGAAGCAGAGCTGGAAGGTTTGGAACGTTCAGGAGTACTGTCCAAAGTGGACTGGAGCGAGTGGGCTACACCCATCGTTCCTGTAATGAAGAGGTCGTTGAGTAATACGCTTGGGGAACCAAAGAAGGTTCACATCTGTGGGGACTTTAAGGTGACAGTGAACCCAGTCCTTCACACTGTACAATATCCGCTTCCGCGGATTGAAGATATTTTCGCCTCGCTATCTGGAGGGAAACGCTTCACTAAGATTGATCTGGCCCAGGCGTACCTGCAAATGGAGGTAGAAGAAGCCTCGAAACAGTACCTCACGATCAACACTCATAAAGGTCTCTACCAATACAACCGACTGGTGTTCGGGGTAGCATCAGCTCCGGCTATTTGGCAAAGGGCAATGGATCAAGTCCTGCAAGGGATTCCAGGGACCCAGTGTTATTTGGACGACATCCTGGTCACGGGCGAAAATGACAGTGATCACCTCGCCAACCTGGAGCAGGTGCTCACTAGGTTGAAGGAATATGGGCTCTGAGCTAATCGCCACAAATGTGAGATTTTCCAGAAGCAGATCTCGTATTGTGGCCATGTTATTGATTAAGAGGGGTTACATAAGTCCCCTGAAAAGATTGAGGCAGTAGTCAAGGCTCCAGCACCAGGAAATGTGTCACAACTGAGGTCGTTCCTCGGGCTGGTGAACTACTACCATAAGTTCTTGCTGAATTTGTCTACAGCACTACACCCACTGAACACCCTACTGCAAACGGGGGTGCCATGGAAGTGGAATGACGAATGTAAACGAGCTTTCCAGAAGTGCAAAGAATTGATCACATCAAAAGAGGTGTTGGCTCATTTCAACCCAGCACTACCAATTCGGTTGGCGTGTGATGCATCACCCTATGGCATTGGAGCGGTGCTGTCGCACAAATTTCCGGACAGCTCAGAGAGGCCAGTAGCCTTTGCGTCTCGGTCACTAACCTCAGCCGAGCGTAACTACGCCCAGATTGACAGGGAGGCCCTCAGCCTAGTGTGGGGAGTGAAAAAGTTCAACCACTATCTGCACGGGCAGAAGTTCACCTTGCTGACTGACCACCAACCACTTGTCTCCATCTTTAATCCAAAGAAGGGCGTTCCGGTGATGACTGCGCAACGGCTACAAAGATGGTCCCTTTTTCTAGGGGCGAACCAATATGAAATCAAGTATAAGGGCATGAAACAGCATGGAAACGCTGATGGGCTATCACGCCTGCCACTGCCTACTGCGGAGGAAGCACCAGCAGTGGACCCTGTCGAAATATTTTATTCGACTGTAATTGAACACTTGCCAGTAACTAACGCTGATATAGAGAAGGAGACCCGAAATGACCCGACACTGTCTCGGGTATATGACTTGACGGTGACGGGATGGCCAACACATGGCGACTCACTGTTGCCAGCATTCTCATCCAGAAGAGAACAGCTGTCAGTATGCCAGGGGACCTTGATGTGTGGATCCCGAGTGATAATTCCACCCAAGTTAAGGGAGAGAGTGCTCAATGAGCTTCACGAAGGCCATCTGGGAGGGGTGAAAATGAAAAGCCTTGCTAGGGCTTATGTGTGGTGGCCGGGGATCGATCAGCAAATCGAGGACCTGACAAAGAGCTGCTCAGGATGACAGAAGGTCCAAAATGCACCACCACATGCCCCTCTACACCCATGGGAGTGGCCCTCATCTCCATAGCAACGGGTGCATATTGATTTTGCTGGTCCATTCATGGACTCAATGTTTTTAATAGCCGTGGATGCGCACTTGAAATGGCCTGAGGTGGTCAAAATGTCCTCCACCACCACGGAGAAAACTATTGCAGTCCTATGGACCATATTTGCCAGGAACGGCTTGCCAGAGCAGATTTGTTCTGATAACGGACCACAGTTTGTGTCCGAAGAGTTTCGAAGATTTATGAAAAGGAATGGGGTAAGGCATTACACATCCGCCCCGTATCATCCAGCCACAAATGGATTGGTTGAGAGGCTCGTACAAACCTTTAAAAAAGCAGTAAGGGCCATGTGCGATGACGACATTCCACTGCAGCATAAGGTGGACAATTTCCTGTTAGCCTACAGAAATGTGACACATGCAGTCACCAACCAGACCCCGGCCATGATGTTCTTTAACCGAAGGTTGAGATCTCGTCTGGATTTGCTCAGACCAAATGTACGAAGAGATGTTGAGAATAAGCAATTCTAGCACATCAATGAGAAGCCGACAAGGAGCTTCAATGTAGGACAACCAATTTTGGGCCGCGACTACCGAACAGAGAAATGGCAACCAGGAACGATATGCACACGGCAGGGGCCACTAATGTACACAGTGGATGTTGGGGAGAACATTGTGAGACGCCATGTTGACCAAATCCTAGAGTCACAGGTGCGAGTCAACCCCATGTCTCGCGTACCTGGTGATGAACCTGACATACAGGTAGCATCTACCCCAGAAACAGTAGCATCGGAAGCTGATGAACCAACCGACGATAGGGGGCCAGAATCGTCTCCGCACCAAGAGCAAGACACTCAGGAAAGGCGCTATCCAGAAAGGATCAGGAAGCCGCCCCAAAGACTGAATTTATAAATAGACTATTTTCAGTTAATGTTGCATGTTAAAAGTGTTAATTGTAATTAGTTGATATTTATTTGTTAAATGAATGTTATGGTACTGTTAATCTAAAAGGGGAGGAATTGTAGCGTATGTACCTTTAAGGGGAGAACTACTTTTTACAGCTCCTGTATACTGTAGTACCGGCAGTGACCACACCTGTATATAAACCCTGAGTAGGGATCTGTACAGTTAGTTTTAGAGTAACCCTCATCCAGTAAACACCTGTTGATTGTTCCCTGCAGTCTCTTGTCTAATTATTGAAGGACACACAACATCAAGATACACGGATCTAACACTCATGTTGGAGATGGACTCCTTCATTCTCTGCCCATTTACAGACATCACGGCTACAAAAGCTGCCAGAGCCTCATGCAATTGTTGCTGCCCTTCTTTCTCGATGACCCCCAAGGCTCAGCATCTGCATGCAGCTCAACAGAGCTTGGAGCGTCCTGCACCCTCCGGCTGTCCCTGTCAACACCATCTGCTCTTGCTCACTTATAATGTGAAAGACACCAGGTGACAACACTACCCTATCTCGCACAGGACCCACCGATTTGTGCGTATCTGCGCTGGTGCTGGCTGCGCTTGTGTCAGCAGATGGTGCACCCTCAGAGACAAGAGCTTCCTCTGAGGAGTCATCTTCCTCCTCCAGCTGGACAGTTGGGGGGGGGGGCACTTGAGGGAGAGTAAAGAGATGAATAAGAAGTGTTATAATAAGAATGGGTAACGTTACCATTGTCCACATGATTAGATTTCACTGGCTGCTGACATCAGTCATCATATGAATGACTGCTGTATGCCATGTGGCTGTATGAGATGTAATTCTGTCACCAGGTTGCTGGGATGTCCCCCTCTCTTCGTCTCCCACCACCAGCAGCTCTGCAACTTCAGAGATCTCCAGGGCCCCTTCCTCTGCTGGAGTCAATTGAGGGAAGACTGGATGGCCACCTCTGGTTCTCTGCCTCTCCCTATTGTTGTGGGCTCTCTTCCCCTGCAAGGAGGGAAAGAAGAGAACTTTTGAGTAAGAGTGGTGGAATGAGTGTAAGGAATGGATGGGCTACATCTGTAGAGGGTGACTATGAGGAAGTGGCATGACATTGTCAAAAGTCAGATGGAGTATAATGTGGGAAAGTGTGAGGTTATCCACTTTGGTAAGAAAAATAAAAAAAACAATTATTATTTAAATGGAGAGAGATTACAAAATGCTACAGTACAGAGGGACCTGGGGGTCCTTGTGCATGAAACACAAAAAGTTAGCATGCAGGTACAGCAAGTAATGAGGAAGGCAAATGGAATGTTGGCCTTTATTGCATGGGGGTTGGAGTATAAAAACAGGGAAGTCCTGCTACAACTGTACATGGTATTGGTGAGACCACACCTGGAGTACTGCGTACAGTTTTGGTCTCCTTATTTAAGGAGGGATATACTTGCATTGGAGACAGTGCAGAGAGGGTTCATGAGGTTGATTCCTGAGATGAAGGGGTTGACTTATGAAGAAAGGTTGAGCAGGTTGGGCCTATACTCATTGGAATTTAGAAGAATGAGAGTGATCTTATTGAAACATATAAGATGCTGAGGGGGCTCGACAAGGTGGTTGCAGAGAAGATGTTTCCCCTCATGGGGGAATCTAGAACGAGGGGGCATAGCTTCAGAATAAGGGGTCGCCCATTTAAAACTGAGATGAGGAGGAATTTCTTCTCTTAGAGGGTCATAAATCTGTGGAATTCTCTGCCCCAGAGAGCTGTGGAGGCTGGGTCATTGAATATATTTAAGGTGGAGATAGACAGATTTTTGAACAATAAGGGAGTGAAAGGTTATGGGGAGTGGGCAGGGAAATGGAGCTGAACCCAAGATCAGATCAGCCATGATCTCATTAAATGGCAGAGCAGGCTCGAGGGGCCAAATGGCCTACTCCTGCTCCTATTTCTTATGTTCTTATGTTCTGTGGTGTTACTTGCTATGATTGCATTAGGATGAGGGTGAGTGTCAGTGGTGGTTAGTCAGATGGGGATGTGAGTATGTACATAGACAGAGAGAGATGGGTGGACCTGCAAGGTAGGTTTGTAAGGATTCCGGGGGCTTCTTTTAAACTGGTTTAAGGTAATCTACCTGGCCAGCAGTCTTTTTGCTGCTGCACTCTAAACCAATTTACAAACAGCGGTTTTGAATCGCTACCACTCCTTTAGTTCTGAGTGGAGGAACTTATAATTAATGATATTAAAACGGAACACGTGGTTTGGATGAGAGAAAAAAATCAAGCTTTATTAACTAAAAGAAACTACAATCACAATATCAAACTATCCCACACAAACACAGTAAAATTGTAAAACTATACAGCAGGGGGGTTGCAGACGGTGAAAACGAGGGATACAATGGCTACAATGTTATTTAAACAATCTTAGCAATTCCCTTAAATCACCATCCCCCCTTAACTCCTGCTAGGTTGCCTTGTTGAGGAGTCAGAAACTCTGCTGACATGTGGTCCAGCGAAGAGAGAGAGAGAGAGAGAGAGAGAGAGAGAGCTCACCTATGGTCCCAGGAAGTCAAGAGAGCGAGAGCTGGCTTCAGCATCTATCTTTATACCTGGTGAGCCCCTCCCGTCCTGCCTTGCAGGCTGTGTGCAAAATTTCCCTGTGATAGGCTAACTCAAAGTGGTTAGATTGAGTTAATGTGATTTTCAGAGCTCCCTGTGCTGAAACAAATGGGAGATACACTGCTCTATTTGTCCAGTACTGGGGTGATTTAAAAATCCACTCAAATGTTAACGCTTCCCATTCAAGATACAAAAAGTCTCTTCTGCAGTTTATATGCCCTTTGTCTTCCAAGCCTCTTTGTCTCGGCCATGTGGTGACTGCCATTTTATCCCTGGAAATTTAAAAGCACATCGCTCAGGGATCCTTTAATCAAAAAAATGAATCTTCAGAACTGTAAATTATTGCGAATTCTTACAGTCCGCCCTTGGATACTTCCAGCTTGCTTGTAGTATCCTCTTGAAGAAATGAGCAATGATTTCTGACCCCCCACAAACAACCATCCCCTGTATTTACCTAAATAGCTATCTGCCACTGATCCCCGTCCCGTCTATTCCCCTTAAATTCAAGAAAAAGCCATGGTACGGTAGGCATCTTACAGATACTTCAGTTTTCACTAAGGGGTCTCATACCCCTACACGCTTGTAAAATTATACAGTGTAAACCAAATTTACAATCACCTTTTTTTTTTACATCATAAGTTATTACAAAATGTTGCAATCTTAGTTACACAATGTACTCAAAAATTATCGCAAGCACGGAGAGGGTCCTACGCCTCTGCTCAACTTGGAGTTGTCACAAACTGGTCCCAAGCACGGAGAGGACCTCACGCCTCTGCTCAACTTGGGGCTGCAACACAAAATACAAAAAATCATTAAACAACATGCTTAAATGAACCCCGATCATCACGTGCCGATGCTGGGTCGCGAAATTCGAGTGGGTATTGCTCCTCCCACTCGAGCAGTAAAAGTACCTTCCACCCCCCTTTGATCAGCTTAAACTTTAAAACAGGCAGAATGGATTTACCGACCAGCCTGTTCCGCCAGCCCCGAACCGTTCCCTTGTCCCTTTGTGGAGGCGGGGTACCCCTCATGTTTAAAATTACCTTGGCACAGACCGAGACCGGGGAGTATGGGATCTCATGACTCCCAGTCCCTCCCCCTCCCGTCTTCCCTCGACTGGCTGCAGAAAATGATGGGTGCCTGTGTGGCAGCACTCCCTGGCCCCACACTGATCCGGCCACCCACTCATCCTTCCCAGCCACACTTATCCTCTTTGCCCGTGGGCCCCCGGGTGAGTTCCTCCCTCCCCTGACCGCACCCACGCGACTCTTGGGTCTCCCCCTCCTCTATACAATCATTCCCGGGCCATCACCACCCACCCCCGGGGAACGCGTCCCTATGACCAGGCGCCCGCGCTTCCCCATCGTGACTCCTCAACAGCGAGGTCTCCCGCACGTGAACTTCGGTCAGGATAGTGCTGGGTTGGGGGCCATGCCCCACCCAGCTGGGGCCATCTCCTCCCCGTAGGAGGAGTAGGCAAGTTCCTCCGGACTCGGTCTGGCTTTTCCCCGAAGATCACTGCGGGGTCTCCTGGATTCGTCCAGTGGCGAGGTGATCCCCAACATTCCGTATCTTCATTCGATGTCCAGCTTGGGCTGGGCGAACATGGCTGCTTCATTTTCCAATCTCCTGTAAAACTTAAAAGGGACATGCAGCCAGGTCTCACTGACCTGCTGCCTTAGGTGGAGACATGGTCGGGTCCCTCGACCTCGGACCAAAATACAAACATTTGGCACACATGTAAATTTAAACTCTTTAAACTTAAACTTAAGACTAGTTATCAACAAAACTTAAAATACACCTTAAAGCAAGCTATATACACACACATAGCTATAATACAAATGCCGCCCGTCTCCGGACGGCCAGTTTAATCTCTGGCACTGTCACAGATTGCTGCTGGCTGCAGCGAAGCTGGACTGCCTCCTGTCTCTGGTCCCCCGCAGCTTATGGCTGTTGAGTGGGGACCCCTGTTCTCTGGCTTTTCCCTGGCTCGGGAGACCGCCCTACTCCACTGTGAAGTGGGTGACCATGCTTTCTTAGGCTGGGGCACCCGCTGAGACCTTCTGAGGGGTGTCTCTATGGGGGAAACTTTGGCTGGCGGACCCTGAGCTTGGGTCACAGCCCCAGCTGGCTGGGAACCTTCTCCCCCATGTCCAAATAGCCCACACTGTATAATGTACCTGGCAGCCTGCCGGTGCAAATCTCTCTCTGGGTTTGTCTGCTCTTCCCTGGAAACAAGTCACAGTTCCTGTTTTTGTAGGCTGTGAACTTGAACTTGCATGGACAACAAACTCATGTTCCCTCACCCAGGTGGCTTTAACTGGGGAATTTTGGACCTGCCTTTGGTCTGGGGCCAGAACTATCCCCTGCGTGCCTCCCTTGTCCTGGATTTCTGCTACTGGGCCTGCTCTACAGGGGTCCCAGAACTCTCCTTTCCTGTTCCCTGGCATAAACAGCTTACTCCGAATATGAATGGCTCCTCCCCCCACACAAGCCACAGTGCACACAGCCTGTGAACTCAAACATGCTGTGGGCTGAGGATTCCTATTCTCAGGCTCACTCCTCACGGGCGGACCGTACCTCCGTTGTTGGAGGGGGTACACTGGTCCTGGTCCCCGCCTGCCTAGCAGGGCCTGCTGGTGTTCTCCTACCACCCCATTGTCCACCCCTCCTCGCTGCCAGAGCTCCTCAAGACTCGGAGCTGTGGGCTGCGGTCTTGGGGTCTCTAATTCCCAATCCAGCACCGTTCTGGGTGCTGCCTGTGGGATAGTTCTACTTGGGCTGCCAGTAAAGTGCAGCTGACCTGCCTTCAGGCTGATCATGCAAATCATCCCCTTAAATGCATTTAAAGCCATGTTAAGGCCATGATCTGCTTTCTCAAACCTTAGGGCACAGGCCAGCTTATAAGCTGCCTTTGCTTCCCTAAACCTTTCCTCCTGCTCTCTCTTCACACCCTTCCTAACCCAGCCACCTATACCCCGATAGGTCAGCTTACACGCTGCTGCTAACATCCGCAGGGCTACCCACATACTGAAAACAACGAGAGAAACCAGAGCTGATGCTTTCTCCAGATCCAGACAACTTATTAGATCAAAAACTGCCTCCACTCCTACCTGGCTCGCCATTGTAAGGATTCCGGGGGCTTCTTTTAAACTGGTTTAAGGTAATCTACCTGGCCAGCAGTCTTTTTGCTGCTGCACTCTAAACCAATTTACAAACAGCGGTTCCGAATCGCTACCCCTCCTTTAGTTCTGAGTGGAGGAACTTATAATTAATGATATTAAAACGGAACACGTGGTTTGGATGAGAGAAAAAAATCAAGCTTTATTAACTAAAAGAAACTACAATCACAATATCAAACTATCCCACACGAACACAGTAAAATTGTAAAACTATACAGCAGGGGGGTTGCAGACGGTGAAAACGAGGGATACAGTGGCTACAATGTTATTTAAACAATTTTAGCAATTCCCTTAAATCACCATCCCCCCTTAACTCCTGCTAGGTTGCCTTGTTGAGGAGTCAGAAACTCTGCTGACATGTGGTCCAGCGAAGAGAGAGAGAGAGAGAGAGAGACAGCTCACCTATGGTCCCAGGAAGTCAAGAGAGCGAGAGCTGGCTTCAGCATCTATCTTTATACCTGGTGAGCCCCTCCCGTCCTGCCTTGCAGGCTGTGTGCAAAATTTCCCTGTGATAGGCTAACTCAAAGTGGTTAGATTGAGTTAATGTGATTTTCAGAGCTCCCTGTGCTGAAACAAATGGGAGATACACTGCTCTATTTGTCCAGTACTGGGGTGATTTAAAAATCCATTCAAATGTTAACGCTTCCCATTCAAGGTACAAAAAGTCTCTTCTGCAGTTTATATGTCCTTTGTCTTCCAAGCCTCTTTGTCTCGGCCATGTGGTGACTGCCATTTTATCCCTGGAAATTTAAAAGCACATCGCTCAGGGGTCCTTTAATCAAAAAAATGAATCTTCAGAACTGTAAATTATTGCGAATTCTTACAGGTTGGTATGAGGAATGATGTGCAGGAGTAGACTTGGGAAAGCACAGTGATGAGTTGTGGTGACAGGCACATCTACATGTAGATGAGTGTGGCTTTGCACTCACCTTTCCTGACCTCATGAGATCATTGAATTTTTTCCGGCACAGGATCCATGTCCTCCTGACAACATCCCTGCTACTGACCTTCTCTGTGATCTCCAGCCATGCCCTTTTTGTGTCTTTGGGTGGTAGTTTGTGTCGCTCACCAGTGAAGAGGACCTCCCTGCGTGCTCATACTGCCTACACCAGAACTTCGAGGGAGGCATCATTGAAACTTGGTGCGGCCCTCTGCCTTGTCTCTATGACCCGCAGTTTTATCAGTTTGATCATGTTACTGAGATCTCTGGATACCAACTTATTCACTCCTACATCAACCTTCAAATGAGATATGTGCAAGGCTGCTTTAAGTATCCGCACTGGAAACGAGCCATTGACGATGTCATCAGATCCGTTCCATTAAATTGGGCCGGGAATGATTTGAAAAAAAAATGGGATTGTTCTCCTTAGAGCAAAGAAGGTTGACAGGAGATTTGATAGAGGTGTTCAAAATCATAAGGGGTCGAGATAGAGTAGATAGAGATAAACTGTTCCCATTGGCAGGAGAGTCAAGTGACAGAGGACACAGATTTAAGGTGATTGGCAGAAGAACCAAAGGCGACATGAGGAAAAACGTTATTACGCAGCGAGTGGTTAGGATCTGGAATGCACTGCCTGAGAGGGTGGTGGAGACAGATTCAATCATGGCTTTCAAAAGGGATTTGGATAAGTACCTGAAAGAAAAAACATTGCAGGGCCACGGGGAAAGGACGGGGGAGTGGGACTAGCGGAGGTGCTCTTGCAGAGAGCCAGCTTGGGCTCGATGGGCTGAATGGCCTCCTTCTGTGTTGTAACCATTCCATGATTCTATGAAACGTGCATGACTGTTTTAATTGGGGCCATTTAGTAAAACTCGCACTGCAGAACCCGCTGTTCACATCTTTGGGTTCCCAACCCATTACGCAGCCCGCACTCACGCAGCCCGACTCCAAGGTAAAGAATCTGGCCTGTGTGTCTCAGTGAGGATTCTTCAATCTGATTGGTTGAAGAGCCACGCTGTTGCTTCACCTGCTCACACACACACCACAGATCCCCTGTAGAGGGTGCTGCGCTGGATCAGATGCCTGATGACAGCAAGTCTCAGCTCAAAAGCCCACGAAGGTTCTGTGGGCAGCTGTCAGCGTAGTGAACGGCAAGCACCGTTCCTTCGCCGCTGACCGCCAAATCCGGGCCTATATCTCATGTAGCCTGGCCTGCCTGGCCTTCCTCTGTTGGTCCTTCTCTTCCTACTCCAAACACATCAAGTGGAGGAATTCTCAGTAGAAAACCCATTGGTGAGGGTAATGCAGCTGGGAGCAAGAAAAAAATGAGAACATTTGCCATAAGCGCCATCAGAAAAAGAACAAAAACATAAATGAAAATGACCAAGGAACAGCTGAAATACAATTACTTCAACATTACTGTGCTTTTTAAATGGACTTTTTATACTTTAACACCACTTAACAAACTATGGACAGCCAATTCACAAACGACTAATAACAAATTGATGTCCTGCACGCCACAATGTTGGAGGACATTGTCGCCCTAATTGATATTCTAATGAAGCTCCTGCCTCTTGCATCTGGGTACTTTCTTGACATGTTTTCTGTGTCCCTGGATTTCCATATGATATTCAATATGGGCAGATATCCAGCGTAATGGATCTCCGGCAACTCTCCTGATTGGGCGGGTCTGATTGAAAATTCCAGACTGTCACCTTTCCAGTTATTGAAACAGTTTTAGACTTTCTCACACTAAATCATTATGCCTCCATATTGATTTCCAGAAATCATTCAAAAGGGGTAAGATAGATTTCAGTAAGTTTACACACCATCAACTGTTTATAATGAAACAAATTAAAAACGATCTGCGTTGATGTTCTTTCCAGGACACCAGAATACAAGAATTCCAGCTTCTGAGAGTTTATTCACACCATTCATTATTTGTTAGTTCCAGGCAAAGCTTGCTCCATCATTCTTTTTTTTATCTGAGGGTTTTATTTTTTCCATATTATTTTCTTTTGGTGTCCAGAGATTCCATTTATTTTGGGTTTTCCTAGCCAACGCATCTAATAATAATTCAACTTTATTGTCATTGTACAACGAAATGTGATCTTGCAAGCTCCCATGAGTCCAGTACAAATAACATTAAATGTAAATAGCACCATCCTGGGAGAAGCAAAGCCGCTGCGTCTGTGCGCGCTGCCATTCCATTTCCACCATTCCTCCTACCCGACAATCTTCAGCCCAACGCCTGGGCCTGCTCACCAGCCGCCCCTCCCAGGGCTCCTTCCGTGACCTTCTCAGGGCTCCTTCCGTGACCTTCTGCACCTGGTCTATCCCTGATGGTCACCCCTCCAGGTATCTAACCAGATCTGGCTATGACTTAGCTTCCAAGTCTTAGCCAGTGACCCTGTCCCTAGTCCCAGGAACAGGTTAGAAGAATATGAGGTGGCCTGTTCACAGGATTCCACTGATTTCATCCTTAACTTGCAGTTAACAAGAAGAACCTGTAACCTTTCTCTCCCCATGATGCAGCACCTCATTTCTGCTACATGCCTCCCTTAGAGACACAGCTGAGATAAGGAACTCCGTACTGTGGGAAATCTTGGGTGTGAACCAAAATGGCACTACTTTATGGTGCCATGTCTTGCCATTCCAATGTGTGTGCCAGTGAACCACCACTGTTTCAATCTTAAGAAGGTTATTGTGTCAACCCTTCAATTTTGCATAAATGCCATCTCTTTCATAAATTGTGCATTGCCAAGAAAGTAGGAGAAGTCGAACAATGGGCTGCCTTTAAAGCAGAGATGGTTTGGGTACAGTTGAGGTACATTCCCATGAGGGGGAAAGGTAGGGCAACCAAAGCCAGAGCTCCCTGGATGACAAAAGAGATAGAGAGTAAGATAAAGCAGAAAAAAGAGGGTGTATGACAGATGTCAGGTTGAGAATACAAGTGAGAACCAGGCTGAATGTAGAAAGTTCAGAGGGGAAGTGAAAAAGGAAATAAGAGGGGCAAAAAGAGAGTATGAGAATAGATTGGCAGCTAAAATAAAAGGGAATCCAAAAGTCTTCTATAGGCATATAAATAATAAATGGGTAGTAAGAGGAGGGGTGGAGCCAATTAGGGACCAAAATGGAGACCTACACATGGAGGCAGAGGGCATGGCTGAGGTACTAAATAAATACTTTGCATCTGTCCTTACCAAGGAAGTAGATGCTGCCAAAGTCAAGGTGAAAGAGGAGGTAGTTGAGATACTGGACAGGATAAAAATTGATAAAGAGGAGCTGCTAGAAAGGCTGGCTGTACTTAAAGTAGATAAGTCACCAGGACCGGATGGGATGCATCCTAGGATGCTGAGGGAAGTAAAGGTGGAAATTGCAGAAGTACTGGCCATAATCTTCCAATCCTCCTTGAATACAGGGGTGCTGCCAGCAAACTGGAGAATTGCAAATGTTACACCCTTGTTCAAAAAAGGGTGTAAGAATAAACCCAGCAATTACAGGCCAGTCAGTTTAACCACGGTAGTGGGGAAGCTTTTAGAAATGATAATCTATGACAAAATTAACAGTCACTTGGACAAGTGTGGATTAATTAAGGAAAGCCAGCATTGATTTGTTAAGGGCAAATCGTGTTTAACTAACTTGATTGAGTTTTTTGATGAGGTAACAGAGAGGGTTGATGAGAGTAATGCGGTTGATGTGGTTTACAGGGACTTCCAAAAGGCATTTGATAAAGTGCCACATAATAGGCTTGCCAGCAAAGTTGAAGCTCATGGAATAAAAGGGACAGTGGCAGCATGGATACGGAATTGGCTAAGTGACAGGAAACAGAGAGCAGTGGTGAACGGTTGTTTAATGGACTGGAGGAAGATACACTGTGGTGTTCCCCAGGGGTCGGTACTAGGACTGCTTTTCTTGATATATATTAATGACTTAGACTTGGGTGTACAGGGCACATTTTCAAAATTTACAGATGACACAAAACTTGGAAGTATAGTGCAAAAGTGAGGAGGATAGTGATAGACTTCAAGAGAACATAGACAGGCTGGTGGAATGGGTGGACACGTGGCAGATGAAATTTAAGGTAGAAAAGTGCGAAGTGATACATTTTGGTAGGAAGAACGAGGAGAGGCAATATAAGCTAAAGGGTACAATTCTAAAGGGGGTGCATGAACAGAGCCCTGGTGGTATATGGTGTCAGCTGTGGCTCAGTGGGTAGCACACTTGTCTCTGAATCATGAAGGTTGTGGGTTCAGGTCCTACTCCAGGGACTTGAGCACATAAAGCTAGGTTGACTCTCCAGTGCAGTGCTGAGGGAGTGCTGCACTATTGGAGATGCTGGGCAGGATTTTCATTGGGCTGTGGAGTTGGGATTGGAGACATGTGGGGTGTTAAAATCCTGAAATCAGGAGTCCAGACCCAAACCCACCTCCATGCCAGTTTCAAAGGAGGCGGGAACCCATCCTGCAGTGGGACCCACCTACTCAAGGCGGGAAGGGATTAGTGCCAATTAACTGCCTGTTAACAGGCAGTTTTTAGCCTAATCCCTATTTTTAAGGTTGAAGTGTAGGATTCCCGACGGCTCCAAACCACGCCAAGTTAGAGGAGGCAGACCGTTGGGTTGAAGGACTTGGAGGGGTCAAGATGTTGGTGCTCAGGTGAGCGATGTGTGCATGAGTGCAAAGGTAAGTGTGTTTGGTGTGTGTAAAGTGATTAAAGAAGTTTAAATGCCCTTTTCTTACCTTTTCAACCTTCCTTCCTTTAGGTCCCGGGAGTCCCTCATCTCACCGGCACAGAAAGCAGAATGGCTGCGAACTGTCAAAAGTGACAGCCTTCAGCTTTCTGTGCAGGAGAGATTTCTAACTGAGTCTGTGGAGAAGGACTCAGGTTAGAAGTAAGACTGTCAGTGTTTGACAGCTTCAAACAACTTTCAAACACTGATATTTCATCTGTCAAAACCTCTTGACAGATGAAATTTCAGTCTGTGACGTCACCTGTTGCCAGGTGGCCCTTAATTGGCCTGCTGAGCCCGCTGTGCGGGCTCAACAAGGTCAATCAAGTTAAAATCGCGTGGATTGGCCGCATCTTGATGGAGGCGGGACTACAACCCCGAAAGTTGTAGTCCCGCCTCCAGCCCGACTCCTGAATGAAAATCCTGCCCGCTGTCTTTTGGCTGAGATGTTAAACCGAGGCCCTGTCTGCTCTCTCAGGTGGACACAAAAGATCCCATGGCATTATTTCAAATAAGAACAGGGGAGTGATCCTCGGTGTCCTGGCCAATATTTATCCCTCAATCAACATAACAAAAACAGATTACCTGGTCATTATCACATTGCTGTTTGTTGGAGCTTGCTGTGCACAAATTGGCTGCCATGTTTCCTACAGTACAACAGTGACTACACTTCAAAAATACTTCATTGGCTGTAAAACGCTTTGAGACATCCGGTGGTCGTGAAAGGCGCTATATAAATGCAAGTCTTTCTTTTTTATATGTGCACAAATCGATGAAGGTGGCAGGGCAGGTTGAGAAAGCAGTTTAAAAAGCATATGGGATCCTTGGCTTTATAAATAAAGACATAGAGTACAAAAGCAAGGAAGTTATGATGAACCTTTATAAAACACTGGTTCGGCCTCAACTGGAGTACTGCTTCCAATTCTGGGCACCGCACTTTAGGAAGGATGTGAAGGCCTTAGAGAGGGTGCAGAAAAGATTTACAAGAATGTTTCCAGGGATGAGGGACTTCAGTTACGTGGATAGACTGGAGAAGCTGGGGTTGTTCTCCTTAGAGTAGAGAAGGTTAAGAGGAGATTTGATGGAGGTGTTCAAAGTCATGAAGGGTCTAGACAGAGTAGATAGAGATAAACTGTTCCCATTGGTAGAAGGGTCGTGAACCAGAGGACACAGAGTTAAGGTGATTGGCAGAAGAACCAAAGGCGACATGAGGGAAAACTTTTTTACTCAGCGAGTGGTTAGGATCTGGAATGCTCTGCCTGAGAGGGTGGTGGAGGCAGACTCAATCATGACTTTCAAAAGGGAATTGGATAAGTACCTGAAGGAAAAAAAATTGCAGGGCTACAGGGAAAGGGTGGGGGAGTGGGACTAGCTGAAGTGCTCTTGCAGAGAGCTGGCATGGGCTCGACGGGCCGAATGGCCTCCTCTGTGCTGTAACTACTCCATGGGCTTAATTTTGCCAGCACTCAGAGGGCGGGTTTGAAGGCGGGTCCGCTGTCAAAATCAAAAAGATTGACAGCGGGCCGGTATACTGCTCTAAACCCCCCCTCCTTGTGAGTTTTTAAAATTTGTTTATGGGATCAGGGCGTCGCTGGCAATGCCTAGTGCTGGCTCTGCCTGCGCTTTGCAGACACGGCACTAAGCAGTGGGTCATTCAATTGTGCTAGTTAGGAGGGTGTTTAAAGTAATTAAATCACCATTTTACCAGTTACAAAGCAGTTTGCCAAATTTTACACGAGGTTCCCGTCGCTCAGGGATCACGCCAGGTAAGTATGTAGGGTTCTGAACAACTCTCCATTTTTTTCAATTGGTGACAGCTGCAAGAGTGGTTTAAAACCTGCCATTTTACAGCTGGTCACTTTCCAATCTCAGACGCTTCAGCCTTCAGTATTTGGAAGAGATTTTTCAGCTTTATGCAGTTGGGAAGTGTTTGCAGTAAGCTCTCTATTCACTGTCATCTGCTTGCAATATCATATCTCACCCTTGATAGATTGCTTCTGTCATCTCAACTTCACCTGGCATCTGAAACATCAGAATGGGCATGATTTATGCTCTCTCACCTTGGTCCTCAGAATCTGATGACGATCACCTGCAGCAACAACAGAACCAGCCACACCAGCAGCAGCAACAAGAAGAGTGCCAACCTTCTCCTCAATCACCTGATGCAGCACAGGGTACAGGGCATCAGCGCAGGGCTGCACCATGCCGGAGGTCATAACTCCAACACAGGGTATACAGGCAGAGGATGAGCTTCCTCAACACGATGGAGCAGCAGTGCCAAAGGAGGCCCAGGCTATCGCGCCAGGTCTTCGCTGACATTTGCACTTTGCTGGAGCAAGACCTGCTGCCCAGAGGAAGGGGTGGACACCCCTTACCAGTGGCTGTCAAAGTCACCGTTGCCCTCAACTTCTTCGCCTCAGGCTCCTTCCAGGCATCTGCAGTGGACGTTTGCGGCATCTCGCAGTCGGCCGCCCACAGATGCATCGCACAAGTGAGCGATGCACTCATTAACAAGTCGGCAAATTATATACATTTTGCCACTGATGAAGCCACTGTCAATGAACGTGCGCTTGGCTTTGCTGCATTAGCTGGCTTCCCACGGGTGCAGGGCGTCATCGACTGCACACATCTGATCATCAGGGCACCCCATCATTACCCAATAGCAATTGTTAAGCAAGGGCTTCCACTCCCTCAATGTTCAGCTGGTCTGCAACCACAGGAAGATTATCATCCAGGTGTGCGTCAAGTTCCCTGGCAGCTGCCATGACTGGTACATCCTGTGCCATTCCACCATCCCTCAGCTCTTCGCACCGCCAAACAGTCTTGCCGGCTGGCTGCTTGGAGACAAGGACTATCCCCAGAAGATGTGGCTCATGACACCTTTGAGGAGGCCAACAAATGAGCCTGAGGGACGTTATAATCAAAGCCACATCTCCACGAGAAGTGTCATCGAGCGGACAGACTGTCTGTGTGGAGTTTGCACATTCTCCCCGTGTTTGCGTGGGTTTCCTCCGGGTGCTCCGGTTTCCTCCCACTGTCCAAAGATGTGCGGGTTAGGATGATTGGCTATGATAAATTGACCCTTAGTGTTAGGGGGATTAAATATGTTGGGTTACGGGGATAGGGTGGGATATGTGTTGGTGTAGGGGTTACGGGGATCGGATGGGATATGTGTCGGTGCAGGCTCGATGGGCCGAAATGGCCTCTATCTGCACTGTGGGGTTTTCTGTGATTCTGTGAATAGGCTTGCTCAAAATGCGCTTCAGATGCCTCGACAGATCTGGAGGAGCCCTTCAGTATGCATCAGCCACGGTCTCCCGAATAATCGTGGTATGCTGCGCCCTGCACAACATAGAGCAGCAGCGGGGATTAGTTCTTGATGTGTAAGAATAAAAATATATGTTTTGTATGTGTGATGGACTCAAGGCTATTAATATAAGATGTATGTAATAAAGATAGGAAGTCACACAACACCAGGTTATAGTCCAACAGCTTTATTTGAAATCACAAGCTTTCGGAGCGCTGCTCCTTCATCAGGTGAAGTGAAGAGAAGCATACAGGCACAACATACATAGTCAGAGAAAACTGCCAGATGATTACAGGTAATCTTTCTAACTGCCCTTTATTACACCTTGGCAGAGAGATAATCACAGCAATCAAAGGTGTGAATGGTGTCCAAATAGGTCAGTCAGGAAAACATTACATCAAAGAACAATGAGGTGGGGTCACAAGGGGTCAAATGTTGCAGATGCTGGGGTCTGTATGAAAAACAGAAAAAATACAAAAAACTTCGCTGGAAATCACAGCAGGTCCGGCCGCATCTGTGCAGAGAGAACAAGCCAACGACGACTCGAGTCTGGATGACTCTACGTCAGGTGGGGTTACATGTAGCGTGACATGAACCCAAGATCCCGGTTGAGACCGTCCTCATGAGTGCGGAACTTGGCTATCAGTTTCTGCTCAACGATTTTGCGTTGTCGTGTGTCTCGAAGGCCGCCTTGGAGAATGCTTACCCGAAGATCGGAGGCTGAATGTCCTTGACTGCTGAAGTGTTCCCTGACTGGGAGGGAACACTCCTGCCTGGCGATTGTTGTGCGGTGTCCGTTCATCCGTTGTCACAGTGTCTGCATGGTCTCGCTGATGTACCATGCTCCAGGGCATCCTTTCCTGCAACGTATGAGGTAGACAATGTTGGCCGAGTCACATGAGTATATACCATGTACCTGGTGGGTGGTGTCCTCACGTGTGATGATGGTATCTGTGTTGATGATCTGGCATGTCTTGCAGAGGTTGCCGTGGCAGGGTTGTGTGGTGGCGTGGTCGCTGTTCTCCTGAAATCTGGGTAATTTGCAGCGAATTACCCAGCTTTCAGGAGAACAGCGACCACGCCACCACACAACCCTGCCACGGCAACCTCTGCAAGACATGCCAGATCATCAACACAGATACCATCATCACACGTGAGGACACCACCCACCAGGCACATGGTACATACTCATGTGACTCGGCCAACGTTGTCTACCTCATACGTTGCAGGAAAGGATGCCCTGGAGCATGGTACATCGGCGAGACCATGCAGACACTGTGACAACGGATGAACGGACACCGCACAACAATCGCCAGGCAGGAGTGTTCCCTCCCAGTCAGGGAACACTTCAGCAGTCAAGGACATTCAGCCTCCGATCTTCGGGTAAGCATTCTCCAAGGCGGCCTTCGAGACACACGACAACGCAAAATCGTTGAGCAGAAACTGATAGCCAAGTTCCGCACTCATGAGGATGGTCTCAACCGGGATCTTGGGTTCATGTCACGCTTCATGTAACCCCACCTGATGTAGAGTCATCCAGACTCGAGTCGTCGTTGGCTTGTTCTCTCTGCACAGATGCGGCCGGACCTGCTGTGATTTCCAGCGAAGTTTTTTGTTTTTTTTCTGTTTTTCATACAGACCCCAGCATCTGTAACATTTGACCCCTTGTGACCCCACCTCATTGTTCTTTGATGTAATGTTTTCCTGACTGACCTGTTTGGACACCATTCACACCTTTGATTGCTGTGATTATCTCTCTGCCGAGGTGTGATAAAGGGCAGTTAGAAAGATTACCTTTAATCATCTGGCAGTTTACTCTGACTATATATGCTGTGCCTGTATGCTTCCCTTCACTTCACCTGACGAAGGAGCAGCGCTCCGAAAGCTTGTGATTTCAAATAAAGCTGTTGGACTATAACCTGGTGTTGTGTGACTTCCTACATTTGTCCACCCCAGCCCAACATCGGCATCTCCACATCATGTAATAAAGATGAATTTGATGTGTATGGATGTATCTCCCTGGGAGCAGAGCTCAAGGCAACAGCGCGAAACTTAACAAAGGAAACCTGCATAACAGGATAACCCCCACAGACTCACCATCGAAACTCACCATCGAAACTCTAGAACCATTAAAAGGTGTTAACAAACAATTAACTTAAGCAAGAAATGGCACCAGCCACTGCAGACAGACACATGCTCAAAGGAAAGCCAATCAATAACTGCCATGAAACTAAAACCCACCCTGGGGTCTTAACAATTCAGACTAGAGACAATGGACTTAAAAAAGATAACAAGGAACCTAAAGGCTCTCGCTCTCTCTCACTCTCTGGATAACCACACGGAAAAGCAAGAAGCCCTCCCTCTACAGACCAGACCAAGAAGCAAGGAAAAAGTCCGCGTGCATTGCTTGAATCAGGAAAGTACGAGTCTGTTTAAATCTAACCCATTACCTTACCTGTTGTAATTGAGTAGAGTCATTAGGATACCAGTAGGCTATTGTTTTGATGTGCATGAGTGTCTGTGTTTAGTAAACTTATTCCAAATTGTTTCAAAAGAATTGGTCTTGCTGTCAATTTACTGACAGTCGAAATAAAAAGCTTACAGATGAGGAAAATGGCGCTGAGCGCAGAGCCTCATTGGAGGATGAGGAGGAGTACCATGAGGTTGGTGACGAGGATGAAAAACACCTGGACGAGCCGGCGGTCCCATTGTGACCAGTGCGCGAGCATGTTGCTGCCTGTCATGCCAGGGATACCCTTATCAATGGCAGATTTCAATAACTTCACGCAGCTCATACATGTGGCTGCCACCCACCTACGCAGGTTTGCATCACCCAACACCAACACCATGCAGCAGTTACACAATGATTCATCCCTTGTTTTGACTCTCACCACCATTGCTGGGTGTGAAATGAGCCCTGACCCTTCACTCTGCCACTTCCATTTCATCACACAAATTTGCCAACGACCTCCAATTGTGACAATTAGATGATTTATGAACAGCACTTCATAGAATACTAACATGACATTGATAAAGAAAGACACACTGAGTGACTACCTGATGTAAGAAAACTACTAGGCACTTGGTCTAAGCGTTAAACAAAGCTTTAATCAACTGTTTTACAACATGGAGGTCTAGTTGTGTCCTTCACTAGTTCCTGTTAAGAATGTCCTGCGCAAGCTGGGCCCGTGCCCAAGTATTTATACTCTCCCTGGACAGCGCCACCCATAGGCCGCTCAGTATTATTTCATAAGTCTTTCTTTCATGAATGACTAATTCATGTCACTACCCTTGTGACTATTTGTGTGGCATCTTTCTTTTCCAGGTGCTTCTACGTCGTGCTACCCCTGCGGCTTCAACAGAGGTAGAGGCAGCCTCCTCATCTCCGTGCTGCGTCTGCTTAGATGCCTTTGGCAGTTGTCTTCTTGGTTTTGAAGCCACTGATGGCTCCGCCAAAGTCTGCTCCTCCTGCGACTGTGCATGTGCAGACTCGGCCATCACTGTCTGGGGAGGCATCTGGGGCTCTGACCGAGGGGTTGGCAAGGGAGTAGAAGTTGGAGTGCTTGGAGCGGAGCTCCCATTTCCATGTCTCCTCCCACCATCATCCCTCTCATGGGCCACCCGCACTTCCCTGCTAGCAAGTAGTTGGAGAGCACCTTGCTGCACTTCAGTGGGGCCATGAGGGCCCACCTTTATGCTGACATCTCTCCTACAAAGGATGTCTATGAGCCTCTGGTTTCTCTCTTCCATAGATGCCCTTCTCTCCTCCATTGATGCCCATCTCTCCTCCATAGATGAGCATCTATTTTGAAGAGAAACCATGTTCTCATGCGATTGGCGCTGTGTCGCCTCCATGCAGGTGGCCATCCTATCCATGGAGGAAGCTATAGTTGCCAGTGAGTGCGCCATGGTGTTGCTCATGCTGGAGATGGACTCCTCCATTCTCTGAACAGTGGCAGTCATCGCGGTTGTAAAATGAGTCAGAGCCTCCTGCACTGGTTCCTGCAGCTGCAGGATCACCCTCTTCCTGGATGGCCACTGAGGCTCAGTGTCTGCATGATGCTGAGCAGAGCTAGGAGACTCCTGCACCCTCCGACTAGGACTCTCCACTGCTGTCAATATCTCCACCATCTGCTGCTGCTCAGTTGTGATCTGTGAGACACCAGGTGACAACACTACACTATCTCGTGACATACCCACCAAGGTGTACGACTTTGCGCTGGTGCTGGGTTGCGTTGTCTGAGGTGATGCTGCGCCCTCAGAGGCAGGAGGCTTCTCTGAGGAGTCTTCTTGCTGTTCCTCCTGGACAGTGGTGGGCACTCTTGATGGACCTGTGGAAGAGTGAAGACATCAGTTAGATATACAGGATGTCTACTGCAGACACATACCATTAGCCACATGATGAGCATTCATCTTATCTTGACATCACGCCCCATATGAGATAATGATGAAAGGCATGCAATTGTATGGAAATTCATTCTGTCACCAGCTTCTTTTACTGAGCCCCTCTCTTCATCCCCCACTTCTGGAACGTCCACCACTCCACTCCAGCAATCTCCAGTGCTGCCTCCTCTGCACTTGTCGGGTGTGACATGGTTTTTGGAGGCCCTCCTCCCATTCTCACCCTCTCTCTCTTATTTTGGGCTATCTTTACCTGCAAGGAGGGAAAGAAGAGAAGGTTCAGTGAGAGTGATGGTGTGAGTGTAACGAATGGAATGGCATAGAGCTTTACACGGACAATTTGATGGCATGGTTTGGCAATACCTAGTTAATCCTTTTGTGTTGTTATTTGCTGTCATTGCATAACGATGAGGCTCAGTGTGAGGGCTGCATAGTAAGATGGCAACCTGATAATGTAGATAGAGTTAGAGGGATGGATGAAGGTACAAGGGATATTGGGCTGTGTAACATTGTGCAGGAGTAGGGGTGGCAATGTAGAGAGTTGCGAATGTGATGAGACTCACAGCAGCATCAAGTTAATTGTGGCTTAATACTCACTTTTCCTGATCTTACTAGATCATTGAACCTCCTGCGGTACTGCACCCAGGTGCAAACCACCACTGACATCCCCGTAACCTCCTGCATTATCTGCAGCCACGCTGCCTTTGTCTGCTGGGGAGGCCTCTTCCTGCCGTCTGCAGGGAAGAGAAATTCCCTATGTGCTCTCACTTCCTCCACAAGATGATGGAAGGACTCATCTGTGAAGTGAGGTGCTGCTCGTTGGCACTGCAAGCTCATATTGTAGAGACTCAAACACTGACAGCACTGAATGCCATCAATTTTCAATTGACAGCAACAGGGGCCATGGCCCCTTTAAATAAACCGGCAATAATCACATCATTCAGTGACGTCACCAGACCCGCACCCTTTAATATGCCGGGGAAACGCGCAGGGCTGCCTAACAAGGCCCATTTGGGCAAGATTCGATTTAACGACGTGATCCATGCAGCAGCCGGGTCGCCCCTCACCGCCGACCTCGCCTGTCTTGAAGCCACCCAGGTAGGCGAAATCACGGCCTATGAGTCTAAATCAGCCTGAACTGGGTTGATCAATTTTTATTGTAATTTTCTGAGGTTAAACATTGAAATTAGGTGGATCACTTTGATTCGAATTGTTTTAATATGCTACTGCCTCATGGACTCTCTCTCTCCCAGGGGCTGCTGCCAGTGAAGGGGCTTTAACAAATGGATCCAAATGCTAATTGGATCATTTCCTTGATTGTGTCCTGTGACACTAAAGGGACTGGAGAGAAAACAAAAAATGTTAAAACTTGGGGAAAAATAATCAGTCTTACAGGATGAATTTCCTTCTTAATCCAAACAAAAAATGATGTTAGCGATTATAGATATTCCAAAAGATTTTGGTCGATCGGTTAGGAAGGGGGTAGAAGGTCTTACCGAGCTGAGAATGATTCTACTTCCATTGGATGCTTAAATTATGAATCCTGCTCCCATCAAACACACATAAGGATAGATTTTCCAATCGTTTACATCTGAGTAATGAGCATGATGTTGGCAGAGATTCATTATGCCAGATTTCTGCCTATTTAGCATCCCATCTAATTTTCCAATTGGCTTTTGTATTAATGTCAAAAGCACTCACCAGCTTGAAATTAATTATATTAAAATTATATAATAGTTATTTAATTATATAAAATATAGGCATCCAGTGCTGCTAATATCGTTAGAAAATAACAGTTGAGTTATTGAGTCATGTTCAATAGCACAATCTTAGCATATTGACATATCATAAGATACTAATATTTGCATTTATAAAGTAAATTACAAAGTCAAAAAGCCTCAAAGCACTGCACACAAAAAAATCACTTCACAAGTGCAATGATTGTTGATGTGGAGACACGCATAACACCCATTCTGTGCCGTAAATATTCTGCAAACAGCTGCGAGATGAATGATCAGTTAATAGTGCTATTGGTTGTAGCCAGGACAGGGAGAAATCATTATCTGTCTTCAAATTGTTCCACATGTCTTAGAACCCACATGAACCATTGTGTCAGGACCTCAGTTTTATGTCTTATCTGAAAATAGCTCACCAACAGTGCAAACCTCCCTCAGTACTGCACTGGAGGTTGTGCCTAAATTATGAATTCAAATCCTATTATGTTGCCCAAATTCACAACCTTCTAACAAAGAGCTGAGGGTGCAGCAAACTGAGCCATGCTGACTCCTGAGATCATCAATACAAACTGAGCCATGCTGATTCCTGAGATCATCAATACAAACTGAGCCATGTTGACACCTGAGATCATCAATACAAACTGAGCCATGCTGACTCCTGAGATCATCAATACAAACTGAGCCATGTTGACACCTGAGATCATCAATACAAACTGAGCCATGCTGACTCCTGAGATCATCAATACAAACTGAGCCATGCTAACACCTGAGATCATCAATACAAACTGAGCCATGCTGACACCGGAGATCATCAATACAAATTGAGCCATGCTGACACCGGAGATCATCAATACAAACTGAGCCATGCTGACACCGGAGATCATCAATACAAACTGAGCCATGCTGACACCTGAGATCATCAATACAAACTGAGCCATGCTGACACCAGAGATCATCAATACAAATTGAGCCATGCTGACACCTAAGATCATCAATACAAACTGAGCCATGCCATCACCTGAGATCATCAATACAAACTGAGCCATGTCATCACCTGAGATCATCAATACAAACTGAGCCATGCTGACACCAGAGATCATCAATACAAATTGAGCCATGCTGACACCTAAGATCATCAATACAAACTGAGCCATGCCATCACCTGAGATCATCAATACAAACTGAGCCATGCTGACACCTGAGATCATCAATACAAACTGAGCCATGCTGTCACCGGAGATCATCAATACAAACTGAGCCATGTCGTCACCTGAGATCATCAATACAAACTGAGCCATGCTGACACCGGAGATCATCAATACAAACTGAGCCATGTCGTCACCTGAGATCATCAATACAAACTGAGCCATGTCGTCACCTGAGATCATCAATACAAACTGAGCCATGCTGACACCTGAGATCATCAATACAAACTGAGCCATGCTGACACCTGAGATCATCAATACAAACTGAGCCATGCTGTCACCGGAGATCATCAATACAAACTGAGCCATGTCGTCACCTGAGATCATCAATACAAACTGAGCCATGCTGACACCGGAGATCATCAATACAAACTGAGCCATGTCGTCACCTGAGATCATCAATACAAACTGAGCCATGTCGTCACCTGAGATCATCAATACAAACTGAGCCATGCTGACACCTGAGATCATCAATACAAACTGAGCCATGCTGACACCTGAGATCATCAATACAAACTGAGCCATGCTGACACTGGAGATCATCAATACAAACTGAGCCATGTCGTCACCTGAGATCATCAATACGAACTGAGCCATGCTGACACCAGAGATCATCAATACAAACTGAGTCATGTCGTCACCTGAGATCATCAATACAAACTGAGCCATGCTGACACCTGAGATCATCAATACAAACTGAGCCATGCTGACACCGGAGATCATCAATACAAACTGAGCCATGTCGTCACCTGAGATCATCAATACAAACTGAGCCATGTCGTCACCTGAGATCATCAATACAAACTGAGCCATGTCGTCACCTGAGATCATCAATACAAACTGAGCCATGCCATCACCTGAGATCATCAATACAAACTGAGCCATGTCGTCAACTGAGATCATCAATACAAACTGAGCCATGTCGTCACCTGAGATCATCAATACAAACTTGAAAGGATTCGCAAATTTCATGCCTCCCCCCGAGGATTTACTTTTGGTTTATTAAAGAGACCCTGGTTGGACTGAGATTAAAATCCAGGGCACAACAAGATGGCTGTGGTCAGCCTCATGGCCAAAGCCTGTAAGTTTCAGTTTGGACTGACAGCTTGTATTCTGATGACTGTGAGAAGGAACTTTCTAGAACTTGAATGCAGACAGACCTTCTGCATTTATGCATTAGAAGCAAACCCAGTGGCATTCGGGCCTCTGATTAAAAGCCATCAAGGTTGTTTGCACAAACAATCAAGAGCAGACAGGGCCTATTGAATATGTAGTGGGACAAGCTCAGCTGCATTCAGGCCTTCATTTGGAGAACGTCAACATTGTTTACCGAAGTACTTCAAAACGATCAACGGGGCATTCAGACTGGAATGGCCCCATCACAAAACCAGTTGGACAAAGGGGAACACTGATGACATCAATAAAACCGATTACCGGCCATCCAAGTCGATGGGCCCAGATCGGTACCTTTTGTATGAGTTTCAATACGTCCAGATTAGACAAAAGAAATGAACTGATCTGGCGGGAGATAAGGGCTACTGGGAAGGGTATAACTAGTCCCTCGGGAGGCCATTTCTCTCTCTCTCTCCCGCCTCACCTCCGGTGCCCTGCCTTACCATCAACCCAACAAGAGGAGCGCCGATGAAGAGCCCGTCCAGGGAAGTAGAATACCCGCAGTTACGTTTAAATTACTGGGGTATCTCTGCTTTGGGCGATGAAAACCTAAGACATCAGCAGGCAACAGGGCATGGAGCAGGCATTTCAACATCCTAGACTGGTGAGCTTCAATTTTCTGGCCCATCACAAGATAATCTAGATCGGTGTAAAGGGTGGGAGTTAAGGGGAATTGCTAAAGTGTCATTTTATTCATTTTCCCTCGATGTGTCCATTTTTCCTCCTCCGTTAAGTGTAATTGTGCTGCATCCATAGTGATTTTCTCTGTATAGTAATTGTTCTCTATTTTAATAAACATTGGTTTTCTTTGCACCGAACCACTGGTCTCGTTTCTCTATATCGCTACTTGTAAATAAGTCCGGTGGTCAGAACCAAAGGGGAAGCGATTTGAACTGCACGGGGCTGGAGCAGCTCAGATGCGCCTGACTGGCCAGACACAAACCCCAAACCAAAACCCCCTACAACTGAGCCATGCTGACACCTGAGATCATCAATACAAACTGAGTCATGTCATCACCTGAGATCATCAATACAAACTGAGCCATGCTGACACCTGAGATCATCAATACAAACTGAGCCATGCTGACACCGGAGATTATCAATACAAACTGAGCCATGCCATCACCTGAGATCATCAATACAAACTGAGCCATGTCATCACCTGAGATCATCAATACAAACTGAGCCATGTCATCACCTGAGATCATCAATACAAACTGAGCGACGTTGACTCCGGAGATGATCAATACAAACTGAGCCATGCTGACACCGGAGATCATCAATACAAACTGATTACAGTCTCCACCTTCCCCTTCCTTCTTCCTCACTTTATTACAAATTACAGTCTTGGAATGTGCACTAACCCAACTGATATTAACAATGAAACCTGCTTCAACCAAACTGTTATTCTAGATGGAATGCCCTTCAACCCAGCCGCTAAAGGGATGAGATCCACCGTGGCTGCTGATGTGCCTCAATAAATCCGAGACTCAATGTTAGCGGAACAAAACAAGGCTTTTATTAGCTTAGAAGGTAACACACAGTGGAGAGGTGTCTTCCATCCAGAGGTCTGCAGTACTGGATGTGAGGCACGCTGAGCCTGCTTACATAGGGGCCAGGTATGGGCGGAGACCTACACACAATACAATACAAGGTGAGGAAACGGAACTGAGGTAAGGGAAATGAAACTGAAACTAAACCACAGTCACAGGCACAATCACACAGAGAATACAGATGAGTGATGAATGGCATATTTCATCACAGCTGCGAGATTTGAATGAGAAAGACAGACAAAGCTGGGAAAAGAGAGGAAGAGCTAGACATGCACAGGGGACAGGCTGATACACGCACACAAACTATAACCTTAATAAACGTAAATAAGCACCAGACCCTGTAGTAACTGTATCCTGTTGGCCTTAATGTTTTACTGGCTCAGAAGAATATGTTATAACAATGAGCATTGAGCAGTTAACCAGTTTCTGACTTGAATCGATTTCCTTCCTTACAAACAAGACTCTTAGGAGTGCATATTAGTTAAATGCTGACAATTGCTTCATATTTGGGACAATATAGTTTATGCATCTCTCATAATCAAGTCCAATATTTACTGCACACTCTGGATAAATGTAATAATTTACTTACATCAGGTGCTCAACTTTTGTACATGTACAACTCAAACTGGGTAAAAAGTAACAATCGGAGCTAATTTACACGTCACAGCCGAAGATCACTAAATTTAAATGGCAAATACCACATAGGAATAATTTTGAATACTTTTTATTGTGAAAGTATTTTAAAAGAGTTGACTATACCTCCTCTCTGCTCTCTGTTTCTGTTATAAAAATGTATTTATTGTCTCTCATGTACTCAATGTATGTCCCATCTCGCTGCTTCTCATAGTTCTTCTTACGCAAAATGATGATCCTTATTGTAAAGAGGATCAATCTTGATTAATGCACTGATGACTAGGGCCAGTATGAGAGGCAAATTCTCCTGCAGGTTTCGCAGGCCCAAAGAGCCCCTCTGGGGTCAACAGACTGTTGTTGTTCAAGTTTCCATTGTTGCCGCTTATTGCTGAGGAATCAATACATTGGTGCTGCTTGTCAGCTCATGCAATCAGCTGTGAGCTGTTCCCACTTGTCAGTATTGATACCGCACAGCTTAAAATTGTGCTTCAGCATGTCCTTATACCTCTTTTGTTGCCCACCCTGCATTCAGTGGGCCTGTTCCAGCTTACCTTAAAGGATTCTTTTTGAAGTTCTGGAATCTTCAATGTGGATGAAGTATCCTGACAGGTGTAGATACACTTCTATCAGCATGGTCTCGATGCTGGTGGTCTTGGTATACTCAATCTTCTGGCAGTTGGTAATTTTGTTCTGCGGTGGAGGTGGTATTTGTCAAGCTGCTAATGTGATTTGGTAACACATCCAGGAATTACATCCATACAAAAGGATGCTAATGATAACGGGGTACTACATGCTCAGCTTTATTGTACACTTGATCCCATATTGGTCCCAGAAGCACCTTTTTAGTCTTGCAAATGTAGATCTGCCTTCTCCAATATGAGGGATTACTTCCATCATCTATTAGTGGATCATTTGACTCAGTCACTCAACAGGTTTAGTTTAGTATTACCCAATGGTGATACTGGTTTGGTGTAGCACTTTACTGTGGCTGGTTGATATATGACTTCAGTTTTCTTCAGGCTTATGATAAGGCTGAGATTGTTTGCCACTTGTAAGGGGTTTTAGATCGCAGAGGTTTTCTCTCTCCAGAGGCCTCTCTCTCTTGCACAGTAAAAACCTTGAGTGGTTCGACCCACTCGCCCCTTAGGTTCTATACACTGGACTTTGAGGCAGGAACTACAATGCAGAGAATACTCTATAGACCAAATTTAATGAAAACGCAATGAAATTTTATTGCACAAAGGAACAAAATTGAATGTAAGCCAATAAGGTACATGGGAGGGAAAAAAACCAAATCATAATACAGTACTAACCAACATACATACCGGCATGTTATACTTTACAAAAGTAATCTTGAAATGGGGAAACACACGGAACATCGAGGGATAACAACTCATAATTAATTATACCCAAAATGCCCATCCCCTAAGCCTAGCTAGATCAGATTATGAGGGGCCAGAAACATGCTCACCAATCCAATGAGAAAGTATAAGATTTTGAAAGGTCTGCGTTTTGATCCTCTCCGGCGTCCTGTCTCCACGTGGTCAACGCTGCGGGCTGCGACTCTCTCTCTTCTTCCTCGAGGGGAAGGTCATGGACAGGCTGGAAGCTGGCAGGCCTGGACGGCGGCGTGGACGGAGACCACCTATTTGATCATGGTCAAATAGGTTTCTTCGCAGAGCCCAGCTGGTTTACCATTTTTAGATAGGTTTCTTCTGAAGGGCTGCTGTCCTTCGTCTCGTCAACGGCCCGGGGTTTGTCGATAATCTCCCGATGGTTACCCCGGGGCGGGACGCAGACTCGAATCACCTTCTTGGCTGGTCTCCGGATCGACGTTCCTCCACGGCGCTCGAAAAAGCAAGCTAGCTCAAAAAGCTACCAGCTACAAGCTCCAGGCTGCAAGCTACAAGAAAAAGCTACCGATGGCTACCCCGGGACTCCAGTTATACTTTTCCGCGGAGGCCCTTATCTCCCGCCAAATCAAGGTTAGTCTTTGTTTAACTTTTGGCGGGCTTGCAGCACAGCGGGGTAGTCTTTGTTTTTAAAGTATCTTCGAATGGCCGGTAACGGCCATCTCTGGTCTGGAACGACCCTGTATTGTCTTTAATGTCCTTCTGATGTCTTAAACGGTGCTTGATGTTCCCCCTATGAACATGAAACTGTTTCCCTTTGTCTGGGTAAACATTTTGATGGCCTTTATCCACAGGCCGATCTGATCGGATCTGCATCCAATCTATATGTATGGGGCTCTGTCTGGTTTCGTTTTCCCTGAAACTGCCTTCCAGAACCTACTGTGGGCTGAATCCACAAAAGCTGTCTGAGGACTGCAGGAACCATTAAAGTGTCCCAAAAGCTGGTCACGGGATCTGGTGGCCATTTTGTGTGTCCCCTTTTCTGGGCTTCTTTTAAAACAGTCTTTAAAAGTTAAGGCCTTCCTTGGCAATAGACCCTTATAGGACAATGTTCAATTTTGCGAATCTTACACACTGTAGCTGTCTATCTACTTTCTGTTATTACTATAATGAACGTATGTCTTGGCTCTCCACCTCCTATTACTGCTGTACTGAATATATGTGCAATTTCTCTTCTTCCTATAGCTGCTGCACTGAATGTATCTCACATCTATGAGTGTCAGTTGTGGCTCAGTGGGTAGGGCTAGGAGTGAGCAGGTGTTGCTGGTTGCCTGATTTCTGCAGGGAGTTGGAGTGAGCTTGTAAAAAGTTGGTGGTGGTTTTTTTTTTCAGGTTTTAGGGCCTTTTTGGCCCATAAATAACAGCCAGATGGCTGCTGAGGGGTCCGGAGTGTCAAAAAGAGCAGAGGAAGAGGCAGAAAATTGCGGAGCAGAGAACAGGATGGAGATGGTGTAAAACACACCAAGTACAATGGAAAAGAACAAAGACAGCAGAGGGCAGCAAGGGTCGAGTGCAGACTCGAGCCTTAATATGGTTCAGATCTCCATGAGGAATCTGGTGTCCGCAGGGGGAGAGGAGGTGGGAGCGGGGTGCGTGGTAAATGTAAGTACTCCAAAGAAAGACGGGGAGTCAGACATCTTGGTGAGCAGGAGGGGGCAAGACAAGGAGAGGGTGCAAGAGGCAGGAGCCTTAAAGGGGCAGCAGGACGGGAGCGGCGAGACAAAGATGGCAGAAGGGAGCAATATAGGTGCGCCATTGTCCCAGAGAGAGAAGGATCAGGGAGCAAGGGTCAGAGGTGGAGATGAGGTCGAAGGGAGCGGCACTGTTGGAGAAACCGTGATAGCAGGAAGACTCTCTGTGGGAGATGATGGCTGGATTTTCATTGAGCCGTGGAGTCGGGATTGGAGGCATGTGGGGGTTTAAAATCCTGAAATCGGGGGTCCTGTAAGGGTTGGGGGCTTCTTTAAACTGGTTTAAAGTAATTTTCCTGGTCTTGCAGCCTTTGCCTGCACTCAGACCAATTCCAATAAAACCAATTTTAAAACAGCGGTTCCGAATCGCTACCCCTCCTCTAGTTCTGAGTGGAGGAACTTATAATTAATGGTTTTAAAACGGAACAAGTAATTTGGATGAGAGAAAAATCAAGTTTTATTACCTAAATAAACTACAATCAAAATATCAATCTATCTCACACGAACACAGTAACTACAGTAAAATTGCTTAAAATGGGGTAAGGCAGACAGCAAAAACGAGGGGTAAGTGACCACAATGTTGATTAAACAATCTTAGCAATATCCCCTTAAATTACCATCCCCCAAACTCCTTAACTAGGTGGCTTTGCTGAAGAGTCAGAAACTCTGCTCACATGTGGTCCAGCGAAGTGAGAGAGAGAGAGAGAGAGAGGCTCACCTATGGTCCCAGGAAGTAAAAAGAGAGCTAGCTTCTCAGCAGCTTATCTTATATATGGTGAGCCCCCCCTCCCACCTGCTGTTCTACCCTGCAAGGGCTGTGTGCAAAATTCCCCACCCAAAGGGTCCAATACACAAGAGAAAGCTGTGATTGGCTAACTCAAAGTGGTTAGACTGTGTCTTCCGGAGCTCCCTGGGCTGAAACAAAAGAATGCAACAGCCCTATTGTCCAGTGCTGGGTGATTTAAAACCCATTCAATGCTTAAACGTTTCCCATTCAAGGTACAAAAGTCTCTTCTGCAGTTTAGATGTATCCACTCGATATACAAACAAATGCGAATAGCATTCAATTGCTTTGTAAACAAAGCATTGTCCTTTGTCTTCGGCCATGTGGTGACAGCCATTTTTATCCCTGGAAATTTAAAAGCACAACGCCCAGGGATTCTTTAATCAAAAATAATTGATCTTCAGAACTGTAAATTATTGCGAATTCTTACAGTCCCGACCCCATCCCGCCCCAACCCACCTCCATGCCAGTTTTCCCCGAGGTGGGAAGGGGATTAGTGCCAATTAACTGCCTGTTAACAGGTAGTTAACAAACAGTTTTTAGCCTAATCCCTATTTTCATTGTTGAAATGTGGGTTTCCCGACGGCTCCAAACCACTAAAGTTAGCGAGGCGGGCCCTCGGGATAAAGGGCTTGGAGGGGTCGAGATTGTTGTGTATTTTGAATGTTGTATTTGAATTGTCCCACATAACTTACCGTAGTTGGGATGTGCAATGCACTATGGGAAATAGAGTGCATTGAGTGGAGAAGAATCTCTTACAAGATGGCTGTTAACTAAACTCTGTCTCCGTGTACTCTTTTAATTGTTATACAAGCAAGGTTAATAAACTCTTGAGATATAACAAAAGTGGTGACGAGGACGTCTGAACTTATGTGGCTCTGCTGTGCGGAAGATAGTTGGGTTTTACGTGTTAAAACTGTTATTTTTGCCGTGGACAGTTTATTAAAGTGAGGCTGGCTCAAGGATAACGGAGCTTGCAATGGCGGGAAGACGAGACGGAGTATAAGGTACTAATGACTTGTGGAAGGGGAGGAAAAGCAGTGAGTAAATCGGGAAGGACATTTATTCAACTGTGAAATGATCTGTGAATTGAAGCACTAAATAACTGATAGTGATTTTAGTTGAGTTCAACGTTGGAAGGATCCTTAGTGAATGATAATTCGGAGCCTGAGAGAAGGAAAATGGCTGGAATTATCGGTAACATTGGACCGTTTGATGAGAATGTCGAACAATGGAGCTCATACACAGAACGATTTGAATACTTCACACAAGCAAATGACATTGGAGGGAACAAAGTAGTACCTACATTGTTAAGTGTGATGGGACCAAAGGCTTTCAATCTTTTGCGTACTTTAGTGCATCCAGATAAACCAGGGTCTAAACAATGTAGCGAAATTGTGGAGATACTAAAAGGGCATTTTTCACCCAAACCCCTAGTTATAGCTGAGAGGTTTAGGTTCCTCAGAAGGGAGATTGAGAACATACAATGGCAACATGTTCCCGTAAAGGTCAAGGGTGGTTCCAAAAACCACAGGGAACCTTGGATGTCAGGGGATATACGGGAATGGATTAGGAAAAAAAGGAGGGCTTTTGGTAGATACAAAAGGCTAAAGACGGAGGAAGCCCTAGAGGAGTACAAAAAGTGCAGGGGGATACTTAGAAAAGAAATTAGGAGATCAAGGAGGGGCCATGAAATAACACTGGCAAGCAAAATAAAGGAAAATCCGAAGATGTTTTATAAGTATATTAAGGGTAAGAGGATAACTAGGGAAAAAATAGGGCCCATTAGGGACAAAAGTGGCAATCTGTGTGTGGAGCCGGAAGATGTAGGAGGGGTTCTGAATGAATTTTTTGCGTCTGTTTTCACTATGGAGAAGGACGATGTAGACATAGAAATAGGGCGGGGGGACTGTGATATGCTCGAACATATTAACATCGAGCGGGGGGAGGTATTGGCGGTTTTAGCTGGCCTAAAAATGGATAAATCCCCAGGCCCGGATGAAATGTATCCCAGGCTGCTGTGTGAGGCAAAGGAGGAGATTGCGGGGGCTCTAACACATATATTCAGGACCTCTCTGGCCACAGGGGATGTGCCAGAGGACTGGAGAACCGCTAATGTAGTACCATTATTCAAGAAGGGTAGTAGGGAAAAACCGGGGAACTACAGGCCAGTGAGCCTAACATCAGTGGTAGGAAAATTATTGGAAAAAATCCTGAGGGACAAAATGTGTCTCCACTTGGAGAGGCAAGGATTAATCAGGGATAGTCAACATGGCTTTGTCAAGGGAAGATCATGTCTGACTAATTTGATTGAATTTTTTGAGGGGGTGACTAGGTGTGTGGATGAGGGTAACGCAGTGGATGTGGTATACATGGATTTCAGTAAGGCCTTCGATAAAGTCCCGCACAGGAGACTGGTCAAGAAGGTAAGAGCCCATGGAATCCAGGGTGCCTTGGCACATTGGATACAAAACTGGCTTAGTGGCAGAAGGCAGAGGGTGATGGTCAAAGGTTGTTTTTGTGACTGGAAGCCTGTGGCCAGTGGGGTACCACAGGGATCGGTGCTGGGTCCCTTGCTGTTTGTGGTCTACATTAATGACTTGGATATGAATGTAAAGGGTATGATCAGTAAGTTCGCGGATGATACAAAAATTGGTAGGGTGGTAAATAGCGAGGAGGGTAGCCTCAGTCTGCAGGACGATATAGATGGGTTGGTCAGATGGGCGGAACAGTGGCAAATGGAATTTAACCCGGAAAAGTGCGAGGTGATGCACTTTGGGGGGACTAACAAGGCAAAGGAATACACAATGAATGGAAAGACCCTAGGCAAGACGGAGGGTCAGAGGGATCTGGGTGTGCAAGTACACAGATCCCTGAAGGCGGCGGAACAGGTGGATAAGGTGGTAAAAAAGGCATATGGGATACTTGCCTTCATTAGCCGAGGCATTGAATATAAGAGCAAGGAGGTTATGATGGAGCTGTATAAAACACTGGTTAGGCCACAGCTGGAATATTGTGTGCAGTTCTGGTCGCCACACTACAGGAAGGATGTGATCGCGTTAGAGAGGGTGCAGAGGAGGTTCACCAGGATGTTACCAGGGCTGGAGCGCTTCAGCTATGAAGAGAGACTGGGCAGGTTGGGTTTGTTTTCCTTGGAGCTGAGGAGGCTGAGGGGGGACCTGATTGAGGTGTACAAAATTATGAGGGGCATAGATAGGATGGATGCTGAGGAGCTTTTTCCCTTAGTAGAGGGGTCGATAACTAGGGGGCATAGATTCAAGGTAAAGGGCGGGAGGTTTAGAGGGGATTTGAGAAAGAACTTTTTCACCCAGAGGGTGGTTGGAGTCTGGAACTCACTGCCTGAAAGGGTTGTGGAGGCAGAAACCCTCACAACATTTAAGAAGCATTTGGATGTGCACTTGAAATGCCATAGCATACAAGGCTACGGGCCAAATGCTGGAATATGGGATTAGATTAGACAGGGCTTGATGGCCGGCGCGGACACGATGGGCCGAAGGGCCTCTATCCGTGCTGTATTACTCTATGACTCTATGACTCTATGTAACCAGGAAGAAGGAGAAACAGTGACCATGTTTGTAGCTGCACTAAAAAGACTATCAGAGCACTGTGAGTTTAATGATGTGCTAAGTGATACTATAAGAGACAGGCTAGTGTGTGGTATGAGAACTGAAGCCATACGGAAGAGGCTATTAACGGAGAGTAATCTGACTCTAAAAAAGGCCATTGTCAGTATTTCCATGGAATTGGCAGCTAAGGAAGCTCAACAGTTGGATGCAACAGAAAAAGTGCACAAAGTAAGAACAGAGAGCCAAGGGCCATGCTTCCGTTGTGGCAAAACGGGGCATCTTGTGTCTGCATGCTGGTGTGTGGACATGGATTGCCACAGCTGTGGTAAAAAGGGACATATTCAGCATGCATGCAGAAATAAAAAGGACATAGAGAAAACATCAAAGACGGAAGGAAGAAAAAACAACTTTCAGACAAAAGACAAAGAAGCATGTCCGCTCTGTAGAACAGGACAAAACAGAGGCAAGTGACACTTCAGAGGAGGAACTATTACTGAATGTGCTGACTGTAGCTGGGGATTCGCAGGGCTACTGGGTCTCACCCTTGCTAGAGGGGCAGCCTGTGCGAATGCAGATCGATACCGGGGCAGCAGTATCTCTTATGTCAGAGACAGTCTACAAAAAGACATTAAAGCACCTTCCACTTCAACCAGCTAATATAGTGTTAAAGACATATACCGGTGAAGAAGTAACCGTGAGAGGTATCACTGAGGTCACAGTTCAGTTGAATGGACAAACTAGGAAGTTACCACTCTACGTAGTTAAAGGAGACTACCCCTCCCTGCTGGGACGTTCGATGATGTAGAGAATAAAATTAGATTGGTCATCAGTCTACATGATGTCACACAATGATCCAGGCTTACCCGCCATCTTAAAGAAACATGCAGAAGTCTTTAATGGAGAACTGGGTAGCATGAAAGATATTACTGTGAAGCTTCGTATTAAGCAGGATAGCAAACCCAAGTTCATGAAGGCACGACCCGTACCTTATGCCATCAGACCAAAAGTCGAGGCTGACTTAGAAGCCCTAGTTGAAAGCGGAGTACTAGAACCAGTCAGTGTGAGTGAATGGGCAACGCCCACCGTACCAGTGCTCAAGAAAGGGGGTGGAGTTAGGATATGTGGAGATTTTAAAGTAACTGTTAACCCTGTATTGTCAGTGGAGCAATATCCGCTTCCCCATATTGATGATTTGTTTGTGGGACTTGCTGGGGGCCAGAAGTTTAGCACAATCGACCTCTGCCAAGCCTACCTGCAAATGCATGTGGAAGAACAGCCACGAGAAATGCTGACTATTGTGACGCACAAGGGCCTATTTAGGTATCGTTGACTCCCTTTTGGAATTACATCAGCTCCAGCGCTTTTCCAACGTGCTATGGACCAGATCCTTAGTGGATTGCCTGGAGTCCAGTGCTACTTAGATGATATCTTAGTTACTGGGTGTGATGACCAAGACCATCTGTGTAACTTGGATGCAACGCTACAGAGACTGAGGGATTATGGACTCAGAGTTCGCAGGGATAAATGCGATTTTTTTCAGGCATCAGTTGAGTACCTCGGTCATGTGATCGATGCCACAGGCCTTCACAAGGCGCCGTCCAAGACCATGCCAAACGGAGAGGAGAAGCCGATAGCATTCGCATCTAGGACTTTGAACAGAGCTGAAACTAACTACGCCCAAATAGAACGAGAAGCACTGAGCATCGTTTTTGGCATTTGCACGTTTCACCAATATTTGTACGAGAGACAGTTCACCCTACTAACAGATCACCGCCCTCTCACGACCATCTTCGGGCCACATTCAGGGATTCTGTCACTTGCTGCGAGCAGAATGCAAAGGTGGGCGCTGCTGTTGTCTGCACACACATTTGATATTAGATACCGCAGCTTGCACCTCTTCACCCCTGGGACTTTCCGGAGGAAGCATGGCACCGCATTCATGTAGACTTTGCAGGTCCATTTGAGGAGAGAATGTTCCTGGTGGCTGTTGACGCGCACAGTAAGTGGCCAGAGGTTGTTATAATGAGGTCTACCACCGCTGAGAAGACCATCGAGAAGTTAGGTGAGGTGTTCAGCCGATTTGGATCTCCGATGCAACTTGTCTCAGACAACGGTCCACAGTGGGTGTCACAAGAAATGGCTACATTCCTGCAGGTGAATGGCGTACAACATATCAGGGCTGCACCATACCACCCTGCGACCAATGGTCTAGCTGAAAGGTTTGTTCAGACCATGAAACACTCTCTAAAGGCATCGCAAGGCCAAGGAACGCTTCATCAGCGCCTGAATAGTTTCCTGTTGAGTTACAGGAACACACCACATGCGACCACAAAAGCATCACCTGCCACTCTACTGCTCAAAAGAGAGCTACGAACCAACTTCGACCTGCTGAAACCGCCAAAGGTGAAAGACGTGGTACCGTATCAGCAGGACAAGCAGATCAAGCGATGTGAACAATGCTCCAAAGACAGAGTCTTTAGTCCAGGTGAACATGTGTTGGCACGTAACTGCAGTGGTGGACCTAAGTGGGTTCCTGCTACTGTTATGGCACAGACTGGTCCAGTATCCTACACTGTACAGATACCCGAGGACATTGTCTGGAAGAGACACACCGATCAGCTTCTACGAAGTGCAGCAACACCCACTGAACCACCAACAGCAGTTTATCTGCCATTGGGTGACGCTGTGGGTCATCCACCTTCTACACCGAGAGGCTCACCTTCTGAGGAAGCAGCCGCTGCAGCCCCTACCTCATCAGCAAGGGAGACCTGTATACAGGCACCTCAGCCGCCTACACCTGTGTTGACGTCACCTGTGAGAGACAATGAACTGGAGAGCCAGGCTGACCGCCGGTATCCCACCAGAGAGCGGCGGGCCCCTATACGTATGAACTTATAGTTCAGAGGTGTAATGAAATCTGTTTGTCTTGCCTGTATTCGTTTTGCACTCATGTATATTACCCTCCCCCACACGGTGTATAGTTTCACTTCCTCTTCCCTGACTAACCTGGAAGGTTCCAGGTCTTGGCTCTTGGCTCCACCCCTGACTTCTCTTACTTAAAGATCCCAGGATCTGTATGACTCATTCCTGCGAGCCAGTCGGTGTGTTGAGATGTTAGCTCTGATCTTAGTGATTAAAAGCCAACTTGTTAAAGTCTATAACTTCTAGTTTTGTGGTTATTGAAGGCACATCAATTTTAATCACTAAAGAATACTAGGATGGATCGACTCCTAAAACCAGAGCGTCTGGACTTGGATCCACATTCTGCTGAAGCATCAAATCAATTTGGACACTGGCTCAAATGCTTCGAACTCTTCGCGGGGGCCTCATCTGCTAGCGAGGTAGATAAACTGAGTCTACTGACTACTCGCGTTAATCATCGGATTTATTCGTTCATCCGGGACGCCACCTCTTACACGGAGGCCATCACTATCCTGAAGGCCCAATACCAGAGGCCAGTAAACGAAGTGTACGCCAGACATCTGCTGGCTACACGCAGGCAGCGACCTGAGGAATCAATGGACGATTTCTTACAGGGCCTAAAGGACTTGGTCCGGGACTGTAACTGCAAGGCCGTGACGGCCAACATGTACTCTGACGAATTGGTCCGCGATTCCTTCATCACGGGCCTCAAATCGAATTATATCCGGCAGAGACTGCTGGAGAAGGAGGCCCTGGACTTAAAAAAGGCAGTGGCCACTGCGCGATCGCTGGACGTGGCCCAGAAAAACTCTGACTCTTATTCTTCCGGCCATGCGGCCCTCACCGCCTCGTGCGCGCCGAGCGGGCCGCCATCTTGGAATCAGCCATCTTCCCCATCCAGGTCCCAGACCAGCTCTACACCACCGGAGTCCCCACACAGAAGTTCACCCAGGAGTCCTACTACAGCGGCAATGTCTCGAGGCCCGAAATGCTACTTCTGCGGCCAGGCCAAACACCCCAGACAACGATGCCCAGCGAAGGACGCTACATGCTTCAAATGTAAGAAAAAGGGGCATTTTAGCAAAGTCTGCAGGGGGATTTCCAACTCCGTCACCGCCTCGTGCGTGCCGTGCGGGCCGCCATCTTGGGATCCGCCATCTTTTCCCGACTCAACGGCCGCCCAGGGCCCAACAGTGGCTTCGATCACGGTGGATCAATCCAGGCCACACCCGTTGACAAAATCCACGATGGACATACAGGTAAATGGGAATTTAACGAAATGTTTAATTGACTGTGGGAGTACCGAGAGTTTTATCCACCCTAGCCTGGTACAGCGGCACTCATTAACGGTAACCCCTACACGGAGCAGAATTGCTATGGCTGCTAAGCCCCACACTTCGGACATTTTGGGCTACTGTGTGGTAACACTGACTGTAAAAGGCACGGACTCCAAGGATTTTAAACTCCTCATGATGCCAGAACTCTGTGTTAATGTAATCTTGGGCCTGGACTTCCAGTGCCACCACGAAAGTGTCACGCTAGCATATGGCGGGTCCCAGCCGCCACTCACAGTCTGTGACCTATCAACCTTAAAAATCAGCCCGCCCTCTTTATTCGCTAATCTCGCTCCGAACTGTAGGCCCATAGCGACCAAAAGTAGACGGTACAGTCTGGAAGACAGACACTTTATCAAGGCGGAAGTGGACAGACTCCTGCGGGAAGGCATTATTGAATGCAGTACCAGTCCGTGGCGTGCCCAAGTAGTCATAGTTAAAAATAGCGAAAAGAAACGGATGGTAATTGACTACAGCCAGACTGTTAATATTTATACCCAGCTGGACGCCTACCCTTTACCCCGAATATCAGAAATGGTCAACCAGATTGCGCAATACCGAGTCTTCTCGACTATCGACCTCAAATCCGCGTATCACCAGCTCCCCATTAGAACGGAGGACCGCCCATACACCGCCTTTGAGGCGAACGGACGCCTCTACCATTTTCTCAGAGTGCCCTTCGGGGTAACAAATGGGGTCTCGGTCTTCCAACGTGAGATGGACCGCATGGTTGATGAGAATAAACTACAAGCTACCTACCCCTATCTGGACAATGTCACTATCTGCGGGCACAACCAGCAAGACCACGATCTAAATCTTGCGAGATTTTTAAAAACTGCCCTAAAGCTGAATCTAAGCTACAACGAAGACAAATGTGTCTTCAACACAACCCGTCTCTGTATCCTCGGCTGTGTGGTGGAAGATGGGGTAATTGGACCTGACCCAGACCGATTACGCCCCCTAAAGGGCAGCACGGTGGCATAGTGGTTGGCACTGTTGCCTCACAGCGCCAGGGACCCGGGTTCAAATCCGGCCTCGGGTGACTGTCTGTGTGGAGTTTGCACATTCTCCCCGTGTTTGCGTGGGTTTTCTCCGGGTGCTCCGGTTTCCTCCCACAGTCCAAAGATGTGCAGGTTAGGTTGATTGACCATGATAAAAATTGACCCTTAGTGTTAGGGGGGATTAAATACGTGGGGTTACGGGGTTACGGGGATAGGGCTTGGGTGGGATGGCTGTCGGTGTAGGGACCGGGTGCTAGGGTTTGGATGATCAGCCATGATCTCGTTGAATGGCGGAGCAGGCTCGAAGGGCCGAATGGCCTACTCCTGCTCCTATCGTCTATGTTTCTATGTAAAGGAACTGCCCCTGCCACACAATCCCAAAGCTTTAAAAAGGTGCCTGGGATTTTTTTTGTATTATGCCCAATGGGTGCCCAATTACTCTGATAAGGCCCGACCCCTCATTAAATCGACGTCCTTCCCACTATCAGCTGAAGCTTGGGAGGTTTTCACCAGTATCAAACAGGACATTGAAAGGGCTGCACTGTGTGCAGTGGACGAAAGCATTCCCTTTCAAGTCGAAAGCGATGTGTCAGACTTTGCCTTAGCTGCGACCCTCAATCAGGCTGGGAGACCTGTGGCCTTCTTCTCCCGAACCCTTCAGGGACCTGAAATCAGGCACTCTTCTGTCGAGAAGGAGGCACAGGCTATAGTGGAGGCAGTGCGGCACTGGAGACACCACCTAGCTGGCAAACGTTTCACCCTGCTCACCGACCAGCGGTCAGTGGCTTTCATGTTTAATAACAAACAAAGGGGGAAAATCAAGATGACAAAATACTCAGGTGGAGGATCGAACTATCCACGTTTGACTATGATATTATGTACAGGCCGGGAGCCCTTAATGAACCCCCAGATGCCCTATCGCGGGGAACGTGTGCCAGCATTCATACGGACAAATTACAGGGTCTCCACAACGACCTCTGTCACCCAGGGGTCACCCGACTATACCATTTTATAAAGTCCCGCAATCTGCCCCACTCCATCGAGGAGGTCAGGGCAATGACCAGAGCCTGCCGCATCTGTGCGGAATGCAAGCCTCATTTCTACAGGCCTGACCGTGCACACCTTATCAAAGCCACACGGCCATTCGAGCGCCTAAGTCTGGACTTCAAGGGACCCCTTCCCTCTGCCGACTGTAACGTATACTTCCTCAATATCATCGATGAATATTCCCGCTTCCCCTTCGCCATTCCCTGCCCAGACATGACCAGTGCCACGGTCATCAAGTGTCTCTGTAATCTATTCTGCATGTTTGGCATGCCGAACTACATACACAGCGATAGGGGGACGTCATTTATGAGTGACGAATTGCGCCAGTTCTTGCTCTCAAAGGGGATAGCCACTAGCAGAACCACTAGCTACAACCCCCGGGGTAATGGGCAAGTGGAAAGGGAGAATGCTACTGTTTAGAAGTCTGTCACGTTAGCCTTAAAGTCAAAAGGCCTTCCGACCTCCCGCTGGCAGGAAGTCCTCCCAGACGTGCTCCATTCCATAAGGTCTCTGTTATGTACAGCCACTAATGCTACCCCTCACGAAAAGATGTTCGTTTTCCCCCGGAAATCCACCTCGGGCATATCTCTACCTGCGTGGCTGATGTCTCCGGGGACAGTACTATTGCGGAAGCACGTGAGAGGCCATAAAACAGACCCCCTTGTGGAAAAGGTACAGCTCCTCCATGCAAACCCTCAGTACGCCTATATCGAATACTCTGACGGGCGAGAGGACACTGTTTCCATAAAAGACCTCACTCCCTCGGGGAGCGGAGAGAACGACGAGGAAGACCTACACCAAAAGGAGACAGGACGCCCAGAGGTATCAATACCCAACTTTAACCTGGAGGACACTGCAGATAACCTGGAAGACACTGCGGAGGCCCGGACAGCGGAGGAACCAGAATCCACTCCCCTAGAGGCACCCCAACCGGCTTTGCACCGATCACTGAGAACCGCAAAATCTCCTGACAGACTCACTTATACCAACTTTTAAGAAACATCACCCCGATGGACTAAATCTAAAGAAGGGGTGAATGTAATGAAATCTGTTTGTCTTGCCTGTATTCGTTTTGCACTCATGTATATTACCCTCCCCCACACGGTGTATAGTTTCACTTCCTCTTTCCTGACTAACCTGGAAGGTTCCAGGTCGTGGCTCTTGGCTCCGCCCCTGACTTCTCTTACTTAAAGATCCCAGGATCTGTATGACTCATTCCTGCGAGCCAGTTGGTGTGTTGAGATGTTAGCTCTGGTCTTAGTGATTAAAAGCCAACTTGTTAAAGTCTATGGCCTAGAATTTCGCTATCGCCGCGCCAGGTGTTTAGTGCCCGAAATTTAGCGCTCGCCCGGATTCCCGTAGCGCCCGCCTGAAATTCAGTTGCAGCGCCCCAAGAGGGAGGCGGGCGCTATTGCAGGGTTTGGCTGCCTCACTTGGGGCGCTGAAAGTCAGTTTCAGGCGTCCAGCTGCCGCTGCGCCACCCGATGCGGTGCAGCAGGCTGGTGTACTGCAGGCCTCCTCCTTCTCTTAAGGAGGAGCTGCCTGCAGCCGTGAGATCGCCGCTGGATTCCCCCGGCAAATGAGCCCGGCACCACGGAGAAGTGCCGGGCTCGCGGGAGTCAGACGCCAATGCCGCGGGGGGGTGGTGTGGGAGTCCGGGGAGGAAGGAGCGGCCAAGCGGCCGCCGGTAAAGCGGACGGCCGCACCTCCACCTTTACGCCCCGGCCTCTCGGAGCAGCAAGGCCCCGTTTTACAAACGCTCCTTGCGCCCGCTACGGGTGAGGTGGCGGCAAGTGAATTTGGGCGTTGGGCCGGCATCGCGTTGAAACCGGGGCGCTGCGCACACCGATGACGTCATCGGTGCCGGCGCAGCGCTACCGGCTAACGCCACCATTTGCGCTACACTGAATTCCAGGCTACCAACAGCGCCGGCGCTAAAGACCTCTTTAGGCGCTAAGTGGGCGCTAACACCACTGAATTTCTAGGCCTATAACTTCTAGTTTTGTGGTTATTGAAGGCACATCAAGAGGCTTACCCTTTATCTGGGGCAGAATAATCCCCATGGGTATAGCCATGGTTGGAGGAAGTCTACCTTCACTCCCAGGTTATTGTGTTTTAAAAATTGTGTTTTAATTGTGTTTTATTGTGTTTTAAAAATGTTGTGGTTCTATATGGACATCTAATGTAAGAAGGGTGCAGATGTTCTGTATTTTGAATGTTGTATTTGAATTGTCCCACATAGCTTACCGTAGTTGGGATATGCAATGCACTATGGGAAATAGAGTGCATTGAGTGGAGAAGAATCTCTTACAAGATGGCTGTTAACTAAACTCTGTCTCTGGGTACTCTTTTAATTGTTATACAAGCAAGGTTAATAAACTCTTGAGATATAACAGAGATGTCCGGTGTTCAGGTGAGTGATGGGTGCATAAGTGCAGAGGTAAGTGTGTTTGGTCTGTGTAAAGTGTTTAAAGAAGTTCTACTAACCTTTACTTACCTTTACAGCCTTCCTTCCTTCAGGTCTCAGGAGTCCCTCATCTCACCGGCACAGAAAGCAGAATGGCCGCCAGCTGTCAAAATCTGCAGCCTCTGCTTTCTGTTCCAGGGAGATCCCTAAATCATCCTGAGAGGAAGGAATTAACCTGGAGTACAGATTGTCAGTGTTTGACAGCTTCAAACGGCTGTCAAACACTGATATTTCATCTGTCAAACGGTCTTGACAGATGAAATTTCAATCTGTGATGTCACCTGTTGCCGGGTGCCCCTTAATTGGCCCGCTGGGCAGGCTCAACTAGGTCAATCAAGTCTAAATCACATGGGTTGGCTAGAACTCGATGGAGGTGGGACTACAACCAAAAAAAGTTGTAATCTGACGGGGAGCAGGCACAGAGGGTTACAGAAGAGCTTGAGAGTGAGGAATTAGAGGAGGACAGAGACATGGAAGTGGGGGGGTGGGGTGGCATCATATGGTTTGTGAGGGGCAGAAGGAGGGAGAAAGGGCAGCTCCTTGGCCCAAACTTAATGCAAGGAAGAGGATGAAACAGCAGGGAAGGTTCAAACAGGAGGTGAAAAAGAGTCGGAGGCTGCAGGAAAAAGCAACAGCAGGCCGAAAAGTTGGGAAGGAGCATGAGAGGAGGGAAGGGCCAGAGATTAAATGATGGGGAGATTATCAGGCATACTTCCCTTCTTCGGAGCCATGATTACATTGGTCTCGATTAATGTGAACGGACTGAGGGGTGAGAAGAAATTGCAACGGTTGTTGCAGGGTTTTAAAGGCATGGACTTGTGTCTGCAAGAAACCTTTTGGGATGAGGATATCCTAGAAAGAGTTCAAAAGGTTTGGAAGGGAGGGGTGTTTGCAAGTTGTGCAAACAATAACCATAGAGGGGTGGCTGTTTTGGTGAGTCAGTCCATAAAAGAGAACATTGCCTTGGTGGACAAGGCCACTGAGGGGAGATTTTTATGGCTAAGGGTAAAAATGGAGGAATTTAATTGCGATCTCTTTAATATCTATGCACCGAACGACCATTGCAAGCGTCGCGAGGTTTTTCGGGGGTTATTCACTGAAGTGGCAGAGGTGGAAAATCCTTGTATAGTGGGGGATTTGAATGTATTTTTATCTCGGATGGACATTTCAGCCCAGATGACCTTTAAGGATGATAACTCCAGAGGGATGATTGTAAAAATGATGGCAAATTTAAATTTGAGAGACTTATGGAGGGACCTGAACCCCATAAAAAAAGAGTTCTCCGGAACAGGTTGGGTGGGCGATGTTTTAAATCAGAGCCGAATAGATTTTGTGTTAATGCGGGAAGGGTTAAGTTCTGAGGTGATGGAGATTTATTATAAAAAAGTATTTTTTAGTGATCACTCGGCTTTGGCTCTTAGAATTAGGAACAGCAGAGTTAAGATCGGTTCAGGGCTGTGGATTTTAAACAATCAATACCTGAAAGAAATTGCTTATAAAGAAGGGACTTTAAATATAATGAAGAATGCTTGGAAGGAACCTTTGTTCTTGAAAGAAAGAAGAGATTGGTGGGACAATTTCAAATATGAGGTAAAAGTTTTTTCGGTACGTTATGGGAAAGAGAGAGCGGCAGCTAATCGGCGTCGAGAAGAGAATATAGACAAAAGGTTTACGGATGGCTGTAAAGCAGTTGGCGGAGGGGATAAGGGAGTTGAGACTAAGTACCAGGTGCTAAAGGAAGAGTGGGAATTATTGCAAGCTGAAAAATGCAAGGGGGCCATTCTCCGCGCAAAGGCTAGAGATGCATTGGAGGGCGAAAGATGCACTCAATATTTTCTAGAGCAAGAGAAGCTGCGACAGAGATTATCATTAATTGGAAAGTTGAAGGTTGGGGAGAAGATCATTCATGAAAGTGGGGAGTTTTTATTGAAGGTTTTGGAAGCATTTGGTTTCAGGGAAAATTTCATTGAGTGGATAAGGATTTTTTATTCAAACATATTTAGCTGTGTTAAATGTAATGGTTTTTTATCCAAATGTTTTCCGATACAGAGATCAGTGAGATAGGCTTGTCCCCTGTCCCCATTGTTGTACACATTGGTAGCAGAACCAATAGGTTACATGATGCGAAAGAAACAAGGTGTAGTTGGGATTGTGGTTCCCAGTTCTGGGCTGGTGTCAGTCATACACCAATATGCAGATGACACAACCTTAACATTGAGAAATGGGGAGTCAGTGAGGAAAGCTATGGATGTAGTGGAGGAATATTGTAGAGCTTCAGGAGCCAGAGTGAATTATAGTAAGTCCCAATGCCTAGTTGCAGGAAGGGGTGGGGGGAATGGTTGGGGGAAAGTCCCTTTAAGGTGGTGGAGGTTTTGGAAGTTCTGGGGGTGCATATGGGGTGCAAGAAAGACAGGGATGAAGTGGATCAATTAAATTGGGAACCGAGGGTTATGAAAGTTAAAAAGATTTTGGGAAGATGGGAAAGAAGGTGGTTGAAAGTGCAAGGAAGAGCGACAGTGGTGTCTGCTCTCCTGCTATCTAAGTTATGGTACTTATTGACAGTGGAGGATATTCCTGAGTGGGTGGAAAAGTCCATCCGAGAGGCTTGTGTGAAGTTTTTATGGGAAGGGAAACCAGCCTTGGTGGCTTACAATACCATGATTGGACGGAGAAATCAGGGAGGTCTCAATTTCCCAGATCTTGATTTGAAGAAAAAGTCCTTTAGAATCAAATGGGTGAAGAGATTTCTTCAGAAGTCAAATACAAGTTTTTGGAAGACTTGTTTTGAGCATTTTTTTAAACGAAGTGGGGTAGGAGAGCAGGGGATATTGTATATGGAATACAATAATATGTTTTTGAAATCGATTAAACTTCTCCCTAGGTTTTATAAGGGGGTGTAGAGACTTGGACCCAATTTTTAAAAAGTGTGCAGTTTATGCCCAAGGGGGCTGAGGAATTTTTAGAACAGCCCTTATTTTTGAATAGGTGGGTCAACATCGAAGGAGAGGTTTTATTTAATCAAGCTTTTATAAAAGCTGGTATTATATGTGTGAAAAATGTATTATACGAGGTAAATCCAGGTTGGTTGCCGGAAGCGATAGTGAGGGACATGGTGTGGGAGGAGGATCAGGAACTAGAGGATAAAGCAACAGGGATCATGTATGAGAAGATTGTGAGGGCAATGCCACAGGATTGGATGGAAGAAATAAATGCGGAAATCTCCAAAGGAAGTAAAATGCGTCCCGCTTTTCCAAGCTTTCTGCTGGAGAAAGGAGGAGAGTTGGTCCAATTTGACAACTGTAATACTTGAGATTTCTATGAGGTATTTAGAGAATGGAGATTCAAGACACCTGCTGGTCAGGAGTTTTGGCAGAGTATATACCCACAGCTGGACTTCAACAGGATTTGGAAGGGAGTGTGGGTGAATTTTAAATGTCCAGAGTGGATTGAACTGGATTTCAAATTGGCTCATAACCGGATTTTTACCATGACGGTCTTGTGCAAGATTGGACGAGTGGAGGGGGCAACTTGCCCAGTGTGTGGGACACGGGATGAGACTCTGTCCCATTTACTGGTGTTATGTCCACAGTTAAATGATTTTAAGTACTATGTTCAACAGTTGTGTGAAGTTTTTTTGCTGGGTGGGGACCGAAGAGCGAGAATAGGAATCCCGTGGAACTCAATTTTGAGATGGGGATTGCAGGAGAGTCTGCCCGAGTCCAGCGGAGCGGCAATTAATTTAATGTTCAGTTTGGCTAGATTCGTGATTGTGCAAAGAAGGAATGCTGTGTTTTTTTAAGGGGAGGAGAATCAATCTAAAAGACTATTTTAAATATAAGCTAAAAGATCATTATAAGGCTCTGTGGATGTTTTATTCAGAAAGGAATTTAAAGATAGTATTTTATAATCAATTTTTAAAGTACAATCGATTAATATATGTTACAGGAGACAAATTAAATGTAAGTCTTTCTATCTATCCTATTACTGCCGTACTGAATGTTTCTGTTCTCTATCTGCCTCCTACGACAAAAAGCTGGGTAGGCGTGTGTGCTGTGAGGAGGATGCAGTGAAACTCCAGTACGATTTGGACAGGTTGGGCGATTGGGCAGATGCATGGCAGATGCAGTATAATGTGGATAAATGCGAGGTTATCCACTTTGGTGGCAAAAACAGGAAGGCAGTCTTATGTTCATTAATAAATAGACATTCTTATTATGAACACAGCTAGCTTTTGCTGAAGGTAAGCATGCAGGTGCAGCAGGCGGTTAAGAAGGCAAATGGTATGCTGGCCTTCATAGCGAGAGGATTCGAGTACAGGAACAAGGATGTCTTGCTGCAGTTGTACAGGGCCTTGGTGAGACCACACCTTGAGTATTGTGTGCCGTTTTGGTCGCCTTATCTGAGGAAGGATGTTCTTGCCATGGAGGGAGTGCAGCGAAGATTCACCAGGCTGATACCTAGGATGGCAGGAATGACGTATGAAGAGAGATTGCGTTGATTAGGCTTATATTTGCTAGAGTTTAGAAGAATGAGAGGGGATCTCATTGAAACGTATAAAATCCTAACAGGACTAGACAGACTAGATGCAGGAAGGCTGTTCCCGATGGCGGGGGAGTCCAGAACCAGGGGTCACAGTCTAAGGATAAGGGGTAAGCCATTTAGGACTGAGATGAGGAGGAATTTCTTCACCCAGAGAGTGGTGAACCTGTGGAATTCTCTACCACAGAAGACAGTTGAGGCCAATTCATTAAATATATTCAAGAAGGAGTTAGATATATTTCTTAAGGCTAAGGGAATCAAGGGATAGGGGGAGAAAGCAGGGACAGAGTACTGAATTTGGATGATCAGCCATGATCGCATTAAATGGCGGAGCAGGCTCGAGGGGCCGAATGGCCTACTTCTGCTCCTATCTTTTATGTTTCTATGTTTCTATTATTGCCATACTGAATGTATCTGTCATCTCGCTGCTTCCTGTTACTGCTGTACTGAATTTGGGAATGTCATTCAGAGAGGCTGCAATATTTCCCATTACTGCAGTACTGAATGTATGAAAAATGAATAAGGCTGATTGTCCGGTCCCTGCACACATTCAATGCAGTAGAGCAAAGGAGTGGGTAAGTGAACAGAAACCTGGCCTTACACCCTCCACATAACTGATGTATCGGATGCAGGGATCACACTGCTTGCTTGGATAGGATATCCAATGAGCCAGCAGCTCTTAAAAGCTGCTGCCTGCACTAAAAAGTAAGTTGCACTGAAGAACTAACAATTTTTAGTGATCAGACTCTTTAAGGATCACTGGTTAGGCAGCTTTATGTCCAGTGCCAATATGTAGAACATGTGTAACACACACTCCTACCATTTGTACCTGGAAATTCTGTTGGGGTCCTACAATTAGCATAGGATCTTGATTTCAAAATTTTAATAGGGATCTTGCCTGTTTCAGCACCCACTCAAAAATTGAGTCGGGCGACATTAGGTTTTTCTTTCAATTTTCATCAGCCTACCATCCCATTTTTCAGTGTGAACAGGATGGTAAGCAAAAATCACCTCCACTATTTTAGCTGATAAGTCACACCTTTACTATACATCTTAACATTTTATTTGCTTTCTTGACCTTCGGTGAACACTGAATCATTGTTTTGATAACCTATTCACCAAAACTAGCAAACCTCATCTTCCAGTTCTGCTGAAGGGTCACTGACCTGAAACGTTAACTCTGTTTCTCTCTCCACAGATGCTGCCTGACCTGCTGAGTGTTTCCAGCATTCTCTGTTTTTATAGCAAACCTATTTCCTGCTTATTGCCTCAAGCACAGTGAAATTTATTTTGTATTCCATAATCTAATATTTTTAACATAATCTCATCATTCACATTTATCTATATTGAACTCCATCTGACACATTTTTGTCCATTGACCTAGCCTGCCCAGATCTCTTTGAATTATAATATGTAACAGACTACAATGATTTTTGAGATCTTGGCAGGGCTATATAGCAACACGGTCTGATCTGTTCACGCGTCTGAACCTTTGTTTCAATATTCCCATGGTATGTTCCACAATGATCCTGGTGATCACATTTAAAAAAAAATTTGTTCATGGGATCTGGGCGTTGCTGGCAAGGCCAGCATTTATTGCACATCCCTAGTTGCCCTTAAGAAGGTGGTGGTGAGCCGCCTTCTTTAACTGGTGCGGTCCATGTGGTGAAGGTACTCCCACGGTGCTGTTAGGGAGGGAGCTCCAGGATTCTTTACGCATCAGGACTGCAGAGCTTTGATCTGATCCGTTGATTGTGGGATCGCTTAGCCATATGCCTGGTTACATCGCCAGTCGGCACTTGTTCGTGGCTATCACAAGAGAGTCATGAACCAGGACAAAGGAGGATATCCCATGGTCTCTGAGGAACCATCTGTCCAATACTTCAAATAATGATAGCACATAAATTGACATAAAATTAAAGCATTATGACTGCTAGCACAGTAATGGGCATTCACTTGTATAATTTTGAGCATATGGTCACATATGGCAATTTGATAGAATGCAATTAATTAAAGGGTAAGCCATGGCAGGACAGCCGGGCCACGTGGTATGCTCCTCATGCGATATGTGGGAAATCAGGGACACTTCCTGTGTCCCTGACAACTAAGTGTGCAAGAAGTGCATCCAGCTGCAGCTACTGACAGACTGCATTGCGGCACTGGAACTGCGATTGGATGCATACTGGAGCGCTCATGATGCTCAGGACATCGTGAATAGCACGTTTACAGAGTTGGACACACCGCAGGTAGAGGTTGGACAGGAAGAAAGGGAATGGGTGACCAACAGGCAGAGTACTAGGTGCAGGCAGGTAGTGCAGGGGTCCCCTGTGGCCATCCCCCTCTCCAACAGATACACCACTTTGGGTACTGTTGGGGGGGATAGCTTATCAGAGGAAGGCAGCAGTAGCCAACTTCCTGGCACCAGGGGTGGCTCGGCTGCACAGAATGGGAGGAAAAAGAGGGGTAGAGCTATAGAAATAGGGGATTCTATTGTAAGGGGAATAGGTAGTCATTTCTGCGGCTGCAAATGAGACTCCAGGATGGTGTGTTGCCTCCCTGGTGCAAGGGTCAAGGATGTCTCTGAGCGGCTGCAGAACATCTTGGAAGGGGAGGGTGAACAATCAGTTGTCGTGGTGCATATAGGCACCAACGATATAGGTAAAAAGCGGGATGAGGTCCTAAAAGCGGAATATAGGGAGTTAGGAGATAAATTAAAAAACAGGACCTCAAAGATAGTAATCTCAGGATTGCTACCAGTGCCACGTGCTAGTCAGAGTAGAAATAGAAGGATACTTCAGATGAATACGTGGCTAGAGGAATGGTGCCAGGGGGAGGGATTCAAGTTCCTGGGACATTGGAACCGGTTCTGGGGGAGGTGGGACCAGTTCAAACCAGACGGTTTGCACCTGGGCAGGGCTGGAACCGATGTCCTAGGGGAAGTGTTTGCTAGTGCTGTGGGGGAGGGTTTAAACTAAAATGGCAGGGGGTCGGGAACCTGAGCAGGGAGACAGAGGAAAGGGAAACAAGGATAAAAGCAAAAGATAGGAAGGAGAAAAACAAAAGTGGCAGTCAGAGAAATCAACAGTTTAAATCAAACGTGGCCACAGTAAATAATAATTCTAATAGGTCTAAGAGCGTTAAAAAAACAAGCCTGAAGGTTTTGTGTCTTAATGCGAGGAGCATTTGTAATAAGATGGATGAATTGGCTGTGCAAATAGAGGTAAACGAATATGATTTGGTTGGGATTACGGAAACGTGGCTCAAGGATGGCCAAGACTGGGAACTCAACATCCAGGGGTATTCGATATTCAGGAAAGATAGGCAAAAAGGAAAGGGAGCTGGGGTAGCATTACTGGTTAAAGAAGGGATTAACACAATTGTAATGAAGGATATTAGCTCTGATGGTGTGGAATCTGTATGGGTAGAATTGAGAAATACTAAGGGGAAAAAGAAGTTAGTGGGAGTGGTATATAGACCTCCAAACAGTAAGGCGGAGGTTGGGGATGGCATTAAAAGGGAAAATAAAGAAGAGTGCAATCATGGGTGACTTTAATCTACATATAGATTGGGCCAACCAAATTAGTAACAATACTGTGGAGGAGGAATTCCTGGAGTGTTTACGGGATGGTTTCCTGGACCAATATGTCGAGGAACCAACCAGAGATCAGGCCATCTTAGACTGGGTATTATGTAATGAGAAAGGATTAATTAGCAATCTTGTTGTACGAGGCCCCTTGGGTCGGAGCGATCATAATATGATCGAAATCTTCATTAAGATGGAGAATGAAGCAGTTGACTCAGAGACCAGGGTCCTCAATTTAAATAAAGGAAACTACGATGGTCTGAGAAGCGAGTTGGGTAGGATTGATTGGGGAATGGCACTCAAAGGGTTGACGGTGGATAGGCAATGGCAAACATTCAAAGACCGAATGGATGAGCTACAGAATTTGTTCATCCCAGTTTGGCATAAAAATAAAACAAAAAAGGTGACTCAACCGTGGCTAACAAGGGAAATTAGGGATAGCATAAGATCCAAGGAGAGGACATATAAATTGGCCAGAAAAAGCAATAATCCTGAGGATTGGGAGCAGTTTAGGATTCAACAAAGGAGGACAAAGGGATTAATTAAGAAAGGGAAAATAGAATATGAGAGTAAGCTTGCAGGCAACATAAAAATGGACTGTAAAAGCTTTTATAGATATGTGAAGAGAAAAAGATTGGTAAATTCAAGCGTAGGTCCCTTACAGTCAGAATCAGGGGAATTTATAATGGGGAACAAAGAAATGGCAGACCAACTAAATACATATTTTGGTTCTGTCTTCACAAAGGAGGACACAAATAACCTCCCAGAGATGCCAGGGAACATAGGGTCTGATGAAAGGGTGGAATTGAAAGAAATCAGTATTTGTAGGGAAATGGTGTTAGGAAAATTGATGGGACTGAAGGCCAATAAATCCCCAGGGCCTGATAATCTACATCCCAGGGTACTTAAGGAAGTGGCCCCAGAAATAGTAGATGCATTGCTGGTCATCTTCCAGAACTCAATAGACTCTGGAACAGTACCCATGGATTGGAGGGTAGCTAAAAAAAGGCGGTAGAGAAAAAGCGGTGAATTATAGACCGGTAAGCCTGACATCGGTAGTGGGGAAAATGCTAGAGTCCATTATAAAAGATGTAATAGCAGAGCACTTGGAAAGCAGTGACAGGATCAGACAAAGTCAACATGGATTTACAAAAGGCAAATCATGCTTGGCTAATCTACTGGAATTTTTTGAGGATGTAACTGGTAGAATAGATAAGGGAGAACCAGTGGATGTGGTGTATTTGGACTTTCAGAAGGCTTTCGATAAGGTCCCACATAAGAGATTAGCGTGTGAAATTAAGGCACATGGGATTGGGGGCAAGGTATTGACTTGGATAGAGAACTGGTTGGCGGACAGAAAGCAAAGAGTTGGAATAAACGGGTCGTTTTCTGAGTGGCAGGCAGTGACTAGTGGGGTACCGCAAGGTTCGGTCCTAGGACACCAGCTGTTCACAATATATATTAATGATCTGGACGAGGGAATTGGATGTACTATCTCCAAATTTGCAGATGACACAAAGCTGGGTGGGAGGGTATGCTGTGAGGAGGATGTCGTGAAACTCCAGTATGATTTGGACAGGTTGGGTGATTGGGCAGAAACATGGCAAATGCACTATAATGTGGATAAATGTGAGGTTATCCACTTTGGTGGCAAAAACAGGAAGGCAGATTATTATTTGAATAGCAATAGATTGGGAGAAGGGGAAGTGCAAAGAGACCTGGGTGTTCTTGTACACCAGTCGCTGAAGGTAAGCATGCAGGTGCAGCAGGCGGTTAAGAAGGCAAATGGTATGTTGGCCTTCGTAGCAAGAGGGTTCGAGTACAGGAACAAGGATGTCTTGCTACAGTTGTACAGGGCCTTGGTGAGACCGCACCTTGAGTATTGTGTGCAGTTTTGGTCGCCTTACCTGAGGAAGGATGTTCTTGCCATGGAAGGAGTGCAGCGAAGATTCACCAGGCTGATACCTGGGATGGCAGGAATAACGTATGAGGAGAGATTGTGTCGATTGGGCTTATACTCACTGGAGTTTAGAAGATTGAGAGGGGATCTCATCGAAACCTATAAAATTCTGTCAGGCCTGGACAGACTAGATGCAGGAAGGATGTTTCTGATGGCTGGGGAGTCCAGAACCAGGAGTCATAGTCTAAGGATAAGGGTTAAGCCATTTAGGACTGAAATGAGGAGGAATTTCTTCACCCAGAGAGTGGTGAACCTGTGGAATTCACTGCCACAGAGGGCGGTGGAGGCCAGTTCATTAAATATATTCAAGAAAGAGTTGGATGTATTTCTTAAGGCTAAAGGGATCAAGGGATATGGGGAGAAGGCAGGGACAGGGTACTGAATTTGGATGATCAGCCATGATCTCATTGAATGGCGGAGCAGGCTCGAAGGGCCGAATGGCCTACTCCTGCTCCTATCTTCTATGTTTCTAAGTTTCAACCCCTTTCTGTTATAAAGGCTATGGGATTGGGATTGCATGCGTGAAATCAGTAATCTCCTGCCCTTTGGGAAACCTGTTAGTCAGTCATCTCTCAAGCTGCTCCCTGATTTCCATTAGGAAAAAGCTGAAGGAGCTTCCCCCACCTTCTTTACGCATCAGTGCATTGCTGATTGAGGAATTTGGCTTATATACTCTGCGGTCGCTTGAAAGGATCCAGTGGCATGACAGCTCAAGTGCCTAGACAAGCACTGACAGAATCATTCTTGTGGAGCTTGTCGTAAGGTCTGGCTCAAAGATATGGCATCATTCTGTGACTTTCTGCATAGTGAAGCATAAGGTGATGAAGGCAAATCACATGAGGTATGTCTAGGTCGCTGCACCTTGTTCTGTCGATGATTGAATAAGGGTGGGTGTGGACAATCCACCTCTACATGGCATCAAAACAAGCTTTTGCAGCTATTAAAGCATACATCTTATAAGACTGCACTTCCCAAAATGGCTGACTGCACTTTCAACACAGAACCTGTTTTCTTAATTCTGTGTATTTTGGGGCAGTGACAGAAGAATTGAAAAATTCTTGACGACTTAATGAGGATATTCCATGAAACGTGTGATTGCACTCTGTTAAAAATAGGGACAAAATGACATTTTCTGCACAATTGGGAGAGAAACTGGCCTGAGGCTTGTTCATCCAGTTCTCCTTTTCCCACTCACGTGGTACAAATGGTGCAACTGATTGGCAAATCAGCCTTAATATAATTTCCCAAAACTTGCACTTTTTAAAAAAAGTATATCCAAATCATTATTTATTTTCCACTGGTCATGTCAACTTACTGCAGTCCAAGAGCCAGGTTCGACATCAAGCACAATAATCGATCCACTCAGTTGATGCTGTTGCCTAGGTAACAAGGTCAGGCAGCTTTTTTTTCATGAGTATGAAAGGGATTTAGCGTGGTTGTTGATTGATATTTTTACTCAACGTGACAGACTTGTCAAAGACTAGGATGACTAAGTCATTTTTACATCTATTCTATTAAAATCCAGGAAAAATGCAATGAATTAGAAGATAGCTGTAGCAACATTACAGCAAAAGTTTTGAAACTCAAGTTAGTCACGTATCCTGTGAAACGTTTAAAAATTTTCTGACATTTGATACAGTCTGTGCTCATCCTATTGATATTGATGTTGATGCTGGCGAATGTAAAACTACCCATCATTTTTCAACAGTTTCATATCTAGCACAACCAGGTCAGGTATGACATGGGTTAGACACCGGGTAAAACTCATTTTTGCTTTCCCAACTATTGCACCTTAATATTAATCTTAAAGGAACATCTTCTACTGTACCAGTGTAACATTTCTATTTGAAATACCAATCATTCTTGTGGGGCATTCCCAAAGTAATGTCAATTCATGCCATATTAGAAGCAAACAACAGGAACGGGTTTGAGGTCATACAACCAGATTTAAAATTAGGATCTTTCCTGCTTTTAAAGAGGAGCAAATGTTATCCTCTCATTGGCTAGAATCTGACAAACTAATCTCTCCTGCCTTCTATCCTATCAGAGAACTCCCCTTTCGTTCTTTCCTCCTCTCCGCCTTTCCCTGCCTCTGTACTTGAACCTGTTACATCTGTAACATTTTCCAGTTCTGATGAAAGATTGTCCACCTGAAACGTTGGCCGCAATTTTGCATATGGATGCGGGTTGGGAGCGGGTCAGCTGGTTTCTGCCTTCCAGTCCCAACCCCAACTGCATCCGGCCCATGGACGTGATTTTACGTTGATTGGCCTTGTTAAGCCCGTCCTACAGGCTTGCCGACCAATTAAGAGAAGGCCGGTCAGATGATGTCATCTGATGGTTTTCTTAAAGGGACCACACACAATTTTTCTTTGACAGTGTTGAGATATCGCGGCAAACGTGGGAGTCGAGACCAGAGTTGGTGAAACACAACTGCTTTAATCTACATCATGGCAAAGAGAGAGCTTGAAAAGCCCGCGCAACCACTTAAATACTCCCCAGACAGGAAGTGCTCCCGGCAGCCTGTCCCTGTGGGAAACAAGTTGCCGGAGGAAAGGGCCCCCGGCTGGGGGCGGCTGCTGCCGGCAGTGCACCTGCGTAAACTGTCCGTGCCGCCGTGAGCGGATTATGTCCAATGGTGGCGTGTCGCCATAGAGCTCCCCCCAGAATCCGGTTAGGAGGAGTGGACGAGTCGTGACAGTGGTCTAATGGTTCTGCCGGAGCGGCTCTGAGTGGTCGCCGGTCTAGTTGGTGGGGCCGGGCGGTTCGCCGCCGGCTGTGCTGGCTTGCTGGTGGGACAGCCTCTAGTTGGAGGTCGGGCCACGGGGACCTGTTCCCCTGGTTCTATGTGTGCTGGTTTGAGCCGGTCGATGGAGACTGTTTCGACCCTGTCGCCGAGTCACAGCTTGAAGACCTTGTCCCCGGTTTGTAGTACTTCGTACGGTCCGTCGTACGGGGGTCGCAGGGGTCCGCGGTGCGCGTCGTGTCGCACGAAGACGAAGTGTGCCTGCTGTAAGTTTGGCGGGACATGAGGTGCGAGTTCGCCATGTCGGTTGACCGGAAGTGGGGCGAACTGTTGAGCGGAAGAGAAAGAGTTGAGCCGCTGCTGTTCGGCCGACCAAGGCGTGGTAGCCTCCGGGAGGAATTCACCTGGTACGCACAGCGGTTGTCCGTAGACTAACTCCGCTGCTGAGGACTGGAGGTCTTCCTTGACCGCGGTGCGTAGGCCTAGTAGCACCCACGGTAGGCGGTCAGTCCAGGTACTGTCCTGCAGGCCGGCGCGGAGTGAGGCCTTGAGTGACCTGTGGAAGCGTTCACAAAGCCCGTTGGCCTGTGGGTGGTACGCCGTGGTTCGGTGGAGCGTCACCCTGAGGTTGCGTGCTGTAGCCGTCCAGAGTTCGGAGGTGAACTGGGCGCCTCTGTCGGAGGTTATGTCGGCCGGTATGCCGAACCTCACGACCCAGGTGTTAACGAACGCCCTGGCGATGTCGGCTGTGGTGGTGGAGGTCAGCGGCACTGCCTCAGGCCAGCGTGTGTAGCGGTCGACCATCGTGAGGAGATAAGTTTGGCCTTGCGATGGCGGCAGAAAACCGACGATGTCGACGTGTACGTGGTCAAAGCGGCGGCTGGGTACCTCGAAGTCTCCCAGGGCTGCTTTTATGTGCAGCTGTACCTTAGCCCGTTGGCAGGCGAGGCAGGAGGTGGCCCAAGTCTGAACGTCTTTGCTGAGGCCGCGCAGACGAAGCGCTGGGAGAGGAGTTTGACGGATGCGCGGGAACCCGGATGGGAGAGCCCGTGGAGCGCGTCAAAGATGCGGTGGTGCCAGGTTGCAGGGACGACCGGCCTGGGTTGGCCGAGTGAGACGTCGCAAGTGACTGCCGTGGCTTCGGGCCCGTGCGCGACCTTGGCTAGGCGTAGCCCTGGCAGGCTGGTAGCCGCCGAGAGGAGGTCTGGGTCCGTGAGCTGAGCCGCTGCTAGTTGCGCGTAGTCGACCGCGAGGTGATTCGCACAGATGGCGGGACGGGAAAGGCAGTCGGCGACAACGTTGTCTCTACGGGAGATGTGCTGGATGTCCGTGGTAAACTCGGACACGGCCGTGAGCTGGCGTTGCTGCCTAGCGGACCAGGGTTCGGTGTGCTTGGCCATCACGTATGTGAGCGGCTTGTGGTCCACGTACGCGGTAAAGGGACGGCCCTCCAGGAGGAACCTGAAATGGCGGACCGACAGGTGGAGCGCGAGGAGCTTGCAGTCGAAAGTAGAGTATTTGATCTCCGGGGGGCGCAGTTGGCAGCTGTAGAAGGCAAGTGGCTGCCACGCGCCATTGACCCACTGCTCGAACACGGCTCCGACCGCGTGGTCGGAGGCGTCAGTGGTGAGCGCGACCCGGGCATCAGCCCTCGGGTGCGTGAGCAGGGTGGCGTCGGCGAGCGCGTTTTTGGTGGCGTCGAAGGCGGCTGACGTGTCAGTGGTCCAGGCTACGGCCATCTTGCCGGATTTACCTCGGAGGGAGTCGTATAGGGGCTTCATGAGGGCTGCTGCTCTGGGGATGAACCTGTTGTAGAAGTTCACCATCCCGAGGAACTCCTGGAGGCCCTTGATGGTTTTGGGGCGAGGGAATTGCTGGACGGCCTGCACCTTGTTGGGCAGGGGGACGGCCCCAGCAGGGGTGATGTGGTGGCCGAGAAAATCGATCTCGGCTAGGCCGAATTGGCACTTCGCCGGGCTGAGGATGAGCCCGTGTTGGGCTAGGCGCCCGAACAGGATGCGAAGGTGTTCAAGGTGTTCCTGTTGGGAGGAGCTGGCCACGAGAATGCCGTCTAGATAGACGAATAGGAAGTTCAGGTCCCGGAAGACTGAGTCCATAAGGCGCTGGAAAGCTTGGGCTGCATTCTTGAGGCCGAAGGGCATTCTCAGGAACTCGAACAGGCCGAATGGGGTGATGACGGCCGTTTTGGGGATGTCCGCGGGGTGTACGGGGACTTGGTGGTAACCGCGCACCAAGTCGACCTTGGAAAAGAAGGTTCGTCCGGCCAGTCGGGCCGAGAAGTCCTGGATGTGCGGCACCGGGTATCGGTCGGGGGTGGTGGCGTCGTTGAGGTGGCGGTAGTCCCTGCAGGGGCGCCAGCCTCCGCCGGGCTTGGGGGCGATGTGGAGGGGCGAGGCCCAAGGGCTGCTGGAGTGACGGATGATGCCGAGTTGCTCCATGGTGGTGAACTCGGCCCGCGCGATTTCCAGCTTGGCCGGGTTGAGTCTGCGGGCGTGGGCAGAGACCGGGGGGCCGGTGGTGGGGATATAGTGCTCCACACCGTGTTTGGCGGCTTTGGCCGAAAAGGTCGGGTTAGTGAGGGCGGGAAACTCGGCTAGAAGTGCCGAGTAGTCGTCCGTGGCTCTGGCGAGGCAGTAGGTCGTCAAGCCGGCCGAACGGGCCGGGGTGAATGCACCAGGGATGGGGGCCATAGTGTTGATGCCGACGAGGCGGTGCCTCGGAATGTCAACAAGGAGGCCGTGGGCGCGTAGGAAGTCGGCGCCGAGGAGTGGGCAGAGGACCTTGGCTGTGAGGAACTCCCAGCGGTAGCGGCGGCCTGCGAGGTCGAGCGTGACCATGCGGGTGCTGTATGTGCGGATGTCAGAGCCATTGGCTGCGGCCAGCGTGATACCCCGTGCGCCACGTTGGATTTCGAGGGCGGAGGCGGGGGTGATGCTGTGCTGGGCTCCTGTGTCGCACAGAAATCGGCGGTTGGTGCTGTCGTCGGAGACATACAGTAGGGGCCCCTTTTGCCCCGCGGCCATCGTGGGGGCCGGTGCGGGGGGGGGGGGGTTTGAAAGTGCACGGTGGCGTGCAGCGTTGGGCCCTAGTGCCAAAACGGGTGTGGTAGTAGCAGTGACCCGGAGTGGAAGGGCGGTCGGCCCTAGTGGGCCGGGGATACCACGTGGTCGTTGCCGTGAGGTCGGGCGCGACGTCGCGGGCAGTCTGCGCGGAGAGCAGCCGGTCGGCCTTTTCGGCTATCTCATTCAGGTCCGTGGAGCCAGACTCCACAATGAGCGGGCGGATGCTGGCGGGGAGCTGCCGAATGAAAAGCGTGCGAAAGAGGGCGCCGGGGTTTTTGTCGTCCGAGAGGGACAGCATGTGGGAAAGCAGGTCCAACGGTGAAGCGTCACCAAGGCCTGGGAGGTCGAGGAGTTGGCAGTTGCGCTGGTAAGAGGGCGCCTGAAATTTTTTAAGAAGCGCAGCCTTCAGATGTTCGTACTTGCCTTCCACTGGTGGATCCTGCAGCGCTGCCCAAACCTTGGGGACTATGGCGTAGGTGAGAGTGGCGATGAGGTAGTCGTACTTCGTGGCGTCGGCTGTAATGCTTCTCAGCCGGAATCTGGACTCGGCTTGAATGAACCAGGCCTCAGCCAGGTTCTCCCAAAAGTCCGGTAGTTTAACCGTGACTGCGTTTGTATCCGCCATGCTAGCTTAGGATTCATCCTGAGCATCGGAGTCACCAGTGTTGAGATACCGCGGCAAACGTGGGAGTCGAGACCAGAGTTGGTGAAACACAACTGCTTTAATCTACATCATGGCAAAGAGAGAGCTTGAAAAGCCCGCGCAACCACTTAAATACTCCCCAGACAGGAAGTGCTCCCGGCAGCCTGTCCCTGTGGGAAACAAGTTGCCAGAGGAAAGGGCCCCCGGCTGGGGGCGGCTGCTGCCGGCAGTGCGCCTGCGTAAACTGTCCGTGCCGCCGTGAGCGGATTATGTCCAATGGTGGCGTGTCGCCACAACAGCTCATTTTTCAGTGTTTGACAGCATTGAGGTGCTGCAAACACTGACAATGACTGTTCACAGGTGAGCTATGGCACCCAGGCTCTCCAATGACTCCCTCCTTAGGATAGAACAGATGGCAGCTGCAGGTGAGGTTACAGAAGCGATCTGTCACTGGTGGGAGAGGTTCTCCCAATGAGGTGGGACTAGATAGCCAATTCAAAACTTGAAACCTACAGAAAAGTCTAAATGCATTAAAAATGATTTTCCAAACATTTTCTTACCTCTGAATCTCACCAGTGTAACATTGGATTCCTCACACCACTTCTGCAGCTGTCATCAATACAGAAACATTACAGCAGACTCACAACACGCCACATTTACCTGGCGTGGTGTCCGGATGTCAGGGAACCCGAGGCAGAAGCGGCAAAATTGAAAAAGAGCCTGTTAACAAGTATCAAGTACCTGTTAACAGGTAGGTAAGTGGCTATAATCCTCTTCCCGCCGCTAGGTGTCGGGTCCATGTGCAAATCGGGGACCCGACACTTGGGAAGATTGCTTGGAGGTGGGTTGACAGCGGGTTTCCTACCTGCTGTCAATCTTTGCGATTTTGACAGCGGTCCTGCCTCCAATCCTGCACCCTGAGGACCGGCAAAATTCCAGCAGTTAACTCTGTTCCTCCCTCCACAGATGCTGCCTGACCAGCACTTTTTGTTTTTATTTCAGATTTCCAGCAGCCGCAGTATATTGCTTTTGTATCAGTACTTGATTTTTAATTTCATAGGTAAAGAATTATCAATGTACACAGCTTAAATTGCCCAAATCGTTTTCCTGCCCTCTTTATGTGAACCACTCCACTCGATAATGCTGTGCATTGACAGATAATAATAGATCCATTGCTGCAATTCCACTCAAAATTCATGGGTAGCGCAGCCAATTGAGAATTAGAGGAAGCAACTGATCCTGTTGTCTTGTTGTTTCTCCTGTGACCTCTTGCTGAAACCAAATTGATGGAATTGCTGTATGCTCCTCTGAAAGTCTAATTTCTGTTCAGCAGTAGATCTAACTCAGATAAAGCATCAGAGAAACATTTTTACCTCCCAGGTACTTCAGCTTCCATTTTGAACTGTTCCTGTCCCCTCCAATAATTTCAGACAAAAAGATTGAATCGCAGGTTTTGTTAATCACTTTACATCATTTGCCCAAAAACATGGATGGTTTATGAACTCGTGACCAAATACTGAAACTCATCAAATCTGGGCCATCAGATTCAGCAATGAATTAATGAAGGTTTTGAAATGAAAATCAATTATTTTAGAGTCAGGCTAAATGTTCTATAGAAGATAGGAGCAGGAGTAGGCCTTTCGGCCCCTCGAGCCTGCTCCGCCATTGAATGAGATCATGGCTGATCATCCAAATTCAGTACCCTGTCCCTGCCTTCTCCCCATATCCCTTGATCCCTTTAGCCTTAAGAAATATATCTAACTCCTTCTTGAATATATTTAAAGAATTGGCCTCAACTGCCTTCTGTGGTAGAGAACTCCACAGGTTCACCACTCTCTGGGTGAAGAAATTCCTCCTCATCTCTGTCCTAAATGGCTTACCTCTTATCCTTAGACTGTGACCCCTGGTTCTGGACTCCCCCGCCATCGGGAACATCCTTCCTGCATCTAGTCTGTCTAGGCTGTTAGAATTTTATAAGTTTCAATGAGATCCCCTCTCATTCTTCTACACTCCAGCGAGTATAAGCCCAATCGACCCAATCTCTCCTCATACGTCATTCCTGCCATCCCAGGTATCAGTCTGGTGAATCTTCGCTGCACTCCCTCTATGGCAAGAACATCCTTCCTCAGATAGGGCGACCAAAGCTGCACACAATACTCAAGGTGTGGTTTCACCAAGGCCCTGTATAACTGCAGCAAGACATCCTTGTTCCTGTACTTGAACCCTCTCGCTACGAAGGCCCATTGGCCTAGAAATTGGGTATAGCCCCGCTTGAGGCGTTAGAACTGGCGCTGCGCAAAGTTTATAGCCAGACAAAACTTATCACTGCCTGGCGCGATATTGGGTTACATCGCCCCTAAAAGGGATTGAGGCGCAAATTCAGGCGTTACACGGGACTCCTAAGGCGCTAATCTTCCTGCGCAACCCAATATCGGAGCGGACAGGCGCAGCGCAGGTGCTCTCTATTACTGATGACCACGAGACTTCCAGGCGCTGGCCAGCTCTTAAAGGGGTGGGTCAGTCAGCTTCAGCATGCACACTCTTCGCCTTGCAGGCCTCAGAATCGGCGCAGGCCCTTCTCTGGTGCTGAAAACTTGGACCAGATGGAGAAGGTGAGACAGAGAGCAGAGCGCTTCACCAATGAGGCTCTGGAGCAATTGGTGGCCGCAGTGGAGCGCCGGCGAGATGTTCTCTACCCAGACAATGGCACGAGGCCGAATCATAAGGACTACCGACGAGCTTGGAGGGATGTATGCCAGAGGGTCAACTCCAGCAGCATGGTGACCAGGAGCCCTGTCCAATGCAGAAGGAAATTCAACGACCTCACTCGGGTCGTGAGGGTGAGTGTTGTTTCTGCAAACTTCTGCATCCCTTCATTTGCACCTGACTTTATGGCTACAGGGTGGGCTGTGCCCCATTGGCCATCTGCCAGCAAGCACCCATGGCCCTTTCTGGGCACACACATGCACATTTGACTCAAGGCGTCATGTAAGGGCTCTTGCACCATGGGGGGCATGAGATGATCACTCAGGGCATCATGTAACATAACTTCCCCTCCTTTCCCCTGCAGTCCAAGCTGGCGAGGATTGGCAAAGACCAGCTTCGCACCGGTGGAGGACCTCCACAAGTGGTCACTCTCACGGATCTTGAGGAGAGAGTCCACCAGATTCTTGGAGGACGTCTGAGTGGTCCTGTGACCACTGCAGCTGCCGACCCCATTGTCGACAGCGATGGTAAGGTTCTCACCTATTACAACTGTCTCCTTCCACTTGTTCCCCCCGCCAGCATGCTTTCTCACTGTGGACCCATGTCATAGCCTTGCTGCAATCTGGCATCCCTTGCTGCCAAGCTGTCCTTTTGCTAAAGCCACTCTTCCACCTCCCTGCTTTCAGATGCTGCATCACCAGCTCGGGAGCCGGGCCCTCAAGCTGCCAGTGCCAGTGCCTCCGAAGGCTCAATGTGAAAATTACTGTCCAACAGAAGGTCAGCAACTCTCTCCAGCAACGATCAGAATGGCCAGGCCAAATGGCTGCAGCTTTTATACTAGTGCTGTCCCCTTTAAATAGCGCCCCCCGAGTCCGAGAAGGGCCTGGGAACGCTCCATCCAACTGTCACTAATAGCGCCAGGCGAAAAGGTTGCGGGCGCCACCGAATATCCGGTCCGGGGCGCCAAAAAGGCGTTGCACACTGAAATGACGTCATGATCTGCCTGCGCCCGCGGGCGAGCGAAAAGAGTTAGCGCCGGCACTAAAAGGATACTCAATGTGGGAGGTGGCGCTATATTCACTGCGCCCGCCCGAAAATTGGGTAACGCCCCAATTCTCGGGCTCTTTAGGCGCTAACCGCTGGCGCTACCAACCAAATTCCTAGGCCATTGAGTGTTACAACACGTAACGAAACAGGCCTAAAATCAAATTAGTTGGAATCTGATTGGAATGATTTTAAAATGCATAATTAATTTTGTGTTGCAAAAGAAATGCCACAGAATGTTCAAAATTTACATTGCAGATTTGTTAGGAGGTGCGACAAACTGTTCGCTCTGTTCCTCCCAGAAGTAGCTTTGGCCCCCCCAAACCTGAAACATTGCATTTGTTCAGCAAATGTTGCAAGTGTACAGAGCCGAGGTGAACGGCAGCACATCTGATCACAATGGCACTTTGTGACAAATGAGTTCAGAAGAGTGCTCCAGAAACACAGCTGGTAACCTTGGAGATAATGTGGATGGCAGCTTCGTTATTGTGCCATAGCTGAAATAACTGTGAGACTGAGAGCTGTAATGGAATTCAGTCTCTCGAAGCTCGAAGGACAGTTAAGAATGACTTCTCCGTGGATAACATTTTAATTATAAGGTAGACAAGCTTCAAACGCTCTGGCCGCAGGCTTACAGCTGTGTGCCAAGAGGGAGGGGCAGTTAATCAGGAGACACGGAAACTGGTTGTAGGTAATTATCCTGAAGAAGGACGGATGTCCAAAATGTCTTGATTGTACAGTGCATCTGCACATACATCAATATCTCAAGCTTTCCTTTCTGTTGACAGCAGCTCTGGGGTGAGACGGCTTGTGTTAGTTTCAACCCAGAGATTTAAAAAAATACTGAAATTACAGCGTATTCTAGAAAAACCACAGCAAATCCTTGTAATATTCCCATATATTGTTAAGTTTGCTTTAAGAATGCTCTGGGTTTATTGTCATGTTTAGTTGTACATCAGTAATCTACCGGCTTTGTTTAAATACATAACTGGAGAAAACAGGATTAAAAACAGTTGCATAGAGAATGGGAAACATTAGGCAAAAGAGGCAACCTCCATAACCTGGTGCTCCTGTGTAGATTCCTTGTTAACATATCTCTATAAAGGACAGACATTACACTAGGTCAACATCTGAATGACAAAGACAGATTCATATTTTGGGGAGATAACCTTCATCAGTCCCAGTTTCCTCCTCCATTTAGTATCGTGCTACTTAGACCTAATTGGTATGTTATGCCAATTTATGTGCCTGTGATTGTAACATTGACAATGCTAATTTCAGGGCAATTTCTTCTTTTAATTTTTCTTTATTAGACCCCTTAGACACTGTGAAGCATATGCTGCTATGGCAACGTGGTTCTGTACACTGATGTGGTCCTTCTTGGTACTATAAAATCAAAAAGAAAAAGAAATCATCATACTGCAAAATTAATTATTCAAAGGACACATTTACTGTAGTGGGAGAGAGCCAGGAGGAAGGGAGAGTGAATCCTTTTCTATCTGAAGTATTCATTCTCTTATGTTTCATTCAATAATTCTCAGCTCTGAAGATTAACCTTTTGGCAAAGTGCTCCTTTGCAGTGCCCCTGAGCAGATTGACATTCTGTGACTGGAGAAGGTGCTCTATCTGATGTCATCCATGTAAAATATCCTTTAGGTGAATGTGCATTGGACAGAATGAAGATCATTCTCATTCATGGGGTCAATCACGTGGCATTCAGTAGCACAAACAACCGGTTCTTCAGATGAACCAATCACTGGAAGATTAATATCCAAACCTAACCTGTGTGAGACATCAAGAAATAAATATCTTACACTGAAGGATTTCAATTCCCCTCATTCCCAGTTGACCTCCCCTTCCATTGTAAAGGGCCTACAGATAGACAGTGATACAACTAGGCAAGCACACACACAATCAGAATCACAATGAGGTCCCCTGAGATATATACAGACTAATCCAAAAAGGATTGTATTATTTGAATTGCAAATTGTATTCATGTCACATTTTAAGTGCATATACACCTGCGGATACACAGACATTACACGTGAGCAATTTGATGCAATGGTGTTATGTGAGAAGAGTGTTCTTTATTTGGGGAAGTGCTTTTGTTGTACTGTAAACAGAACAAATTAATATTTTGTAAGCCAAAATAAAATTTCATGTTCACACAAGTACTGCATGCTAACTTTTGGAGACAAGACCTGGGTTTTAATATTACACACCAATTGGGCATTCATCTCAAGGTAGACATGAACAACCTGCAACTGTGGCTCACATCTGAGATCATATTGGTGCCTAGATTCAAACCTATATAAACATAGGTGGAAAGAACAGCTCCTTATCTGATGTTATGTCTACCACTCCTCTTTGATGCTTGGGTTGCCCTGATGGCTCAGGCAGGAATTTCCACCCAGCCTAGTTTATGTATTATTTGTAGGTGGCATATACAACCCTTCCATAGGGAACCACAATGTTAAATAACAATGCTTGTTATTGGTGTATCTGGGCAATGTTTAAATACTGCCCCATACCTCTGCTCTAAAATATGTCATAGTTTATGATGTCAGTAGGATCACTTGACTGGATTACTGCCTTAGTGTAAGATATGTAAGGAACTTGTGTCCTACAACCTACGTAGTCTTGTACTGCTCACGTTGTCCCCTCTTAAAATTCTTCCCCATAGGTCCTTGACTAGCAAGTGGACAACCTGAATTAGTGTTAGGCATAAAGGAATGCTCATCGAGGGCATCCCTTAGCAATCACTGCGTACCATGTAGTTATCATTGTGCAAAAGCCAATTAGGAGCCCTTTTATCATTTCACACCTGTTTTTCACACGATCACAAGGTATTTAAGGATGAGGGAGACCAATCATCCTATCTTAATTCATCCACCCAAATATATCCAAAGCTCCCCCATTTTAGCATTCAATTGTTTTGTAAATAATTGCAGGGATTTTCTTCTGCAACTCTATCTGGAAGTCCATTCCATATAGCGATCAATCTTTGTGAAACGCTTCCTGATATCAGTCTTAAATTTGCAAATTATTACCTGAGGCTTTGTCCCCTTGTCATATTTATGCAATTTATTTTAAAGTAAATGGGGTAGAAATGATTCTGGGTCTAATTTCGGGCCCAGATGTGAAACTGCGTGAGCAGCACGTGCCCGAACTGCCTCCAGTGCTTGAATGTATCCCTTGTGTTTTGGTGGTCAGAATTGGACACAGTACTGAAGGTATGGTCTGATATTCAAGGTATATTTTGGTGAGGAACTGATTTAAACCTATGCACAAAGATTTCTATAAGCAGTGCCAAATAACTGCAGATGTGGTCTGTGGAGATCCCCTTGTGCCTTGTAATGTTGCTCCCAGTTTAATTCAATTCAGCACTTGCCACAAAATGGAGGACTTGTTGCTTTCTGAATCCTCAGTAAAGGCTGTTCAAGGGAGCTGAATTGACATTGTTTTAATAAATGGGGCTGAACATTCACAGGGCCAACATCCCAGCATCCAGGATGAGCTGCTCATGAACCTTCACCACTGACTCTACTGAACTTCCTGGGGTGAGGAAGAGCTTCATTAGCAATTTTGATGATGGGTGTCTGTGTCCCTTCTGAAACCGTTGACCTAGTTTGGGAGAGGTCCCATGGAAATTGTCAATGAAGGTGGGAAATATCGGGGGCACATGTTTCCGGGGGAGGTGGGGGGGAGGTGAAGGTGGGAAACCTGGAAATGCCGGGAATGCAGAGGTCCTGCTGAATTTAATGGCAGGACCTCATTATCATTTTTTTAACTCCGATTCATGCCTGTCAGCCGGCCAGATTGACGGGGTGGCCACCTGGTCTAGTGGGAAAGTCTGCGGTAGAAGACTGCAGTCAGGGACCATTGGGGACGGTCCACAGCAGCCGGTAAACATAGCAGGTTGGTGGCGGGGGGAGTCGGACCAGCAATTGGGAGGGAGGGGGCACTTGGAAACATTGCAGGGTTGGTAGGGGAGAGGGTTTGGACTGGCAATCTGGAGGGAGGGGAGACAGGTGTGGGATTGTGGGTTTGGAGGGGAGAGGATTTGGACTGGCAATCTGGAGGGAGGGGAGACAGGCCTGCGATTGTGGGTTTGATGGGGAGAGGGTTTGGACTGGCAATCTGGTGGGAGGGGAGACAGGCGTGGGATTGTGGGTTTGATGGGGAGAGGGTTTGGACTGGCAATCTGGAGGGAGGGGAGACAGGCCTGCGATTGTGGGTTTGATGGGGAGAGGGTTTGGACTGGCAATCTGGAGGGAGGGGAGACAGGCGTGGGATTGTGGGTTTGATGGGGAGAGGGTTTGGACTGGCTATCTGGAGGGAGGGGAGAAAGGTGTGGGATTGTGGGTTTGATGGGGAGAGGGTTTGGACTGGCAATCTGGAGGGAGGGGAGACAGGCGTGGAATTGTGGGTTTGATGGGGAGAGGGTTTGGACTGGCAATCTGGAGGGAGGGGAGACAGGCGTGGGATTGTGGGTTTGATGGGGAGAGGGTTTGGACTGGCAATCTGGAGGGAGGGGAGACAGGCCTGCGATTGTGGGTTTGATGGGGAGAGGGTTTGGACTGGCAATCTGGAGGGAGGGGAGACAGGCGTGGGATTGTGGGTTTGATGGGGAGAGGGTTTGGACTGGCAATCTGGAGGGAGAGTAGACAGGCGTGGGATTGTGGGTTTGGAGGGGAGGTAGGTTGATTGCGGCAGAAGATTTGCTTGAGGGGCCAGGAGGGAGGAAGCACTGCTCTTCCTCCTGGCCCACAAGCAGTGCTTTAGCTGTCGGATTTCCTGAGCCCAGGGAAACCAGGCCGGACAGCGTTAAATTCAAATGGCTGGCAAAATCTCAGGAATGGAGCCTCACTTACATATTATAATGAGAGATCCGCCACTCCAGAGAGGGTCACTCGGACGCCCCCAAACCCATCGCAGTTCAACCAGAAGCAGAGCCAGCATTTATTGCCCATCCCTAATTGCCCTTGAGAAGGTGGTGGTGAGCCGCCTTCTTGAACCGCTGCAGTCCGTGTGGTGAAGGTACTCCCACAGTGCTGTTAGGGAGGGAGTTCCAGGATTTTGACCCAGTGACGATGATGAAACGGCGACGTATTTCCAGGTCAGGATGGTGTGGGATTTGGAGGGGAACTTGGAGGTGGTGGTGTTCCCATGCGCCTGATGCCCTTGTCCTTTTAGGTGGTAGGGGTCATGGGTTTGAGCGGTGCTGTCGAAGGAGCCTTGGTGAGTTGCTGCAGTGCATCTTGTATATGTTACACACTGTAGCCACGGTGCACTGGTGGTGGAGGGAGTGAATGTTTAAGGTTATATGCAAATGCATTATGACGAAGACAGGTTGGCACAAGGGATACATTTACATATTTTTCAGGTGTTCACATGCCAAACTAAGTTTTCTGTCCCCTCCTTTCAATTTTCTGGTAGATCTGAGGGACATGCTAGTGTGTCCCCATCTCTGCCCCATTTTGCATATGTGAGCGAGCGCAGGCAAAACATATTGGGGTCGATTTTCATGGCCTCTGCCCAGTGGGAACAGGGTGGTAGCAGGCCAAAAATGGCAGTGCACTGCTTATTGGCCCGTTCCTCCCACCGCCATTTTCATTGAGTCTTTCGCATTGACGTGCCTGGTGCCCACCTGTGTCAGCTGGGAGCTTACGTTGCTTAGGGCACTGAGTTACACAATGTCAGTCAAATAATATATGATGTGCGGGGAGGAATCCAAGTCACCCTGAACCAGCTGCCATCTGTTGCTGTTTAATATGTGTTCATGAAGTCAGCAACAGATTGGAAAGGTAGAGGTTATTTTCAATGTGAAAATGTCAAACTTTGTATCTCATCTGCAGATCTGTGAGGTGGGTGTGGAGTGTGGTGCAGACAGGGTGACCGATAACAACTTTAATCCAATCTTCCTTATTTACTTTTATAACTATTTAACTTAAAAAGATTTGTTTGTTCACTCGCCAAGTACCAGCTGATATGGGTGATTGTAAATATGACACCAGTAGACAAGGACAACATCAAACATCAACTCATCTGCTGTGATGGGAATGTAATTCAGCCAATTCATACAGTGCACAAGCCGACTGTTCCAAATGAGAGTGAATTGTTTCATTTCACCTGGTGTTATACTGCAGTTAGCATAAGCTACATCTATATGGTAGTATATGGGTCTTGGCTCAGTATTGTTGATGGTGCCACCTCAAAAATGGCATAATGGTAATTCCACACAGGTAAACCCATGTTTTTCTATCCATAATATATAAATGATTTAATTCATTTTTATTAATGTTTTATTAATGTTTGACCTATTGTAGCAGGCTTCCAGTGATGTATGAAGAGAGATAATTGTTGTGACAAGCCTGTTTGCTCTCAGCGGACATTGATGGATTCGTAGAACAGGGGATCAGGTAATATTCTGCAATCAATTTACGGTTTTCATTAATAAAATAAAAAGCAACAAGCTGACACTGGAATCATGTTGCTCATATACAGAATGCTTTCCCGTACAGCAGAATTCATGTAAAAAAACTGACAACCAGCCCAACAGAGAAGTGACTATAATGAGGGACAGGTATGTGTCAGGAAGAACTTTACAGCGCTAAACTTTCACTTCTGCTTCAGACAGATGGTTGAAAGTCTCCGCTTCCTAATGACTGAGAAATTCTTAAGCGAAATGAGTGGGTACGAGGCCAATGTAAAATTAACCCATAGTTCAACACTGAACATCATGGAATTGGCCACAGTGTTTGCTGGTGTGTGATATGGGCTTCCATGTGTGTTAGAATGATACAGTAGGAAGTACCATTCTAGGGTTGAAGTTCAGGCACACATTGTGGTACACAATGGGTGCTCAAGGCCAATGATCACCAATAAAGCCAATTTATCTTTGGGACTGTTTGATGTATCTAAGATCTCAACATGGCAGTTCTTGGGTGAAGGGGAAGGGGGATTCAGCTGCAAGTGCATTTAGTCTCAATTGTATTGGATAAAGTGGCATGCAGCTGATATAAATTTAAATAACATAAAACAACAGTTGCCAAAGAGTGAGATTAATGCTATGACACTATCTGGGAGTGATAGCATGGTCGCTGGGCCGGCTTTAATGACCAGGCCTCATAAGCCTGCCCAAAACAACCAGGAGGTCAGCAGGAAGCCGCTGCCCAGCCGTTACAATAGGGCAGATCGGAGGCTGCTGCCAGGAACCTGTGGGGGAAAAAAAGAGTGGATCGGAGGGGATTGGCAGGAGAATCGCATTCATGTGGAGAGAGGAGACCCAGGGCCGGGGAGGCCTAAGGTTTCCTTGTGGGGTCCAGAGGAGCACTCCTGCTCCTCCTGGCCCACAAGGAAACTGCAAAGAAATTTAAGAAACTTATCACACTGGGCTTCTTCTGACCCTCGGTGCTGCTCCCGGAAACTTTGGCCAAGTGAAGAACCCATCACTCCTCCCCGACTCAGGCCTCAGGTAAAAATAGCAGTCGGGCCCCAGCAATGTCATTGCAGCTCAATCTGCATATTTAAAAAAGGACCCCACTGGCTTCAAGCAGGTGTCCTTGCTGCCGATAATTTGAAATTACAGTCAGCCAGATCAGGGTGAGAACACCGTGCGTAAATCCCCCCCGCTCCATTTTCACAGTCCCCTTGCTTGATTTCCACCGAGCAGGGGAGGTGGGCAATTAAAATAGACCCAAAAGTGTTTGGGTAATTTCCATAAATCACACAAGCTTTGATCTTGCATAATTTAAAATCATATGACTCACAAGATCATGTTAAGAATTGTAACTCTCTGTATGTCTCATTCCACCATTATTTTCTCTCTCCAATACCGGTGATGTGTTTTCATGGCTTTTCCGTCTAGTTGATTAATGTTCTTAAACAGGGAAGTCTCAGATCCTGGATTCAAATGCCAACTAAATTATTAAAATAGTGTGGCAGAGCCACTGAGGGACTCTGAACAACTGTACATAATTCCCTTTAACGATGTGTTAGCTACAGACTAAATCTGTACCATTGTATATACTGTTTGCATGTACATTGCACGGTCCCTTTAAGAGCGCGGGCAAACGCGATGACGTCATGCCGCTAATCACGTGATCACCCAAACGCGGGAAAAATGTGATGACGTCATGACGCCATCTACGGGACCGCCCAGGCAGTTCTCGTGGAGCCTCCGACCTGTTAAGACCTGTATTCATAGTTCTCTTGCATCAATCTGTTTAAACTCGTTAGTTTGACATTAAAAACTTTTTTGATTGATTGCCTGCGTCGAACTCAATCTCTAGATAGGAATTTGACCATTCTTACATTGGTGACCCCAACTTTTGTGAATGGATTTCGCAAAAGGGACACAGCATGGAGGCAAACGCCGTTTCGTTGAAGCTGCCGCAGTTCTGGGAGCAACAAGCGACCTCGTGGTTCATCCAAGTTGAAGCCCAGTTCGCCCTGAGAGGCATCGTTGAGGATCAGACCCGATACTTATACGTGGTCTCTGCACTCGACGGCTCTACCGCCTCGCGGATCGTCAGTCTTCTCGGGAACCCCCCAGCGGACCGCAAGTGTGAGACCCTCAAGGCGCGGTTGCTACAGGTTTTCGGGCTCACAAAATCAGAGCGTGCCCGTCGGCTGCTAGCTATGCCCGGGATCGGGGACTCCAAACCTTCCGAGATGATGAGCCAAATGCTCACACTCCTCGGCTCCGAACTGGAATGTTTTCTCTTCAGAGAGTTATTCCTCAGCCAATTACCGGAGCAAGTGCAAGCGGCCTTGGCGAGATCCGAGGTCGAAGACTGCGCTCGCTGCTGAGGCAGACAAAATATTCGCTGTTACGCAACAGTACTGCGCTGCCACGAGGCGCCCATCCCCCACAGATGCCGCCCCAGCTCCTCAGCCCGTGGGGCTGTGCTTCTACCACGCGCGATTAGGCGTGAAGGCGAGATGTTGCCGCCCTCCCTGCAGCTTCTCTCAACAAAAAACAACAACTCCATCCAATGAAGAATGGGTCTAACGGGTGCCCCGCGGCCGCGCTGGCAATCGGCAATGCAGGCAAGCTGCTCTTCATCACAGATACCCTCTCCGGTCGTCGGTTCCTGTGCGACACCGGAGCGCAGTGCAGCATTCTACCAGCGTCAGCTCTTGATGTACAGGCTGGGAGGCACGGCCTCCCCCTCGAAGCAGCTAATGGCGGAGCTATTCGGACCTTCGGCAGATGGCGGGTCCAGGTGTGCTTCGACGGCCAGCGGTTTTTCTGGGAATTCGTTATGGCCAAGGTTTCGCAAGCCATTCTCGCTGCAGATTTCCTGTGCGCCAACGGCCTCCTGGTCGATGTAAGGAACCGACGGCTGATCAACGCGGCCACGTTTCACTCTATCCCTTGCCACCGTAGTAACACCATGTCGCGCACCGTCTCCTGCGCTTTCCCGACTCCGAATGAGTTCGCTCGCCTGCTAGTCGACTTTCCAGACCTGACCAGGCCCACGTTCTCCTCCATGGCCACGAAACATGGTGTGGAACACCATATCACCACCACCGGCCCCCCAGTCCACGCGCGGGCCTGGCGCCTCGAACCTGGCAAGCTAGTGGTCGTGAAGGCAGAGTTCGCAACAATGGAACGCTTAGGGATTATTCGCAGGTCGAATAGTCCCTGGTCTTCGCCTCTTCACATCATACCGAAACCTGGCGGCGGATGGCGGCCCTGCGGCGACTATCGGCGCCTAAACGACGCCACCACTCCTGTTCGATACCCGATCCCCCACATTCAGAATTTCTCTGCCCATTTGGCAGGAAACACCGTTTTTTCCAAGTTTGACCTTGTCCGAGGCTACCACCAGGTCCCGGTGCACCCGCAAGACGTCCAGAAGACCGCAGTCATCACCCCTTTCGGTCTTTTTGAATTTTTAAGGATGCCGTTTGGGTTGAAGAACGCCGCCCAGGCTTTCCAGCACCTCATGGACTCCGTGCTGCGGGACCTCAAGTTCCTTTTCGTCTACTTAGACGATATTCTCATCGCCAGTCCTAATAAGGAGGAAAACATCTCTCATCTACGCACCCTCTTTCGACGCCTCAGCCAACACGGCCTGATTATCAACCCAGCCAAGTGTCAGTTTGGTCTGCATCAAATTGATTTCCTGGGACATCGCATTACCGCAGAGGGAGTGGTTCCTTTGCAAGCGAAGGTGGAGGCGGTGACATCCTTTCCATGCCCGCAGAACATAAAGGCCCTGCAGGAATTCCTCGGCATGGTAAACTTTTACCACCGTTTCGTGCCTAAGGCAGCACTGCTCATGCAGCCCCTGTATGAGGCCCTCAAGGGCAAGTCTGGCAAGGATCCGGTAGGCTGGACGGGTGACATGGACCGGGTATTCACCGACACCAAGAGCGCCTTAGCCAACGCGACCATGCTGGCGCACCCGCTACCAGGAGCCACCATCGCCCTCACCACCGACGCGTCAGATTACGCAATCGGCGCCGTTCAGGAGCAGTGGGTGAACGGGATGTGGCAGCCGTTGGCATTCTTCAGCCGTCAACTGCAGCATAACGAGCGGGCGTACAGTACTTTCGACAAGGAGTTACTAGCCCTTTTTCTGGCCATCCGCCATTTCCGGTTCTTGTTGGAAGGATGTCCTTTCACCGCCTTCGTCGACCATAAGCCACTGACCTTTGCCATGGCCAAGACCGCCGAACCATGGTCATCTCGACAACAATGTCAGCTGACATACATCTCCGAATTTACCACAGATATTCAGCACGTGGCCGGTAAAGACAACCTGGTGGCAGATTGCCTCTCCCGCGCGACCGTGCATGCGGTCCAGCTGGGCATCGACTACGCCCTCATGGCAGCAGACCAAGTCTCAGACCCAAAAGTGCAGACTTACCACACCAACACCACTAGCCTCCAGTTGGCTGACGTCAGGTTTCATTCGGCTGGTACCACGTTGCTGTGTGATGTCTCCGTTCGGGACCCTCGCCCTATTGTGCAGGTCGCCTGGCACCGCAAGGTGTTTGACGCCATACATGGGTTGTCACACCCAGGAATGAAGGCTTCTCAGAAGCTAATGTCATCTAAGTTCGTTTGGCGGGGCATGCATGAAGATGTCCGCGACTGGGCCAACACCTGCGTGGTCTGCCAAAAGGCCAAGGTACAGCGCCACATCAAGGCTCAATTGGCCACCTTTGCAGTTCCTGAGCGACGGTTTGACCACGTTAATGTGGACCTGGTAGGACCACTTCCACCTTCCCATGGTTTTACGCACATCCTGACCATAGTAGATCGCACCACCAGATGGCCGGAGGCAGTTCCCCTGTCATCTACTACTTCGGCGGACGTGGCCAGGGCGTTCATCTCTTCATGGGTCGCCCATTTTGGAGTGCCTGCTGACATCTCTTCGGACCGGGGACCGCAATTTTCTTCCGAACTCTAGAATGTGGTGGCTCAATGACTCGGTGTCAAGTTACACCGCACCACAGCCTACCACCCACAAGCGAACGGTCTGTGTGAACGTTTTCACAGATCGCTTAAGGCCGCACTGAGGGCCAGCCTCCAAGACGCTGGATGGGCAGACAAGCTGCCGTGGGTCATGTTGGGCCTTCGCACGGCCCCCAAGGAAGATCTTCACTCTTCCGCGGCAGAGCTCATTTATGGTCAGCCGCTGCGAGTGCCAGGGGATTTCCTGCCAACACCAACGGAGCCATGGTCCGCCTCACGCCAGCTTATCAGCCACCAGGAAGCAGCCAGATGTTTCGCTCCGGTTCCCACATCGCATCATGGGTTTCCGGGCTCTCACGTTCCAGCGGAGCTGAAACAAGCCGACTACGTGTTCATCTGCCACGATGCTCACCGGGATCCGCTCAAGGCCCCATACACTGGTCCTTTCCGCGTGTTAGAGGCAGGAGACAAAACCTTCAAAGTGGATGTCGGTGGTAAACCGGACCACATTTCGATCGACCGTTTGAAGCCAGCACACCTGGACCTTGACTGTCCTGCCGAGACCGCACAGCCACCGAGACGAGGTCGGCCGCCCACCGTCATCACACCAGAACAAGTGCAACCACCCGCCAGACCGCCCGCCGTCCAACAGCTTCCGCTTCGGGAATACAGGAGTCGTTCTGACAGGCTTGTCAGACCCCCTCACCATTTGACTTTTTCCGTTAAAGACAATTCTGGGGGGGCGCATGTGGCAGAGCCATTAAGGGACTCTGAACAACTGTACATAATTCCCTTTAACGATGTGTTAGCTACAGACTAAATCTGTACCATTGTATATACTGTTTGCATGTACAGTGCACGGTCCCTTTAAGAGCACGAGCAAACGCGATGATGTCATGCTGCTAATCACGTGATCACCCAAACGCAGGAAAAACGTGATGACGTCATGACGCCATCCACGGGACCGCCCTGGCAGTCCTCGTGGAGCCTCCGACCTGTTAAGACCTGTATTCATAGTTCTCTTGCATCAATCTGTTTAAACTCCTTAGTTTGACATTAAAAACCTATTTGATTGATTGCCTGCGTTGAACTCAATCTCTAGATAGGAATTTGACCATTCCTACAATAGAAAGAATTACAATAAAAGCATTTTTAACAGTATTGGGTTCTGTATTCAGTTAGAACACTATCCTTTCACTTCTGGAAACTGGATTCAAGTCCAGCCCAGACCAAAGGGATGAAAGTCTTCTCTCTCATCTGAAAGAGTACTGAGAGTTAGATTTCGGCACTCAATGGCACTCAAGATGGCCACAAGGATGGCTGTTGTGGGAAGTGGAAATGTCACATTCTTGGAGTACAGTATGAAGTGTTCTTCTGAGGTTGAGAGGTAGATTTAAGACACATTGATGGATGATTTTCAGGTGACCAATTCCATCGGGTGGGAGGAGGTTAGTGTGAGCCTGGTGCCCGCTCAATGGAATCGGTCCAAGACACAACAGGCTAAAAATGTGGTTGCGTAGCTACGGGTGCTGAATTGGGTGCAAAATTGCATCTGGGCGCTACGGGTGCGGAATTGGATCCAAAATGGCATCTGAGCAATGTGCGCGAACTTCTGGTGCGTGCCATGCCGGAGGCCATCTTGGTGAAGGTGGTAGGGTAGGCGTTAGAAGCGTGTGCAGGAAGTATGGTAAGTAGGCAGATCGTGACGTCAATCAGCATGCAATGCCGATTTGACGTCAGCGATGCCATTTTCGTCGTCATGGCTGGAGCTATTGCCCTCTCCTAACCTTGCGTTCAGCAACAGCAAGGACCCCCCTAACCAGTGCCATTTAAAGGGATCAGCAACCAATCTAAAGTTAGTTGCTGATTAATTTCTACTGGCTCTGTGTAAGTTTGTGGAAGTGTTTGGAGCTTACCAGAGTTGTTTAAAGTGGGTGAGGTGACAGGGAGTGGTGCTACAAGTGGAGAAGGCCTTGGTTCTGACTTCAAGGGTTTTGGTCAGACCACTTGCTTCCAGCCATGGGTGCTCTATTTGTCATTACCCTTGGCCTGCAGCATGGCAGGGAGATGGACCAGAGGCCGCAAAGAAGAGGACAAGCTGCTCGCAGAGGGAGGTGGAGGAGAGGGAGAAGGGCTCTCAGCAAGAGGCCTTACTCACCTACGGTCTTCCGAGAGCAATTCTCTTACCTCAACTTGAGCCAGGAGCAGTGTGTGAGGCATCTGCGCTTTACGACGGAGGTGCTCACAGAACTCTGTCACCTCTTGCAACTAGACCTGCAGCCTCACACCAGGGCAAGGACAGTGCTGCCAATGGCTGTGAAGGTGATCGTGGCCCTTAATTTCTTCACATCAGGATCCTTCCAGGCTGGAGTAGGCGACATCTGTAAAATCTCCCAGTTCACCGTCCACTGCTGCATAAGAGAGGTGACAGACACTCTTTATGTCAGGAGAAATAACTTTGTTGTCTTCTCTCTGACCAGAGAGAAACAGACACAGCATGCATGTGGCTTTGCCAGGATAGTGGACTTCCCCATGGCACAGGGTGCCATCGACTGCATGTATGTGGCTTTGAGGGCACTGTATATAAATGCTGAGATGTAACGCAACAGCAAAGGTTATCACTCACTGACTGTGCAGTTGGTGAGTGACCATGCTCAGCACAGCATGATGGTGAATGTTCAGTGACCTGGCAGCAGTCATGATGCTTTTATTCTGCACCAGTTTGCAGTTCCCTCAGTCTTTGAGCCAACAAGACAAACCAGAGGATGGCTACTGAGCGACAAGGGCTATCCCTTGACCACCTGGCTCATGAGACCACTCTGCAACCCAAACACAAGTGGCCAGCATGTGTACAACAAGATTCATGCTGCCACACAAAACATCATAGAGCAGACCATTGGGGTGCTGAAACAACAGTTCCGGTACTTGGACCGCTCTGGAGGAGCCCTACAGTACTCACCGGAGCATGTGTCCCAATTCGTCATGGCCTGCTGTATCCTCCACAACCTGGTCATCATGAGGGCACAGCCCTTGCCAACAGGGATACGGTCACTAGCTCAGGAGGAAGAGGAGGGTGAGGAGGAGGAGGAACAGGAGGAAGCAGAAGAGGAAGAAGCAGAAGAGGAGGAGGAGGAGGAAGCAAGAGGAAGGAGGCAACCCAGACAGACCCTTTCTGGCTGGGATATCCGGGATCGAATCATCCGCCAGTGGAACCAGTGAACACAACCCGAATTCCCCTTTCAACATTTGTCCCACACCTTACCTTCTCTGTTACTGACCATCACAGCGTCCTCTTGGCCATAATGCTGAAATAAAAGCCACCACAAAGCAAATATTCCAATCCAATTTTATACATCTATCCATCCAATATTCCATTAAAAAAAATCAACTAATCACCCTTGTGCATTCCCTTAATGACTGTCTTGTGTGTGTCTTTGTCTACCTTAGTGCTCCTATGCAGTGCTACCCCAGTGGCTGCAGCATGGCTGGTGGAAGGCTGCTGACATACAGTGAGCGAGCCTGCAGGACAACCTCGAGGAGCTCTTGCCCTAGTCGGCTGTTTCAGACTGCACCACCTCGGCATGGACAGCAACAGTCTGGGCTGGCTGGCTGATAGACAACAGCAAGGGCGCTGGTGGAGTGGCAGTGATGGAAGTACAAATGCTGTCATCCTGAGAGAGGATAGTAGGGTCGGCCTCCACGGATTCTTTGCCACTCCCACGGGGCAGTGCCTCAGCAATCCTAGTAATCTGCTGGAGTACAGACTGTTGGACTGTCGTGACACCCTGCAAGCCCCTTTCAACACTGGTAAACCCAACCATAATGCAAGCTGAGCTTGCATGACTTCGGTTTAAGCTTCCATTGCAGCATTCAGGCATTGGGTGGCTTCTGCTTGTGCTGCAATGCAAGTTAAGACTTCGGCCATCAGACGCTGCATGACAGTTGGATCCACAAATGCGTTAAGGGATCTGCCCATCCCTTCCACCTTGGAAAGGATGGGCTCCAAGCTTTGCTGAAAGCCCTGTGCAAGGCTGGAGCTGGACTCCTCCATGCCTGTTCCTGGGACTAGGGACAGGGTCACTGGCAAGGCTTGGAAGCTAAGCAGAGCCAGGCCTGATTGAGTACCTGGAGGGGTGACCATTAGGGAGGACCAGGTGCAGAAGGTCATGGAAGGAGTCCCGAGGAGGGGCAGTTGGTGAGAAGGTCACAGAAAGAGCCCCTGGGCTGAAGATCCTCGGACAGGAGGAATGGTGGAAATGGAATGGTGGTGCACACAGACGCAGCGGCTTTGCTTCTCCCAGGACGGTGCTATTTACATTTAATGTTATTTGTACTGGACTCATGGGAGCTTGCAAATCACATTTCGTTGTTCATGTACTTGTACAATGACAATAAAGTTGAATTATTATTATTATTATGCAACTTGACATTGCATTCAGGTTTTCTGGCAGGCCTGCCAATGCACCAAACAATTCATTGTACACACCCATCAGCGTTCTTATGTAGGCCGCCCCATCAAAGTCTTCATCTGAGTCCTGGGCAGCAGAACTCAAAACCTGAATGAATGATCCGGAGACGTGAGTTCAAATCCCACCACGGCAGCTGGGGAATTTAAATTTAGTTAATTAAATAAATCTGGAATAAAAAGCTAGTATCAGTAATGGTGACCGTGAAATTATCGGATTGTTGTAAAAACCCATCTGATTCACTAATGTCCTTTAGGGAAGGAAACATAGAAACATAGACGATAGGAGCAGGAGTAGGCCATTCGGCCCTTCGAGCCTGCTCCGCCATTCAATGAGATCATGGCTGATCATCCAAATTCAGTACCCTGTCCCTGCCTTCTCCCCATATCCCTTGATCCCTTTAGCCTCAAGAAATATATCCAACTCTTTCTTGAATATATTTAATGAACTGGCCTCCACCGCCCTCTGTGGCAGAGAATTCCACAGGTTCACCACTCTCTGGGTGAAGAAGTTCCTCCTCATTTCAGTCCTAAATGGCTTACCCCTTATCCTTAGACTATGACCCCTGGTTCTGGACTCCCCGGCCATCCGAAACATCCTTCCTGCATCTAGTCTGTCCAGACCTGACAGAATTTTATAGGTTTCGATGAGATCCCCTCTCAATCTTCTAAACCCCAGTGAGTATAAGCCCAATCGACACACTCTCTCCTCATACGTCATTCCTGCCATCCCAGGTATCAGCCTGGTGAATCTTCGCTGCACTCCCTCCATGGCAAGAACGTCCTTCCTCAGGTAAGGTGACCAAAACTGCACACAATACTCAAGGTGCGGTCTCACCAAGGCCCTGTACAACTGTAGCAAGACATCCTTGTTCCTGTACTCGAACCCTCTTGCTACGAAGGCCATGTGCCTTAACTTTACACGCTAATCTCTTATGCGGGACCTTATCGAAAGCCTTCTGAAAGTCCAAATACACCACATACACTGGTTTTCCCTTATCTATTCTACCAGTTACATCCTCAAAAATTCCAGTAGATTAGTCAAGCACGATTTACCTTTTGTAAATCCATGTTGACTTTGTCTGATCCTATCACTGTTTTCCAAGTGCTCTGCTAGTACATCTTTTACAATGGACTCTAGCATTTTCCCCACTACCGATGTCAGGTCTATAATTCCCCATTTTCTCTCTACCACCTTTTTGAATAGTGGGGTAACATTAGCTACACTCCAATCCATGGGAACGGTTCCAGAGTCTATCGAATTTTGGAAGATGACCAGCAATGCATCTACTATTTCTAGGGCCACTTCCTTAAGTACCCTGGGATGTAGATTATCAGGCCCTGGGGATTTATCGGCCTTCAATCCCATCAATTTCCCTAACACCATTTCCCTACAAATACTGATTTCTTTCAGTTCCTCCCTCTCATTAGACCCTATGTTTTCCTGGCCAAGCATTCACTAGCAGGAAGGAGGCTCCAGCAGTGTTATTTAAAGGGATCATCATCAACAACTTGCAGCTGACATGGCTTTTCAGTTTGACTGGCTCTGTGGAGCTTTCTGCAACTCTTGCAGCTTTCTAAACTCGTTTCATGTTCCTGAGGTGACAGGGATTGTTGGTGCAAGTGAAGAATGCCTTCTTCCTCATTTAAAGGATTCTGCTCACAATACTTGCTCACAGTCATGGGGGCTCTACTGGCAGCCCCCCTCGCGCTCGAGTATCTTCGGGAGCGGGAGCGGAGGCAGCGAAGAGGAGAAGATGCACGCAGAGGGAGGAGGTGGAGGGCCAGGAGGGCTCACAACAGGAGGCCTTACCCACTTAGGGTCTTCCGAGAGCACTTCTCTTACCTCCACTTAAGTGAGGAGCAGTGTATTAGGAGGTTCCGCTTCAGTGGTCACAGGACTCTGCCACCTCCTGCAACCAGACCTGCAGCCTCAGAGCAGGGCGAACATGGCTCTCCCAGTGGCCCTCAAGGTCACCGTGGCCCTCAATTTCTTCGCCAGCGGATCCTTCCAGTCTGCAGCAGGAGACATAGCTAACATCTCCCAGATCACCATCCATCGCTGCATCCGGGAGGTCACAGAGGCTCTCTACACAAGGAGAAGGAACTACGCCATCTTCTCTCTGAACATAGAGAAGCAGGAGGAGCACGCATGTGGCTTTGCCAAGATAGCGGGCTTCGCCATGGTGCAGGGTGCCATCAACTGCACACGTAAGTGCAAGGGCCACCACTCTCTTAATGTGCAGTTGTTGTGCAACCACGCCCAGCGCATCATGATGGTCAATGCCTGCTATCCTGGCAGCAGTCATGGTGCCTTCATTCTGCACCAGTCCAATGTGCCAACAATCTTCCAGCCACCATGTCAAAACCGAGGAGACTAGAGCTATCCTCCTTACACCTGGCTGATGACTCCCTTCCGCAACCCCACCACTCATGCCCAGCACTCATATAATGAGAGCCATGCTTCCACCAGGAACTTAATCAAGCAGACCATTGGCCTGCTGAAACAACAGTTCCACTGTCTTGACCACTCAGGAGGGGCCCTCCAGTACTCAGCGGAACGGGTGTCCCATTTCGTGGTGGTCTGCTGCATGCTTCGCAACTTGGCCATCACGAGGGCCCAGCCCTTGCCACCAGGGATTGCGGGGCCACCTCAGGAGGAGGAAGAGGGAGAGGAAGAGGAGGAGGAGGAAGAGGAAGAGGAAGAGGATGAGGACGAGGAGGAAGGGAGGAGGCAGGCAGCAAATCCACGTTTTGAATGGGCTGTCCATGAACGCTTCATCAGGCTCCGATTCAGTGAATGAAACCCCAGATCCCTGTTGCTCACCACATCCTTAAGAGCATAAGGCCCCTTGAGCCTACTCCTTCTTTCCCCCTTCCTCCTCCTGGGTGATCCCGCAATCCCTGGTGGCAAGGGCTGCGCTCTCATGATGGCCAAGTTGTGAAGCATGCAGCAGATCACCACTTAGTACTGGAGGGCTCCTCTTTCCTGCCTAATCCCCATATCGCTTTGTTCCCCGTCATACAATCTCTCTGTCACAGAACATCACAGTGTACTCCTGGGCACAAAGCTGGAAAGAGAGCCACCACAAAACAAACACTCCGAAGAAAATATCAACAGGATTAGACAAAGCCAACATGGATTTATGATAGGGAAATCGTGTTTGACAAACCTACTGGAGTTTTTAGAGGATGTAACTGGTAGAATAGATAAGGGAGAACCAGTGGATGTGGTGTATTTGGATTTTCAGAAGGCCTTAGATAAGGTCCCACAAAAGAGGTTAGTGTTCAAAATTAAAGCACATGGGATTGGGGGTAATATACTGGCATGGACTGAAAATTGGTTAACAGACAGGAAACAGAGAGTAGGAATAAATGGGTCTTTTTCGGGGTGGCAGCCGGTGACTAGTGGGGTACAGCAGGGATCAGTGCTTGGGCCCCAGCTATTCACAATATATATCAATGATTTGGATGAGGGAACCAAATGTAATATTTCCAAGTTTGCTGAAAACACGAAACTAGGTGGGATTGTGAGTTGTGAGGAGGATGCAAAGAGGCTTCAAGGCGATTTAGACAAGTTGAGTAAGTGGGCAAATACATGGCAGATGCAGTATACCTTGGATAAATGTGAAGTTATCCACTTCAGTAGGAAAAACAGAAAGGCAAAGTATTATTTAAATGGTGCTAGATTGGGAAATGCTGCTGTATAAAGGGACCTGGGTGTCCTTGTACACCAGTCACTGAAAGCAAACATGCAGGTGCAGCAAGCAGTTCGGAAGGCAAATGGTATGTTGGCCTTCATTGCAAGAGGATTTGAGTACAGGAGCAAGAATGTCTTACTATAGTTGTACAGGGCCTCGGTGAGACCGCACCTAGAGTACTGTGTGCAGTTTTGGTCTCCTTACCTAAGAAAGGATATACTTGCTATAGAGGGAGTGCAGCGAAGGTTCACCAGACTGATTTCTGGGATGGCAGGACTGTCGTATGAGGAGAGATTGGGTCGACTAGGCCTGTATTCACTAGAGTTTAGAAGAATGAGAGGGGATCTCATTGAAACGTATAACATTCTGACAGGGCTAGACAGGCAGGGAGGATGTTTCCCCTGGCTGGGGGGTCTAGAACGAGGGGTTCCAGTCTCAGGATACAGGGTAGGATATTTAGGATTGCGATGAGGAGAAATTTCTATACTCAGTGGGTGGTGAACCTGTGGAAATCGCTACCGCAGAAGGCTGTGGAGGCCAAGTCACTGAGTATATTTAAGAAGGAGATAGATAGATTTCTAGACACAAAAGGCATCAAGGGGTATGGGGAGAGAACGGGAATATGGTATTGAGAGAAAGGATCAGCCATGATCATATTGAATGGTGGAGCAGGCTCAAAGGGCCGAATGGCCTACTCCTGCTCCTATTTTTCTATGTTTCTAAAATTAATAAATTTATCACTATTCATTCAACGTTACAATATGAACTACTCACTCTTAGTGCCTGTCATTCGTGTTCCTTTTCCTACTTTAGTGCTCCTACATGTAGGGGGGCATACTTTACCTGGTTTACGGTAATTTACCTTCCTTTAACCAAAGTATCAGCCTTTGCTTTTATCTGGGGCAGGCAATTGGACACCAGGCAACGAAGCCATTGGGTCCGCTGCTGCTGGTTCAGGTGTGCCCTATTTTGTCCCCCTGTACACGCGCTGTTGTAGACTGGCCACAGCCTCTCTGCAAATGCCTGTGGGGTCTCCCCTTCCTTCTGCAGTGTTTTCCCTATGCGATCGAACGGACGACCGTCGTTCGCACCCATGGCTTCCAGTATTTCCTCCTTTAGGTCCTCAAAACCCCTCTGCCCTCTCTTAGCCTCATCTGAAAGGGTCTGATAGAGCTTACTATCTTCAGAGAAAAGCAACATTTTGGCTTTCTCTTCATCAACACAGCCGTTAACACAGGCTGCCTGTTCTATCTCTTGGAAGTGCACTGAGGGGTTTCCCATTTTGGAGAGCAGGGGAATATGTTTCACCAGGCCTCTGAGCTGTTGGGTATCATAGGGTACCAGATAGGTATGCTGAACAGCCCCTGGGTCATTATCGTTCACGGGCGGACCGTACCTCCGTTGTCGGAGGGGGTACACTGGTCCTGGTCCCCGCCTGCCTAGTGGGACCTGCTGGCGTTCTCCTACCACCCCATTGTCCACCCCTTCTTGCTGCCAGAGCTCCTCAAAACTCGGAGCTGTGGGCTGCAGTCTTGGGATCTCTAATTCCCTAGCCAGCTCTGTTCTGGGTGCTGCCTGTGGGGCGGTTTGATTTGGGCTGCTGGTACTGTCCAACGGACTTCCCTTTGGACTTATGAGACATACCATCCCTTTAGTCCTTAATAACTCCATACCCAAACTCTCCATCTTTCTGTTACATGGGGTATGATCTGCTCCACTAAACATTTGGTCGCAGTCCAGCTTAAAAGCTGCCTTTACCTCCCTAACCTTTTCCTCCTGCTCTGTTACTTCTGAGGTGAGGTGGGCATTCTCTTCCCGCAGTCTCATCTCGTTACTCTTAACTTCTGTAATTTGGCACTTTAGGAACTCTATCTTGTGCCTCACGTGGCTTTTGCCCTCGTTAGCTTCTTGGGTGAGGTGTGATTTTTCCTCCTGTAGCCTCATCTCACTGTCCCTAGCCTCTGTGACTTCCTGCACAAGGCGCTCTATCTCTGCCTGGCATTTCGTGCCCTCTAGTGTGAGGCGTGCATTTTCTTCCCGCACCCTCATCCCACTATCTCTGGCCTCATTCACCTCTCTTATGAGGCGTTCTACCTCTGCCTGGCATTTTTCAAACTCTGACTCCCAATTCTTGGCCTCTGTAACTTCCTCCCGCACCCTCATCTCACCCTTCTTAACCCAGCCACCTATACCATAATAGGTTAGCTTACACGCTGCCGCTAACTTCTGCAGGGCTACCCACAGACTGAAAGCAAGAAAAGCAAGAGCTGATGCTTTCTCCAGATCCAGACCACTTATCATATCAAAAACTGCCTCCAGTCCTGCCGCGGTCGCCAATTTGTAAGGGGCATCCTTTACCTGGTTTACGGTAATTTACCTGCCTTTACCTGGTTTACGGTAATTTACCTGGTCAGGCAGCCTTTTTGCCACTGCACTGTGACCAATTCCAATCAGCGGTTTCGAATCGCTAAACCACCCGTTCCAGTTCTGACTGGAGGAACTTATAATTAATGATATATTAAAACGGACAAATGGTCTGGATGCAAGAAAGTCAAATTTTATTACAACTAAGAAACTACACCACACGATCGAAGTAATAACGGTAAAATTGCTTAAATAGAGGAGGAAAAATGGACACAACGAGAGAAGTCGACTAAAATACAACTCTATCGAAATATGCTCACCACTGCAATGCCAGCTCCGTGCCCTGTGATCTTGGATCTTCACTGCCCAGGAGTGAGAAACACCCCAGTGTTTTAAAAGTAAATTGCTGGTGTTTTACTTCTTCAGACAGACTCCACGCTGTAGAGAGAGAGGCACACAGAGGCAGGCCAGAGAGAGAGAGATGCCCCTGAGAAGCCACCTTTTATACTCCAATTTTGGGGCCAAAATGTTCCCGCCCAGATCCGGAAGTTTCTGGGCTAAAACAAAAGGGATCCAACTGTCCCCATTGTCCAGTAATGGGTGATTCAAACCCATTCAATTTTAAACTGTTCCTTTCCTCATTCCAAATGTCTCTTCTGTGCTGAGTTCATTGTGTGTGATGGGCTATTGAACCATTTCCGTTCATCCTGATGGGTTTTGAATGGGGCTGTATTACTATGTAAGCAGCCTGGAAGGCTATAATAAACAGAAGCCATTGTCCTGTGGTCACTGAAACCGCAGCCTAAGTGGTTTAATCCCTTATGTGCACAAAGTAGCAGTTTCTGTAAACAAACATCGATTGTCTCTGCAGGGAGGGGAAACTTCCCTTTTGATTGACAGAATTTGACTGCCATTGCTTCACAGACACAGAAAGCTGCTTCCAGGTCCTTTGTCCTTGGCCACGCAGTCTGACGGCCATTTTATCCCTGGGCAATTTACCAAACACAAGAGTACATTTTAAAAATAAAAATGTACTGTCTTAAGGTGTGCGATTTTTTACAAAGTTCTTTGATTCCGGTGTTGTCCAAGTGCTGCCTAGGTTAACGCAGCCTTCTTGCAGTTCTGGGTATTTTAAAACATTGTCCAACCCAGAGACAATTTAAATCACGCAAAGTCTTCGTCCACGATGTGGATTAATATTTCCCGATCTTCGGGGGCTGAGGGGATTTTGCAAACCCCTACATTCCCCCCTTGGATACTTCCAACTTGCTTGTAGTATCCTCTTGAAGAAGTGAGCAAAATTTTCTGACCCCCGACAAACAACCATCCCCTGTATTTACCTATAGCTACCTATCACTGATTACCCGACTCATCTATTCCCCTCAAATCCGAGAAAACCGTGGTATGGTAGGCATCTACAGATACATCAATTACAAAATGTTACAATAAGGGGTCTCATACCCCTGCACCACTTGTTACATTATAACATATTACAAAATGTTGCAATCTTGGTTATACAATGTAATCAAAATGATTCCAAGCACGGAGAGGGTCCTACACCTCTGCACCACTTGGAACTGTAAAACAAAATACAAAAACCTCCATTAAACATTTGAAACAAAATGCTGAAATAAACCCCCGACCATCACGTGCCAATGATGGGTCGCGAAATTCGAGTGGGTATTGCTCCTCCCACCCAGGCAGCAAATGTTCCTTCCACCCCACCTTTAATGGTCTGAACTTTTAAAACATACAGAATGGATTTTACAGAACAGTCTGATCCGCCAGCCCCGAGCCATTCCCTTGTCTCTTTGTGGAGGCGGGGTACCCCTCATGTTTCACAGACCGAGACCGGGGAGTATGGGATTGCGACTCCCAGTCCCTCCCCCTCCCGTCGGCCCTTGACTGGCTGGAGAACATGATGGGTGCCTGTGTGGCGGCTCTCACTGGCCCCACACTCAAACTTGGATCCCAGATCCGGCCATGACTTCTCAATAGTGAGGTCTCCCGCAAGTGAAATTCGGTCAGGATAGTGCTGGGTTGGACCCAGCTGGGACCATCTCTTCCACGTAGGATGAGTAGGCAGGTTCCCCTGGACTCTGTCCGGTTTCTCCCGAAGGTCGCTGCGGGGTCTCCTCCTGGATTTGTCCAGTGGCGAGGTGACCGCTAACATTCTGTATATCTTCATTCGATGCCCAGCTCGGGCTGGGCGAACAGGGCTGCTCCTTTGTCCACTCTCCTGAAAAAGAACTTAAAAGGACATGCAGCCAGGTCTCTCACTGACCTGCTGCCTTAGGTGGAGACATGGTCGGGTCCCTCAACCTCAGACCAAAATACAAGCATTTGGCACACTTATAAACTTAAACTTTAAACTTCAACTCAAAACTACTAGTTACATTATAAACTTAAAATTTAAATACCTTAAAAGCAAGCTATAAACATTGGTAACTTAACACAAACCTATAATACAAATGCCGCCCATCTCCAGATGGCCAGGCTAATCTCTGGTGTCACTGTCGCAGATTACTGCTGCCTGCAGTGAAGCTGGACTACCTCCTGCTTCCGGTCCCTGGCAGCTTATGGCTGCTAGTTGGGGACCTCTGTGATCAGTTTCCTCCCGGGCTCGGGAGATTGCTCTTTGTGTCAAGTATCCTGGTGACCATCTTATCTTGGGCTTGGGGACCCACTGAGACCTTCTGAGGGGCTTCTCTGTGGGGGAAACTTTGGCTGACGGACCCTGAGCTTGGGTCACAGCCCTAGCTGGCTGGGAACCTTCTCCCCCTGATGCAAACAGCCCGCACTGTTTAATATACCTGGCAGCCTGCCAAAACTCCGGGTTTGTCTCCTTTTCCCTACCCACTCCTGTACTGGGGGGAGGTATCCCCTCACCACCCGCTGCTGGTGGCTGAAAATCTTGTTCTCCAGGTCCAAAACCTGGTACCAGCCCCTTCCATATGTCCCCTGCAAGAGGAATTGCTATCCCTTCCTCCCCAGAGTCCCACACCATAGGGGGAACCACTCTAGAAGCGGGCTGGGAAGCTTGTCCCTTTAAGCAGGCGACTGCGCCTGCGCGAACCTCCTCCCCGGAGTCCCCCGGCAGAGGCTGTGAAACCTCAGTCTTCAAACAGGCGACTGCGCCTGCGCGGGAAAACTGAAGAGGAGCCGCTGGGGTCACAGGCTGGGGAACTGCGCCTGCGTGAACCTCCTCCCTGGAGTCCCACGGCAGAGGCTGTGAAACCTCTGCCTTCAAACAGGCGATTGCGCCTGCGCGGGAAAACTGAAGAGGAGCCGCTGGGGTCACAGGCTGGGGAACTGTGCCTGCGCGAACCTCCTCCCCGGAGTCCCACGGCAGAGGCTGTGAAACCTCTGTCTTCAAACAGGCGACTGCGCCTGCGCGGGAAAACTGAAGAGGAGCCGCTGGCGTCACAGGCTGGGGAACTGCGCCTGCATGAACCTTCTCCGTGGAGTCCCACGGCAGAGGCTGTGAAACCTCTGTCTTCAAACAGGCGATTGCGCCTGTGCGGGAAAACTGAAGAGGAGCCGCTGGGGTCACAGGCTGGGGAACTGTGCCTGCGCGAACCTCCTCCCCGGAGTCCCATGGCAGAGGCTGAGAAACCTCTGTCTTCAAACAGGTGACTGCGCCTGCGCAGGAAAACTGAAGAGGAGCCACTGGGGTCACAGGCTGGGGAACTGCGCCTGCGCGAACCTCCTCCCCGGAGTCCCACAGCAGAAGCTGTGAAACCTCTGTCTTCAAACATGCGACTGCGTCTGCACGGAAAAACTGAGGAGGAGCCGCTGGGGTCACAGGCTGGGGAACTGCGCCTGCGCGAACCCAGTGTTGGGAATCCTCTCCCCTCAGGCACGCGACTGCGCCTGCGTGAACCTCCTGTTCAAAAGACTGGGGAATTCCTGTCTCCAGACCAGCGACTACGCATGCGCGGGCAGTCCCTTCACAAGGCGGCTCCTCCCTGGAGCCCCCCAAGCGATTTTCTGTGAATGAACTCGCAGCAGCCTGCAGATTTCTACTCTCAGGCTGCTGTTTCTCTGTTTCTGAACTAGATAACTGGTTCAAATTTAAACTTTGGCCAAAACTTAGGTCCCACTGGGGCGGGGAAGTGCCCCCATTGGTGGGCCGGACAACTTTTCCCTTGAAACAAGCCATAGTGCCTATCTTTACAGCCTGTGAACTTGAACTTGTATGGTCAGATTTATACAATTTACATTGGTTGGCGTGGAACCACTTTGTGCACCGGGGTAGTTTTACTGCATAGACCATGGGGCTGGCCCTATCAACTATACTATAGGGTCCCATGTAGAGTGGCTCTAAACCTCCCAACCGGGCATAGTTTCTTCCCATCACTAGGTCTCCTATCTCCCACTGGTGGCTCCTGCTAGGCTCGAGCAGCAGCCGGTTATTCTGATGCTGCTTCCCCATGCTGTCTGCTGCCTGCTTGGGGTTGACTTTAAACCCCTTTCTCTCCAGTCATTGTGGGGAGGCAGAGGTGGGCGAGGGGGCTGCAGCACCACTGATGGCTGCTACCTTTCCCTGATTGGCCCTGAGGAAAGATTTTATCGCCTCCATGACGGACTCGACTGTATCGGGAGGAGTTTCTGTCTCTGCCTTCTGAGTTGGGGTGGCGGGAGACCTGGCTTTATCGTCTCTCCCAGGCTTTTTACAATCCCTGTGCCAGTGGCCATCCTACCCGCACCTGTAACAGGTGACCTTGTTCTGGGAGGGATGGCTACCCTCCTGGCACCATTCTTTCTTGTATTGAGCCCCAGGTTTAACCTCGTGGACCTTACCCTTTTGCTGGGAGGTCCCACTATTCCTACCGTTCCTATATGCTACCGTGAGCTGCCGGATTACAGTCTCTTCGGTTGCTAGGGGGTCTCGGTGGTCAAACCAAGTATCAGCCTTTGCTTTTATCTGGGGCAGGCAATTGGACACCAGGCAACAAAGCCATTGGGTCCACTGCTGCTGGTTCAGGTGTGCCCTATTTTGTCCCCCTGTACACGCGCTGTTGTAGACTGGCCACAGCCTGTCTGCAAATGCCTGTGGGGTCTCCCCTTCCTTCTGCAGTGTTTTCCCTATGCGATCGAACGGACTACCGTCGTTCGCACCCATGGCTTCCAGTATTTCCTCCTTTAGGTCCTCAAAACCCTTCTGCCCTCTCTTAGCCTCATCTGAAAGGGTCTGATAGAGCTCACTATCTTCAGAGAAAAGCAACATTTTGGCTTTCTCTTCGTCAACACAGCCGTTAACACAGGCTGCCTGTTCTATCTCTTGGAAGTGCACTGAGGGGTCTCCCTTTTCGGAGAGCAGGGGAATATGTTTCACCAGGCCTCTGAGCTGTTGGGTATCATAGGGCACCAGATAGGTATGCTGAACAGCCCCTGGGTCATTATCGTTCACGGGCGGACTGTACCTCCGTTGTCGGAGGGGGTACACTGGTCCTGGTCCCCGCCTGCCTAGTGGGACCTGCTGGCGTTCTCCTACCACCTCATTGTCCACCCCTTCTTGCTGCCAGAGCTCCTCAAAACTCGGAGCTGTGGACTGCAGTCTTGGGATCTCTAATTCCCTAGCCAGCTCTGTTCTGGGTGCTGCCTGTGGGGCGGTTTGATTTGGGCTGCTGGTACTGTCCAACGGACTTCCCTTCGGACTTATGAGACATACCATCCCTTTAGTCCTTAATAACTCCATACCCAAACTCTCCATCTTTCTGTTACATGGGGTATGATCTGCTCCACTAAACCTTTGGTCGCAGGCCAGCTTATAAGCTGCCTTTACCTCCCTACCCTTTTCCTCCTGCTCTGTTACTTCTGAGGTGAGGCGGGCATTCTCTTCCTGCAGTCTCATCTCGTTACTCTTAACTTCTGTAATTTGGCACTTTAGGAACTCTATCTTGTGCCTCACGTGGCTTTTGCCCTCGTTAGCTTCTTGGGTGAGGTGTGCGTTTTCCTCCTGTAGCCTCATCTCACTGTCCCTAGCCTCTGTGACTTCCTGCACAAGGCGCTCTATCTCTGCCTGGCATTTCGTGCCCTCTAGTGTGAGGCGTGCATTTTCTTCCCGCACCCTCATCCCACTATCTCTGGCCTCATTCACCTCTCTTATGAGGCGTTCTACCTCCGCCTGGCATTTTTCAAACTCTGACTCCCGATTCTTGGCCTCTGTAACTTCCTCCCGCACCCTCATCTCACCCTTCTTAACCCAGCCACCTATACCATAATAGGTTAGCTTACATGCTGCCGCTAACTTCTGCAGGGCTACCCACAGACTGAAAGCAAGAAAAGCAAGAGCTGATGCTTTCTCCAGATCCAGACCACTTATCATATCAAAAACTGCCTCCAGTCCTGCCGCGGTCGCCAATTTGTAAGGGTCATCCTTTACCTGGTTTACGGTATTTTACCTTCCTTTACCTGGTTTACGGTAATTTACCTGGTCAGGCAGCCTTTTTGCCACTGCACTGTGACCAATTCCAATCAGCGGTTTCGAATCGCTAAACCACCCCTTCCAGTTCTGACTGGAGGAACTTATAATTAATGATGTATTAAAACGGACAAATGGTCTGGATGCAAGAAAGTCAAATTTTATTACAACTAAGAAACTACACCACATGATTGAAGTAATAACGGTAAAACTGCTTAAGTAGGGGAGGAAAAATGGACACAACGAGGGAAGTCGACTAAAATACAACTCTAACGAAATCCCCACTTTACTCCCGCCCCTAAGCCTATCCTAAGTCGCCTTGTGGAAGGCCAGAAAAATATATGCTCACCACTGCAATGCCAGCTCCGTGCCCTGCGATCTTGGATCTTCACTGCCCAGAAGTGAAAAACACCCCAGTTTTTTAAAGTAAACTGTTGGTGTTTTACTTCTTCAGACAGACTCCACGCTGTAGAGAGAGAGGCACACAGAGGCAGGCCAGAGAGAGAGAGATGCCCCTGAGAAGCTATCTTTTATACTCCAATTTTGGGGCTGAAATGTTCCCGCCCAGATCCGGAAGTTTCTGGGCTAAAACAAAAAGGGATTCAACTGTCCCCATTGTCCAGTAATGGGTGATTCAAACCCATTCAATTTTAAACTGTTCCTTTCCTCAGTCCAAATGTCTCTTCTGTGCTGAGTTCATTGTGTGTGATGGGCTATTGAACCATTTCCGTTCATCCTGATGGGTTTTGAATGGGGCTGTATTACTATGTAAGCAGCCTGGAAGGCTATAGTAAACAGAAGCCATTGTCCTGTGGTCACTGAAACCGCAGCCTAAGTGGTTTAATCCCTTATGTGCACAAAGTAGCAGTTTCTGTAAACAAACATCGATTGTCTCTGCAGGGAGGGGAAACTTCCCTTTTGATTGACAGAATTTGACTGCCATTGCTTCACAGACACAGAAAACTGCTTCCAGGTCCTTTGTCCTTGGCCACGCAGTCTGACGGCCATTTTATCCCTGGGCAATTTACCAAACACAAGAGTACATTTAAAAAATAAAAATGTACTGTCTTAAGGTGTGTGATTTTTTACAAAGTTCTTTGATTCCGGTGTTGTCCAAGTGCTGCCTAGCTTAATGCAGCCTTCTTGCAGTTCTGGGTATGTTTTAAAACATTGTCCAACCCAGAGACAATTTAAATCACGCAAAGTCTTCGTCTACGA